>NW_027210633.1:0-1200000 GCF_029030835.1 Brachyistius frenatus
TTTACAAACAGTTTATTTTTTCCGCAATAGAGACACCTACTGTCCATCTGTCCTGAGCTCCCTCAGCACCTACCTGCTGTCCCGTTCACCCCGCTCTCACCTCTGCTGCCTCTCATCCCCCAGATCCCTGTTACACAACAAAGGCTACTTTATAAATTGATCCAGGTGTAAAACAAAACCTTGCTAATCAACGAGCCAGGGAAACACAACTGCATATAACTTACAATAACAATTCAGAAACAATCAAACTAATGGGGAAAAAAACAAATCGACTGGAGACGTAGTCAGTAAGAGCCTGTTTACTCTGGAAATATAGAGACGACTCAACAGGAGGATGAAGTTTGAGTTCAGTAATGTAAGCTCTCTGGCATACACCAGGGCAATAACAACCATGAGCTTTATCATCTCCTCTCCTGGGTATTTTGGGTGATAGGAAGAATTAGGGCTCTGCCTAGTGGTAGTAATATTAATTACACTGAAGTGGCTCCTGTCCTGTTTTTGTAAAAGAAACGGATTGCCATTAGCTTTGGTTTCCAGAAAATGAAACTGTGGCGTTGGACGACAACAGATTCAACTTCCAATGGCTCAACACTCCAGTTTACATTTATCTTAATTGTAAAATCATGGTCAGAACAATTTTCTTAGTAATGTTATTTTTACAGTGGGACATGATGTTGGGCATAAACTTGTATTAATTTAACTGATATAGACTGCAAGCATGAACAAATTTATGCATCTGGCACATCACAAAAAAACACACATGCATGCAGATATAATGCGCATGTATGAAGATGTCCACACATATGGACAAATATGCCTACCTGGTCTTACGTAATAATCAGTGTGAACAGTGAACACTTTCTCCTATGTCGTCCTCCAGAGGCAGTCCGGTTGTGGTCACAGTTTCGGTCACTTGTGCAGCTGAAGGTGAAGCTTGCAGACTATAAAATTCATGGCAGGCTGACTTTCTTTTCATAGCAGCCTGGACTTAATGCACTCCTGCCCGGAGCTCCTGAATCCAAACAGATACAATTACACCACGGCAAAGGCAATCCAGGAAAAAAAAGAAGCTTGAAATCTTTATAGAGGATAAAAACTGTGAGCACATGAAGCCCTTACTGCAAAGGCGACAGAAATATGTCAGGTACTTTACAGTCTATCAATCCACTAGGAGGCGGCAATGTTTGAAGTTAATAGTCTGCCAAAAGTAATCAGATATGATGCAGATGACTGACGCCAGCTTTTGTCAAAGGTGGAGGAGCTTTCGTATACTGTTCTGTGAACCTGTCCAAATGAGCCTATGTGTATCTACTGTATATCAGGCTAGAGGGACTTACTTTAAGTGGTTGCCTCCACTGCAGTACAATTTCCTCTGAAGCGATAGTCCTTCTTTTGTATTGGATCTATGGGAAACTTAAGTGCCCTGCAGTCCCATAGAGTATCTCTCTATCTGTTTACTTAATAGTGAGCTTACAAAAGCTGTTTCTGACATGATGCATATCACATATTCAACAGTAATTTTAGTTTTTTTTTTAGCATTTTCATTGCTGAAAGTAAAAGACTGTTATTTCTAACCTGCAGGACTTGTGTTACACCATATAAACATATATGTTTGTTAGGGGTGTTGCAAGGTCCAACTAATCCTGCAGCTTGTTTGTCTTGTTCTAGTTTTGCACAGTGAGACCAATCTCAACAACGCTGTGCCAGCACTGGATACTGGTCTGACTGCACCCTTGTATCATCGTGGTATAGGGGGACATTAAAAAGGTTCTGGTTTGTTGGTATATCTTTAAAACAATTACATTTGTCATAGGTGGAACTAAGCCGAGGGTGCATTGACTGTGTGCTTACTAAATAATGTGAGACTTGTTTAGGTTGAACATTTACATAGGGGAAAGAAAGCTCTAACATCGAAATGCTAAACCCTTGCAAAGGACCAAAAAGAACCTAGCAGGTCTGCCTTAATTGTGTGATCCAAATCTTCATCAAAACTTGTTATTTTAAGAGGGTTGCTATCTCTGAGGTTGTTGTTGTTTACTGTCGCAATGGGGATTTTGAAAATGCTAACATGCAGGTAGCAAAAGGGGAGGGAAAGTAGAGAGTAAGTGGGGAGTGAGGAGTGAGATAGTAGGGGTGAGAAATCAGGACAGGTCACAGAATCTCAAGTCAGCCCATATTGATTGCTGTTACCAAAGTGCTGCGGGTATCTGATGTCGGCCGGAAACTCTGCTTCATCTGTAATAAATCGTCAAGATTTACATGTAAATAAATATCTGTCACTATTCATCGCCAAATTAGGTAATGCAATGGTGATTGAGCCTGTGACCCACTGATGACAGCCCTTGCATTTGCTATATTAGTATGAACGGTGTGTGTGTGTAGAGATGCTCCTCTACAGAGGGTAAGCAGAGCTAAAGCAACAAGCTCACTCTTTACCTGTCAAGTGACACAACACTGCTTGGATCTCTGGGAAGTGAAGTCCTTAAACAAAGCTGCAATTTCCACTTCTCACCATAGGTGCAGCCAAAAAGAATGAAAAGGAGATTTTGGAGAATGTAAATTTAATATTACTTGCTAGCATTAAAAAAAAAAAAAAAAAAAAAAAAAAAAAAAAAGGAATTAACAGCAACAACAAAAATCAAAGAAGTTTGAATTAAATTTTTTCCCAGCTTTTATCTATCTATCTATCTATCTATCTATCTATCTATCTATCTATCTATCTATCTATCTATCTATCTATCTATCCATCCACCCACCCATCCATCCATCCATCCATCCATCCATCCATGCAGATATGTGGATCTAGATATAAGATCTATCGATAGGCTATGTAGCCTACCAATACATGCTACCAGCTAATGTCACATGAAAACTCTTTGAGTAATGCCATTAAACTGTTTTGAGTACTCCTGACATCTCTATAGACCTATAAATGAAATAAAATATACGAGTTACCACTTTGTGTGATATTGTCGTTCTAAAACGCTCAGAGGAGCAATGTTGTCGGTTAGCTCACATCAAACTATAGGACACACAAAGGTTGCAGATGAGATGCAGAAGCAGCCTAACTTTTATCCGGTGTAACGCAACAATAACGTGGATACTTTAGTCAGGATCGGATACTCTTCGGTCAAGTACTGAACAAACGTGCTTTTGAAATAGGGACCGAATGCTGATAAATGATCCCTCTTTTTTTTTTCTTCTTCTTCTTTTTTTTGTTGGGGGAGTATGGAGACCTGCATTGGTAGCAGCAGTTCGTGGTGAGCTTTGCAGGAGGCGACCTGCTGCAGTTGTGTGAGAGCGCCGCTGGGTGAGTCCCTCTCCGCTGCTTCTGTCTCCACAGCTCCCTTTCCCAAAGAAAAGACAACTAGGTCCGGGGAGGAGGGCCGCCGCCATTATCGGTTTACGCTGACAGAAATACCACTTTCACACACGCAATCTGCTCACAAATCGATCGGGGGCATGAGCAGTTTTTTGTTGCGGTGGAGGCATATTTTCAGACGAAACACCACGACGATCGCAACAAACTCGCCGTTGTCTCATGTGCGCGGCCCGGCTCGGCGTTTATGTGGGCACAACAATGGACAGAATAATTATTGAAAAAGCAACGTGGTGAACCGAGACGAAGACGACCGAGCAGATTGAGATCCGCCTGAATTTCGCACGAAGGAAAAACAAACCCTTGCAAGAACAAAATTTGGTTTTGCTCTATTGTTCGGGACATTTATATTTCTTGCTTCCCCGTGTTTAAATTGCAACGAAAAACAGTGATGCAGAACACGAGAATCCAGACATGGGTAATGGATTTGTACGTCTAACGACCCCGTCGCACAAATTGCAGTAAATATCAGTATTATCCGTGACTAGATACGAGCCGTACTATCTTCTGCGGCTTTCGCCTAAACACATCAGGCGGCGAGGGCTGCGGCAAGCGCTGGCCTGACAGATGTAAGCGGAGAAAGAGAGAAATGCGATGGTATGTATCCTCCATGCTCTCCCTGCTCTGCTTTATCAGCTCTTTCCTTGTGAAACTATCGACTGCTAGACAGCTGGGTAAATACATTTCCCTTTAAACATTGCGTGTCGGCGTGGAGAAGGTAGGCTATCCCAGACATTGGCGCTGCAATTTCATTATGTCGACAGCAGGCCTGGCGTGGTCAGCCCCTCTCTGTGCACCCTGAAGCCCATGTTAACTGTTAATCCTGTGCTGCACTGTAACGTTACAAAATCTTGTCCAACTAAGTAGGTTTTGTAGACGAAAACCGACCGGAGGTGAGCTGTTTTATTGAGCTGTTTTTGATGGTGCCACATAGGGCAGCTTGTTTTTTTTTAATTTTTTTTTTTTTAATCTGCAAATAACTTGTCTACTCATTTGGGTATCAGGCCTAGCTCAGCTGAGCGGTGTGTGCACTGCCCATGGGCGCTTTTGACCCTACCGGAGCTGTTTTGCCTCTAATGTGTGGTCACTTCATGTGACAGGTTAATCATGGCAATAAAATCCTGTAATTCATCTTTTTTTTTTTTTTTTTGTCAGGGTGTGTGACTCCAGGGAGTCTTATTATACATTGGGAAGAGTCTGCAGTTGGTCATTTTTGCAGTTATGAGCTATTGTGTGAGAGTTGCATCAGTCTATAACGATGAAAGCATTAATCAGTGCTCTAAAAATGGAAGCATGGACAGTAACAGGGTGAGCAGAGTCACTGTCCTTTGGCATAGATTGCACGTGTGGCGGACTCAGGTCTTCATTCAGTTTGTCCATGCAGACGTAGCTGACAGCTGCTGTTTCATTTAGGCTGAGAGCGTGTTTAGGTGGGCCCAAAAAAATGGAGACTGAGGTGCCTACAATATAGTCATCTTAATGCTTGTCACCCCACTGACTGATCAGCTGACACTGTCATTTAAAGATCACCACTCCCACAATGTTTTCCCAGGATGAACGTTTTTATGTGTTTGATATTATAGGAATTCTTGAGGTCAGTGGACCAGTGCTGAAATAATTGGATCAGTAAACTAGTTGATTGATGAAGGACTCACCAATTTTAATAGTAAAAGAACAATCAAAGTGAAATTTAAAAACGGTGAAATCACATAGTGCCGCTTTTCACAATGTGCCACCTTGTGTTCATGGAAAATGGGATGCATGATGATTAAACTAAATTGTTTGACAAAATAATCAGCAGATTGATTCAACAAAGAGAATAGTTGTCGCATATCAGGCAATCATTTTAATGACATTTTCAAAAATCAGTGCTCTGCCTTATCTGAAATTATTTTCTTAATTTTGGCCAACACTACATTATAGCTAAAGTCTTTGGCCCCTGCCAGGAGATATTATGACCGGTCAGCACTGCTACTCTTGTAAATTTGTCTTCATTACGCTTTTGCTGGTGGCTAGATCCGATGCCAAAAACTATAAAGGTGTTTGACAACAACTCAGTTTCTGGAGTAATAATATTAATGCAGTGATTTCACACAAATTATAATGAATTGCTTAAATGTAAATGATCAGACTCAAATAAATGAACAAGGCCACAGTCTTGGAATCAAAGAGCCAACATTGATTACTCTTAAATATTATACATGGCCTTTACCATTGAGATAATACATTCCTTTGGTATAGTTTTTCTAAACAAACAGAATTTTCACAAAATGGAGTAAACTGTGCCTCTTCTCATTTTTATAATCCTTTATTATTACAGATCACTCAGCTATTAAGCTGGATAGAGATATACTGCCATATGCAAGTTGACGATTATGTCTTTTAGAGGATAATGTATCATGTTGATCTGTTTTATTTTTATCATAGTTGCTTAATATTTCCTAGGGTTAAGGGTCTTAGATTTGCCCCATTATTGTTTTTCTACTTTTTGCCCCTTTAAATTAAAATGCTTTTTTTTTTCTTCTGATTGCTCAGTTTGTCTGATCTCCTTTTTGTTCTTTTGTGTTTTTTTTGTTTTTACAGGATTTGATTCATACAAGGACTGAACGAAAAAACCTCCATCTTTATTTATTGTAAGTGAAGGCCAGCAGAAGAAAGAGAAATCTGATCTCCTCTGTGTATCAGCAACTTTATGGACAAACATTCAAGTGAACTCCTTTATACAGTGCCTGTTTATGGCAGGATGAGTGTCAGCAGCCTATGATGGCGAAAAAACAAGATGCCCGATCTCCCATTTACAACCTCATTGTGGTGGGTTTGTCAGGAACAGAGAAGGAGAAGGGTCAATGTGGAGTTGGAAAATCCTGCTTGTGTAATAGGTTTGTGCGACCTAGTGCTGATGACTTCTACCTGGATCACACATCAGTGTTGAGCACCAGTGACTTTGGGGGTCGAGTTGTTAATAATGATCACTTTCTGTTTTGGGGGGAGGTGGCACGGGTTTTGGAGGAGGGGCCTGAGTGCAGAATGCATGTTGTGGAGCAAACTGAATTCATTGATGATCAGACATTTCAGCCACACCGTAGCACTGCCATGCAGCCCTATATCAAACGAGCAGCTGCAACCAAGCTGGCCTCAGCAGAGAAGCTCATGTACTTCTGTACAGATCAGTTGGGTCTGGAGCAAGACTTTGAGCAAAAACAAATGCCAGAGGGAAAACTGCAGGTTGATGGCTTCCTGCTTTGTGTTGATGTGAGCCGGGGCATGAATCGTAACTTTGATGACCAGCTGAAATTTATCACAAACCTGTATGGTCAGCTGAGCAAGACAAAGAAGCCCATTGTGCTGGTCCTCACCAAATGTGACGAAGGAGTCGAACGCTACATCAAAGATGCACATACCTTTGCTATCACGAAAAAGAGTCTACCTGTTGTTGAGACATCCGCACGCTCAAATATAAATGTGGACCTCGCCTTCCTCACTTTGGTTCAGCTTATTGATAAGGGTAGGGGCAAGCCCAAGATCATCCCGTACTTTGAAGCCCTAAAACTCCAGAGTCAGCAGATCGCTTCTGCCAAGGATCGCTACGAATGGCTCATCAACCGTATAGTAAAGAATCATAATGAAACCTGGTTAAACACCAGTCGACGCATGAACACCTCCCCAGAGTACAAAGAGTATGTCTTCTTGGAGGGAACGGCTAAATGCAAGAAGCTTTTCCAACAGCATGTCTATCGTCTGAAGCAGGAACATATCGAGAGGCGTCGCAAAATATACTTGAGCACTCTTCCTTTAGCACTTAGCTCATTGGTGCCTGACCTGGATGAGATAGATCAGCTGAGCTGGTCTGGGGTGCAGAAAGTCCTGGAGTCCAAGCAGCACTTTGCCCACTGGTTCGTTGTTCTGGAGGACTCACCATGGGAGGACACGTCTCACATCGATAACATGGAAGATGAGCGAATCCCTTCAGACCTACTGGAGACTGCTGAAGCGGAGGAAATCTTTAATGCCCATCTGGAACATCTGCGTAATGAGTGCAGACGGGCCGAGATGAGACAGGAGTTTAAGCATAAGTTAGCTTGCTCCCCCTTTGTGACACCTGGTAAACCTTGGGAGGAGGCCCGCAGCTTCATCATGAATGAAGAGTTCTACCAGTGGCTTGAGGAGGCAGAATACTTGGACCTGTACAACCGCCATCAGAAGGAGATCATTGACCGTGCTAAGGAAGACTTCCAGGAGCTTTTACTGGAGTACTCTGAGCTTTTTTATGAGCTTGAAGTGGATGCCAAGCCAAGCAAGGAGAAGATGGGGGCGATACAGGAGGTTTTGGGGGAGGAACAGAGGTTCAAGGTGCTACAAAAGCTTCCTGCTGAAAGAGATGCTCTTGTACTGAAGCATATCCACTTCGTGTATCACCCCACCAAGGAGACCTGCCCGAACAGCCCTCACTGTGGCGACTCTAAGATCGAACAACTCTTAGCTTCACGTTTCCCCACATGTTACCCCTTTTTCGATGTCAAGGCTCATTTTGGAGAAACCAAGGCTGACAGAATAAACCTTGTCATACTGGGGAAGGATGGACTGGCCAGAGAATTCGCCAATGAGATTAGGGCTCTCTGCACAAACGATGACTGGTATGTGCTAGATGGGAAGATGTATGAATTGACGCTGCGGCCCATTGAGGGAAATGTACGTCTTCCAGTAAATTCCTTCCACACCCCTACTTTCACCCCTCATGGATGTCTGTGTCTGTATAATTCAAAAGAGTCCCTCTCCTATGTGGTTGAAAGCCTTGAGCGACTTAGGGAATCAACTCTAGGTCGAAGGGATAGCCAGCTGGCACAATTGCCAACATCGCTGCTTTTAGTCACTAAAAGAGGTGTAGGATCTTATGTTGAAATAGGTGGAGACACTGCCTTAAACCTAATAACACAGGGACAGCAGGTTGCAAGGAGACTGCAGTGTAGCTTTTTAGACCCTGCCTCCCCTGGTGTGGGCTACGGCCATAATGTCAATGAGACTCAAATTAACCAGGTGCTGAGGGGCCTTCTGGATATTAGGAGGAGCACATCGTTTAGTAGCAGCTCCCCGCCTCTCCTTCCAGAGCCTCCAGGTCTAAGAGACTCTCCTCATCAGCCAGCTCCAGAGGCAGACCTTCGCATTGTCATGTGCTTAATGTGTGGAGACTCATATGACATTGAGCAGCTCCTGTCCCCTTTCCTAATGCATCAGCACTGCAGGCCCATGTCTAATAGTGGCACCTCTGTGTTGCTGGAGCAGACAGTTGGTGGACACAAGCTGGCTATCGAGCTGTCGCTGCTCTCATACCATGCCTCCTTCACTTTGCGGAAGAGCAGGTTAGTGCACGGGTACATTGCCGTGTACTCAGTCACCCGAAAAGCCTCCCTGGAGACCCTGTGTGCATTCTTGTGTGAGGTTCAGGACATCATACCAATTCAGCTTTTGGCAGTGGGAGATAGCCAGGCAGAGCTGACTGACAGCGACTACGCCTGTGAACAGCTCATCCAGGGTGAGGAACTAGCCCATGAGATTGAGGGTCGTTTCAATAGTGTGGTTTGTGGATCCGGAGGGGTGGTGGGAGGCCTGCACAGGATAGAAATGTTCCATTCTTTTCTGATGGAGGTGGTGGAGAAACGCAACATTGTGGAGGCCACACACATGTACGATAATGTTGCTGAAGCATGCACCAATGAAAATGTGTACTCGCCACGCTGCAGCTCTCCCAGTCCTGTCACCATGTTCCTGGATTCAGAGGATGATGTGGAGCCGTCTCCACCATACTATGATGGCACACTCACTTCTCACAGTGGGGGCTTCAACCTGCCTGACTTGGATTCCAGTGACATTTCTGTCATCTCAGATATCAGGGACTTTGAGAACAAACTCAACAACAAAGTACCCCCCCAAGTGAGAGTCAAACCAGGAGTCACTTTTGACTTCCGGAAGGTGAGCCGTAACCCATATATTGATACACTCGGTCATCGTCGCTCCCTGCCCTCTGCTGTTACCTGGGTTCCTGGCGGGGACGTGGGCTATGATCCCTCAGACTATGCTGAACCCATTGACGCCGTTTCAAAACCCCGCCCTAGCAATGAGGAGATCATCTACTCGGTACCACATGACAGCACGCAAGGTAAAATCATCACCATCCGCAACTCCAACAGGATGCACTCCAATGGAAATGGCTCAGACAGCGAAGCGGACAGCAGCTCTTTGGAGCGAAGGAGGAAGTTCTCGGCCATTGGGGTGAAGCCTCGTCTTTACCGTGACCGTTCCAAGCGGCTGGGCAAGTTCAGCAGCTTCCGCACAAGCTTCATAGGCAGCGACGATGAGATGGGAGCACTTCCGAAGTCCAAAGAAGATGACTTTGGGACGCTGAAAGGTGAGAGTCTTGTTAACGAGGAGAGTGAGGACCCAAAGAAGAGGAACATTCTGAAGAGCCTGCGACGAACAGCCAAGGTGTGTACTATACCACCCTTTTTTCTGTTTTAATCTATAAAAGCTCTGTTTTTAAAAATATATTTGTCCATAATCTCTAACAGAAATGTTGTTTGTTAATTACATGTTCTTGCAACAGCTATTGCCTTCACAAGGAACTACATTAATTTCATTAATACAGCCTTTAGACATTAGTATTCTGTGTAGCACTATCACACATATTTTAAAGTCATTGCTGAGTGAGCATGTTTAAACTGTTATAATGCCTCGGGAGGATCTACACATCAAGTTTTGGATTGAACGTGAGGGATTCCTGATTTGCTGCTAATGGCACACAACACATGGCCTGCCACTTGGGCTAACTATCCGTTTGAGACACTTATAGAGTCTTTTGTCTCTCTTCTTTCACAGAAAACAAGACCAAAGCCCCGTCCAGCTATTCCCAAGCCTTTGGAGAGCAATTACTTTGGGGTGCCCCTAGTGAATGTGGTATCCCCAGACAGACCTATCCCTCTCTTTATCGAGAAGTGTGTCCGCTTCATTGAGACAACAGGTAGGTTCCTTTTGTCTTTAAACCTCCTTTTAACTGTCCGTGTTGTGCCGCTGTAAATCTGATGCATGCAAAATGGAATTTAAAGTTTTATTTGAGGAAATACTGACAATGGCCATTTAGCAGTTTATATTTTTCACCCTATGTACATATCTTTAAGGAAAATAATATGTTGGTGATTAGTTATCTTAAACATGTCTATTGTTAGGTCCCCTAAACCCCTGCGCCTATTCATGACCACAATGTGAAAGTAATACAAGGTTGTATTAAGTTGAGTACTCTTACATAAACTGCCAGTCTCTATATTTTTACATCTGTTTGCAAAGAGGCTACTGAAGTGTTAGTGCTTCGCTTGTTTCCCTGCTGTGACACTCCCACCCACGTCTTCCCCCTTGTTCTCTACTGCGCTCTTTTCCCCTCAGGCCTGAATACAGAAGGTTTGTACCGCGTAAGTGGCAACAAGTCAGAGATGGAAAGCATGCAGCGGCAGTTTGAACAGGGTGAGTGGCTCATCATACTTGTTTGAACCAGCTGTTTGATATTTAATTATGTGACTGCCTAATCAAAACACAAACAGAGTGGTGCCAAAAGGAAAGTGACATGTAACTGATTGTTCAGTCCTGATGACAGCTGCTACTGACGGGTTCATTTTCACCCTCGATCCCTTTAACTCTGTTGTTCTCCTTTTGTAGACCACGGACTAGACCTAGTGGAGAAAGACTTCTCCATAAACACTGTGGCTGGAGGCCTCAAAAGTTTCTTCTCTGAGCTGCCTGAGCCCCTGGTGCCTTGTGCTCTGCAGGTGGACCTACTGGATGCTTTCAGTAAGCAAACACTGCTGGGCTGGGAGGGTCGTTACTACAACATAAAACGATTATTTCTTTAGGAGGGAAGAGGGCAGGGAAGGTTTTGGCAGCCCTGCTTTACTCTGTTTTAGATTTTTAGTCTTGACAATAATTTTTTTTATGATAGAGACATTTCAGCTCTAAATTACTGTGTGCAATGATGAGTTTTAATGATAAAAACTTGTGTGTGCAGAAATCAATGACAGAGAACAGAGGCTATATACCATGAAGGATGTCCTGAGGAAGTTCCCCAGGGAGAACTATGATGTCTTCAAATATGTAGTGAGCCACTTACACAAGTAAGTTCCCCTTCTACTTTTCCTTTCTCCATTTAAAGGTCCCATATTTTATTTTTTACACTTCTCAATTACTTTATTTGCATTCTTCATGTCAATAAAAATATATTTTTGTGGTTTTAGATACCAAGAACCATCTCAATATAGTTTTACATCTCCTTTCTTAAGCCTCTCTCTCCAGCTCTATCAAGAACAGGTTATTTTGTGTCTGTATCTTTAAGGCTCTTTGATATCAATGACTCTCTCTTCTGATTCTTTAATGACTGACGCACGTCCAGGCCATCAACAGGTTTCCTTAAATCTTGTAGCTTGCTAGCTTTGTGCTTTATTCCACATAAAAGATTAGACAGTGGGCCATGCTAAGGGTGCACCTATGACACCAGGGCAGGTTTGTGACCTCACAAATGTACTGAAATCCAAAAAGCACAGTTGCTGAATGCAGGCTGTGTGCATTTCTCTGTGGACTGAGTGTTTTGAAACTTTCACAGTATTTATATAGCACCTAGACCTGCTATGATAAAAAAAAATTAAAAAAAAAAGCAACGGAGATGTGTATTTATACAATCTGGGACCTTTTAATCACTTTCATGTATTGTTACTCTTCTGTTATTTTCCCACCATATGATGAGGATGAATAAATTGGTTTATTTTCCCAGGGTGGGCCAGTTGAGCAGGTTGAACTTGATGACCAGTGAAAACTTGTCCATCTGTTTCTGGCCCACGCTGATGAGGCCAGACTTCACCACTATGGACGCCCTGACTGCCACACGCACCTACCAGACAATCATTGAGACCTTCATCCACCAGTGTGCATTCTTCTTCTACAACCAGCCCCTCCTCGAATCCCCCACTGGCCTTGCGGGCCTCCCCGCCTCCCCAACCACCACCCTCAGCGGGAGCTCTGCCTACTCTTGTTACCGCTCCTCGCCTCCCCACACCACTGCACACTTCAGCCCCCTGCAGCAGTCCCCGCCCACCACCCCGCAGTCTCCCCTGCAGTCTCTGCTCCCTCCCCTCCACCAGCACCCCCACACCCATCATTCCCCTGCTGAACAGGAGACACTGTGAGAGACAATGAAACCATGTGTGCCCATGATGATGCTGGACCTTATCACCAACACACACTATAAAAGAAACAAAACATGTGCACTTGCACATCACATTTTTGATCATGGACAACCTAGATTATGAAGACGGGAGATAGAAAGTGTTTAAGAAACTTCCCCAACCTGCCGTTTGTGTTCATACTTGTGTGCATAGGGGCAGGTTACCATTATCAGTGAAGCTTCCTCTGTTCTCTGAGCCTGTGATCGCCTGGAATTGGATGTCAGGTCAGGAGTGGAGGACAGGGGTTACTGTCACAGCAAGCCTCTTGTCTGCAAACAGCCACCACTTATCCTACACTACCAAGAAATAGAAACCTCTACACCACGCTGGAAGAAATGATTTGTGGCCACCATGTTTTTATTTTGTGTAAAACTCTTTTTAGTTTGTTTTTTTTTTCTCTTGAAAGTACTGCCACTGGATTTATAGACTGGTCCTCTGTAGGTCCTTTGGGCAGCAGTTTGCTCCACATAGCAGAGGTTCCTCTGTGTCTGCCTTTTGGGTGTCTCTCATCGGCTCTACTTGAGGGGTCAGCATGGAGAGGGAAGGGACGGGGATAACACATCCAGGGATGCACTTTAATGATCACTGTTGTTCTTTTTTTTTTTTTTTTTTTTTTTTCCATCAAAAGGGTTATTTGACATGCTGTTTTCTTGTGTATTTTTTAATTTCACAGCTCAAACAGCCATACCCATTGCCTCTACAGAGCTCTGGCAGATCAAACTTTGTTTACATCAAACTTTTTTTTTTTGTATCCACAAACTTATCTGAAGCACTTTTTGATAGTGTAGTGTTAAATATGAAGAAATGCCACATTGATTAATTGTCCATATTGTTTGTTTAGTGGTTGAGTGTGGCATCGGCGCAGGTTTGTGAAACAAGATCCTTTTGTAAAAACTTATGGTCTTTTAAGTGGATCCAGGGGTCCCATTTTAGGTCGATGGGAAATCTGATTCTACTCATGTTCCTCATTCATCCAGCCATGTGATAACTAGTCTTGTTTGTCCTCTTTCTAGCTGTTGGTTGATAAGAGTAGATATTTAGGGACATCTGGGTTAATTAGGCCATAATATCAGAGAAGGCTTTGCCTGCCATCAGTCAAGTGAAGGAGAAATGTTGCCATTTTTGAATGTGTAACCTAGTCACGCCGTAACACAAATTTACATTACCATCTGGTGTCTATGAAAACCAAATGCTTGAAACACGATAGGCTGCTGGATGTGTTGCTGTGGCTGTCTTATCAAACCGAGCTCTTTGTATTCATGTAATATTAAGGACCTTTAACTTGGGAGGTTTAGTATTCTCAACGCACTGTTACAGCTAGTCCTGCTTTACATTGACCAGTAGACGTGAAATACTTGTGGATGGAATACATTCAGGAAGCACCAGTGGCCGTTTACCTGCTCTAGTTAGTTTCGTGCTGGAGTATTGTCCTCCATTTTCACTGAAAACAAGCAGCACATTTTCAGTGGTAGCACTGTCAATGAAGGCCTGATAACTTTAACCATTAAACTTGTGAGAGGAAGCACTGTCTCTTCAATGGGGGAGGGTGAGAAAAAAAAATGGACAAACAGACATGCAAGCTCTGGAGGATTGTGGCTCTGTTGTGGTTCTTGGTTGCAACAAAGACCAGAATAGTCGGATCATTGGTGGTATTCGTATTTGGGATCATCAATAACTGGTACTTTTGGAATCGTAATGCTGTTGGAAGTCAGTCATTTTATCTGTTAGACTAAAATGAGGGCTCCTCTCAAACCGCTCGGAGCTCGAAGCTGTAAACATTTCGACTTTCACCGAACCAACCAAGCAACTGTCCCATTATAACGCGATTCCTGGGAGTATATAATGTTACTGCATCACTTGACATCTGACACAACTTTGGCAAATCTGCCATTCAGTGAGCAAAAAGTGAGTGCATACTACTCTATAATGGTTGTTTATTTGTATGTTGGGGATCACCACCCTTTAGTCAATGGTAGAAAACATTTCTAGTGTGTATTTCAATGATTGAAAGTCCATTTTTACAATTTTTGTGAATGGTTCAAGGCCACTTAAGTTTAGTGCATGATTTAAAAAAAAAAAAAAAAAAAAACACACCAAGGGAAAAGGATGAAAGCCTCTCCCTGTTTTAAAACATGAAATTAGTACGAGAAGAAAAACCAATACTAAAGTGAAATAGCTGAAACGTGAAAGTTTATGTACTGTGCACCAGGAGCAAACCATGGAATTTGTCTGACTGAGAATAGGTTTGAAGATGAAGGCCTTATGTGAACTGTATAATAGTTAATAAATTAAATCTTGTAAAATTGTCCTTAGCTTTCTTGTGGTGCATGTGTATGTGTCTTTCATTGATCTGTTTTCCAATTTAAGAGATAACTGATATCACAGGTTTGAAATAAGATTGAAACTTCATTTTTATATGTGCATTTTTAACTGCACAATAACAGTTAGATTAATTCATATTCTTGCAAAAGTGCAGACCTAGGAATTAAGAATTATCAAGCATCCCGTTTTGTTGGTTAAAATTTCAGTATTGTGTGAAAATGGAGCGGTGGGCTAATGATAGTTTTTGAAATGCCCTTTCACACCCTGCTGCCATCTGACAGTAGATAAGGCTGTTATTATCTATATTTTAACTGGAAAAGTGGAGGGTGATTTCCTATTATTACTATATCCCTGATTGACAGCTTGGTAAACAAGCAGGGCAAAGCATGAATTTATAGGGCTGGTCCGCTGTGCTGTATTTCATACAAAGTGTAACAATCACTATATTACGTCTCCAAAGAAGATAAATTTATGTGAAACGTTTCATGAAACATCCTTAGTAATGATAGCTTAATATTCTTTTTACTATTATTATTTAATTCTACTTAACATACATGCTGAAATGCCTCTACTATAGTAACTAGCAGCAATAGTATTTCGGCACTGGTGCATGTGACAGAAAAACATCAATTATTCACAACATATCCGACATGAGTGACTGCACTCTTTTGGGAGAACACTTTCGTCACGGTATCTGTTAACCTCTGTGGAGGGGGTCGGACATAATAATGTTGTGTTGCCATCTTGTGGCTGCACAGCTGTAGAGCTGAGAAAGAGATGGGCGTCTCAATCTCATGAGCAAGGGTGTGGGAGGTACGTGTGCGCAGAGTCCTGCAGCACCTCCTGGCGGAGAGTAAAATACCTGCATGGCCACAACTATAAATAAAAAAGAAGTTTTATTTTTTCGTTATTATTTTTATATTGTAATGATATTTTGATTTCAATAAAGGGGTTAATAGTGGATCTTAGGTTCCAAACTTCAGCCTGGCCAGAAATGACGTTTTTAGTAGCAAGACAGCACGGGAGTTAACTTTATCAAGCTGGAGGAGAGGAGGAGAGGAGGAGAGGAGGAGCTTGCCGCTAACAAGGTAAGGCAACTTTATTTATGGAGCACATGTAATGCACCACTGCATATGAAGGTGCTTTACATGAGGCATAAAAGGACATGAGCCCTCAGAGACCTGCCGTCGGCATTACTGTCTTTTAGTCTGTGGCTGCACAGTTTTAAAGCCATAAAGGAAATACTGGTGTCATACTGGTACCAACCAGGTCATGCTTGCTCGTCAGGAAGGAGGCTGAATATCTTGACACACACTGCTGAGCTGCAAAAAATATCTTCAGGTTCCCTTTGTTCAGATATTGTTTACCACTTTTACATTGACATTTACTGTTGCTTTCTTTACTTTGCTGTCTCCCTCTAAAGATCCTCTGCCCCTCCTAAAAAAAAAAACCCCAGAAAGACTGCTGGGTCTCTAACGGTTAAAAGGGTTAATATTTAATAAAAATACCAGGAATAGAAAAATAAGAAAGTAAACTATACGTAGGATGCCACTGTACTGTAGGCCTAAATGTACATTATTATAGACATGATTATCAACTGCTAGTTTGATGCCTTTGCGTTGTCTGAATACCAACTCTGTTAGTGGTCGTTGCTGTTTGTATAATGCTCCTGTATACTTTGTGAGTAAATAACACTGTTGGTGGTTGCTATTTTATCATAGTTTATTGTGTAAATCTGGCTTTGCTAAGAGCCAGTACCCAGCCACTTGTGTGTGTGTGTGTGTGTGTGTATTTTGTATATGTTTCTTACGTGATTATTATTCCTTTCACAGATAGACATGGTGTGTAAAGTATTTTCAAGGGCTATAAGTATGACTGTATGTTTTACAGCATCTATCATTAAACGTTAAGGGCGGCACAGTCATGACTTTGTAAATTCTATAACTCCCTTATCTGTCCTCTCTACATGTAAGTGTGGCTTTCTGTACTCGTATTTAGTAGGGCTTGATATTATATATGTATTTCAGTTTCCATGTCACGAGGAGCTTGTTAACACTTTTCCTTCCATCTTGAGGAGCTTTGTGAAGTTGGGGGAAACAACCCAGATGATGTCATAGTGATGTCATTAGTGGTATTTTAGTCATGGCCCAAGACTTCAATAAAACTTATACAAGAAAGTCTGTATTCCAAACTGTGTGTGTGTGTGCGTGTGTGCGTGCGTGCGTGCGTGTGTGTGTGTGTGTGCGCGAAGTGTTGTGCTGGGAGCTGTATATATTTCTTTTGAGATCTGTGTCTCACGTGTCCGAACCTTATATGGACAAAAGTGGAATGCAATGACATACATTTTCTTAAGTCCTATACTGAAGTAGGACTTTTATGTATTTATAATTTACTTGAGTATTTCCATAACATGCAACGTTATCCTTCCACTCCAACACATTTCAGAGGCAAATATTGTATTTACTCCACTACATTTGTCTCACAGCTTTAGTTATTTCAAGAATAAAAATGTTCATGCCCTCCTTGTCCAGTGAAAACTATCTCTCAGAATTCTGTGATTTTTAATGTGAATTTTTCTGCTAAACTAAAGGAGAAAAGGTTCATTTATTGGTTTCAAAAATCTCCTGGAAAATGCCTCGTCACAGAACAGAATTGACACAAATATATGATGTATCATAGAATATGATGCATTGCTGCAGATTAAACTAACTAACAATATATAAATTAGCGCAAACTTAAATAAGTACAACACTAAAATGCATCTCAGGCTTTTCCCTGATTGACACCCGGTTTTGTCTGTTTGTCTGTTAATTCAATATGAATGTTAATTCAAACAGTCTGCAAACAAACCTGTTGATAATAACAGAAGCCGTGACGTATGAAAGATAGCTTTATTGCACAAGGTGTTAGAATGATCTTTTTAGTTTTTGCTTTCTTTTCATAGAAAATGTACCTTTGAACACAAGCAATTGCTATAACAAGCAACTCAAACAAATGTTTGGGATACCCTCAACATTTTTTTTTTTTTTAAGTTTTTGATTTTCATACATTTTTTCCTTCAATGTTTCCCTTTTAGCAAGCATGCAATGACTTTTTTTGAGGATGAACAAAATACAAAATAATGATAATAAAAAAGTAAACAGGACAAATGACAACATCAAAAGACTTTTAAAAAAGAATAAAAATTCAACAAATTAGTATCAAAAACATAAAGGGAAAGAAAAATGTTTTTTGCCCATTTCAGAAGTAAAATATTTTATTTTTGATACTATTTCAATTTTGAAACTGGGGCATTCAACCCTGATGTGTCCCCTGATTTATTCTGACGAAAATAGCTCTTCATACAAAACTGTGTTTTATGTACAAGACTTAATCTATAAACAACACTGACAAAGGTAGAGATGATGGATCTAGTATGGTTAGGGTGGTGAATTTTTTACTTTAATTCCTCTGAACGGGGGGAAATGACGGGAGCCTGAATGATCCAGGTTTTACAGTCCGACTCCAGTCCAGTATATACACAATACAATAGTAGTTTGTGTGACCAAAAAAGAGCTACGAGTCCCTGATTTCGCTTGGCTGAACGAGTTTTAGCCACAGGCCACATAGCTTAGTACTGTTTGACCTCTGGAACCCAAAAACAATTTGACAAAAAAACAAAAATTAATAAATTAAAATGAATATTTCAAAATCAAAAAATAAACTGAACAAACATATTCCCCTCCCCTAAACAAACAAACAAGAAAACAAAGCAAATGGAAAAATAAATATAAACCACAAAACACTATCGTGGAGATGCTTGAAAAAGACATTCCAATAGGTTCTTGTGTGAATGTACATCAGCGCAAAATGGAGGGGTGTAAAGAAAGTGGGACATTTACAGTACTTCAGACAGGACAACAACAAAGATATCAATTGAGTGAACATTATATAATTTTCAAAACTGAACTCCCTGACATATAACATCTCTTGACATTTAAATTATTTGACTTCATTCACATCATGACTGGGATTCCTTCAGCTAGCTGTCTATCTCTGTGACTTTGAAGAGCTAAGATCGGCTGAGCGGCACAGCTGACTGGAAGGCGGCGATACTCTATCTGTTCCCGTCAGTCTCTGCCACCCAAACCACAAAGAGATGCCTTAATACTGTCGAATGACTGAAGTCTGTAACCACTTTGCAGCAAACCTTCTCCTGGCATAAAACTTATTTGGGGATCCTCTGAGACACTGATTTGGTTTCTGAACGTTATTATGTTTACCAACCATTCAGGCTCACGACAAATTTAATAAATAGTCAAACGGCCTATATCCTCACCAGTTCGACTTGAAATACTATTACAGAAATCCTCGAAGGCCTTGTGTCACGATTGTTTCCACCAAACACACAACAGCCAAGTAGGCGTTCACCCAGCGTTCAGTCGCCTATCTTGCTTTCTCCCATCTTGACACCGGGCTTGGAAAGCGCCACTCTCTGTCCACACGAGAGCGAAACACTCTCCTGTCAGTTGGGCCTACATACAGTAACATACAGAACATCCCGTATATATACTAAACATTTTCTTTCCTTAATCCAACCTTCTTTTTTTATTTTTTTTATTTCTCTTCTTTTAAATTTCATGATTGAGCGATTGTCTCATTCTTAAAATTTGACATTAAATTGCTGTATATACTACTACACTATTGTAGTGCATACATTTTATACTTTGTCATAATTTCACTTAAATGTCAATAATATACCTACATAGAAATATATATGTAAATTCTTTATAATACCAAATATTCTCTATTTGTAAGGTGAGAACTTAGCTGGTTCATTTGGGTTGTCATGATTTGTTTGAAAAGTTCGACGCTGTTCGGCTTTAGATAGAGCGATGTGTGGAGAATGTTGATGCGATAGAAGTTTCTTGGAAGTGAACCTGAATCATTTCTTTTGGAATCACCATTAAGAGAGAATCTGCCAATCGCAATTTGGGACTTTAAGAGACACAAAGAGGGTGAAAGATACAGTAAGAATAGGGAACTCAACTGGAAGTCTTGCAAATTGACATAAATACTCAAACTATGGAGGACAGTATGCGTGTGCGTATGAGAGACAGGATGGCCACACAGCTTCATACTGGCTATTGTAGTCTTCATCATCATAAACACAGAGCTTTTAGCTCCTCAGTTATAGTCAATATTTCCAAATGACCACAGAAATCACTTCCTGTTTTTTCTTTTTTCTTTTTTTTTTTTCCTGTTTTTTTTTTTTCTTTTTTCTTTTGCTGCGCAACTCCTGCGATAGCTGAGCACCAGCCGGCTTGAAATTGTTAGTTGGAGTTAGTAGTTCTTTTATAGCGTCCCACGTGAACATGAAAAGTAGGGTTAGCTGGGTCCCTGTCTGGGAGAACACCTTTCCCGAGGAACATTAGACAGGATGCAGGGCAGTTCACCATTAGTTGGGTTTAAACAAAGATGGCTGCATGCCCGTTCTGGCCCAGACTGAAGAGTGCCAGAGTGGGGCTGGCTGAGGAGTGGGACAGCAGTGCAAGTCTGTGCAGGAGAAAGGACTACACCAGCGTGTATGACTTGGAGTAGGCCCCCACACTCTGTTTCTGCAGTCTCCCCAGTGCAGAGGAGCTGCTCTCGAGCAGCGAGTCTCTGGAGCCCCCCACCTTGTTACTGTTGGTGGGGTTGCTGCTCGTGCTGGAAGTGGAAGCCGTTGCTGCATTGTTGGAGCTGGGCATGGTGAGAGTCCTTTGAGGCAAGGTGGCAGTGCCTGAGCTCGCACCCAAGCTGCCCAGCCCAGAGTGGCCCAGCGTCAGGGCCTGCTGCTTGGCCGGGTCTAGAGTCTTGTGACGGCCCTGGGTGTGATACGCCCGCTGCGTCAGGCTGCGGATTGAGGCTTCCCGCGGCGGCACAGCTGGACATGGGTCATGCAGCTCCCCTTGCTTGCGGAAAAACGGGTCTGTCTTCATGTAGAGGGGTAGATTGCAGAATTCACCTGAGGACGACGGCGACGACAGAAGAGTCAGGACCAGACCGCACAGTTTGACCATTTTAAATTTAAATTACATTTGTTTGACCGCTTGCGTAATGAGTCTTAAATTCATATAACACACGACTTGGTGCTTTTGATCTCATATTTCATGTTCGGTGAAAAAACTCAGCACCTTGATTGCTTGTGTAGCTTAAGCCTATTGTTTGCTGGTGGTATAAAATAATTTCAGATTCAGATTTAATCATACGTGGTGAGTAATTTACACATTTGTCTGCCAAAATGATTGTGTAATGAAAACTTTTTCTCTGGTATATTCCTACACTAACTCACATGAACACCAGTTTATCCCCGTGATGTTTGTATTTGTTTATTATTGTTTTCTCTTTGGCTTCCAGTCCAGCCCTTCGCATTGGTCCTTTTTTGTGTCCCTACTCTTGCATTAGCAGTCACTGTCTTATTTGCTACTCTCGGTCTTGTGTGTCTTCTTCTTGCTGACCTACAATACATACAGGGAGGAATCAAGAATCTGAAGTGCGTTGTACTGCATGTGAACTCAGTGCAGAAAAAAAGAGAACAAACAGCATGTATTGTCACATGGGTTTGGGCGATATGGCAAAAAAAAGAATTATATCAGTCGTAAGACATGGTGCAAGATGATGCTGATACGATAGTTCGCTGCCTGGTAATCGCGGTGGGTGCTTGCCTGGTGCTTGTTGAGTATCTACTTACACTATAATTTCTTCCACTGTAATATGACTGTAATGTATTACTTTCTGTGTCTTCTAACAGGTTATACTGTTTCAAATAATGAAATGAGTTTGTGGTGCACACTGCTCTGTTTTTTTTGTTGGATTGAAAATCTGAAAATCTGCAAACTACTGAAGTTGACCGATTTTTTTTTTTTTTCTTGTTGATGATGCTTTTGTCCTCCAAGCTGGTCACGGGTGCTGCTCTTTCTTTATAACGCCTATTTAAATTATATTTTTTATTCCGCTGCTACTTGAAGCTTACTCTCAGCCATGGTCACTTCCTGGCCTGAATTCATCTCTCACCGTGATGCCTAACTTGTGCAGTCCATGATAGGATGAGCGGGAGGGACACTACTACGTTGCAGTGATTTGTCCGGTTAGGCATCAGTCACAGCCGTAGAGTTGAGAACTGATCCAATTTAGCACCAACCAAATAATTTCTGTCCATGTTATCCAAGTGTGGAAATGATTATAAATTCTATTTATCAGATGTTTTATAATATTTCCATGAAGGAAAAATGATATCTCAATCTTTTTTATCTTTTTTATTTATTATTGTTTTATCACCAAGCCTTATTATCATAATTGCTATATCAAATGAAAGGAGGAGTTCCTGCAATAATGTCCCCACATGGCTCCCATCTTTCATACTTACTTTTGTTAGCGCGGTGGGGAATGGGCACAGCCACATTTTTACCGCGGTCATAGTCCTGCGGTTTGGGTGGTGAGGCGGTGAAGCGGCAGATGCCCGGTTCAGACGGCGTGCTGAGGGAGGTCATGCTGTCCGCCGGGTCGTTGGTGCCCGTTGTCATTTGGTCGGACGAGCTGTCGGAGATGAAACACTCCGTGATGGTAAACTTGGCGTGCTGCAGGTGCTCCTCCAGCTTGGCGTGCTCGTAGGCCCGGGCCAGCTCCTCGTAGGTGGAGGAGGCGCTCTCTGTCGACACCATGCTATTCCGACCCTTATCTGGAAAAACAAAAAGAAGGTGTGTCAGCAATTAACTTTGCTGATGCATCCGAAAAGAGCTCAAGTTAAATTTTGGCTGGTGGTGTACAAAACGTCTCAGTAGGTTCTCAGTTCTCAGTTTCTTTAGCTGGCCTCCGATTTAGTGATGTGAGAATGCAAGTCATGACGTATGTACGATACATAGGATGAAATCTTAATGTCACTGTGTCAGTGTTTACTGGCTGGGATTGACCCACCTGTGTCTTGGGAGAGGCTGGCGCTGTAGCTGTCGCTCTCGGTGGCGGTGATGCCGTGAGAGCCCATCGTCCGCCAGTCTGAGGTCAGAGTTCGCGCCGAGGCTGTTGACTGGCTCTGACTGGGCCGGCTCAGCGTCCACTGGCTGGAGTATCTGTTCCTGGAGCTGTGAGCTGATTTTATGCTCTTCCTGGACACTGGGTCTGAGGGACGTCACAGAGATCAGAGGACAGCGGGGTATTACGGGGGCACACGTCTAGATGCCTTTAGTGTCTTCAACTGTCTCATTATCTTCACATGTAAGTTTGTGTGAGTCCAGATGCAACTCAGTCGGGCATCAAAGATTTCACACTTGGTTTACACGCTTGAGCTATTTACCAGAAAGCTGTAACATTTATGATACCAGTATTTACTTGAAAGGAATCACAAACTTACTCGTGCCAGGGCGGATGTCTGACATGTCAATCAAAGGCCCCGAGTTCTGGATAAGGGCTTGGTGATGCAGAGACACGCCTGTGCAGAAGTTCTGGGGATTCACTGATTGGCTGAACTCCGTGTCTGTCACCGGCACAGCTGCTTTGTCTTCTCCTGTTGCAGTAAAAATATTCAGGAAATAAAACAGTTGGATGAAAATGCTAAAATTATAATAATACAGGCTTCTAAAAATGCCACTATGAATGTCCCTGGGTGGAGACTTGCCTATCTGC
Organism: Brachyistius frenatus; assembly: GCF_029030835.1. Lineage (NCBI taxonomy): Eukaryota > Metazoa > Chordata > Actinopteri > Embiotocidae > Brachyistius > Brachyistius frenatus. The sequence goes on from NW_027210633.1 coordinate 23,599, forward strand.
TTGATGCCCTCCTTGTCCTCGATGAGTAGCTGAACACGTGGGATGTCAATATGGAGCCTCGGACCTTGAGGAGGGCCTTTCACCGGCGTGTCTATACTACGATTGTTCTTGCTACACACACACACACACACACACACACACACAGATATGACACGCATAATAAGTCTAATGAAAGGCTATTCCAAAAATGTATGAGGCTGACTGATGTGAAATATCACCTCCTTTTTTTTACAGTAATCCTAACACTTAATCTAGATAACTCTTACCTGATAAGCATCTCAGCAAGGCTCTTAGCATCTGTAAGAAGACAATATCATAATTAGATTACAGTTGGCTGTGAGGATAATCATTTTTACTTGATACACTCTGATATATTAATGCATAAAACACAGTCATTTTACTTTTCTTTTTCTTACCTCTAAGTCGTTTCAGTCTCTTCTCCTTGCGTTTCTTCCGGATGATAAAAAGCAAAGCAACTCCCAGAGTAATCAGGATGACAGGAGAGCCAATGGAGAAGAGCTTTTTCACATCATCCCCCTCTCCACGGGCTGATTTGATTGGAGGGATTGTGCCTAATGAGAGGAAGAGGAGGGGAAAAATTTGATAAATGTCCAAAAAGTCAGGAATATAGCATATGATAAAAATGTAGGACACACTTACTGCCATCGTAGTCGGTCGTAGCGAACTGGGAGCTCTGGTTGCCACACCCGGCGCTGTTGCAGGCCTTCATTTTGAGCTCGTACCAGGTGGCCTCGCGCAGCTCGCTGAGGAAGAGCTGAGTGGTGGAGTTGGCCTTGAGGCTCTGCCAGGCCCAGGTGCCTTTGGGCCTGAAGTCCAACATGAGGTCAGTGATGGGGCAGCCGCCGCTGGTCCAGCCCTGCAGGTTGAGCCCTGCGTGAGTGGAGTTGATGTGGGTGAGCAGCGGCTGGTCTTTGTTGAACACGGGCTCTGGAGGAGAGACACACAGAACAAATATATGCAAGGCTCCATTCATAATGACATAAAAACTGAAATTAAGGATAGAAAATGCAAAAGTCAGATTTGTCAAAATCGGCCAAGAAAGAAACAGACCGAGCGTCGGTCGTTATACCGTTGAAATAAGAAATTGTTAAGAAAAGGTCTGTTTAATGCTTCTTCACTTGTTTTCCAGCTTCACTGCAGCCATCTTGCTTCCACCCCTCACCTCTTCCGTGCGTCTTGGCCTCAATGATCTCGCTGATGCGCCCTGAGCCCACGCTGTTCTTGGCGGCCAACTTGACCTTGTACCAGGTCCCGCAGCGGAGATTGTCCAACCTGAAGGAGCGTTCGCTGGAGCTGATGAACACGTCCCTCCACTCCTCTGTGTTGTCCACAGAATATTGCAGCACGAATCCTGCAGTCACACAGCACAGCTTGATGTCAAACACAAGTACTTCACAAACAAAGCGTACTCTGAAGGAGCCTCACTGCATCTGTCGGACACCAGGGGGCAACAGTCAGCTGCAATTATCCACCGTCAACTCTAACTTTTTACCCAGAAACATAAGCTCATTGTACAACTGACAGTAAGAGAGCGAAGCTCACTGAGGAGGTGGGCAGGCTAGTCAGGGGATTACCTCTGATGGAGCTTCCTCCGTTGTCTCCAGGGATCCAGGCCAGGGTGATGGAGGAGGTGGAGGTGGTGGAGACAGTCAGACGAGGCTGGTCAGGAGGAACTAGATGTACACGCAGACAGTGAATCAGCAAGAGAGCAGAAACGCCACAAAACAAACAGGCGCTCTGTTCCACTCAACTAAAATCTTCTGTTTCTGCTCACCTTGCACCACCAGATTGACTATGATGGTGTCAAAGCCGAGGGTGTTCGTGGCCGTACAGGTGTAGTACCCAGAGTCCTCTGCTTTGACTGAGCGCAGCACCAGTGTGCCGTTGGATAAGATCTGCCGCTGACTGTCAGCCGTCACAGGAATGGCAGAGTCCTCACTGATAAAGAACAGTCAGGTAGTTAACAGTCTTGTCTGTGTTTTTTTTCACCCCTCAAAAGCAGCAGCATGCGCATAAGCAAGTCCTGATTCGGACTTATAAATGGTGCGTGATGAGCTCTGACCTGTCTTTGGTCCATTTGATCGTGGGGGCGGGCTCTCCCACTGAGCTACAGGGCAGACGCACTTCCTTCATCCAGGGTGTGGTCACTGTGCCGCCGAAGGACAGGATCTTAGCTGGGACTGCACATAAGGACACAAAAAATGTATGATTAACTTAAATCTTTGAAACAAACTCTTATAATAAATACACCAAGACAAAATAAAAATCCCTAAGTTATGTTAAGGTCGTCTGTCTGCTCTTTGGCCCAGCTTGCCTGAGGGGAAAGGCCTCGTCTTTCTGCTGAATGAATAAAAAGCTGTAGCGCTTTAGTGAAGCCCCTCCTCAAACCTCTTAGTGTCAGTCTATCTTTTCTCCATAGATCCTCCCCTCTATCGATTCTCGCCCGCTACCTTGCTCCCCAAGGGTCATTTTACTGGATAGGCCCTGTTCATCACCACATAATTAACAACAGTGTTTCTTGCAACACAGCCACTGCTCAATCAATACTATGGCTGTCAATCAATAGCGGAGAGCGCAGTCAGAGAGAGAAGGAGAGAGAGTGATGAAAGCGATCGGTGTACTGGAGATCACGTTGCCGGGTTCATAGCCATCTTTAAAACACTCTGCTTAATAACCTTTGCACAAGTCTTTTTACCCTTCTCCTTGCCCGGAGGACCCACCTTTCCCAGCAGGCTCCACTGTGACCTTAGAGCTGATGTTGCCGCGGCCGGCAGTTGTCACGGCTGCAGCCCAGATGTGGTACTGTTTACCACGGGAAAGGTGCGTGATACGGTAGAAGAGCATCTCTGGGTTGGCCTCGTACTCGCTGGGTGCCTGTGACAGAGGGCACGCAATGTCATGTTAGCAAAATGTGGTCACAGTAACATGGACAGGCGGTAAGAACTCTACCAGACTAAAGAAATGTTCCAAGTTATAGAGCTCAAATGTGCATTGAAAGAAAACAAAGTAAGAAAAGGTTAAGCATTAAGCATTAAACATTAAGTTCTCCTCAAGTGTTTAAATGGAGCTCAGACATCATTTGTTTCATCTGCTTCTCCTGTTGTGACGTATCAGAATCTTCTCCGTAAAAAAGGTTTTCCTGTTCTTACTAAGTGTCCAGAGTCATGTCAGTATCTGGAAACAATGAAAAACTTAAGCTTGCACTGAAAAACAATGAAGGGAAAGCTAAACACTGTTTTAAACTTCTTAAACTTTTTTGCTTTATGATTAATGATATTATACTTAGTTGTTTTTTTTTAATTTACAAATTAAGGCCTCGCTGGTTCTTGAGAGCCCAGCTGATACTGGATTTGGGTGCCGGTACAGAAACCAATATTAAGAAGTAAATCATTCCAATATCGATATATTGATTGAAATGTGATTATCAAACACTTGTGACAAAGATATCTAATGGAGGCAGGATATTTTACAGTTTAATGATAAAACAACTTTGTCCAAAAATGACATCAGTCCTCTGAAACAGCGAACTCTGATGGGATTGTAATAATTTCAAATAACTTTAAAAATAAAAAAAAATAAAAATTGGAACAATTTAGAAATGACCACAAGCATCTTTTTCCGCATTATTATCTGTAAAATGTTTTTATATTGGAAAACCTATACGCCGATACGGAATTATTTGTGAAATTGGCCACCTGTTCAATCGTTCATGCTTTGTTTTCTCAGCTATGAATGACCTATTTATGGATTCCACTTTTGTGTTCATGTGGATTGTGTTGTGAACTCATTGATTTGAACAATTACAGAGTTACGTGATAGTAAATACGGTCACTCAGGTGATTGCTGGCATTAATTCTGAAACCATAGAGGAGTTTGACTGTCTTGACTCAAACAACAATGAAGGGAAATATCACATCTGCACCCATTTGGTTTTTAATATTATTTTGACAAAAGTTAAATGTTTTGAGTTAGTGGCAGCATTTTGCAGGACAAATTAAGTGTTATATTCCATAGTTCAAATTAATGTGGCAATTGCATTTAACAATTTGATAATTAAAATATATTAAAATGAGATAATATTTATATAGCATCCTGATTGAGTGTGCTTTTGGCCTTTTATTGTTCGTATTTTGGAACAAGACAGATTAGACCATTCAATATATTTGACTATAAATTACCGACCGCAAAATATAACATTATTTTAGACCCGGATTAAATGGATTAAATGACTGTTTTTGTTTCCTGTGGATGTATTTTTTCCCCCTCCAAAACACCAAACTCTCTGAGAAGGAACACATGCACCTGCAGGCACACAAAAACACACATAACACCGCACGCAGAAAAACACCGTGGTCTGTCAGGATGATCCTCTCGTTCTATCTCTTTAATCTGTTCATCGCTGTGTTCATCTTCAATTCCTTCACCATTTGCTTTTCCAGCTTTTCCCTCTTTTCCTCTATCCCTCTCCGTCTAGCTCAGTGGAGAGGAGAGGATGGGGGGGGCAGAGGTGTGTGTGTGTGTGTGTGTGTGTGTGTGTGTGTGTGTGTGTGTGTGTGTGTGTGTGTGTGTGTGTGTGTGTGTGTGTGTGTGTGTGTGTGTGTGTGTGTGTGTGTGTGTGTGTGTGTGTGTGTGTGTGTGTGCAGGGGGTTCGAACATTCCTCCAGCATCGTGGTGGTGTTGTGGTGATCCAGGGAGTGATACGGGGAGATAATGAAAAGACGGACAAAAGCACTCTCATCTCAATGTGACTGATACCCTCCCCTGCTCCTCCCTTCCACCCTGCCTGTCTCCCCCTCTCCCCTTCTCTCCCTCATCCCTCTCTTTTCCTCTCATTTCCCCTCGGTCTCTCCCTACCTCTAATGGTGTGTCTCTTTTTCTCTCTCTCAACCTCCTCTCCCTCTCCCTCTCCCTCCTCCCTGCCCGTGCTCATTTACATGGCACTCATGCACAGAGAGGGAGGAGTATTTGTGAATAATAAGAAAGTGAGATTCTAGCCTGATATCAGACTTCACCGTGCGCTGGTGTTTGTGTGCACATGATCTAACCACAATTGAAATGCTGCACGTACGTGTATAAATAGAAAATGTTGAATTGCGATGTTTCTCTCTCTCTCTCTCTCTCTGTATGTGTGTGTGTGTGTGTGTGTGTGTGTGTGTGTGTGTGTGTGTTTCTGATGCGGCAGTGTGCATGTGTGAGCTTGTTCCCCGCCTCATTTGCATATCTACGTCTCATCACGTTGCCAAGACAACCTCATCTGTTCATCTGGGAGGGCAGGAAATAAAGCGATGGTGCAAACACAGTGAAAGAGAGAAATGCGGAAAGATGCACACACACACACATACAGGTGCAATTAATAATGGTGTTTAGAAATGAATCAGCTCCATTGGCAGATTTTTATCAAGTTAAACATTTTCCACTGGCCCCTAATGAGTCACGCCCACAGAGGAAGGACTTACCGGCTGTAATGATCCGGGACTGGAGCAGTAGATGGTGTACTTGCGGATAACACCATTTGGTTTTTGAGGAGGTAACCAGGACACAACCACACTGCTCGGAGACGAGGGAACTGCCTTGATGCCAGCTGGTGGACCAGGAACTACAAAAACCCAACAAAAAAACCCTTAGCAACATCAGCAGTGTGTGTGTGTGTGTGTGTGTGTGTGTGTGTGTGTGTGTGTGTGTGTGTGTGTGTGTGTGTGTGTGTGTGTGTGTGTGTGTGTGTGTGTGTGTGTGTGTGTGTGTGTGTGTGTTTGTGCGAGTGCGCGCGCTCGCTGAGTGTTGGATGCCTATTAAAGTGAGCAGGCTTGTTTGCAGATTGGTGGTCTTATCCTGCTCTAAGCTGCTCTGGGAAGGACTTGGAAGAAGTCCCTTTGGGTGGACGGCCGTGACATATGTTCACTCAGACATTGGTCAGCAGTTCTGACTCTGTGACACCCAGAGTACTCTTAACCCTCAGACCCACAAGCAGATTAGACATTAGTGTCTGATCCCCTGTTAGCCACTTCAGCTCGGCACCGGACACCACTTAATGCTCTGATTACAAGATAAAGGCACGAGAGGGGTTTAAAGAAGGATGCACACTTGACAAAAACACATCAGGACACTGTGGAAGGTGAACAATGATGCTTTTGTAACATTGGTCTTACAGTATAGGGTTCACACTATCACGCCCATTCAATCCCCGCCATAAATATAGCTCCAGCCTGACAGTGGGCCTCATCTGGGGTCCACAGAAGGAGGCTACCACAGTGTAAGACTTAGCCCTGTAAATCCATCCCCCAATTCTTCTTTTTCTTCTGTGAGGCCCCCCGATCCAGTCACTCAACCCGCTTTATACCCTCAGACTCCTTCACCCTACACATGACATGAGCAGGGGTGGAAACAACACCAGCTCAGAAAGGATAGCTGTAGCTAGGGAGGTTTCAAAAAGAGGGAGGCAGGGATGAAAGAATGGTGAGAATGATCGGTGCAGTTCCTGTGGGAGTGTTGATGGTGGCGGCGGCAGTGGGGAGGAGCAGAGGAGGCAGTCATCATTATCATAACTGGACCGCCATGTCAAAGTAGGAGTGGCAGTAAGAGAGGGAGGGGGGGGGATTTAAGTCCCATCTGGTGCCCAAAATCTGCCCAGGACTCCAGACAGACAGACAGACAGCCTGCCACACAGCCAGCACGACCCAAGTGATGATGAGGAGCGAACAGCCCATCTACATAAATACATTATGCACTACTGTGCCAATCAGAAGGGGACATGTCACAGTAAATTGCAAATACACTCAAATAAATACAAATACCAGTCGAGCAGTGCATTTTAAATTGGCTCAGAACAAAAGATTGCTGGCTATGACATCGCTATTATTTTTTGATTCCTTATTTGTTGTCAGCCAAGAATAGACTGTGGTCATCTTTCTATCTCTGCATCTTCAGCCCACAGGCCCCTCCTCCTCCTCTATAAAGAGACATGGATCTGGCTGTAATCCCGCCTCCAATGGTGTAAGCACAAAATTAATTCTCTCTAATCCAAGGGAAGTTAATCCCTATGCCTATGGCAAGAGTGCGGGTGGAGAGGGTGCGGGCCCAGGCTGACTGCTGACTCCAAGATGCTATATGCTCCAAGAGAGCACCCCCCCCCCCCCCAGTGTCTCCCGCCAGCCCTCCCTCAGCCCTGAGCCATCGACCCAAAGCCTCTTAATTCTCATTAGCACTGCTAATGGAGCTTCCCAGCATAAATGAGCTTTTGTCATGGGTTTGAGATACAACCCAGCACCCTTTTTTTTTTCTTTTTTTAAATCGACCTCCCTCCCATTTCCCATCTCCAAAACCCTTTCAACCACAGCCCTGTGGGCAACTGTGCACACTTTCTACATATAAACAAATAAATAAATTAAACTTACGATCTTCACGGGTTTGGATATAGAGGACATTGCTGCGGACCCCATCTCCTGCTTGCGTGTAGGCCAGCACCTGGACACTGTAGTTGGTGAACTTCTCGAGCCTTCGCAGCTCCACCTGTTCACGTATGGTGGTGATATTCTGCATCTCTCCCCATTCTGAGGGACAATAGGAAAGGAAAAGTTGTTGCAGAGAGGAGTGGTTATGTAGACGGGCAACACAGACCAACTTTGTCTCCTACAAGACACATTTATATGTGACTAAATTGCTTTGCCAAATACGTTTTGGAGGGAATGTGATTACTGTCAGGATTACATGGCAGCAGCAAAGGGTCTTTTCTATATGTTCTTTAGGCTAAACTTTACTGTAAAAGTAAATGTTGACACTGACAGTGAATGTTCTGTATCGGGTTGGAATTTGTTTAAAACATTTTTAATACTAGTACCTCGACTTTCATACCAGTTCCTGAACAATACTTTTTTTAAATCTCTTTAATAAAATCTGTTTTAAGGAAAAGACAATTACATCAGACATCACGGTAAATATTGAGGGAGAGTGTAACGCAGGTTATTTTCTGTAGCTACAATTTACAAATGTCTTGTAATAAGTATGTGGCCAAAAATTAGTTTGAAAAGAGAGAAATTAGTTATTTTATCTACATGGGTGGGCCACCCAATTAGAACCTCTATGTGGGAAACGTTGCACTGACCTTCACTGAGGAGATTTAATCCTGCGTAAGCGTTGCAAAAGTTATGCGTGTTAAAATGAAATCGTGTTGGCGTGGTTATAGGCGTGGTATCCAAATTTGTTACCGAATGACAAATCTTTTCAATCGTATTGAACCAATTTGGTTGGCGACACAGAAGTTTGGTACCAACCTGTAGTTCTGTTTGTACATTTTGCACTGGCAGTAAACATGCCAGTTAATTTATATGAACGCTCTCTTCTTATGTTTATGAAAAAAATAATAGATGGACATTTCTACAGTCATATTGAGCAAATCACAATTTGTTGTATGGAAAATATTTTTTATAGGAGACAGGGTTGCACAGACATCACAACAACACACACAGACACTCAACTTCTGCGCTGTGCTGTCACCGATCGTCGGCATCGATGGTCACAACTATCTAAGCCTTGCACATAGAAACGAGGACAAACGTGGACAGATTCAAAGATACACGGGAACTGAAAGTGCTTTATGAGAAAGGTGCGGACTCACATTAACACATTTTGACTCGCAACACTGACGGAGGTAGGTGAGTAGGAGGAGGGGGGGGTTGGTGAATTTTAGAATGAGATAGGTGATAATTACTCTGCATCGGCCACTGGGCCTGGCCCCCACAGCACCCACCTCCGTCAGGGAAGAGGGACCAAAACACAACCCGGTAGCCTTTCAGCACACCGTGCAGCGTCAGCCGTGGAGGCTCTGCCCAGGTGATTACCGCCTCGTCCGATGTCACCGAGATTGCCCGCACGTTCTGCGGCGGCTCGCTGGGCACTGGAAAGGGCACAGTGTTCGTGTTAGTGCTGTATCGTTCAAATCTATGAGTATTACGGTTGTATTAATCATTTCTACTTGTTCAAAATGATTGGTCAGAGGCCCTGACAAATCTAGCATGGCAGCTGAAGCTCTGATAATTATTGATACCTCAACCTCACAAGCTACAGAAAATCTCTGCTGAAATAAATCAGTCAAATGAACTCAAATTAGCTCTGAATAGCTCCTTGTTCACTCAGAGCTTTTAGAGAGGAGAGGAGAAGTACTGGGGGGTTGATGGAGGGTAGGAAGAGCACCCGGATAGCAACATGAATAGTAAAACAGCTACATCTAAGGGGTTAAAATGCAGATGAGGAGAGTGGAGTGAGCTGAGATGTGGAGGATAAAACCTGGAGGAAGACAATGTTCATCTGTAAGCTAATTGCAGTTGTAGGGGCAGCTTCAGACTACCTGCTTGGGCAATTACCATCACTCTGGGTGTCTATCATTACTCTCCACTCAGACAGGAACGGTCCATTGAAAAGTATAAGAAATAAAAACGCATAAAATAGACAGAGGGGGGCAACAGACAGGAAGAAGAGGAAGGTAAAGAAAAGGAGAGGAAGAAATAAAGGAAGTAAAGTGGGCAGACATTTAGAGAGTAATGGGTTTCCTTGTTCATCTCTCGCTCTCTACCAGCCTAATGAGGGTGCTAATTAAAGTAGAGAGAATAATGGGGGATGTGCTGAAAATTCATTTCATTTCGACCATTTTGTTTTGAGCACGCGTGTCTACATGTCTATATGGATGTTCTCTGCATTCATTTATGTTGCTTAAATCGTGCTGACTAAATTACTTGTGTTTTTGACAAATCAAAGTCTCACTGCCCTCCCTCATTTCCTCCCACGCTCCCTCCTACACTAAGTCTCACGGTCTCCTCTCCTTCATCTTCATCTTGCCATCTACTTTTCCTACCATCTTCTAGCGTGGTGGCGTTGATCTCAGTACTGGATGGGCCTGTCCCAGCTCTGTTGAAGGCCTGGACCACTACCCCGTACTGGGCAAACTTCTTAAGGTTGTCCAAGGTGTACACTTCACTGTCCCCCGTAGCTTTCATCTCCACGATGCTGTACTGGCCGTTGCTCCCCGGACCGTTCTCTCTGTAACCGATCTGATAGCCTCGGATCACCCCGTTCTGCAGCTCCTTTTTAGGAGCCTGAAAGGAGAAAAAAAAGTTTTATTTTGGAATTTGCCAGCAATAAGTACAGAAATACCTGCAGATATACAAACAAAAACAAAATTATTGAATGTTAATAAAAGCGTGAATTCACATTCGTTCCTCATTTAGGTCCACCTGAACTCAAAATGTGTCATATACAGTTAGTCAGTTTTCAGTGGTTGTTTTTAGTTGGTGTATATTTAAATGAACCATTGTTTAGACAGAGGGGCAATTTCAGTTTGTGATTTCAAGTGATTTGCAGAAATAAGGACTGTGTGATCATAGACTCCGTCAGTAGTAAAAAGTAGTGATTTTACCCTCCATGTAACTCGTATGCTCTGGGATGTCATCGGTTGGAGGACTACATCCATCGGTGGCCCGTCAGGTGCTGTTGAGGTCCAATAAAGTATTACTTTAGATATGCATAGCCTCATTCAATACTGACAGAAAAGAAAGACACAAGAATAACAGAAGTGTTAAATTTCGAGGAGAAAACAATCACGTACGTGCTTCCTCAGTGCTGATTGTGAGCTCTTTGCTCGGAAGGCTGCGGCCAATCTTGTTGTAGGAGTACATGCGGATGCTGTAAACGCAGGCTGGGTGCAACTCTACAATGTTTGCCTGGTTGTTGGTGGGGGAGATGTTCCTTGTTGTGTACATGTGATCCCAGGAGTCTGTTAAATATGGACAGGTTTTTGATTTTTTTTTTTTTTTAATCCTTTACAATCTCCTGTGAAAGGTCAACCTTAGGTTTATTGGGATACCTACCTGACTTGTTCTTGTACTCAATGTCATAGCTGGTGATGATGCTGTTGCCATCAAACCTTTGGATCCAGCGCAGGTTCATGCTCCTGTCCTTCACTTCCCTCACTTCCAGCTCTGGGGGATCTGGTGGTTCTGTGTGTGGATGGGACCATCACCACCATTGGACATCTCATTCTGTAACCTTTCACCATGAGGCTGCCTATCTGTAGGACGTTTGCGAGATATGTACAGTATGTTGTTGAAATACCTTGCACAGTGAGTTGGATGAGCCCTCGACCTTCTCCATAGGAGTTGATGGCATGGCAGGAGAAGAAGACAGAATCTCCCCGCTCAGCTGGGTTTAGCTGTGAGCATCAGCACAAACAGAAAAAAAGCTTACAATGTGCCACAAAATATACAGAACACAGACAACAGCAGGGGGCACAAATGATTCCATAGTAATACAGAATTACAGAAGTTTGACTTAATCCTACACAAGTATGATTTGTAAACCTGACATCCCCAGTGCATAAACACTGAGAATGGACTTTACAGTCAAATAAGAGACATCTAGTGTCCTGCATTTGAACTTATGATATGAAATATATTTGCATATTAATAGAGTCTGGCATTTTTAATGAGTGAGAACTATTAGATGTCATTTTAAAGATTTTGTTTACAAGATAATGAATTTTTTGGGTGGAAAAACCACATCAGACACAAATTACTATTAAAAGTATAGTGTTTTATATACAGTTGAAAACATTTCTGGAGACTAAAAACAGGAGGAAACTGCTAGCTTGGCTGTTTCTAAAGGTAAAAAAGTGCCTACACGTCCTCTAAAGTTCACTAAACAACAAGAAATAACATGTTAATTAGTGAGCAAATTAACACAACATCTACACAGCATCAAACAATCCCACTCAGTTTTGGTGTAAAGGCATTCAACTGAGGTCAGGGTGTGATATTCTGTGTCGGACCTTTAGGGTGGAGATGACTTCATCCCCCTTCTTGTTGATGGTGATGGAGTAACGGGGGTTTCTCTCTGCGTCGATGACTGTGTCCCCTCTCTCCCAGCGGATAATAATGGGCTGCTCGCCCCGCGCGGTGCAGTTTAGCTCCTTCGTCTGGCCCTTCCTCGCCATGGTGGTGTTGGGGTGGCTTGTGATCATGGCAGGAACTGAACAGAATCACAGACACATGTCAGTGTGACGAATAGTATGACATGGAATAATAAGATGAAGGATTGGGGAAGTGGTATTGGAAACTGATGATATATTACAGATGTATAGACATCTCTTCCTGCCCTTCGCTCTCCATTTTCATTTCGTGCTTCAAGCCCCACCGGGCTGCTTACACTACCTCCTCCCTGTCTGCCTCTTCTTCTTCTCTTCTCCCCATACTTTTTCTTTTTCTTTTCCTCCTCCTATCTTCTTTAGACATAGATTATTGATTGAAGAGGTTCCTGTGGTTTTGTTCTCATCATTAATTCACTAGCTCTTTTCCCCACCAAACATTCAGGAGCACACAGACCGACAGCCAAAACACATCAATCAATAGCAAAGACACCCCCAGTTAAGGGTGTGCAGGACAGACACGAGGTATTGCCATGTTCAGTGGAGGCCACACTAGCCTGCGGCAAAAGTGCATCTTAGAAGAGCCGATTCCTCTCCACAAAGCTAAGACTCCTCTCTGTACAACCCAAGAGATGTGCTTATGAAGGGAAGAGGATTCACGCCAAAGAGAAACTGATTGACACTCACTCTTGACAGTAAGGATCATGCTTTTACTGATGTCTGATCCCACACCGTTGGAGGCCTGACAGAGGTAGTACCCTCTGTCGTCCTCAAGAACGTGTCGGATGAGCAGAGAGCCATTTGACATGATCTGGATGCGGCCAGTTAGTGGGACAGGATGGTACTGCTGGGGGTTTCCTACACCTGCAGGACACACAAAGCAAATGTACAGTATGTCACTGTTGTCATTTTTCCTTGTTATTACTGCGATGTCATCAGGATGATGTGGTGTTTTTACCTTTTGCATGTTTCCACATGACTTTTGGAGGAGGGTAACCCTCCACAGAGCAGTTGAGGACTCCAGCTTTTCCATAGATACAATCCTGGTTGTTGGGTTGCACCACAAAACGTGGTGGCACTGAGAAACAAAAAGATCCAATTAACCGAAATGCCGAAATGTAACAGATAAAAAAAATCTTATAGTTAAAGGCAGAAAATGTAAATGTGACTACAATAGCCGTACAATTCTCAGTTCAGTCTTCACATTAGATAAACTGTTTTAGTTCATCATCGCTACGCCGTTTTTCCTTCGCTCAATCCCTCACCGGTAACAATCAACTGTCTTTCCCAGCTGACTGTGGCAGCAGCATTGCTGGCGATGCAGGTGTAGTTTCCGTTGTGCTTCAGTGTGACCTTGGAGATTTGCAGGGAGCTCATGAACTCTTTGGTCTCTATTGCGACGCCAGAGGCGGAGCCTGGCACGATGAGCTGGCCGTCTTTGTGCCAGGTGATGCGTATGGGCATGTCCCCAGATGACACCACACAGGCGATGTACATGAGCTTCCCCACTGAGGTAGAGGGGATGTCGAAGGGCTGGATGAGGGGTGGCACTATGGAAGAGAGGAAGAGTGCAGAGAATCAGTGGAATAAAGGCAGATAGATGTTTAAGAGTGGCAATGTGGCCATCTGGAGCAATGCTAAGAGAGAGAGAGAAGGTCATTGGCCAGTGGGCCCCTCTTTGCCACCCCCCCTCTCCCTCCCCTCCCCTTCCCCTTCAGCCCCCATCTCCTGCAGCCCATAATAGCTGCTCTGGTTAGAGTCCAATTGGCAGGGGGAAGTCATTCCGTTGCCATAGCAATGGAGGTTGAGGTGGGGGTACTACAGCTGAGACATCTGGGGGATTTAATCTAGGCTTCATTATTATTCATCTAATTAAATCAGAGACACACTCGCATGCAGGCACATGCACACACCCTTAAACACCTCTGCAGCTGCCCTACTACCATCGTTACCCCGCTCACAGACTAAACAAAATATAGACACAAACATCTATCCCAAAAAACATCACAATGAAGTTGCACTTGTCAACTTTGCACATTGGCGTTTTTAAATGTCAGTGACCAGGGACTCTTATATCATGTAATCTTTTTATTTTTTCACCAACGCGTTCCAGTTTTTTTTCCCTTCTGTTTTCAGTGACATTTTATATATTAGCTTTGCACAGACCGTCATCCATTAACAATGTAATATTTATAATGGGGAAAATCAGGTAAAACTACAGCACATCCCAATCAGCCAGGTGTATCACTCTATCTCTATCGCGGCCTAACTCCCTGCTATGGAACGGTAAGATGGGTGTATATTTTGCAAAAAAACAACTTTTCTTCACACTTACCTTTGACAGTGACATGAACAGTCTGGTTGATTGACACCTGGGGCTGGATCAAAACACTACACAAGTAGGTCCCTTCGTCCGCGCCCTTCTGCACGTCCGTAAGCCTAAGGGTGCCGTTCTCAAACACCACTTGACGATGATTATCAGGCAGCTGCATGCCGTCCTTCAGCCACTTGATGGAGTAGTATGGGTACCCGATCACGCGGCACGTTATGTAGGTGTTCCTGCCCGCCACTGCGGTGATGTCTCGCATGGGTCTAATTCGAGGTGGACCTAGAGACACAGGGAAGAGAGGGGAGGGGATGGAGGGAGGAGACGGAGAGAGACACAGACGTCGGAGAGAGGGGCAGATGAGGTGAGGGAGGTCATGGCCGAGTAAGGGGTCAGCCACAGAGACAGGAGGTGAAGAGATAAAGGTTGAGGGATAGAGTGATTGGGGCAAGTTGACAGGTGGAGAGGGAGGTTAGTTATGCCCCCTTTACTAAAATCCGATTGAGGATATTTGTTGATTTTAGCCTAATCAGATATTCTGTGTATTTGTCTAGATAGATCCAGATAGATAGGGAGGTAGGTAGCTTAGTAGATGGATAGATTGACAGGTAGATAGATGGTTAGATAGGTGGATTGATGGATGGAGGGACGGGTGGATAAAATAGATGTTAAATGAATAGATAGATAAATGGATTGATGGATGGATATAGATGGATAGATTGACAGGTAGATAGATGGTTAGATCGGTGGATTGATGGATGGAGAGATGGGCGGATAAAATAGATGTTAAATGAACAGATAGATAGATGGATGCATGAATAGATAAATAAATGGATAGGTGCAGAGATAGATAGATAAATAGATAGACAGACAGGTGGGGTTGATGGGTAGAAAGGTTGATAGCTGGGTAGATAGATTGAATGGTGGAGGGGTAGGTAGGTTGATGGCTAACTGTGTGATATACAAATGGATCTATGCTTCTCACTAGCCCCTGTATGTTTGTATAGAGTCAGGTGTAGAGTGCATTTATATTGAAAAGCAGACAGGCACCTCTTACGTTTATGCGCGCTTGGTACTCGGCGCTACCGGCCGAGTTGCGTGCGACGCAACGATACACTCCTCCATCCCGAATGAGCGGGCTGCTGACGTTGACGTGCGACACGGTCAGGCCATCTGACAGGGTGTACTGGCTGGTCTTGTAGGTGGAGTCTCGCACCACAGGCTCGTCATCCAGCGTCCAGGTGATGGAGGGGGGCGGGGCTCCTTTGGCAGCACACATGAGGGAGAAAGGCTCGCCAGGGTTCACCACCCGCTCGCTGAAGGAAGACACAATACGAGGAGTACCATCTGATAGTAGAGAGAGAGAGAGAGAGAGAGACATGACAAAAAAAAGAGAAGGACATAAAGACAGTCAGAAGTTCTGACGGAAAAGTCGAATTCTGAACAAATTAGATTTAGTTATGTTTATGCATCCATCTCTGCCGCATTTGAAGCCAAATCATTTTGAGGATATGTGTCTGTGGAAAACAAGTTATGCTCTAGTACCCAACGAAAGAATGAAAATCTACAGTAAAAGAAGAAGCTTTCAAAGTAGAGACTGAGTTTTATAGAATCTGCACTTGTTTACTTCCCCGACAACCTCTGTCCACATACCCTCTAGCAGAATAATGGAAAAGTCCTGAGCAGTGTGGCCCTTTCGGGAAGCAAAGCACTGGTAGGCCCCAGAGTGGAACTTCTGTGCAGCGGTGATCTGCAGGGTGTCGTTGTGCTGTCCCTGGATGGAGATGTGCTGGTCGGGGACGATGGGCTCCGTGTTTCTGTACCAGGTGATGGTGTATTCTGGAGAGCCTTCCACAGTGCAGGTGAAGAACAGCGTGCTGCTGATGCCCGTTTTCAGATTCTTAGGGGACAATGTCACTCGTAGTGGATCTGAGAGAAGGGCGTGTAAAGTCAAAAAGCATTTTTCTTGAACACGTGGAAGAAAACTGTCAAACATCCAATTTCTTTTTGTACGTTTATATATTTTCAGCTTCATATCGGCTATAAAAAATATAATTATTATAATTTACAGGTAAATTCTTGAATGGGTTTCTGGTCGTAGATGCAAGGATTATATTTTTCCAGATTTGTAAATACAAATCTTTCATTTATTTCTTTTTACATTTTGTGACCGTTTTAGTTTAAAAACATCAGGATTTCTTCATCGATTTATGAACATCTTTCAGTGTTTTGTCGAGTTTAAAAGGATCAAAAAATTTTTGCATCTCCTAACTCACTCTAAAATCATTAAACCGGATTCAAAGCATGACACATGGATTCATGCATCCAGTAGGCGTTTACATTCACGAGAGAGCACAATCAGCCGTGGTGACTCAATCAGTTCGACGCACTCATTAAAAAAGCAGCTGGAGATATCTCTTCACATCTCTGTCCACTTGTGTGTAAGTGTGCCTGTGTGTGTGTGTGTGTGTGTGTGTGAGAGAGCGAGTGTGTATTTACGTGTGTGTGTGTGTGCGCAAATGTCAGTGAGCAATAAGGCAGCTGGTGGTGTATGCTGGGGGGCATCGCTGTGCCCCCTCCCCCACCCCCACCCACCCTTGTCAGAGTCACAGAGTGTGCTGCCATGATGTGCCCACTGGCAAAGCCTACCGCCGCTCTATTCTCTCCCTCTGTCTCGCCTCGCTCCCTTTGTTTCTTTGTATACTTTTACACAATGCACACTTATCTCCGCCGCTCTTATTATCTTGTTATTACACTGTAGATAATGTCATTCCGGCACTGTCTGGATGTCTGATCGGCCCTTGTGTGACCCCTCATCTTTATCTCCGTCTTCCTCACACTCCTGCTCTCTGATGGTGAACGGTGCTGGCAGCTGTGTTACGGAATCAGCCTCAGCGAATTATTGCCCTGTCTCTCTTTTTGAGGCCTGATATGATGGGGCATTATACAGCTCACACACATATTTGTAACAGACACACTCGAAGTGTGACTTACATGAGTCTGTGTGCCTCAAACCAAAAAGAATGGAGTTTATAAATGTGTCCGTCTGGCAGGCCGACTCACTGAAAAGACAGCGTGGGAGTCTGTCAGGTTTGTTTGTGGATGTCGTGCTCACACACCTATAACGTGAAGCTGTCCGGACACTTCCTTCGAGCCAAAACTGTTGGTGACCTCGCATGCGTAGCTCCCGCTGTCCTCCTGCCTCAGGTCGCTGATGGTCAGCCCTGTCAAACGCCGTGTCCAGCGGGCATCTGAGGGCAGCGGGCGACCATCTTTCAGCCAGCGCACGGTGGGACTGGGGTAACCTCCCGCTGTGCAGGGGAGCTCGATACTCTGGCCTGCGTAAACCTCCCCTGCTTGGAAACTGTCCAGGATGGTGGGTGAGGACTCGTTGGGGTCTGGAGGGCAGAGACAGGGGTTAAATTTAGGTCAAGACAGAGAGAGCTATAACAAAGAACAGAAGTTAACTGGCAACACCAAGCTGCTCACCCATTACAGAGAGCCTCGCTCCATTGCTTTGCCGTGTCTCGCCGCTGTACTTATGCTTGGTGATGCACCGGTATGTGGAGAGGGCATCCTCTTTCTGAACATCAGAGATGTAAAGAGCCCCGAAAGAGGTCAGCGAGAACCTGTTACCTGAGGAAGACACATTGAGCAAAGACCAACATTAATTTCCCAAAGAAGAGCTGATGCCAGACAGGAACAACCAGTAAAAGATTCCATAAAGGGAAAAAAAAACCCTTCTCATACTTGATGACTGGTTGTACTTGACTTGAAGATGATCACTCTGGTACAAAGCCATTGTGGTCATTGCAAAACCGTATTCTTCTCAGAACAAACAGCTGCCTGAACAGTTGGCACTACCTGCCTGATGGTGTTGCCTCCCAAAACCTGGCACTCTTTCAAGTCCTGGAGGACACACAGCGGTCACTTTCACCATGCATAGACAAAGATTAGAAAGATTTACTGGCTCCCTCTATACACAATGTATAGCTTTTATGCACCACACTCTCCTCACCAAACCATCCAAGTGTTCTTTCTCTCGAGTAGGTTTCACAAAATGGAAGATCGAGTGTGCATCATTTGTTTCAGTCTCGTGAAAGAATTTAAATAATCCAAAGTTTTCTTGCTGTGTCCGGTGATCGGACGAAGAGGGAAGTCAGTTTGCAATGAGAACTTGTCCGTTTACCCAGCTGTTATATCACATTGTCTTTCTTGCTTGCAGGTACACGTGCACACACAAACAGTGTCTTTCACTTTCAGTTCATGTTTGCTTTTGTATTTTCTTGAATCCCACGAGTCTTATTCCTAAATGTCCATGACGCCCATTTGGCCAATTCTCCACCGAAAACCTCTATTTAAATCAATGCTTCTCATAAAATGAAGGGGTATCTTCAGTAGGTCCCTCAAAAGCATTTTACTGAATTCCTTGAAAAGAGTATCATCATCGTTGGTGACATCATGCTTAAAAACTTTAAGTCATCACATATTTTTCAATAATTTCTATTAATTAAAATTCTCTCCACTATTAAAAGGAGAGGTTGATCTCACGATATCTAATGCCCCGCCCCAGCTTTCTGATTCAAGAGAAAATACATCCCTTTAACGAAGCCATGCTATTTTATGGGACATTTAAACATCATGTCCAATAGAGATGAACTCACAGCTTACTGTGAGTGTTTCAAAATGGCTGTCGCTGTGCAATAAGGTAAGATGAGGTTTGTCTGCATTCATTATCACCTGTGTCTTTTAGCATTCAATCTACAGGCCAACAGCTGGGTCGGCGGCTTTCACATGCACCTGTGTGTTTATCAGCATCAATATTTTATCTCCAAGGCCTGTGTTTGTCAGAGTCTCTCCGAGAGTTGAGCAGATCCACTGAAGGTACCAGATACGGGCCGTGCCATCGTGTTTGACCCGAGAGGAGGCACAGGCTGCAATTTCACAGCAGCCTTTGTTTGCCCCCCAGAATGAAGCCTTACAGGATAATGAGCACTTTAAGAGCGCTACTCCCACAACACCGTCGACTTGCCTGTCACAACATTCTGACATAGGCAGGAAGAGAGAGAGAGAGAGGGAGAAAGAGAGAGAGTCAGCTGGATCTGTCAAAGCCACACTTTCTGTCTGTGTCCTCAGCAGAGGACTGATTTCATCCCATCTGCAGCCTCTGAAACGAGGCTGATTACACAATACACATCGCATTATTCCCCTCGCTATCTGTCCATCTTAACTGAGTGGTTTGGTCACAGAATCCGTCTATCTTTAGTCCAATCTCGTCACGTCTTTGTGTGAACCCTCGCAACGTCTGTCTCACCCGTTTCCTCTCACTTTTCCTCACTCTGTGTGTCTTGCTCTCAGTCTCTAAGCAGAGTGGCAGACGGAGTAAAATATTAATTGCTCAATCCTAAATCACTGCTCCCTCAGCTTTTATTCATGCTGACTTGACTAGATAACGAGAAATGGAGCCAATGTGCATCACACACACAGGCGCACACACACATGCAGAAATGCATGCATACAGGCAGTCTGTGGAGAAAACAGATTTGGTTGTTGGTGTTGCTTTTTTTTTTTTTTTCCAGTTGTGTCTCCTTCATATTAAGTATTGAACATTTTTATAGAAATCTGCAATTTGTCCTCAGCTTGAACCCATCCATGTATACTGAAGTGTATAGGAATTTGTGTCAATGTGTATGTCTTTTTTTAATTTAATGTGGAGGAAAGAGGAGGTGGACACACAAACTGAGCAGATGAAGGCCCAGTTTGGGATTGAAACCCACTGCAAGTTTTATGTTTTTAAATCGGTATCTTTTCATAGCTGGGCATTTGTTTTGACATAATACTAAAGAGGACCAGTGGATAAAAACATGGGAAGATCTCACGGATCCTTAAAAAAAAGCTCTGAGGGAACTGCTTAGAGGTTAAAGTATTTTTTATCAACTGTAAATGATTCTTTAAAGAGTCCTTTCACCCGAAAAGAAGCTCTTTGAAAGAAGCTGCATTGCCTAGAGGATGGCGACATTGTTGGATCTCGTATGAGTTTGGTCAGTCTCAATGAGATGCATTCATAGTAAAAACGGTGTAAAATTGTTTTTGATTCGCAGATGCAGATGGGGTCCAGACGAGGACTATTTTAATCTCCATCTGTAACTGCTGGATCAGGAAAACTATTTATATTTTTTGATGAAAAAAACATTCTAAATGGCATGAAAGGCGCGCATTTAAAGTGTGGTGTGTACTAGTTTTTATATAAATGTACCAATATATAGTAATAAACAATATTTTAATCAGAAACATGGCTGCAACAAAATTAAAAATTAAACAAAACTAATTTGTTTTTCCTCTAATCAAAAACCCTCCCAGATCTTTTCCAGATTTTGTTTTTACATTTTTGAAAAATTCAAATGGCCACTTAAAAATCTATGGGGCACAATAACCAGACTCACATATACTCAGTTCAAGTCTGCAATTTTAGGCCTATAATTGTACCCTAATGAGTGTAGATAACAAACAATAATTCAAAGCTAAATCAAATTCACAGACCCACGAGCAAGGCATGTCAAATCTACCTGCTCTGGCTGACAACTTGGTGGTGTTTTACAGGGCTGCTATCCTGCGACTGTGTGTACTCTAACTGCATGCTCTTTAATGTTAAAAAAAAAAAAAAAAAGGGGGGGGGGGGGGCATTACTCAAATGAATGTCCCCAGAAAGCCTCTCTTGTGTAATAAAGGTTTGCTTTCACTTTTATTTTTTTTAATCCGAAAAAAATGCCGGCAGCCTCACAGTCACACAACAGATCCGACCTGCTGCTATGACAAATTCCAAAGAGGAGGAAATAAAAAGGGAAAATAATGGAAATATAAAGAATAGAATAGATAATAGGAAAAAAAAGAAGCATGACACAGTCTATAAATAGGATATATACTGTAGCCCATGTGAGGCCATATGTATGTGTGTGTGTGTGTGTGTGTGTGTGTGTGTGTGTGTGTGTGTGTGTGTGTGTGTGTGTGTGTGTGTGTGTGTGTGTGTGTGTGTGTGTATGTTTGTATGTGCACAGTGCGAGCGAGTTAGAAGCAGCCTCATTTTCTCACATGCAAATGAAGGCGTCGGCGCAAAGATAACGAGGCCCATATTTCTACCTCCTCAGTGGGGCCATTATTTATTGATGTTCTGCATCCCCCCCCCCTCTCTCCTCTCTCCCCCCTCTCCCTCCCTCCCACTCTCATGCTTTCTTCATCCTCTCCCTGTTGCTAGGGTCTTCTCACTGCCATCCTGGTACGATTTCGGTGTACTTTCAGCAATTATTAAAGCACGCCGTGTTTACAATCATCGAGGACAAAACTGTGAAACCCTCGGTGTTGTGTGTGCGCAAAAAATGGTAATGGCAGACTGGCTGTAAAAGTCAGCTAAATTAATAATATAAAAAAGTAGTACTATGAAGTTGCTAAATATAGCTTTTCAGATGCAAGTAGCTTGTATCCAATCACAAATATGTGAGTGAGTGGTTAGGATGCTCACACAACATGGGTGCAAATAACCATAATCAGAGAGTCGCCGGTTTGATTTCTAGCTGGTTGGATCCTTACAGCAGGACATTCCTGTTATATTTGCCCATATTGGCTGTCTGCCTACTCTGCAGCTATCTAAATCAAATTTAAAAAAGCTAAAAAATTAAAAAAAAAAAAAGCTTTATGAGCAATTTCGAGATGGACTTCTCTACCTTCGAAATTAGCTCTTAGAAGTGAGTGTTACCTACATGCTTTAGAGGGGCAAATTTTCACCTTAGCTTTTCCTGTGTACAAAAAAAATACTAAATGAACTGTGTGAACATGCAGCACTCACGGCTCTGAGTAAAAACAGTGGCGCTCCTCTGGGACTTCCCCGTATGGACCCCATAATCAGTTTCGAAAAGGCTAATGAGCTATCGAACTCACATCCCTGTTCTCCTTCTGGCAGATCACTACAATCTGATCCCTGGAGTCTTCGTCTTACTCAACACTGTTGACTGTCAAAGGCAGCGGGTCCCTTACCTTGCAAGGCTTTCCCAGTTAAGTGAAGGTTAGTGCTCGTTATGATTACTATAAAGCAGTGAGAAAATGTGCGACAGCAACAGAAGGTCAGAGGTTGTACTCCTCCACAAACTGACAGCAGTGTACATTCTCAGAGGATTACAGGGACATTGATTTAAAACTGATAAGAAAAGAAAAATGGGAAGGACTTTCACTGTTCATTTCATGTGTCACTATACTGAGCGGAAATATCTACCTGATCCTTTAAATTTGAAACAACCTTCACAGTTGTATTACACAAACACATAAAGTCACATTTTGAAGGGTTTGTGTCTCAAGTAAATAACAATCCTTCAAAAGAGGAGACAAAGTATAGGAAAAAGTTATTTCGAGATGAAACATGATTAAAAAAAAACTAATGTATTTGATGAGTGCAGCAGTGAATTGATGTAATTGTGATAATAGACATTTTGTCAGACTTAAGTCCTCCTGTGTACTAGCAATGATAACAGTGCAGACCTCCCTAAAACCCACTGACACCCACAAATACACCTGCACATACAGCACATGCATGTCAAAGCTTTGTTCGTCAATTTAATTTGTCAAATGAATTTTAATACTTGGACTAATTTTGAGTTATTGAAAAAAAAAAGAAGTCGATATTCAGAGTTTGACTTAAGAAAAATCACATTCTGTATCTCTGCCTTATACCTCTTCCCCTCAACGGCAAGTCGCGGAAAAGAATTTGAAAGGAAAGTGAGAAGACAGAGGGGAGGAGGAGCAGATCAAAGACTTGTGACTGTCACAGAAAGAAGACGAAAGAAAGAAGAAAAAAAAAACGCAGCATATTCTGGAGATATTCTCTGCAGTGCTGGAATATGCTTGGTGCTCACAAATGCAGACATGCTAGGCACACACACACACACACACACACACACACACACACACACACACACACACACACACACACACACACACACACACACACACACACACACACACACACATAGAGACACCTACCAGGCTTAAAATAGGGCAAAAAAATATTTCCCTGTTGGCACAAAAAAAATAAACTATGTGTTATAATTAGCACCGCAGAGTCAGTGAATGGCAGTAGTCCAGTTTTGCAGTAGAGGAATGTGTTAAAGCAAAAGATGGGCATCGCTGACTGACTGAATGAGGAGAAAGAAAAGGGGAAAAGCACAGGGAAAAATGGAGGGTAAATGGAGGAGGAGATAACAGTCCATGTCTGTGTTCTCCACTCCTTTCAAACCTTTATGCAAAAAAAAAAAAAAAGGGGTGTTACATCTATATTCAAAGCGAGAGCCCACTCCACCCTCCCTTTGCTCTCTCCCCTCTCTCTGCTGTGTACATTAAAAGCCCAAGTAGAAGCAGGTGTCAGCCAATTAAATATATACACTTTCCTGGCTTTTATTCTGCCGCACACTTACTTAACATCTATGAATGGCGCCCTCTTAACTCCTTTCAATTCACATTCAAAGCAGGTTTTATTGGCACAACTGATGTGTAACAACTAATTGTGCAACGGGAGCCCACCCTGCTGCATCTTCTCCATAAAAGAGACTTTGTTAACACGACCAAACTGTTCAGACGGAGCATGAGTCAATCTGTCAGTGAAGACTAACACCGCATGAGCAATGTCCGAATCGCAGCATTCAATTCTCTCTTTTTTCCCCACTCGCTTCTTTGTCACTTGTTCATTTTCTGGAAGGGGAGGAAGAGGAGGGGAGGTGGCGGTGGAGATGCAGGACGTTGAAGAAGCCGCAGCTCTGTCATGTTTTCATTAAAAAGCCACGCTTCACTGTCTAATCCTAACTGCTGTCCTCTTTCCTAACCAATTCTGACTGCTTACCTCATCTTTCAATCACGTTCTCCCTGCCCTGCCCCTTCATTGCTGCGTTACGCTGCGCAGCGACTCACCGTGAGCATGTTGGAAAGTTTTGAGGGAGCCAAAGTGAGGAGAAGACGAAGGTGGAGGTTGGGGAGAGGCGGAGAGAAAAGGGGGGATGAGACAGCGAGAGCAGAGTCCAGTTTGCACTGCGATGGGACCACGTCTCTTCTGCTTCACTGGCTGCGCTGTCCCAATTTGCCCTGTGTGACTTTAAACAGTAAACACTGGGGGAGGGGATGACGCGGAGGGGCCTATCGAGAGCCTGAATGGACCGTCGGGGACAGACATAAAACCGATAGTATGCAAAAGACGTCGTTTGCGTAGATATAACTCAACACAGCGCTGCAGAGGCGCCGTGTCCCCCCCCGCCCCTCCACCTATAAAGCCATCCTAACCAGACAGGCCGACGATGCTGCATAAAGCTAAATGGACCATCTCAGATAGAGGCAGCGCTGAGGAGATTAAGCATCAGTGGAAGCATCAGAGGAAACGAGGGATGGAGGGGAAAGAGGGTGGGCGGATAGGAGAGAAATGGGGAGAGATGTAGAAATAGGACTTCATTATTCATGACGTGTGTTTCATGTGCTTGGTGACATCTGGGACAGCAGTGATAATGAGAGTCCCGGGAGAAAGAAAACGCACACACACACACACACACACACACACACACACACACACACACACACACACACACACACACACACACACACACACACACACACACACACACACACACACACACACACACACACACACACACACACACACATCCCAGTACACAGCACCATGCAGAAGCATGCCACCACGGTCCAAACACCTACTCTTAACTGGGCATCCCATTGACTCCTTTTGAACTGCTGATTGTCTGTGCAATAAGGCTTAAACACTGAAGGAGCTCAGTTCTTTACAAAAATGTCACTCAGTAAAAGTAAACATCAGGCGGCGCAAAAGACCTCGCCCCGCCACCTTGTTTTGATTTAGTTGCAGATAAGAGACAAGGCTGGGAATATGGTGTGTGTCTCCCATTGTGTGTGTGTGTGTGTGTGTGTGTGTGTGTGTGTGTGTGTGTGTGTGTGTGTGTGTGTGTGTGTGTGTGTGTGTGTGTGTGTGTGTGTGTGTGTGTGTGTGTGTGTGTGTGTGTGTGTGTGTGTGTGTGTGTGTGTGTGTGTGTGTGATGCAGTGTACTCCAGCTTAGCCCATGGCCTGGGGCAGTGAGCTGCATTAGCAGCACTGAGTGAGCTGCCTGGTCCCTCCCTATTAGAGTGCTGGTGGCAGAGGAGTGTCACTGCCCAGCATATATATATATTCACACACACATATATATATATATATATATATATATATATATATATATATATATATATATATATATATATTTATATATATATATTGATGTAAAATCATACCACAATAAATATATATATGTATATATAAAATACCAAATGCATGTAAACAACAATTTAATGGCTTAGCTAGTCAAGCAGTAGCTTATTTTAATCAGCAGCTCTATAGTGTACTTGAGTATAGTACTGTTACATTACACAACCTGTAAAGTTTGCATCTGCACTCCATCTGCCAAACAGGAAGAAGGCCTGGTCAGCTTTTCAAAGTTCAGCCTGTACTGCTGAGGGTGCTAATATGATCCAACTATGATATGAACCATATGGACATTTGAGTTTGTGCCTTCTCCTTGTAGCTGCATTGTTTTCCTCCCTCAGTCCACATAAACAACAGACTCTGAATTGCTTTTAGGTGTAAGTGGTCTCTGTGTGTGTTACCCTGTGGTACACTGGTGACCGGTCCAGGGTTTATTGAATCAGCTCCAGCCTCCGTCCAACCTTGCTCCATACAAGTAAAATAGATAGTCACTTTCTGTTCTCTGGTCTATTATCGCTGAAGCTGATCATTGATGAAGATCATTCAGTTGCTTCTTGTTGTTTATATTTCACCACCGCTGTCTTGTGCCTCCTTCTGACGGCTGCCTGTCCCTTGTGCCCCTTAAACTCATAAGTGTGCATACTATACTGTGTTATATGTCCTATGACTGCATTTCCCATGGACCATAAACTTCACACGTCATTGTCTGTTAAGCAGGACATCATCCCATTATCCGTACAATACTGATATTTAATTTAGGCGTGAAACAGTCCCAGCTCAGACTGATCCTAGAAAATAATGCCTGCTATTTGTTTCATCCTTGCGGTATATATTCTGTATGTGCTCTATTGTTTACTAAAGTCTTAAGTAGGTTTGGCTGTAGAGAGAAACTGAGGACTCTAACAATTCAAATGCTGTAAAAATGTTGAATTATTGACTTGCTTCCACGCAACATCTCCTGTGTACATGCTAATCCACAAACAACAGCTGAGAGACATCAAAGCACCCTTTCCTGTCTCTCGTATTGAGCCCGCCGCTGCATTTCAGATCTGCTCGCTCCTCCGTTCGCCCTTTCCTCCCGCTGTAGTCAATCAGCGCAGGCCATGTTGATCTGGCCTTTATGTGCGTTTGGACAGCTTATAGTGAGGCAGATCAATAGGTCTGATTAAGAGGTCATGTAGGAACATGGCATTTGGATGACCACCAGGGATCCCATTTGATCCCCGATCATGTGTCCTTATGGTCTCCGAGCAGCGAGCAGCATTCACTGAAACATCATAAAAAAGAAATCTCTCCTTCAGGGTTACAAAAGTGTGAAATTGATCTCTTCATGCCAGAATCACAATGGATGTGTAGATTTTGAACTTCATTAATAATATCTGATTTTGGCACATACCTTTAGTTTGTAGTGAACCTTTTGTTATCTCAAAATCAAATGCTTATTACACGAACTGTAACTTTGGTTAGATTTCTATTACTCTTTGTTTTAATCCCTGTAAATCTGATCAAAAAAAGTTAAAAAAAAACAACATTCAGGGTGAAATTGGGGGAACCATGCTTCAACCCAACCAGTTAGGGAATTTTAGGGAGCCAAGATTAGAAACAAAGTCACTGCTGTTCATAATGACAAAAGACATGTAGACAAAGATGGGAAAATCAGAGCCCAACTTCTTCTGCTGCGATCGGTTGAGTAAAATGAGTAAGCATTTCCTTAAATACGATTTCTTAGTAGAGCCCTACTGTAATCTCCTTGCGCTAATCCCTCGTTCGCTAGCCTAAACAAAAGACTGGAAGAAAGCAGGAGAAAAGGGGTAAAACCTCTTTCCTTAAATCCTATTTCTTAACCCAGTCCAGGCTACATAAACCCTCCGACTCTTTTACTCTAAGCCCTGACACAAGCCCTCCTGCTTTCACTTTCCTTAATGACTCACGATGTGGTTAGAAATGCAGATTAACAGCTATCATTTATGGAGCCAGTGAGGACAAGTTAGTTAGTTACTTTGACTACATAAAATATAAAAAATACCAGTGATGAAAATCTTTTGATCACTGAGGAGTTGAAGTGAATGATATGGTCTGTAGTCTATAGGAATTAGTAATTATTTACTTTTATAAAAATAACTGTTCAGTGCTTTTTTTTCTTCATGGTACATAACTTCCAACAGTCCAGTCCTGTTTAATTATTTTATGACCAGTTTACCCGGCTGTTGACTGTCAGGCGGTGGAGCTTCGTTGTATCTACTGCCTGTTCATAGACACGTGTCAAAAATTGGAATAAAATTATAGGTTTATTATTATTATTATTATTATTATTATAGTAATAAAACATATATCCTGATTTCTGCCGTGTTTATATTATAATACTAATAAATAATGTTCTCAAGGAGAGATCAAAAAGTTCAGACTGTTTCTGTTGCGCAGGCAGAAGCAATAACCTTTGCAGGTTAAGTTCCTCAAAATTGATTCTTTTAATACATCAGCACCTGTATTATGTGTGTTTGTTACGACGTGGAAGTGCACATTTCGCCATGGCCTTGAAATTTAAGCAGACAGTGCACTTTTACCAACTTTCCAAGTTTGACACACAGTTTTATGTGCGCTCTCTGCACAGGTCCATGGTGACATCGCAAATGCGCACATTGTGTACACAAAAATGAGCATGACTCAGGCGCTGATGTTGATCAAGTAACATAACTTGGAAAAGTGAAGGTTATAGCTTCGACCTGCTCCGTGCACATCGCTGCTGTTTTGTAACTTTTTGATCGCCCCTCATACGTAGCACATTTCTTAGCAAAATTACACAGTGCCTTCAATGGGAAAAGAAAAAAAACAAAGGCTTGGTCTCATTTCAGAAGGTTTACCTCTTTGTAGTTTTGGTATCATAACCAAAAGAAATTATGACAAAAGCAGCAAATGAGACTGCTGTTTTAATCATCTGTCATTTTTCTAAGCCTGGTGATTTGAAAATAGGAAAACAAACTTCCCAAACTCTCCCTCTCTGTCTCTCAGCTGCTGTACTCTCTCACACTGCCTGGCTTGAAGGGTGAGATAGTGGCCAGATTCCTGCCAGAGTGATGTGCTCGCAGGGGCTTTCCCATCTTTCCCTCTTACACTGAGTGACACTGATACACTGATGCACTGTAAACATGCCCACACGTGTGTGTGTGTGTGTGTGTGTGTGTGTGTGTGTGTGTGTGTGTGTGTGTGTGTGTGTGTGTGTGTGTGTGTGTGTGTGTGTGTGTGTGTGTGTGTGTGTGTGTGTGTGTGTGTGTGTGTGTGTGTGTGAGATGGAGACACAAAGAGTAAAAAGGCAGGGGGTGGGTGGGGAGGGTTGAGCCGCAGCGATAGAGCGTGTGCATTTCTGTTAAGTGCACGTGAGCAGGCGCGTGTAGTAGTGTGTAAATAGTCAATAATAGCCGACACTTGTCAGCCCTCTGCTCTGTACACACAAAGCCCGTGGTTCGGCCATTGTTGAACTCCGCCTCTCCACCCCAACCACCCCCCTCCCCCCCTCCTCCCCCACAACTGGGCCTCTCAAGCAGAGATAATTATGTCTATTGTGCCCCTTGTGCACGCAGACAACACGCACACACACACACACACACACACACACACACACACACACACACACACACACACACACACACACACACACACACACACACACACACACACACTTGTTTGTGCTAATTAACACACCCACTTGCCTACTGAACCTAACTGAGTAAAAGATGGCTGCCAGCACCCCATCTGTTCCTACCCTGCTCTCAGTCGCTCGCAGCACACTGGGGCAAATGTGAGAGGGGCAAAAATATCCAGAGAAAGTGAAAGAAGAACTGACACTGAAGTGATACTGACTTGTTTGGCTGAATTTCTTTCCCCGTTGTTTTGTAGTTGCAGGGGCAGATTATTTTTGCAAGAAGTTGCTAATTATTAAGTTTTGATTCTACTGCCATATGTTTGCATGTGTATGTATAGCGGCACCTTCATCTGCATGATTTAGTCCCCCCACTAACCACCCATGGCCTGCTGTGTGCCACATGGGACAGAGGCAGGGGTAGACGAGGGAGAGGTGAGACAGAGGGATGATATGAGACCCAAGGGGGGGGGACACCCGATGGGGGTTATGTTCCAAGAGCCCTGGGGATGCCACGTGCTGCCCCCCACCCCTCCCCGTCCTATTCGGTCACACAGCGTCCTGATGCACCCATGCAAGGCAGCCCGAGCACAACAACAGGGCAGCCATCACACAGAGCAGAGCAGAGCAAAGCAGAGCAGGCCGCAGCCTTAATGTATCCCGAGTTAATGTTTAATGAGCGCTCCATATTCAGGCAGCTTCACGCAAAATCTGAAAATGGCTTTATTGTGTTACTTTTGAGGTGTGTGTGTGTGTGTGTGTGTGTGTGTGTGTGTGTGTGTGTGTGTGTGTGTGTGTGTGTGTGTGTGTGTGTGTGTGTGTGTGTGTGTGTGTGTTTGGAGGCTTGTACAGTTGTACTTACGAGAGGCGAGTGTGCGTGTCAGACCTGTGTTTACAAGAGTATGCGGTGTCCCAGACAAGTGTATCTATTAATGTATTCCTGCTCGGAGTGCACAAGCACAGATTTACAAACAGACATCGTGTCCTAACACACTGCTGCTCTCCATGAGGTCCCTCTGCCTTTGTCACCTCTCTGCTGCACCTGTGTGGAGCGTTATGACACGAACTTTGTAATTACTGGGTGGAAAAGCTGTTTTATGCACACATGGGAATAAAGGGGCTCTATAAATACACATGGACATACACAACATATTGTGAATAGTTCAGATATTTTACTGTTATTAGATAAATATATTCTAACACACAAACAACAGCTGAGAAACATCCTAATTACGCAAATGTGTATTTTTTATATTTTTTTATTTTTTTTATTTTTTACACTTTGGCATGTGTCAAATGTTAAAAGACTAATCCATAAATGGATCTATTGTGTAAATAATTAACAGATAAACTGAGAAAGAAAAGTGGAGAAAGAACGCTGCACACCTCATCATCATCATCAAACTCTGTCAGTGTGCAAATGAATCAGCTACTGCTGCTTGCTTATCCAACAAATTGATCAGCTCAACTGTAATTTTCTCTGTGAACCTGCTGACGTCCGGCAGGGACCCGAGGGGCAGAGGATTGATCTGTAACGCAGCCTGTAAGTGACCTCGCCACCTGGTGACTCCCATTAGGATCCAAGTTTGCATTAAGGTCTGATAACTCAGCATTTACACACTGACAAGGTAAACACAGGTTCTCTTCACCTCGCCTTCAACAACAGGGTCTAAAAACTGGACTGATGTGATTGAATACTCCCCTTTATTCACAGCTTTCTGGAAGTGTAAACAGTGTTTAATGATATACAAAATCACTGGTCTTTATGCAAAACATGAGCCTGTCCTCCTCCAAAAACAAATCTATATTCTTTTGTGCAGGCAGCTTTTTACAGCCTACGGATGTGTTTTAAAGTTAAGCGAACTGTAGCAGTCGTATACATAATCACAATCTGGTTCCCTGTAGAAGTGACCCTGTTCAGATGATGTCCACATAATGTGATTTTAGGCAGCGTGCTGGATGGATGGGTCGATACAACTAGTTTGTTCGCTTCCTGTTTCTGACCATGGTTTTTTACTGTTCACTTCGTTTTTTTTACTATTGCCATGAGATCATTTGGTGCACAAGGCTGGTGCTTGCTTCCTATTTTCTACAACAAGTTGGGACAGTTTTTTTTAAATCACTTTTACTTTTGCCATGAAGGCGAACATGGTTCTAGTAATCACTTTAACCCAAACCATTATCTTTCCTTAACCCTGACTAAGTGGTTTCTGTGCCAAAACCTAAGCAGAGGTGCTGATTTAGGTGAAACTCCTATGGGTTGTATTTGAGGATAGGACCAATTGACCTGCTGTTTACAGTTGTATTGGTTGGGGGACTTGTTGCAAAACACACCTTGTTCAATTTGAATGAAGTACAACAAGATGGAGTGAAAGCTTGAAGTGTGACTGAATAAGAAAATGAAACAATGACAGTAGAAAAAGTGATCTCTATGTGAGAAGAGTTTACTAGACCTGCGTCTTTAATCTCAACAACACATTGTCATTTCTTCCCTTCTATTTGAGCTTTTCTGCACTCAGTTTTATGGCCATGTGTATCAAAATACTGGGCAAATACATAAACAACACCAAACTGTGTGGCAGGTGGATTAGATGGAGCGTGGTTGGGCATCTTCTGTGGACCACCATGTGGCTGCAGCCATCTGTTGGTCCAGTCTCTATTCATCGGAGCCACTCATTAACTTTCTGCCGGTCAGACTGACAGCCTCGATCCATGAGCTGAACCCTCTCTGTGTCCCACTGTTGTTTTTTATTCCCGTCCACAAACCCTCCATCCCTCTGTCCCCGCTCCAACTCTGCTCCTTCAGATCACTGCTCAGACTAGCAGGCCTCCATTGTCTCATGAGGGTCATACACACACGCATACACACACACAAAGCTTAACTACAGGGATGGTATGGGATAGGGAAGTGTGAGGGAAATAGGTCAGTCTGCCTGCACCCCTCCCCTCTTAAACCCCCTTACTGTCCTGGCTGGACAGGAAAGTGGGACAGCCAAGGGGACACACACACACACACACACACACACACACACACACACACACACACACACACACACACACACACACACACACACACACACACACACACATGGACACACAATGCTCCAGATGGGAAACATGTGTGTTTGACAAAATGGAACCTGTTGGGGTTCAAAGGCCACGGCTGCGATGTGTTATGTCATCAACTCAACCTTCAGACCAGTATGTGATTGTGCTACTGATCAGAGTCTGCCCATAATGAGTCTCCAGTGCAAAAGCACAGGTAATACGTGAAAATAAAGTAGACAATTTTATATTTTAATTGAAAGGAAACGGGGCAGTCGAGTCACTTGTGTATTCTTAGTTTGTATTCAGGTGGTGGAAAATCAGAGAGGAGAGCTACAGGAAGGAACTGTGGTGGGATTCAGCCTCGGGTCAGTGGTGGCACAAATGTTGCTTTGAAGGTGGAGGATTTGAATGCTTTCCTACCTCTCATAGAATTCAAGGCATCAACAAAATAAAATCTGTAATACATTTTGAAACTAATATGGAGATGAGCTCCATCTGCAGCACTCAGACATTTGTGGCATTGCTGGAAAATAGATTTTATTTTTCTTCTGTGTTGCAGCCATGCGACTGGCCAATCAAAGCCCACTCCGAGACAAAAGATTGTTTCAAAGATTCAATTGAAAGAGTTCAGTGATGGCTGAATGCTTTGACTTGCTGTTTGCGGTGGATTTCAACAGACAATGTCCCTCTTTATCAATAAAAGATAACATCCTAGGCAGAGTTGTTGCTATAGTAGATGCAGTTAAGAGGATCTGATCAAAGTAAAGATTAGTACAGATCAGCTGTGTGAATATGATTGTTTGTTAATCACTGTTGTGTGACCAAATGGCAAAGAAATCCACAAAGTTTCCCCGCCCCTCCGCCTCCGATTTATCGGAAGGAGAAAGTAAATAAAATGGTGGCATGAACCTTTACACGCTGGATTTAACTAACTGCAAATCAACTGCAACTCCTCCCGCTGTGTTTCTTGAGCCAACCTTAGGAGGTTGTGATAGGCAAGACAGGCAATCAGCCACTCACTTGCATGCAGAGAGCTTTCAGTCACAAAATCAATTTCAATTTTCACATCTTCATTAGACCTATCCAGACTGTCCTTTGTCGGCCAAGTCGGAGCAGAGCGAGGTGGAACGAGAGTTTGAGTTGGTTAACTGAGGAGCAGAAGATCAGCGTCAGTAATGTTTTACTTTGAGCTCTTTTTATTACCACATGTATCTTCCTTATATGGATATTCACGGCATGTGTCCGTGCGCATGTATGCTTATGTTTTGTGCATCCATGTGACAGTGTAATCACAATATTCAGATTATGATCCGTTTGTGCAGACTGCTCTGATTGGCTGTACGGATGATGAGGTCATTGTATTGATTAGCGGGTCAAGGTTGAAAACAACCACACTGCGAGTGTTTGCTGTGCTCGTGTGCGCGCTGCCGTCGTAGGGAAACGAACGTCGAGTTCAGTGAGCAGCTCGTCATGTTCAGCATCTGATCCTCACACTCACTGCTCATCAACTGACCTATATACCCCTAATTACACACAGCAGCCTCATGACAGTATACGCAGAAACACCCCATACAGAGAAACCATAAATCTACACACTGAGGACCGGCACATCCGAACTAGATCAACTATATTTATGGTCAGTAATCAAGGGAAGTCATATTGTCACTGTGAACCAAATGTGACCAAAAAATAGAGTGTGGAAAAATAAAAATGATTTTGCGAGTGTTAATAGCAAAAGCCAAAACTGTTGTTAACACTTAAATCAGTTTTATGATGATACAAAGTTTGTTGTAAGTAGCGCCCGACTGATAATTCAACTGATCGAGATTGGCTCATCACAGATATTGGCATGTATGGCCGACATGAAAACTTTTTTTTTTAAAGAACATATTCCAGAAAAAGATGCTTTCTCTTTGTGTTTTTACAGTTCTTTATAATTAGATTCCCAGTGATTTTTACTACTTTAGTGCACTGATGTCACTCTCGACAATAAAATGTAAACTATCTCGCTGTGTCAAAATAATTTGATGTCAACATTTGAGATATCATTGCAAAAAGTATGTTTATTTATAATGTACACACATTATATATATATATATATATATATATATATTTACAGAATATCGGCCCATGTATCGATATCAGATTTTTTTTTGTACTCCCTAATATTAACATGTACGCCAACAGTCTAATATCAGTCCAGCTCGAGTTGTAAGCATGTTTTGGTGTTGCCACTTTCTACCAGGTGGGTGACTAAAGTCAAAAAAATAATGCAGAGTGCATTCAAACATTACAACACGGCACGTGAAAACTGAAACTGCACTTAAAGAATACACTAAAATGTCTGAAAATGACAAACTACTGTGACCTCGGTGCCTGTATATGTGTGACACAGTGTCTGTGTGTTTTGCATACATATGATATAAAACGCCATCTGCCAGGACCTGAGGCCATTCTTGCCCTACTACCCTCCTTGCCTCTCTTCCTGTGGTTTGTTTTTCTTTTCTAGCTCCCATCCCTCTCCCTTACAGTTATTGTAAAGCAGCAAATAATCGCGCATACACCTCAAACAAAACAAAAAAAATCACTTAATAAAATGCACATAATGTATCTACAGAGCCAGAAAACAGACATAAAGATTTAACTCAAAATTTGTGTGTTGCACACACATTCACACACACACACACACACACACACACACACACACACACACACACACACACACACACACACACACACACACACACACACACACACACACACACACACACACACACACACACAAATGAGGTTAATGAAGATGAATGTGGGGGCACAGTCCTATTGACATCCTGTGTCTCTAATTGTGGCCCTGTTCTTCAAGGACATGGTGGCAAGACAAGCAGGGAGTGGACAGAAATAGATCTGATGAGGAGAAATTGTGGAACAGTCACGCGACTTGGAAATAGAGTCTGTCTTTCGTTTTCTTTAGTGTCAAGCACAATTAAAAGCAGGACTGACATTAGCCAGAGAAAATTGAATGTGATGAGATACGTGCAGAATGGAAAGAAGAAGAAGAAGAAGAAGAAGAAGAAGAAGGAGGAGGAGTGGAACCAGATCAGTGATCCAGAACAGTGAGTAGACAGAAGACACGAGTTAAGAGTTCAGTCAAACATAGAGCACAGCGGTGCATCAACCGGCCTCACACACAAACAAGAGACACACACACACACACGCATAAAAGATAAAGATACCTAAATCCAACACCATCAAATTAATCAAACAAATTCATTCCTACCTGGGACAATTGAAACGGTGTCTCTCTCCCACGACACAACGCTGACATACTCCTGCACGGCGGCGGGGATGAGGCACTTGAACACCGCTACGTTGCCCCGCATTGAGCGCTGATCCGCCACACGCACAGTGTAGGGCTCCCTGAAAACTGCACAGACACACAAACAGTATTGTACAAAGGTTAGTTTAAATACTATTTGATGGGCTTTTCCATCAAGAATCAACACATTAGCAGTATCTTTTTTATTACAAAAGATGTGATATTGATTATTTACACAAAATATCCCATACGTACTCCATCCAGAAGATGTGTTGACAGTGTATGGACATCATTAGTACAACAAGATAGTGGTATTAGCCCTTATCCGAGACAAAACAATAATCAACCACATTTACATCATCAAAAACAACACATTAACACTCCAGAGCAAAACAGCCTTTTATCAATTACAACAGCACTCCACGTTTATTCATTGGAAATTACTAGACTACTTTTATGTATTGTTTGAACTCTAATCCTGCCTGTGCTTTCACCATAAATGCCACAAGCCGCCATTAAGCGGGATAATCATGGAAATTATTTTTCTAGCTGTGGCGTGACATCATCATGCAACACTGATTCATTGTTTTTTCCCAGAACTTTATAAGGATACGACAGAGTGAGCTGCGCACATGAAGGGTTATTGGTGCTTCGGTTTATGGAGGTTCATGCAATATTTTACACTCTGTTGAATGAGCTGGGGCTCATTAGCAAAATCACATGAAAGCTGGGACGTATCTGAAGGTTGCTAAGAAACTGGTTCAGAATCCCTCCCTGGTAACAGACACGATGACAGCATGCATACATTCCTGCTGCAAGTAGGAAACACATGCAAGTGCTTGCAAATTTACATCTTGTTTAAATAGATGAATAGGGTAAACCAGATCTGTGGCGTTCTTTTGAAATTATATAATCAACCACCTCTGATGTGAATTTGCTATGGCCTTGTAGTTAGCACAAGACCCAAAACGTCCACATCCTGTCTGAGTGGAACTTGCACACCAGAGCTGCCAGGGCTTGACAGAGGCCGCTGGCTGCAGGATGTTTGGTTCATGCTAATCCCTCCGCTCCTGAGGCCGGGCTTTTGGGTCATGTGGGAATGAAGGCAGCAGCCGGCTGGCATGCAGCTCAGGGTCCTGGCTCAAATCCTCAACTTGGCACAAGTATTAGTATTAGAATGAATATGAGTATTAGTTCAGGTCGGTGTTGGGAGGCAGAATATGAAAACAGATGTTGATGGCAGGAGCGAAGGGGGAGGGACCGACTGGCCTGAATGAATGATGGGAAAGAGGGAGGGAGGGACAATAGATGCAGTGTATCTATAATCCAGCTGTAGTTTGATCCAGCTGTGGTTTGGCACGTCTGTTCATTGGGTAAATTTCACTTTCTTCTTCACGTATCTCTTCTCAAGGAGCCCAAAACCCCAGACGTACTGTTTTACTTGAGATGAGGTCTCGCTTATTAAAGCAGCCTCACATGGTCTAATCAATGGAAAGCACCAATTAGGTCTGTTAATGAGAGATAATTAAAGAAGTGTGCTGTGGCTATATTTAGCCTGGCACAAGAGGACAGTTTGAAGAACGAGGGGAGCTGGGAGGAGAAGGAGGACAGAAAAGAGAATATGATGGCAACAGAGGCAACTTCTGGTCAAAATTTCCCAAAATAGACCACCTATAATATCTGTTAGTCTTTATTGATTGATCCTTTATTCTAATTGGACTACAAATAATAAAAAAAAATAAAACAGTGTATATTGTCCCAAATGAAGGCCTGACATATTTCTTTGTACACTTTAATGTATAATTTAGTTTATACAATAAAATTCTAGCGCCCACACGGTGAATTGCTTTTCACACCTTGCAAACCTTTAAAAGGCATTGCTTGAGAAAACTTCAAGTGGATGTCAAGTTCCTGGTGGCTTATGTTGTACTGACCTTTTTTTAAAGTGAAGGACTGCCAGCAAAGACGAGCCAGGAAGAGGATATAACCTAATGTCACGATTTTCCTCCTTATCTGATCTGGTTATATCCTCTAAACAAATCACAGCAGAGTTGCTACGTAACTGTAAATACTGTAAGGTCTGTGTTCTGGATGTCATCCTACCAGATGAAGCTGAAGGGATCATGTCGGTGTAAAGCGCAGTGTTTCCATCACCAGCTCTGGCAAATAGGTGTGAGCAAAGGCCGAAGCCTGATGTAGTATGTGATGCAGATGTTCTCTCTGTAGACTGTGTTCTAGGTCAATCTGTGTTCAGGTCGAGACGGTCTATTTTAGGACAGGTGATTCTGTGTGTGGGTTGGGCTTTTTGCAGCTGCCAATCACATCTGCTCTACTTTATGCTTTCACAACTGTCTCTTTTTCTTGTTTTTGGTCCATTTCTCACGATGTTGTGTCTCACTTTGACCTTTTGCTCCATAACACCCCCCGTTTTTTCAGTCTTTCTTTGCTCCAGGGCTC
Source organism: Brachyistius frenatus (assembly GCF_029030835.1). Classification (NCBI taxonomy): domain Eukaryota; kingdom Metazoa; phylum Chordata; class Actinopteri; family Embiotocidae; genus Brachyistius; species Brachyistius frenatus. The sequence goes on from NW_027210633.1 coordinate 61,608, forward strand.
ATACCCTCCTTCACTGTCCGCCCCGACTCACCAGCTTTGATGCGGATGTTGGGGCTGCGGATCTTCCCGGCCTGGTTTTCGGCAGTGCAGAAGTAGTCGTTGTCGTGGATGTAGCTGTTGTAGGCGGAGGGCGAGAATGGGTACAGTTGTAGGGTGCCATTGGCGTGCACATGGCGGATGTGGGGCACGTCGTAGATGTCGTCGCCGGTGGCCAGGTACCAGCGTAGTATGGCACTGGGGGTGCCCCCTGCTGGACAAGGCAGGGACACCCCCACCGAGCTGGAGTAGGTTACCCTCTGCAGGGAGGCATTCACAAAGTACAGCCTGGTAGAGCCCACATCCTCACTGTGTACTGCAGGGGCAAACAGACAACACATCATCACTTAACAAGGCCGGAGTGGAATTGAAAGCAACGAGCACCTGTTATATGTTCTGTGTACACACACACAGCAGTATGACTGGATTTCACCACCATTGATTTAAAGCCATAGGCATCAAAGTGATAGACAAAAGTTGGACAGAGTGGGAATGTCCTTCAAATGTGTTGTGAAATAATCATAAAAAATGTATGTCAAATGTCCAGCTGCAAACATCAGTCATGTGATGCAGAAAGCCAGGGATTTGGGCTAAAGCCTGTGATGGTTTAGGTGGATCGGAGGGGGGAGGAGCCTTTTACCTCCGTACAGTGTGCACACATACACAAACAAAGACAAACAGAGAGTGAGCGGGAGAGACTGAAAGGAAAGAGAGAGAGAGAGAGAGGGAGGGAACATGCAGATAGGTTATGTGATTGGAATTTCTATGCCAGACGCAGAGATTTAAGTCTATTTAATCTCCTTACATATTTAACACACAGACACACACATGCAGACACACTCTCACAAACATACACACACACACAGGAATGTTATTCATTGGCACTCAGATTAAACACATACACCTCCAGTAGAGAAAGGAGAGTGAGAGAAGGAAAGAGGGGGTTTCTTAAATTTGTGGTCAAGAGAAATTAGTGGGAGGGGGACACTGCTGATGGACAGATGTGGATGTTAACCACTGCTGATTCTGAATTATGTCACCTTATACAAACCGTCCACGACATGTTCACCCTCTCGCAGCTGAATGTAGCACAGAAAGTCTTTAAAACATCACTGGAGATACTAAAAGGACCTGATGGAGGATTTTGAGCCAAATAGGATCAAATTAGCACTCAATGTGTTGTTCAATCCACATCTCCACACCTCCATATCACTCCACCTTTAAATGTTGCTTCCTTTATTTAATGAATGTCAACATTCATTAAATAAAACTGATCAAAATAAATTATTTTTTAGGAGTGCAATCTGCAAGTTTGAATTTATTAACATCACATTTGATTACATGAAATACATACATATTTATTTGAGTGTTATCACTGACTTTTGATGATTGTCTTAAAACAGAGCTGCAGGTGTTTTGAGAGTCCCATCATGTTTTTAGAGATACTCTTTGTGCTTTTTTAAGGCTTACTAATTTCATATCTTTTATATGTTAAGCACACTTGTTCACTGCATATCAACATACCCCAGTCCCGTGTTTCCAGTTAATCATTTCATAGACTATTTGTGGTGCAGTTACATAACAGCTGTGATGATTTATTCTGTCCAGGAAACATTTGTAAAACTCTTCATGGAAAATTATATGAAAAAACTGAAATGTTGAAGATTGAGCTCTCGAACTGATTAGTAAACAAGTACTTAAAAAAAAAATAATAATTTAGCTCCAAAATGAATGATGAATCAATGAAACTAAAACAAAAATAGATAACATAAAAAGTTATTGATGATATAAACTTTAACTAACAGTTGTTTTGCATCTTTATTTACTAATTGATTAATCATTTTGCTCTATGAAATGTCTCGAACTAGTCATTACAGTTTCCATTGATTTACTACCCGATTAATTGCTTCATCTTTAAGGACACAAAAGACAACAACACACACATCAAATCAATTTTGAGTCCTCTGTGGTTCAGATCATCTGTTGTCAGACAGACTTTTCTGAGTGTGTTCTTCAGTTAAAACACACTGTACTGTATCTTGCAAATAGTAGAGAGGTAAAATAATATAGCAGAAAGGACAACAAGCAGCACTTATTATCATAATCCCAGCAAATTGTTCTTATCTACAGTATCTGGAGATATAAGTTTTAATACTGAGATGGATATTTACATTGTTTGTTATTGTTAACTTGTGCTGTAAGTAAATAACAGTCTTAATTTAGAATAATCCCACGTAACGAAAACATCCCTGTTTTTCACATGACGTGATTTTTACAGCTGCTCACGGCAGAAAAACCCAAAATAGTTCAGAAAATAAAAATGCAAGTGAACAGGGAGCATTAAAGTTTTTGATATAGTTGCAGAGGATCAGAAAATTCATCAGATATGAATGTAGAAAACAAAAAGATCATCTAGAGCACTAAAACCAAACACAAGAAATCGGGAGTGAAAACAAATATTGTATGTGATCGATGATGCGTCTCTTCAGTCGGCCCATCCGAACACTTTGCTTAGAGCAAAGAGTTGTAAATGAACCATGGCTCCGAGCTATGGGTGATGCTGACAGACAGACATTAACAAGTAAAGCCTGGCAGAATAAATCATCACCATCAACAGTATCATTGTGCCGGCACTAAGCTCAGTGCAGCAGATCGAAGCAAGACGCAGCTATCTTATCCGTCCAGGGTGGTGAGTCAATAATTCTGGCTTCCTTTTTAAAGAAGTGTCCCTGGTCTGGAGATTGATAAAGCTGGGCAGCATGTTACAGATGGTATGTGAAAATGTGTCTGGCAGTCCGGTGGTGGGCTGCAAAAACCAGGTCAGACTCCCTCCCTTCTGCAGATTACTGATAATGGCCCCTGAGCATAAAGCCCATATTAAAGATTGCAATATCTATAATCTCCCAATGGGGGGACATCACTAAAGTAGAGGAGTGAGGGGGTCACCCTGAAAGCTCGGGGGGGCTGGGCTGCAGGAGAACCTCTCTTACAGTAGATTATATGGCCTGGGGGCCTGGTCACTGGGGGGGGCCAGGAAGCACTGGGACTGATGGAGCGGGAAGTGGAATAGAAAAGGGATCAGAGCAAAGTCCCACCACTCAGAGCCTGTCAAAACCAGGCGACCCACACACACACACACACACACACACACACACACACACACACACACACACACACATGCGTACACATAAATACATTAACATACACAATCCAAATGCAGCTCTCAGTGCTCCGTCATGTTGGGAGGAGACAATGTGGGTTGCCATGGTGGTGCTGGCACTTGAAAGCTGTGACTGAATAATCAAAAAAAAAACAATGCAACAATTTAACCTAACAACAGTGACCCACTGAGCAATCTAAATTTAGAAACCCCAAATTCTGTCGGACTGTCTTAAATATCAGCAGGTTGCAAATGCTGAAATGAGCAAATATGTTAAAATGGAATAGATGCTGAAAGTGTCCTCAAAGTAAACACAAGCAAAGTATGCACCACAGTTTAGTAAGAATTCTGAGTCAACGTCTGACGCACCAAACACTGCAATCATTATCATTTCACACCGGGTGCACTCCAAAGCCCAACTGGCAGAGCACTGGTTTGTGCCGGACTGTCAAGAGTTTCCACTCGATTTAAAACCAATAGATAAAATATGACTGTTCACTTGTGCCAACTGGTATCAATGGTTTATGTGGCAAGAAAACAAAAAGCCAACAATGTACCAGCAACATTGCTCATAACAAAGACTGCATGGTAAACGTGCCTGCGTTATTCTCAAGGCTTGTAAAGGCCATGTGGAATATCTTTGCCAAAGATGATAACCAAGGTCAGCCAGTAGCACACTGTCCTCACACAACTGTTGAACATGTTTATACTTTTAAATCTATCTGATGTTAGTGTGCCTCAGCTTTAAGCACTGGTTCAATGTCATATTACACACAGCCACAGACAAACTGAGCCATTACGCCATTGTGACCACAAGTGCATCAGAATGAGAAACTATTCCCCAGGTGTCTGTTTCACTTAACAGCTCAGGTTAAATTCAAACAACGGAAGGATCAATTAAAGGTTCATTACAGTGAAGGTTGGGTGTTGGGCCACCACTTTATAACCTGCATCGAACGTCTTCTTGACTTCTGATGAAAAGGCCAATATATGTTATTATTACAGTCTTGAGGGAGATTTTTCTCAATGTGCATGTTGTATAGTTAGCTTGAACAACCCAACATGCTGTCAAGACTAATTTACAACCAGTGGCCAGAGTGAGTATACATCTGGTAATGGTTAGTATTTTTACACCTGTTTAAATTCAAAACACAACAGCCAGTGTTTGGATAAAATATCACAGGTGGCAATAAATACAGCTGATCGTGGTTACTATAAAACAACAAAAATAAGATTTGAATAAACATGATCCTTTACTTGTTATCCATCATGTTTTAGCATCCCTACATTAATCAATGAATGAATTATGATCTGTTATCACAATAGATAAATATGTTTTCAATAAACTCACTATAAATTTTCCCAGAGCCCAAGGTGAAGTGTTTACATGTGATGTTTTGCCAGACTAACGGTCCAAAACTGAAAGATATTCTGCTTACAATAGTAAACACAGACGTTAATTACTGAAACAATGAATCAATGGCCAAAATGGTCAGTGACCATTTTTTGCTGATTGACAAACCAATTAATTGGCTAAACATTTCAGCTTTGTTACTCTATATTGGTTCAATATATAGAAAAATAATTATGAAAAACTGAAATTTGGCTTTAACCGTTTCACTCTACTCTTTCGCACACACCTAATGTCCCTGTTCATTTCAATGACAACACTTTCCCCAGTGATGTCTGCGGATCTCGCCCCACAGCAGCATGTGGACAGTCAGTACTCGAACAGCAGTGTTGGCCGAAGCTGTGGAGTCTCCGTACTGTTGCTGCTGCAGTTCACCTGCACCCAGGAGGCTTCATCAACCTCGTTCAGACACAGCACCACAGAGAAAAGCAGCCCTCACTGGAAGGTGTTGGAGCGCTGATGGCACTGCTGGAGCTCAAGCTTAGGCTGTCAGAGACGCAGCCACTATTTTATACATCCTGCCAGAGAGCCACGCATGAATATGTATGTCAGGGAGGCAGAAGTCATAACCTATGCAAGGTTTCATCATGCATAATGCAGCCGATCTACGCCTCTCCAGGATGTGAGTGCTCACAGGAGTGTGTGTGTACACACACACACACACACACACACACACACACACACACACACACACACACACACACACACACACACACACACACACACACACACACACACACACACACACACACACACTCGACGTTCACAACTGTATTTTGGTGAAGAGGTAAACAAACTCCAGACCCCACTTCAATGTTTCACATTCACACATTTCCAGATGTTCCTGTGACCAACCACAGACATATTCCATCCACACTTACCAATCTCCAGTAAAAACAGTTTCTCAGCATTTAGTGATATGAGACGTATGTGGTAAAGGTCAAAAGTAGGATTCAACTTAGGAGAGACATGTAGAGAACATGTACTTCAGCCATGTAATCTATGAAAAACCCTTTCCCTCATCTTTTGGTATTTTGGAAACTAGACTGCAGCTCCCGCATTCACTCTGTGCCATCTCTTCATCACTTATCCATCGGATGTTTTTGGGAAAGAAAGTTGTGAGCTCCGTTTTTGATGAGGGGACCACGGGGTTTGCAACTGTGTGTGGAAACATGAAGCAGTACAAGAAGCAATGGGAGGAGGCGCACTGTAACAGGGGGTGTGAATTGAATATCGGTGCGATACGGGGGGGGGGGATAAAGATAGGTGTAAGATTATGGATAATCCTCAGGGGTCTGGCATAAGTAGGTGGTTGGTGGGTGGAGAAGTAGGGGGGGAAGGTTGTTGAGGTTACATCTAATCAACGGAGGGGTATCGCTGTTCCCCACCCACTGTCTTTCTGTACACCCTGTCCCCAACAATCTGCTCCGCACCCCACCCACCCACCCACCACCACCACCAACCCCCCCTGGACTGTGCTGTGTCAGTAAAAAAAAAAAAAAGAAAAAAAAAAAAGTGTGCTACTTCAGCAGTCCCCTGGGACCTGCTCCCCCTCACATCAAAGCAGCCAGTTTCTCTCTTAATGTGAATATCAAATCTGTGGATCACAAGTCCCAGCACAGTCTGCATAAACTGCCCCTCCCCCAACCTTTAATTCTGCCTAGTGATGAGGGAGAGAGAGGGAGGGGAGTTACTGCGAGAGGAAGCGATGGAGGGAGGGAGAGATGGAGATAGAGAGAGAGGGAGATCCAACAAAAACAACTACTTGCTTCAGAGATTTGACATTTGCTGAACACTCCCTCCTTCTGAAAATGTGCAGCTCCAGTATCCAATGAAATTTGGAGGAGGTCTGGCTCAATTTAGCATCAGTGTGGTGTTACAGAGTTCTTGCTGGAAAAAAAAAAAAAAAATCTTACTGTTGATGCTGTTCATTTGCATCTTGTTTCCCCCTGTTTTTTTTAATTGATTGCTTCTTATTCATAATCTCATTTGGGTTTATAATAGATTTAAGGGGCGAATGGGAGCGCAGGGATGCCAGTGACAGAGCAGTGACGTCCTGTTGGTGAGATGGGAAGTGCAATGAGCCCCTTTTTGCTGCTGACAAGTCTTAACACCAGCACACTTTACTCGTCTATTGACTGCAGATACTTTTTCTTTGTTAAATTGTGAAGGATAACTGATATTCATGTTGTTAGATTTAATTGAACAGCTGCATTTTAGAGTTAAAAGTGTCGGGATCTATCTGAACAATCATTAGATCAATATATTTTTGATTTAAAAAAAGGCCTTTCATAATACATTTTTGTATATTTAAAAAAATAAATAATTGGAAAACAGTTCTTTCATTTTTAATTAAAAGACTGAGAATCAAGCCGTCCGAGCCCCTAGAAAGAACAAATTACAGCCAAAATCACACTGAGAGCTCGTTATTTCTTCTTTAGCCCCTTTTGAAGCTGGGTGTTTGTGCGTTCTTAAATGTAAAATTAAATAATGCCAGGTTTGAGCTGGTAAAAAATGGAGGCCTGTGCCCTGCCTGAGTAATGATTGGCACCCCTGTGGACCACACAGCTCTGTCACTGAGTGGTGCATACAGCTCAGATTGCAGCTTTAATTGTGCAGCCTTGCAAAGGAAGCACAGGGAATTAGACTGGGGAGGAAGAGGCGATATTTTTGCATATTTCTTTTCGTAGGAGGGTGAGCAGTGGAGAGAGCAGGGACAGGAATCACCTTGCTTTACACACCTCTAATTAAAATTATAGCCTATCATTTAATTCTGTACAAATAATTTAAAAATTTTTGTTTAATTATTTAGATTTTCTATTTAAAGTGCAAAATAGGCCAAGAGCAGGCCTGTAAATATTCAACTTAATTTCATTCACTGCTAATTAACCACAATTACTGTAAGTATAGGTATAGCCTGTGAATTTAATTTAAAACGATTAAAACAAAACATTGATTTTTGTTTTGAAATCATCAGGTACAAACCCCAATAAAATCCCACTTTAATTGGCTACAAATTGATATTAAAAATATGCATTACGATCTAATCTGTTCACATTTTCTTCTAACCCTTTACTGCCTCCTAAACTCGAGTTTCTGACGTGATTCAGCATCATTTTTAAACAATATTCTCGTCAAAATCTGAAGGCTGTGTTTTTTTGAGTAAAGAATGTATTTTTATTTTTATTTATTTTTTATTTTTTAAATAAGTGAACTCTCAGATTATGTCGAGCAGAAATAATATTCAAAACATTTAACAACAGAACCAAGAGGGGCGTCCCCGCCACTTGTCCTCCTCTATGCGCCCGCCTCCACAAACGGAGAGACAGGAGCACCGCGCGCACGCGCTGGCACCCGCGCGACCACGTCCGCGGGGTCCAGGTGCGCTATTAGTGAGGAACATGACCGGGCAAGTCTCTAATCTGCACCCACGCCCCCGGAGTTTCTCATTTGGTGAAATAAATTTGCGCATATTAATATGATTGCACAGAACCCGGCAATTGTCTGAAATCACGTTTCTCAAGTGGAATAAGTGCTATAAATCAACAGCAAACAAATGCAGTGAATTTAAGAAGCCTGAACACAAACGCAGGCAATACATATTTGACTAATTACTAACTGATATTTACCGATATATATATATATATATTTTTTTTTTTTAAACAAATAATCCAATCTAAGCAAACGCCAGAACTTCAAATGATAAATGGCCTATTTTGGATCGTTTGCACTGAAAACGGCCATATCCCTGCTTCCAGGCAATTCACCACATCCCTGACTTTTTGATGAATAAATGTGCATTTTAACTAGGCCTGTGCTAATAAGGACAAAACAATGTGTAAACACGTCTTCAAACAGGCAGGCTAAAGGCCTGGGAAATACTCTAATGTCGAGATAGTGTTGAATTTCTCATATTTTCGACGCAGATTTGTTCAGGATTATTATAATGCACTGTAATAGCAGAAGATCAACTTTGCAATAGGGTCAGGGATTTACTGTGTACTGGACAAGAAAGAAAAATGAATCCTTTTAAACAAATGGCATTTTACATTTTCAGACAACATGAACCAAAAGGAAAAATCCAAAAGAGCAAATGAATTAAGTAAGGAGGACAAATCTGAATACACTAATTATGGCCTTTATGTGGGTGTAGACCTATTAAACTAATAAGGCCGTTGTTGGAGAGAGAGGGCCTTTTATTTGTCATTCAATTTTAAAAAAAAAAGGCAATAATTTGTCACCACAGAAAAAAAAGAAGAGGAACTAAAAACCCTTAAAGTCTCATCCTAAAAATGGGAGCATCTCTGTGGAAGCGAGCGCTTGTGCCAAATTCAGTCCATCAAAACAGCTGCAATTAGCAGAGGCTACACAATGAAAGCATCAAGATCCCCCAAAATGACAAGCATCTACATCAAAAACTTTACAGAGAGTGCAGTATTTTGAGAGAATTTCCTCCAAAATTGCCAATCAATTTCTATAATTGCAGGCCGATACATGTTTTCATTTCTGTCTCACCCTCCCTCTATTTGCACCTCATTCTCCCTATTCAGCCATTTTACATATTCATAACAGGAGTTGGTAATGCGAAAACAATCCGTGCTATCAGCACCATCTGAGGCATCAAGGTCCCCTGCATAAAACCACCAAACACCCAGGTAAATAAAAAATACTTCACACCTTTACTTTCACAATATTTCTACTTGTTCAGCCGCCGCAGTTTTGTACATTTTGATTGAAAGAATCATTTTCAGCCAAATTCTCCATTGCACTATAGTCGATGAAACACCAAAGCACATGCATCACTCAAAGCTCCAAATTGATGATAGTTTCCATTGTTACTTTTCATTCCAACTTAAAAACAGTAGGGCTCCAGCACTCAGTGTGCAGGGTGTGAAATATTCCAGGCATTTCTTTTTCCTCTTACCTTCTTGGAGAGAGTACAGCAGGAGTAAAGTTACAAGCCACATGCCATAAATAGCAGGTATATTTTTCAGGAATATTTGGCAATCCTGGCAAGTGTGAGGCGCGTTTTTTTGGCCAGGCGGGTCTCCGTGCTGGACTGGCGACTGTGCTCCCCGGAGGTCTCTCCAGCCCTGCTGCCCCGCTAAGCATGGAGGGGAAATGAGAGGCGCCTCAGCCCCGCCCATGTCCCCTCCTCTCCTCCCAAGACTACCGTGCATACAAATCCATCCTCCCTACACTTATATCAAACACCGCGGCGGATCGACACATCACCGCAAAGCCGAGGCTTGATTTGACCTGGACATTTTGCATTTGCTGTCCAGTTGTGTCCAAAATGTGCCACGTTGTGTGTGCGCTGGAACTCCGCAGACAGATCTGCTGGCACCTTGGAGAGCGCACCCACCTGTGCGCCCCGCGTTTCTTTGCGCAATATGGATCTACAAAAGCTGCTCGGACTGGCGCAGTAAAATGTGTTAATATCTTTTCCTCTGAGTTTGGGCTTTAATCACAGGGCTGTGAAGACAGAACAGAGTAGCCCACAACTGTTTTTCTTTGTCTTTCGGAGCCATGGAACGTGCTTAGACGTTTGCGCACAGAAATGCACTGCAGATAGAGAGGAGGGGAATAGTGGGGTGTGGGGCATGACACTTCCAAACAGCAGGTAAAAACCCAGCAGGTAAATTAAACCAATATTAAAACGATTAAGAGAAGCCTGGAAGGACAGTGGTCAACTTTCTAGCTTCCCCTTTCGCCCTGATCTCTGTCGCGCCTGCTGTGAAAAGCTCCACTGCATGAACACAAACGAATGGAGGAAGGCAAGTTGCAGGACACTCCCAGTTCATAGAATATTTAAAGTCACTGTGGAGGCTAGTGGTGAATCTGAAAAGTGATCCTATGCTGCAAAAGCCGCTTCAGATCCAGTTGCACTGCAGAAACCTCTGAAAGACCAGTCAAAACAAAACAAATAGTTAAATACTGAAATCAAGAAAAAACAAGTTAATTCACTGCCAAAAGGTGTCTGACTATTAAATTCACTTCACAGACGACTGAAAGTGAGAAAAAAACATTATCAAGTGTTATTTTAAAAGAGCACGTAAAGTGATATTAACATTGTATTGGTCTCATTTACATGTAGCAATTATATTCATACGTCTCAGACACTGACCTGTTTTGGCAACTGCGTAGACTGAGTCTCATCATTTCGAGAAGATTTCCCTTTTTTCCGCAAAAAGGTTTTTTTTTATTATTATAAAAATAATTATTTCATTTCACCATTTATAGTTAATCCGTTCAAAAGTCAAATAATGTAACATTTTATGGGCTTTTAAAAGTTTTCACAACCAGCCCACTCTGAAGGAGAGCCTCAGTTAACAATCAACACGGTAGAGGTGGCAATATGGTAAATGATCTGCGTGTATTTCACGCCCGGGGGTCAGCGGTCACTCATTAAAACTTTACCAGCACTTCCTCTCCTCTTCTTCCTCTTCCTCCTCCTCTGTACTGTCTCCACCGGCGGCTGCGATCTGATCTGAGCTGAGATTTAAGTTTGTTACTGCACATGCGGGTCACTGCTGACATCTGCTGGTCGAATTTAAAACTGACATGCAAGTGCATCCATTTCTGTGATTAAGAATGAAATGACCTTGTGGATCTAGATGTTTGATGATAATGATAACCACGTGGCATTATGCAGTGGTAATTAGATTGTAGATTGTAGAAAACTCTGGTAGAGATATATTTGCCTACAGCAAGTCTATGTGGCTCTAATAATAATAATCCCAAAAAACAATACTCAAAATCTGAATGATAGATTTCCTTTTCTAAATGCAGTTTCATTAAGTTTGTCATACATGATATTTTGTGTCATATAAATAACAAAATAGAGCGACATCTAGTGATCAGATTTGGCACAACAAGATGAAGATCAGCAATGACTGAAGCTCACACAGCAGACGCATGTTTGATACTTGCGGCATCTAAGATCAAACATCTATGACCCAAAATCAACAAGATTTTATTATTGTATTTTCCTTTTTGCGAAATCCCAAAATACTTTTGCAAGCAGGAATACAACGTATTTGAACTCAATAATTTGTATTGCCTATATGCGTGTTCCTCCAACCAATCACATGATCACAGACTTCTCACACTGACCCCTCGATCATCAGAGAAAATAAGACAATTTAAAATGGCAATTTACAGAAAAGCACATGATGATGTTGTTCCCCTGTTTCATCTGTATGCTCGTGCAATGACTATAAGAGTAATCAATTTATTTTTATGTTTTTGCAAAACACATGTTAAAAAAAAGATCAAAATTAGTGCAGCACAGGCCAGGATATGTTGACCTTTAACCCCCTGTATTTGTTAAACTTCAAAAACTATAAACAATAATGCAATTTGATAGGATATTTTTAAGCTTTGTTCAGGCTTTCCACTAAAAGTTGATAATGTCCAAGCCAAGTTAACCCTGGTGACATCACAAGGGCACATTTCCTTAAATTTGATAAAATTCCTCCAAAGTCAAACTAGAGATTATAATACTGTTTTCACATTATGAGTAATATTTTTTATGACTACAAAACTGTGTAAGTCACTGTAATCAGTGCATTGCTCCTTTAAAACAGACATAGTTTATCATTATCTTTTAATACCAGTTTGCCTTTGAAATGTTGTTTTCACTGTTCTTCCCCCCTCCGTCCAGTAGAAGGCAGTGTCGTCAAAGATCTAGTTTGGTGTGGCACCCTCTTCACGTACAAACAGCATGACAAGACAGATTTTATTTAAAACTTTATTGGATTTCATGTTTCTATTATAAAGAATCAAGAGTTGATATGCATGAATGAGATGTTGAAAATGGAGACATCATTTGAGGGCGAGCCAGAGCATTATAGCCATATATTAGTGTGCAGAGAGCAGCGGCAGAGGATGACTTGGTGAGTCTACAGGCTCTGCAGGGTCTGATCAAGTACCGGGGCTCCAGTCCACTCCATGCTCCTTTCTGGATGTTCCCCATTCAGCCTGCATCTCATCATCTCAACTCCCTGATCCGGGACATTTCCTTATTGCTTACAGAACTGTCACAGTACTTCACAGGTGCAGTGTCACAAACTGTCAGAGGATTCATTTCTCTCGTGATTTGCATAGAGGTGCTTGTCATCATAAAGGCCCTCACTGGCACATCTTTGTTTTCTCAGTTAACGGATTCAGTGAGTCGATAATGCAAACAATTCACCCTTGTTAACCAGCAACAACTGACAGAAATGAGTCATGTGCGCTCAGAGAAAACCCACTCCTCTGCTCTATTATTGCAATCAAATAATTTGTACTTTGTTTCCAAAGTCACAACAGTTTAAGATCTGAATTATTGACAATACAATCCATTGTCTCGCTCAAGGATGGATTTTCTCTTTAAAGCTAAACAAGAAGGCAAAGACACATGACAAATGTATAGTGCCTATTATATTTCTCGCATTTTCTGTACCTGCAGTATCTTTCTCAGAGATCCCATTAAATAGGAAGTCTGTATGTTTGCGCTCTCATCAGTCCGTCAAATACGAAGCAGGAGCCAAGAGATGGTAGCAGGGGGAAATGGTCAGACTTGCTCTCTCAAAAGGTTTAAAAAAACAATCAGCCAATCAGGGCCTCTCACTAATTAACATCTGATATTAGGTTTTCTTAATTCCTGTTTTAGCTGTGCATTTGCCAGGCAACAAGTTGAGACCCCAGAAAGTCGCTCTTTCCCGCCCCCCCAAAAAAAGCTCTGCATATAACCTCCCATAAAACCACAGCTTGTTGTTTTTATGCTTCGGATTTTGTATGGATTACACAAATGAGATATCATGGATATAATAATTACATTGATTATTATTCATTGAGCTTTAGAGGTGTTTGACTTTGTTCCTTTTGGACAGAGCAAGGCTAAGCTAAGTTTATCAGCTGGTGGCTGTAGCTTCATATTCATCTCACAGACATGAGAGTGGTATCAAACTTCTCACCTCAAGAAAGTGAATCAGCATATTCCCCACAAGGTCAAACTATTCCCTTAAGATTGATCGGTTGCCATCTAATGGTCAGCAGGAAATACATCACTAATCTAATGATAGCATTTCCTGGGATCTTGTTATTCACTCCTGTCTGCGGCTTTGGTTTCTTCTAATCTCACTTGAATGAACAATGTGACAAACCAACACTGATTTGGGTCATACATACACAAAAATATACATCTGTTTAAAGTGCCCAACACACACCCTTTATAATATATTGCTTCAAGCCAGTGATTAAAGACTGGAGGCACATTATTATAAACATAACAGTGAGTTTCAGAAAATCATCACAAATTCACCAGACACGCTGTTCATTTCAACACCTATTGAGACTGGGGATGTACGTTTATGTCGGACACGACAGTGCTTTTAACCGCACATCTGTCCCACGCTCCGGAAGTATTTCTTTTTAAAGACAGACATTCAGTGTCTTGAATGTGCAACAGATGCAGACTGTAAATACAGCTCAAAATACTCTTTCACTGAGTTTGATGCAGATACATTCATCTCCTGGTGTGATGCTCAGTAGGAATTGTTCCTGTTTGGCACAGTCAGCGGGCTACGACTTCTTTTATTTCCTGCTCGAGCACGGCGCATACTTACACTCCAGCCCCCCTCTAGTCAGTCTGCTATCCGAGACCTGATCCCCTGGTCATTTAAACTATAATATATGGGAAGTTTACTGTATGCATGTGCGGGGTAAACAGGTGGGGGGTTTTTTCCACTGCTGTGCAGTGGTTAAGAATTATTCACTACAAAGAGTAAAACACTGACTAAATGAAGGTTTAGCAGTCTTTAGGAGAAAAAAAGCCATTTCCATGAAGAGGCACATACGAAGCAAAGGTAAGATGTCGAGTCTGAGGCATACCAGGGTCACCAGCAAGTGCTTAGACTTAGCCAGGGTTAGCACAATGAAATTAGCATGGCATCAAATGGGATTTTACAGTTAGCCTCAGAGCTGAAGCTACCAGTGTTAGTATATTAGAACATGTATCTCCAAAAGTGCATCTGTTTTCAAGCATTATGTCTAACATCTGGCCCATATGTTTGCACATGCGTTAAAATACATTGGTTATTTTGTCTTAGAAGCAGCATCTTCTGAGGGTCATTCATTTTTCTAGGGGGCGGGGGATTGTTACAGGGGATTGTCTATCATTTCAGTTCAGAAGCTCATTGTGTTATCACTGTTTTCTGAGTTTTATAAACTGTTTTGCAATGTGTAGCTGTCCTAGCTGACAGAGGAGCGTGGAAGCACAAACAGGCACCTGTGTTTTTATATCAAGCAAAGAGAAGGTACAGGATGAAGAACTGGGCTGAATCCTGCTGAAACATGGCCTTTGTGTTAGTATGATTTAAATCCCACTTGATTTACTTTACAGTTATTTGAATAAATCAAAAACTGGGTATTTTGTTAAAAATAACTACAAATATTGAATTAAACACTTGGTGTTAGTTACAGGAGGATTCAGCCGAGCTGTGATTACATTGCACATTTCCCTGTTTCAAGCACTTGAACAAAGAAGTGTTTTTGTTTTGACCTCAGATGACAAACAGTCAAATATTATTTTTAATGTACTCTGGCTGTGGCAACAGACAATACTTGATAAGTAGTAAACTGTGTAAAATCACATACAACTGTCAATCCAAAGTGTGTAACCCAATCAACACAATATGATTAATATAATAAAATGTGCACATCATTTGGTTTTAATCTAAAAACATCTACCAGATGTATTTCGCTTAATAATCATAAACAAGTTTGCATCCGTTTAGCTTATACTCACTGCACAACCACAGTAAACACACCAGTTAGAGTAAAGGCTCCCTGCACTACACAACATTTAAAGTTTGGTCTCCATGGTGTATTTAATGTAATACTTCACCTAAATGTCCAACACAAAACCAGAGAAAAAAACAACTTAACAATCCTTTTGTTTAACTGCTTGGCAATGATGTATCAGATGATGACATTGCCGTGCAGCAGTCATGATTAGAGGGGGACCACATATCTATCGGTAAATGAACAAATGTCCTCAACACTGCTTGTGTATACAGAGCCAGTCCAAACAGAATTGATGAATCAAACTGAACTTCAAATTCTTTAAATAAGTGAAATTGTTTTGTTTTTTTAAATTGATCTTGTCTTCTTTTGTGTTGTTTTGTGACAGACTCTTAAAGGTTGCACCTCTGACACTGCTGTTGCTGGAGCAGAGAGGTTCATTCAGTCTCATAGAGACAACTTGGAAATAATAATGATTATTATTTCAGCTCTGTGTACCATTAGGCAGAGGTGGAAAGTCAAATCTTACTTGTATTTGTACTTTACTTGAGTATTTCCATCTGATGTTACTTTATACTTCCTCTGCACTACATTCCATTGTGAAATATTGTACTTTCTACTTTACTAATTTTTTTTGGACATCTGTAGTTATTTTCAGATCAATATTATACCTAAAATGTATGATCATTTTCTACCCCTGCATTAATATGCATATATTATTAACTTTAATAGTATCATGTGCTGGAATTAGCTACCACAACATTAAAATGCTGCTTACATGTAATATTCCACTAATTTATCTATGATAAATAAACCACTCTAAAATGGGCCGTTTTGCACAATTTTACTTTTGATAGTTGAACGTATGTACTTTTACTTGGATAATAATAATAATAATAATAATAATAATAATAATAATAATAATAATAATAATAATAATAATAATAATAATATTTTAAATACAGGGCTTCTACTTTAATTGTAATTTGTTTTTTTTTTTAAGTAAAAGTTATGAGTACTTCTTCCGTCACTGCCACTAGGCCACATTTCATTAAGTAAAAGTGCACACTAGCATTACTTGTCCATTATCAGGCTCAGTTATTGTTTGGACATCCTAAATAAGTCAAGCTGAAATGTCTCTGGTAGGTGCATTTGTCCTTTAGTTGTAAATTATGCAACTATGTAAAAACAATTGATTAAATAATCATGAGTGCTTTCATGATTTGCAAATTCTTCAGATGTATATAATCTGCACAGTTACTACTCAGTGCACATTTGGTATAATTGTGTGCACATGTGTTTGTTCCCCTTTCAACGCCACAGCCAGAGTTATTAAGATCCCAACTTGAGCATAATGAATCTGCATGTCTGCAAACATATGTGCATATACAAATATATGCAAAGAAGGTATATAAATATGAGTACTCATGTCCCCGTACATGCACTCTCTCATTTCTTTTTTGGTGTCGGTTTGGAATCAGCTTTGGATCCTGAGAGGCCGTTTTCTGTGTTGTCGATCCCTGATGAACTTACAAGGCACTCCTTACTGCAGAGGGGTTGGAAAGAAATAAAAAGAGACCGAGTTAGAACTGTCGACACACGGCAGCTCAAAGACACATATCAAATTTTCAGCTTTAAAAAACTGCTTCAGCACACATACTGACGGAACGAACATGCTGCCAGTATGTGATCTGATAAAACTGTAGGAGAGAGTTGCATTGCTAAGACATTTCCAGGTAGTTTTGAAAACTCACTTTTTCTCCTCAAGTTTGGCAAGAACAAAGATAGTGAAGTTCTTGAGCAACATGAAGCCCATCATCGCTGCGATGGCTCCGCCCACAGCTGAGGCTATCATGATGGTCAGTGTGTTGTCCACCACCCTCACTGCAGACATTAGCCAAAGACCAGAAGAACAATCATGGATATAAACACCCCACAAACATAAAAAAAACTTTTGGCAAAACATGTATGCATCACAGTGTGATATAATAAGGGATCCCAGTCGGCATTTTGTGTTTTTATAATGCCTCTAGATCAAGACAGGTTGTGGCACCCGGCTGCTGCCACAACAAAAACATAGATGTAAATCATCTTGTCAAAGCTGATCTCTTGTGACCTTTGGTCCCTTCAGACTTATTAAGTTATTGTTACCTCTTTCCAGAACCATTTTAGTGATATTTTCTTTATACCCTGTCAGCTGCCCGTAAATCAAAAGATTAGACTACACCCTCACATATATCAACACAAATTTTGAGCACTCACACTCATCCACCACAATGAGGTTGAAGATGGCGCTGTGGTTCTTGTACTTCTCTTTGGGATTGCGTCCAAAACAAGTGTACAGGCCTCCGTCCTCGAAGGTGATGTTCCACAGCAAGATGGAGACGTTGTTTTTAATGTTCTTCCCCACAAACTCCACCCGGTCTCTATATATGTTCACATCTGGCACCACCCCCTCCGCCGTTATCACCGAGTCACACACCTGACAGGATCAGCAAGCTGTCAGTCATCCAACACTACCACCTGAAAGTTACCAAAACCTGAGCAGAAATCTTTCACTGAAACAAGAAGTTTGTACCTTGTGCATGGTGCCGTTGTCATTGAACTGCCAGTTGAAGTAGAGGTTTTCGATGCCAATACAGCTGGCGTATGTGCAAGGCAACATGACTGTGCTGCCATTCACTGCCTCCAGGAAGGGAATCTTCCCCACAATCATCTCAAGAGCCTGAGCTGACCACACACCTGAGGAGGCAGAGGGATAGAAAATACAACAAGATGAGATGCACTGCAGTGTGAACATGATGTCTGTATGCTTTTAAATAAAGGCCTGGAAAATATACCAAATTGCTTACTTGCTTAGAGTTAGATGAGAAGATTGACTCTACTCTGATGTCTGTGTGTTAAAGATACGGCTACAGCCAGCAGCTGGTTAGCATAGCTTAGCACAAAAACAGGAAACAGGAAAACTGCTAGCCCGGCTCTGGCAGCACCTCCAGAGCTCACATATTAACATATAATATATCCTGTCTTTTTAATTTGTACAAAGAAACCAAAGTGCAAAAAGAAAAGTTGTAGTTTTACGTGAGATAATATGCCCAACTCGGAGCAGTGGTTTCCTGTGAATCATCATTGTGAGGTAAACGGTGGTCATTTTAGCAAACTATTGCTTCCGGTCAAAAACTAGACTTGGTTTTGTTGCCTTCAGACAGACCCAGACTAACCTGCGACTTTTAAACTTTAGTTTTATGTGGCTGAGTTGGAAATCTAATGGTCACACTAAACCAGTATGCACTGTGCCGTTTCAGGTTTCCCCAAGATGAGAGATGTTAAAGAAATGATACTAGAGTAAAACAGGAAGTACAGAGCCTTCCATCTGTGTCTTTGAATGGCTTTTACTCATTTCAAAAGAGGTACAGTATATATGCTTAAGTTGTTATCGCAGTACAAAAGTATTAATATGTCTGAATTACAAAGTGCGTAGTTTACTGCAGCTGATGAGTTAGTTACTTTGATGTTTACAGATTCTGTACATACTGTATGCAGAGTAATTTGAGTGTGGACCGTGAAACTAATACAACATGAAAGATTTGTAAATTGAGGTTAAAAACATGGATTTCGTGATCATTAAGTTTAAGAACGTTTAATATGTAAACATGTTAGTATTAAGCACAGTATGTAATATTTGTTTTTGTGTGCATAATCTAATGCATGTTTGTACATTAGATTATACATTGTTTCGGCACTACATTTATGTATTAAGTCTATGCACTATAAATGCACTGCGTTTATGTAGAGTTTATGTACTGAGTTTATACATAGAGCTGATGTGCTGAGTGTATACACTGTGCTTATGTAGTGGGGTAGTGCATCAGTTAGTTTTACTGACTTGAAGAGTTCAAGAACTTTCAATTAGCCTATAGGATTAAAGTCTTTGTTAAAAGCCTACATCCATTTGAATATCAAATTAATTTATTGCTACTCTCATATTCAGAAAGCAGTCAAGAAATGAAAATCCCTGACTAAATTGCACCAGGCTGTATTTACAACAGCCATTTTTTAAATTGTTTTATTTAGACAGCACTGAAATAGCTGTTTAAGAAGCTTAATTGTGGTGTTAACAAAGAATGTGGAACTACTGATTGAATACATTTCATTTGCAACATATTCCACTTATGCCAAAATATTCACAAAGCCCTGTACAACATCTGCATTTGAAACGATTTCAATTAAAAGTTCCAGACTGACTGCACTTTACGCACAAGGTCTTCACAGTTTAAAAAGTTTTTGGATAGGGATAATAAATATGTCTCAACACTGAAATACAAGACTTAAAACTTCTTTCAATAGGGCACACAATGCAAATGATGCTCAGTACTATATTTTTTTCAAGTTTATCCTAAAAAGATGTGCATGATTAATTTAAGTAAGCTGCCTAATTATTGAAATCGTTTAGAGAATTTTTACATTATTTTTAAGGAAAAAAATACATTTACTGCTTGCTTGTACTGCATGCAATAGGTAGATATAGTGGGCATACATCGTAAAATATTTATCTTGTGAATACCTCAAGTCATTTTTAATTAAATCTTTTCATTATACATACATAACATTATTGTCATTGACAATTCATACCCTCAGTAACAGAAAACCACATCGTCCTTGCTGTGACATTACTGCAAATAAAGGAGGATGAAATCTGACGTGCTCCTTGTGAAAACTGTAACTGTACACAAGGGACCACCAGGGTCAGACAGCATCAAGAAGTGGCAGTGATTACAATTTGCTTTCACCAATCAAAAAAACTGGAGGAAGACGGGCTGTGTCTTCTTTACGGTTTGTCTTTTCCTTTGACCTCATTATTTCTGGACTGAGCAGGTATCCCACCTTCACATGTAGTGCTCAGTTTTGTGCCTCCAGTGTGTGTCAAGGTCACAGATAACAAATAGCTACAGTATATAATTTCAGCAGGTCAAGGGCAGACAGCAGGTCTGATCTCTCCCTCTTTCACATCATTTAAGTGCCTTCTACTTAATGCTCCCGTGTAGGCTGTGAGGTGTCAACTACATGCTGACAAGAAGCTCTGCAGAATGGAGAGTTTACACGGAGAAAACATGACACCACTATACTCCTGAATTTGATCAGAGGTTGCAGGAGCAGCTGGAATGTAGTCTGCTCTTTCTAACATTCCTTCCCTCTGCTTTGTGCGCACGTTTTTCACAACATGGTCAAGGTCAGCGTTTGCCAAGCACCATTGCAGCAAATCGGAATAACACTTGTAAGACCAGCAGAGACAGTCAAACGCAGAGAAGGAGGATGTACTGGAAGTGGGAATCTTATTGATTTATTCTCATCTTGCTATCTTGAAAACTCAATCTCTTCAATTTTATTTTCCTCAGCTGCTCCAATGCAGCACAGTGAGCTTGCAAAAACAGTAATGACGAGAGCCACAGCATCTTTCTGCTGTCTCATTCATGCTTTTTTTTTTTAAATTTTATATTTGTCACTGAAGCTTTGTCATAATATTTTTTGTTATATTCCACTTTCATTCTTTTTGTCTTCTGCTCCCAGTTCCTCTGTGACCTTAAATATTTGTTGCGTTTCTGTCTCTACAAATATTGAAGCTTCTGACAACAGAGCAAGAATTACATTAACACAGTGTGTGACGTTGTCCTTAATCTTCTCTATGTTTTGTCTCTAACATTCAAACTCATCATGTTTTCTCCCTTGAATTTAATCTTGCAGTACATTGTGTCTTTTTTAATTTCTTATCTAGGTGCTCATTAAAGCTTGTTTTGTGAGTCTTTGCGCTTCAGATAAAAGTAGAACAGTGGTGCTCCAGTTTCTAGCCTACATATGTCAACATATGTGTATTTATTACTTTCATAAAATTCACAAATATATGTGCCCAAAATCATTTTAAAAAAAGATGTTCAAATTACAAACAAACAAAACACACTGTCGTTCATAACAGTTAAGAGCAGATCTAATTCTTTAGAGGTCAAAGGTCAGAGGCGACATATACTGTCTATGAAAATGATGTCCCACTTAGAGAGTTACCTTTCACTGTTTCAATATGAATCTCATGTTGGAAGAGAGACAGATAAGATCATCAGAGTAATGTCTCTTCTGAGTCAGAATAATTCCCAGATTAAAAAAAAAACCACACGGTGACTGTCTCACATATTAGATTATCCAGTCTGTTCGCTGTCTAACACGTACAAGACAACCACCTCATTATACAACAGCAAATAAATATCCTAATATTCCCTCAGAATATAAAGATGAGACTTAGCTGCGTTTCAACTACCACAGCCTATTTTCATCTGCTACTTTTGCTGCTGTTTAGGTCTACTTGCTTTTAGTGGCCAAAGTGTTGCTTGTTCGTTCTAAATAAAGAAAACAGCCATTTGAGCTCTGAAAATGTACATACAGAGTACAGTAAATGTTAAAGTGGCAAAAGAACATCATGGAGAAGTGTTTTCATGTGAGTAAATGCATTAAAATGGGAATATATAAATTTTATATTAGAGAAACACATTTATTGTGAATGATTAATTAGTTACAGTTCACTGTTTGATCGGGACCACAGATCTCATTGCAGACCACAGAGCTCTAACCTCTTAATACATGTTTGGTGCACTGTTGCTGCAGTGATGCTCCTGATTCACGAGTACGCTATTCTTGCATAAATAAAAGGTGGGTAAAAGGTATTACAGTAGTACAGGACAAACAACACACATATTCTGACAGATTTGTTACTTTTATTGTGCATCTTTTTTTAGAAAGGTTAAGACTTGTGGTTGGGTTTGATCTAAACCAAACATACTGTAATTTGCAATAACATCTTTCACTATATATGCATCACACTATTACCTAACTATTGATTTTTATATGAATTTACTTGCAGCAACAATATCACATCCAGTTGCCTGTTCTGCTATTGTACACTCCTTGTCAGGTGCTCCCCATATCTTTATTCAGAAATGTGTGACTAAATAAATATAATTAAAGATGGTTCACTGGACATTCCTCTGTGATTCTGCTGTTCTAATACTGCAAATACACATGTGGAGCAGCACAACATGCTGGAAATGGCTGGGCCTGGGGTGCCTGACGCAGCTTTTCCAACACAGGTCACTTTTTTCAGCTGACATTTCCTTTTTGTGACATACAATCCAAACCAATATGCATTAATTATGATGCCAAACCAAGTGCAACAACATTTATGCCTCTATATAATCCTCAGACCGTATGCCTTCCACACAGATTTGTATGAAACCTCAATAGTTAACTCCTTTCTGTGTGTACAGGCAAAACCAGCATTGTATTTTGCTCATGAGATGAAATAACTGATCACAACTAATAGCTTCCCAGACAACCAATCCTCTCACCAACTAATTCTCTATTCATCAACCTGGAGTTAGGAAACATGCAATGACTGCTCTTACAGCTAAAAATCTACTGTCCAAAGGTCAGAGATGAAGGTCAGTGTCAGATGTGGAAAAGCCACCGCATCATTTCTCTGCTTCACAATGCAAATACACACTCTTGCTGTGAGGGAAAAAAAAGAAGTTTTCTACACAGTAAACAAAAGAAGGTGACATATGAATGAAAAGATAGACATTACCAAGCAGCAAAGAGAAGATAAGGCCGACGGCTGTGTATGGAGGGCCCAGCCTCAGGGGTTCGACCCCAATCCACCGGACCTCCATGGCAGCCAGATCTACTCCAAAACAAATGGTGATGCAGGATCTAGCCCTGAATCCGGTTAGCAAGTAAAATATCCCTTAGCACGACTCGGCCTCTGTGTTGTACTGAGTTAAATCTGGAAGCTGCTGTCTGGGCAACTGAACCCCGAATGAGGCACGTCCCAATGTTGCACCTGCAGCTGTCGTGGGGGTAGCGAGCCTGCCAGAGAGCCCCAGCAGCACTATGGATGAGGCTGTAGGTTAGACAGAGGGCAGAGGAGGATGGGGAAGAGGAGGAGGATGAGAAACAGGAAGAAAAGGAAAGAAGGAAAAGGTTAATCAACTGAAATCATGCACTGTAAAAGCACAGACAGTGCAGTAAAAAGTTATGTACAGATACAGTGTGTTTGCATGTCCCCTGCATGCCTGTGTCTGCACATGCTGCAGCTCAAATGTAAAACGGATTCAAGCTCAATGAGAGGAAACAACATTTGATGCTAAGTAGAGTTCAAGTTTTGTCATGCCTACCTGCTCCTGCAGCCGGTGCTCAGTCTGGGGAGGGGGGGGCCGGCAGGGCTGCCTTGCAAAGCTGAGTCAGTGTGGACAGGACAGAGGCAGAGCAGCAAACACTCACTGCGCACAGTCAGGGTTCACTCAAGGAGAATCTGCCAGCCGGCACTTTCACTGCAGAGACAGCCACATTGCAGCGCCAGCTAGGACGAGAGACAATTAGAGAGAGAGGGAGACAAGCAGAAGGACAGACGGAGATGGAGACAGACAAACAGATAGGAGGAGTCCAGTGCTCTCATTTGTCCTCAGCAGAGCCCCAGTAAAGCTGAATCTTCCCCGGTGCTCGTCCCTCCAGCTATCTCACAACTTTCCCCCCCCCTCCTCTCTGTTGGCTGCATGCCACCTCTCTCTCTCCCCCCTCATCTCTCTGTTTCTCCTCCCTCACCTGCCCCCATATCCCTCTTATTCTATTCCCCTCCTCCCCCCCAGTCACTCCTCCTCTCTGCTGCTATACCCCCTGCCCGCTGCCTCACCCTCCTCCTCCTCCATCCCCTGACTCGGGGCGTGTATGCAGACTCAGGCACTTTTGTCAGAGTGTTGGTGAAGATCAGAGAAAAGTTCTGCAGTGCAGGTTGAGGAGGAGGTTGTGTAATGCAGCCCTGGGGCCACGGCCAGACGCACAGTCCCACCTCCAAATGCTCCATTCATAAAAAGTGATGGGTTCTTTCGCCGATAGCTCGCCTGTCTCAACATCAGAGGATTACAGTGAGAGAAGGAAGACAGTACAGTACTAACATCATTTGTCATGGCTACCAGTATTTAACTGCAGTGTGTCTTTGAAAACTTTCCCCTCCTTTTTATTTTATTTCTGCGCTTTCCTCTCCTCATGCTCATATCCCCCTGACTCAAAATAATCAACATTACCAGTTCTGTATGTGTTGTATGTTCTGTATGTGTTGTATGTTCTGTATGGGTTATATGTTCTGTATGTGTTGTATGTTCTGTATGTGTTGTATGTTCTGAATGGGTTGTATGCCCCAATTAAAGCCCAGAAAGTCAAACTGTCTTGTGTATCAGGCATTCTGCGCTCACTTTTGATTAGTGTGATGCAGCCGCAGGAGCATTACTATATGAGATGGTGCATGCGTGCAGTCATTTTTTTTTTACAATAGGACAGCTCCTTTCCCATAAATGTTCAGACCATCAGTCAACAACAGCTGAGGAAAAATCCTGTGTCTGCACTATTCACCGTAGGACATGATGGAGAAAGTGCTTTACAGCAGTTTCCAGATTTGATTAGTCAATTTTAGACCTGACTAACAGCAGAATCGTGCACTTAAGTCTGTATGCCTGTCAAACTCCATCAGTTACTGTAAACAGGAGGTGACTATATATAGTAATAATGGATATTTACCAGAAAAAAGGATGGTAAAAGGTTTAATAAAGTTTTGTACTGAGGGAAAGAAAAAATAACAGACTTGTGAGTTCTGAGAAGGATGCAGCTGAGACCTCGTGACAGAGCTTTTTGTCGTCAGAGTGGAGGTACAGTTACACAAACAGAGGACACAGGAACATCTACACATCTATTCTGGACTGAACCTCCTGCTTGTTCTTCTCTGCTAACAGATCTGATGTTTATTTTACAGGCAAAGAAGTGGAAAACTTTGCAACTCTGTCAGGATGGACCTGAGATTTGCAGACGGAACTTCAGCTACAAAGAAGGATGCAGGTATCCAGCATATACAGTATGTTCAGACTATACTTCGCTTACTTTGCATGTATTTGACACTGTGATCTTTCCCTGGGCAGGTTATTATGTAGATATTGAGGATTATAGAAAGGCATTTTTTCTTTTTGATTTACAGGCTCCTACAAAGTTCAAAATGTGTTGTGGAATAATGAATTGAAAGTTGTGTCATTCAGATGTGAAATGTTGAACTCTTGAATTATTATCATTGTTGTGTTATATGCTGGATTCAGTGGAGTTAGCATTATTCTGACACTATTAAGCAAACACACTATCAACATCTAAATTGAAACACGTTTGATCACATGTATGACACATGTTTACGACATGTTGCCACATATGATAACGTGGGGAAAATATGTGGAAAAGTTTTCATATGGGAATCTACATGGGCTTCACACATTACACCATGAAAGTGTTCCAAAACCACATGTTTCCCATGTGCACAAACAGGTGATAACATGAGTTTTTTCACATGTGATATTCAGGTGTTTTTACTGTAAGGGACTTCCCCGATGACCACTGATCTGGTCCACTTACCTTGCTCATCGCTCTATGATAAACACATAGAGGGGTATGAAGTGCGGTGCAAGGTGACAGCAGGGAGTCTGGACGGATGTTTCATGGGTGTGGAGCTCGCAAGAAATGAGTGATAATGTGTCCTGCTGCCGGCTCACTGCTCTCCTCGCCGGGCCCCTCCACTGGAGTATCAATGCAGCAGCAGTGGGAACTCTTCCAGAACTGCAATAAGAAAAAAAAAAAAAAAAAGCATTTTGCTGCAGAAAGACAGGGTGCTACTGCAGACCTGTGCAGGACAACTGGAACTACACAGTCACACTAGCATGATCAGATACAGGCACTGGATTCATGTTTCCCACATTGTTCACAGATGCCGTGTAGGTGCATCCTCAGCTTTTTAATGGTGTCATCTCGGCTTACTGCAGCAAAATGTGTGCTGCTCCGAACGGGAGACAAGGACACGCGTCTCAGCTCTTAGCCTACATCAGTGACTTAAAGCAATACAAGTACCAAAACACTAGGACCACACTATAAAGAAATACTTAATTAAGTACACACATATTATAAAAAAAAAAAAGGAGAAGCAACTTTACAGCATATTTCAAACACAGAAACAATCTGAGGTATCAATAGGGAAGTACAAGCATTCAAAAACAAATGGTAACTGGTCTGCACTTATAGAGTGCGTTTTTACCCTGGCAGTCTCAAATTGCTTTACTGTTTGCCCCCCATTCTCTCAATCACACACACATTCACGCACCAACAGCTGCTGTGCAAGTTGCTCACCTGCCATCGGGAGCAACTTGGGGTTCAGTGAGTAGCCCCAGGACACAAAGACCAACAAAGACCCAGGGATTGAACTGCCAACTTTTCAATTACTGTTCAAGCCACAGCCGCCCCTCTAGAAGCAATAAGACCCCAAATGTACTTAAACTATAAAAACCAAAGCACATATTGTATATGATATTATTAGGTTTATAAATGAATGTATCAATACTTAACGAACATCTTACAGTGACGACTGTAATTCCTATTAGTCAGGTAGTTTAGTGCTTTAGTTTAGTGGTTCCCTGCATTAAGATGATGAGTGGGAAAAGGGAGGGGAAAAAAGTTAATCCACAAAAAATTTTTTTTAACTTGTTGTATTTATAGTCAAATTTATATATTATATATATATACTGTACTTACAAAAAAACAGATGATTTTGTTTAAATCTGCAATAAATGTTCCGCTCCAATGAGCAGAGAGGAGCTGCACATCAAATTCAATCCAATGTACTGTCTACACGCATAAAGCAGAGTAAACAAAGGCCCTTTGGCTGCTTTTTTCTATTCCTGGTGCTTTCTTCACAAACCATGTCAATTGGCTGAGTGATCCTTAAATAGTCTGATGTCATGTTCCTTGGAAATCCACCTGTTAACAGCACTCAACCTGTTCATACAAAGAATGAACCTGTTCAACAGGGCATTGTCATTACATGCAGAATAAAATAATCAGCAGTATGATACTTGTGGTTTATGACAAGCTTGTGTGATCCCAGATAAGTTTCTATATGTCCCAGGTTAAAGTCCCTCTCCACCCTGCCTCAGTAAATGCTGTGTTAACAGCACGCTTGAGTTTTGTTTACATTT
Source organism: Brachyistius frenatus (assembly GCF_029030835.1). Taxonomy (NCBI): domain Eukaryota; kingdom Metazoa; phylum Chordata; class Actinopteri; family Embiotocidae; genus Brachyistius; species Brachyistius frenatus. The sequence continues at coordinate 89,098 of NW_027210633.1, forward strand.
GTTTAAAAATGAGGATATGAAAGCATGTGTTATTTAAAGTCAACAGAAATAAGGAATTCCACCTACGAAATTTGAAAAATAAGTGTTTATAATACCACCAGGGAGTGATGTCTCCTACATGACTCTTTGGTTTTTATGAATTTATATAACAGCACTGGTAAGACACTCTCAGGAAGTGATGGCAGTAAAGTCTGTGGTATCACCTCAAGGACTTCAGTCCCAGTGAGAGTATTTTGACTTGTTTTTGATACATATTAACTCATTTCAGGAGACAGGTACCATCCAACATCAACAAAGTGAGTTAAGATGGAGAATCGCATAAGCTTTACCCAGCTGTTTTAAGGAAGTGCGACTTTACAGTAACTCATTGTAATGTGCGTCATTGTCGCAGAGGAGTGGCTGATGGTTGGTATTTCACGTTTTGCCACCCACTCTGTTCACTTCAAGAGTTTTTCAGTCCATGCAAGCTGAGCATTTCTGTCAAAGTATAATTCATAGATCTTTTTGATTTAAAAAAAAAAGAGTTCTTTATTCCAAATGTATACAGATACACATGGCAACATTGCAGGACTCGATAAAAAAAAAAAAAAAGTGTAAAGTTTATTTTACACAACAAACAATATAAAAATACAAAATCACTTGTGCAATGTTGCTAGTGTAGTAAACACGCGCAAATACACGCTTTGTTCAACACTCGTAAATCTACTGGTGAATTTTCTGGAAGCTAAAATTGAATGGCAGTTTGTGTTTTTATTTCCATCATCATCTAAAAACTTCTGTAAAAAACACACCATAACAAAGTTGAAAGACATTTCTCACTGAAACTTTTGCTTTGTCTGCTCTCAGCCGATGCTTTTAGAAAGTGAACAAGAGAAATTTGAAGTGGCCGCAGCACAGATAGATAAACAGTCTGCCCCGGTAAGGAGTGGTGTTTGTAATGAGCCAAATTAAACCGCATCTGCTCTTTAAAAATCTATAGTCCATTTATTCCCCATGAAAATTCATGACTTTTTACAACACTGGTCTCGAGCAGTACATTTCCAGCATTTGAGTGGAAGTCCAGTCAAGTGTTCATGTACAGGACAACAAACAAAACTCAGTCGTCAATCTGCATCAATAAAACATACAGAAATTAAAGGGAAAGTATTATATTTTAAAAAGTTGTATAAGAACCTTGATGCTTCAGATGGAGCTTTGTAGCCAAACGGCCACCAACAGCGACGTCACCCATTGGTTTGTGAACTGCCATTATGAAGCCTTGGGTTCAGTTATTGGCCGTGACCATATCTGGACTAGCTGGGGAGGAGCAAACGGGGGAACCTGACTAAATCTGATTGGAAACCCCAACGATACTACATCCTGCTTACCGATAGCAGTAACCTGACTGCACCATAGGCCTGTCAATCAAACAGACACGCCCCCCCCCCCCCAAAAAAAAAAAAAAAAAAAAAAAAAAAAAAAACAAACAAACATATCTATTTGAGGCCATTTCTCTAATTAATGACGGGACTATTTTCAGATGGACTGCCAGAAAACCAAGGAATGATTTTAACCAACATAACCATAATAACATGCGGCCTCATTTTCCATACCCGGACACTACGTCCACTTTTATGTACAGTCTACGATTGGTGTTTAAGATTGCTTGTTTAAAATGAACAAAATATCTTGGGCTGTGAAGGTAGAGAGCAGTGAGCATGTCAAACCTTCGCAGCCCGCATCTTATCTCTGCTTGAGGCTACGGCAGCTCAACGCCACATTAACTGCTACAAGAAAAACACACCTGATTCTCTCAACTGCACTGTGAATGGTCATGTTGCATTATGGGTTATGTAGGCACCCGATTTTGAGAAGGAAGAACAAAGAGGAATGAAAATAATATTTCTGGTTCTATGTCATCAATTTTTATACTTCTTCTAAACTGTCCATTTTTGTGTAGAAGTGCAATGCTAAACTGGTGGAGAATGGCTATGCTGTAATTCAGTGACCATGGCACCCTTAACTCTGAAAAAATATAATAAATGACACATCATCCGAACATTTAAACTATGTTAAAGAATAACGAAGACGATTGATGAGTCGATCTAATCATCATCATCGTCGTCGTCGTCGTCGTCATCATCATCATCATCTTCATCGAGATCTTCTTCCTCCTCATCATCTCCGCTGCTGGGCTCAAACTCTTCATCATCTGAACTCCCAACTTCTATTTCCTTTCCCATAACTTTCAGGTGAACTGCCTCTTCAGGTAGACTGACGTGACCCCGCCAAACAATTTCAATCACACACACACACACACACACAAACATAGGCAGTGAGACAGGTGGATATCTTTGCACATGAACGTGTAGTAAATAAACAAAAGGCATTGGTTTACCTCAGCAAGCATCCAAAATAATAGAAAAGGAGAAACCCAGAATCCTCAGCTTGAAACCAACCCAGCCCAGAGAGTCAATGCACTCCTTCTTGCCTTAGACAGCGATGGCCAAAAACATCCGTTCAACATTTCTCCACTAAAACCAGTTCATTGTTCTCTGGATATGTATCTGTACAATTCTTGACCTGTATTCAGAGTAATAACAACCAACATTTGTTATTGCAGCTGCAGCCCAGAATCATCTGCTCATGTCTGCTTCAAAACTCAACCCTTCAGTAGAAAGCGTTAGAGAGGATATGACTCAATTCACTGCAGCAGTATCATGTATGAAGTGATTTAGTGCTCTTTAGGGATGCACTTGATTATGTGCAAAACCCATTACAGTTGCTTTAGGTTAAAAAATTATTCAGTTAAAGCATAAATCTGTAATACATTATTATAATAAAACATGAATAATTATTTTCTTTATTTAAAAAAAGTAAACACCAACACATTTAAGTGGGCACTATGGTTACATCAAATGAGCAAATCAATACAGAAAAAAATGCAAAAGAGCCTCATTGGTGCCATCAGCACTGCTGCTGTGATTTGAGGTTAATGGAAAAGCTTTAGAGCCGCACTTAGAAAAATCCATCCATATTTACATCTCCTCGTCTACAGTTTAAAAACTCTGATAAAATCACATTTTTAGTTGCAATCGACGGCAACTTTTAGTAAAAACATATAAAAATATGTAGATTTAGAATTACAACATTAGAAAGAGTGGTACATTATGTCACTAATACTGAAGTAACCTAAATAAACTACAAAAATGTCTGAGAGCTTCACATTGGAGGAGCAAACATGGAAGTAAAAGATGCCTGTTTTTTGTCTCTTCCAGGAGAACGGACCCAAGGAGCCAATCAGACTCCACACAAGTCCCAAGAAGAAAAGGAGCAGAGGGGCTCTGGCTCTCTGGCCCTCACCACACAGTCAGGTCCTTCCGCTCAGAGTCCACTGAGTGCAGCTCAATGTCGTTGTCCATGTGCCTTCGCCTGGAGAGCCTCACCGCCACAAAGATACCGAGGAGGATCAGGATCACAGCGCAGGAACCACCAACTGCGGCCGCCAGGATGCCGATCTCAGAGAGGGATACTAGAAGCAGCGAAGTAGAGAAGACAGTGGAGGTAACAGAGTGTCTCAGTGGTTTAACACACTGTCCTTCTATTCATGACGCAAGCATTACAGTTGCTTTATTGCTCCCACCACTCCATCCCACTCCATGAATGACCTCTGACCTTTCCGTGGAGCTTCCCAAGTAATACAGATAATTTTTTTCTGCCAGGATCAATAATAAAACACCTTTTAAATGCATTCTGAAAACTGATGGTAATAACTGAACAGCAAAAATAAGACAAAAGCCTCCTCTAAAATTTGTGAATTTTCTTTCACTGTAGTTCATTTGATACTGTTGAATACTGATGATACCGAGTCCTTAAGTCGTGTCAGTCTGACCTTTGTTGACAACTCTGAAGACGATCTCTCCACTACTGCCGTGCACATCTGGACGGTTGCGCACTTTGCAGATGAAGGTACCATTGAAGGTTGGAGACACCTCATGCAGGGTGATGGACGCGTCCTGTCTCATAATGTCTCCCGACCACACTGCATGGTCTTTAAAACGTCCTTCGTGGGGAGGGTACGGCACCTCCTGGTAGTAAAACACCTGTCAGCAAAGAAGAAAGAGTGCAGAAATCCAAAGAAATTAGAACGCATAAAAAAGTTCTGCTGTTAGCTGGGTAACACAGACCCATATCTACCAGAGCACAAATAGTGTGATAACTCAGCAACAGCACTGGGCTGTGAAATGAATTTGCCATAAGCGCACTGTGGTACAAACTGTACCCTGATACCCAGAAAAACATTCAAAATATCTGTGAAACTATGAAGACTATTTTCTAAGCAAATCACTCATTCATAATATGCCCTCTAACCTGTCATCTTTTTAACTATTAGGTGCAGGATTTATATTAAAAATCCATATTAATAAATTAAATTCTTGCAATTCATATCTCGGGCAGTGACGCAGTGCATTTTTGTGGCAGCCTTTTGAGTGGAAAAGAACTCATGTTTAGTGTGCTGTGGGACACTCCCCACCTACCAGACGATATGAGGGAGGCGAGGGAGGCACCCTAATCAGGTGCCTGAATTGCCTCAACTGGCTCCTCTCAACATATAAATGTAGTGGCTCTACTCTTGAGTTCCTCCTGGATGGCTGAACTCCTCACTCTGCCACAGAGAGTGAGGCCCACCTGCCTGTGAACATAACTAATTTTAGCCGCTCAAGTTTGTGATCTTATTGTTTCGGTCATTACCCAGAGACCATAACCATAGAGTGAGGGTAAGGATGTAGTCTTCATTTTGTTTGGTTTTTATTAATTTGCAAGTAAATCAGAGTTGTATTTAGGCCTGAGACCATTTAGGGTTTTATAGACAAGTAATGGGAATTTAAAATCTATCCTCTGACACACAAGAGGCCAATGCAGTGATTTAAGGGCTGGTGCAATGTGCTCCACTCTCTTAGTGTTACTGAGGACGCTGGCAGGAGCATTCTGGATGAGCTGTGGCTGTCTGGTTGAGACTAATACCTGTGAAGACACCAATGCAATAGTCCAGCTTGCTGAAAATAAAGGCGCAAACATGTTTTTTTCTGTACCTTGTTTAGATAGAACTACTTTAATCCTTCCAATGGTTTTAAGGTTGTAGTTGGCTGATTTTGTAATTGTCTTTATGTGGATGATAAAATGTACTATAGGCCAGATTTCTGGCTTCATTTATAGCTCATAGAGTCATGGATTCAATTTGAGCCCTGACTTTTCATCTCTCTTTTCTGAGACAGTTATTTCATTTTTTTTTTTTCATTGTTCAGTTGTAGAATTTTCTTGGCACACTTTGGGCCCCTTAGTACCAATTGAGCTTCGTTTAAACGCCCCAGCCTACCTGAGTATTGTTGCTGACCATGTCCATCCCTTTATGACCACAGTGTCCAGTGTTCCAGCAGGATAACGCACCATGTTACAAAGCTCAAATCATCTCTATCTGGTTTCTTGAACATGACAATGAGTTCACTGTACTCCAATGGCCTCCACAGTCATCAGATCTCAATCCAACAGAGCACCTTTGGGATGTGGTGGAACGGGAGATTCGCATCATGGATGTGCAGCCGACAAATCTACAGCAAACTGCGTGATGCTATCATGTCAATATGGACCAAAATCTCTGAGGAATGTTTCCAGCACCTTGTTGAATCTATGCCATGAAGAATTAAGGCAGTTCTGAAGTCAAAAGGGGGTCCAACCCGGTACTAGCAAGGTGTACCTAATAAAGTGGCCGGTGAGTGTATATGTCAGAGCCAGCCACCAGTAACAGCCACTGACAGCTGTAAAAGGAGGCTAAATATATTGACTGACTGCCGATACAAGAATTGAAGTGAGGAGATGAACCAAATTTTATATTATTTACATTAAAATATTGAGGATCAACACCTATACGTGTCTATAAATATGGCTGGATTTCACAGTTTCTACTCACCGACTCATCATATCCTGAATTAATGGCTCGGAAAATCCAGGACACGGTGACGGACTGAGGCGACACTGGGTGCTTGGAGCTGAAGGTGCACTTCAGTTTCACATTTGTCCCGTTGACCGCTTCCACCTCACTCGGAGTGTAAATGTCTATCCCACTGACATATCGCACCCCTGAAATAAACACAACCAAGTGAGAGAGATAAATCATCAAAATTGAACCTTCCTCACAAACCTCCAGTGACTCATTCAGAGAACACGCTGTAAGTTCATGGTGCTGACTGCCCATGTAACTGTGTCTGATTTCAGAACTGTTCATTAAACCATCCAAACAAAGAGGAGCTTTTTGCACTAATCAGCTCTGAAACGCCACAAAACATCTTATTTGTAATAACTGGTAACTTTGTTTTTGTTGTTCTGCTGATTAGGTTGTCAGTTAAAACACAAATGTCCTTGACAGTTAAGAGCGAAGATCAGGTGCCACATATCTCTGGTGTTTATTGGTTTTGACTATGAACTGTGACTTTCTCAGTTTCCTGTGATGACAGCTGCTCTCAAATTCTACCACCACTGCTTCAGACATGATTTTCCACCTTTCTACATGACCAAAAGTACAACAAACTGCTCATAATTCAAATATGTCCACAGCTACCACACCTACTACGAGTTAATGATTATTAGTGTGTTTGAGTACAGAAAGTCAGCTCGCACCTCCTCTACAGGTGCCTTAAAAACACAGTAATACATATGTCATATGAAAATCACAGCTTTGGATGTTTTTGATTCAGCATCAAATCACACCTATTAATGAGCCATAAATAAAGTATTTTTCAACATGGTTTACTTGAAGTTGTGGTTCGTCATACTAAGTACTGTCTGGCAACTGTTCATCTGCCTCAAGGTCTATGGTGAGGTTTAATAGTTGAGCTAAATCTGGATGGCACCATCAGCCAAAGTGATGAACAGTTGTCCTGAGGATTAAAACATTCCTCCCAATAAACCACAGAAGAAGAAACCAAGAATGTCCTGTAATCCTGGACAGAGAGGCAGCAAAGAAAATGGATGACTGAAGAAGAAAGTTGAACTTATCAGGAGAAGAGAACATGGTCAGTGTCTTTGTATGGAAAACGTCTACACAATTTTCCATAAAGCAGTTCAGAGGAATTAACAACAAAAATGTTCCTACTGAAAAATGTACTTACATCAATTTACAAATTCCACTATTTGTAGAGATTTACTGTTTGGCACTTGATCTATTTTTTAAGCAATTTATTTATTCATGTGTACAGTTCCTTACATGTATGAAAATTTGATTGGGTTACTCCATCTAATCTCTGAAAACATGATCAATTTCTCTTATTGATTCCAGCACACTTTGCATTTATTTGTATTACAAGGCCTGCTACACATTATCTATCACCCGTGATGGCATGAGACCGCTTATCATTTAAACATCAACTCAGGCGTCCCCACCACAACCCAGCCCACCACACCAGGTGTTTTCAAGTCTACCTGCCCGAACAGCTGCTCCATATTCACGACTGGCAGGCTAATTGTGCAAAACAGCTGCTGCCTCCACAAAAGAAAGATCATATTATTTCGAACTAAAAGCCAACATACTTTATGTTGTTCACACACACCATGCAGCAGGGCCGATTTTTATTATTTCTTAGAATTTAGAAGAAAAAAAACTGCAACTTAAATTACACCAATAAAAAAACAAAATCAATTTTAAACCCCCATCAGGGGAGTCAACCAAGGTAGTTTTCCAAAAATCAGATGGATGGAGGTGTGCTCTATGATATTATATTGTTCTATGTTGGATGTATTTGTTGACTTGCTGAAATTTACTGAAAGAAAGAATTGACACGTTTATCGACTGATCTCTAACAAAATGTCACTAATCAGCACAAGAACACAGACATCCTTTAACTGCTCATCTGGGCAGACATAAACATGAACATTGGTCGTAAAGTAAACCCGTCCGCATTAGCACCCAATGTTCAGTTTCAGTTGTTGTTTCCACTAATTTACATTACCCCTTAGTAGAACAAACTTCCAGCTTTTGCAACAAAAAAAAAAACTGCCTTCATTATGTTTTAGTTACATGACACCCCCACACAGTGTTTGGGATTAATTCAGCAGGAATTCAAGCATCATCTGAAGCCCTTAGATGGTGATTATCACATATCTGTGGTATCAAATCAGAAACTTGTGCATTCCTTCTCGGACCATTTTATGTTACCTTGAAAGAGAAAACAACACTATCATCCCATGCAAATGTGTGAGTCTTGAAAGCAAATGTTGGAGTGTAATTGTACAAATTATTTAACTTTTTCAGCAAAGCTGACACGTGGTGCAAACAGGAATTCAATGTGTAGGTCATTATGATTGCATTTTTTTTTTTTTTTTTTTTTTTTTTACACAAAACGGAAATTATTCAAATGTTTTACCCACTATTAAGAATGAGTGAGATGCATGGACTGTAAATAAAAGATCAATGTTACAAATGTTATGGATTTGGGGGCGAGCAGTTCACCATGCCTTTTATGTTTTATCAATAATTTTACTAATTGTGAAAAATACACAGAACTGCGAGGACAATGGTATAATATAATGTATGTACGATGACAAGTAATGGCCTTAAAATTACCAGACAGTCCTATCAACACCTATATTATATTCTTGTATGTATAAATTGTGTTTGTGTAAAAATAAGTGCACCTTACACTGCCATAGTAGTCCGCAGGGTGCAGCAGGAGTGGTTAAATTAAAAGTGGACCTGGGCCTGAGACTCCTTACACGCTTTGTTAGGCTTCTGGACGACGTCCTGCAAACGAGCCCTGCTTCATAATCTATTTTTGCCCAAATATCGCACAGCAATATTAAACATATCGTTAAACTGTTTTGGCGTCACGGAGCGGAACCCAAAAATATAATGAGTCGTTTCCAGGAAGTTATTTAAACTCACCTGGCACCACGAAACATCCCAGCAGAAGCACAGGCCATATCCGATACATGGGATGAAACATTTAAACAGCCTCGATTCCGGCGGGTTAAGTCGGCTATAAAAGTGCCCTCGTAAGTTTATTAGAGGGGGTCATGAACTTAAATGTCACCGAAGACTGTCGGAGAACAGCGAGTCCACGCGTCGGTGGTGAGAATGAGTTTTTCCCCATGCAAAACACCTGATGGGCGGGGTTTACTCCCACACTTGGATAACCTGTTCACCTGCACAACTTGCCAGTCAGCATTTACACTGCGTCGGTTGTGCGGTGAGATCACCCAAAGAAGCCTCAAGGTTTGGCTCTATCAGCATGCGCATTCCGTTTGACGAGTCAAGGAGCCAGGTGAAATGTTAAATTACAAAAGTCAAGTCATCTGCTGACTGGTACCATCTTGTGGCCACCGTATCATATCACAAAAAAAACTACCGAGCCAAAATCAACCAAAATGGTGCGTTAGCCTAATGTTAGCAGACTGCAGTAAATTATGAACATCACTGGCATATAGGTAAGGCTGATTTCTGTAACTCACTTAAACAATATTTAGGTCACAAATATTATCATTGTTGTTCCTCTAATTATTGTTCATTTCAGGGTTTAACTGCGGGTTCCATCACAAAAAGACTTCAAGAGTTCCCTCTTGAAAAAAAAAAAGACTTACTTACCTTAGATTTATTATCTCCGGCAGGAAAACAAATATGAAAATCATGCCAAGGATTAAAAAGGAACACCACAAATGTACGAGATTTGTTTCACTTGGACAGTGAAATTAAATTGAACTGTAATTTGTTGATTTTTCTAATGCATTATCATTGATTTATGACCTATTAACATTAAAGGAAATTAATTAATTAATTTCTGATGGTTTTAGGTTTCTACATCACGCTATTATTTGCATATAAAGTTACAAATACATTTTCTGAGTATAAGTCTTGAACTCATTGAAGCTGCTCAGGAGGATAAATGAACAACATATTAGACTTTACTTGAATTGCAGCCTGAGTGGTCACGATAGTGTAATGACCTTAAAACATCCAGCAAAAGAAATACAGACTGATTTCAGATTTAATAGACGTGGTTTACGCAAAGTAAGCAAATAAACTAACTGCACTACATCTGGACCATTCAGGTTCAAGTTAGCAGACACTGCTGAAGTGCTCTTGAGAACAGATGACCTATTTGTTCCACTGGTCAAGCAACATTCTCCTAAAGATATCCAACTTATATTTGAAATACCACGTTTAAATGAACATAGTGATGGTAAGTAGAACACTGACATAACACAGTCTCAGTGGAGTGCAAATAAAAGGACACAACACATTTTCATGTCAACAGAATATTTAGAAAGAAACCTGACAGTGACCTCATCCATGTGTCATCATTATGGTCATTGGTCTACACGAGGATAAGTAACCACTAAAAGTAATAGGAGGATGGAAATATAAAGCAATTCATCGTTTTTACTTCCGGATTAACTTTATCGAAAGTGCAGTAATAAGAAAAAACTGAAATCAAATCAGTAGTTGGTCAATATTTGCCTGTAAAAAAGTGCTAGTTCTTCTGTTGGTTCACTTGTGCACAGTTTCTCACGATAAATGTCTGGCAGGTTGTTCCAAGCATTTGAGAGAACTCGCCACAGTTCCTTTGTGGATCCAGGCTCTCTTCTGTCTCTTCATGTAATCCCAGTCTGACTCCATAATGATGAGAAAAGCGCCCTGCGAGGGCCACATCATCTGTTGCAGTACTCCTTGTTGTTCTTTTCTCCGAAGACGGTTCTTTATGACTGTGTGGCTGTGTGTTTCGGGTTGTTGACTGAATTTGCCTTTCTGATCAGGCAGAATTAAAATATATCTGTGCTTAAAGCTTCACTACTGTAGGTCCTCCTTTATAGACTATAGATGGCTTTGTTTCTGCCTCTATTTGGATTAATGATAATACTTGAACTTTGACCTTTTTCTTAATAAGTGTACTCACATAGCACAAGTCAAACCCCCATCATATCGTACAAAGTCAAGAACCACTCAAAACCTGCAAAGGACAATAGAGAAAGTTAGGGATCAGCTGTTTTAAGTTGTGTCCTCCAATGAGCTCTGGCTTAACAGTAAATTCCCTCCCACTGCCTCAGAGACCACAAGAGAGAACACACTGACACAAGGTTTTGTACATATGAAAGTACAAAAAAAAAAGCCTACTTGAAGTCTTGTTGACGACTCTGAGTATAACCTCTCCCACTCTGCCGTGTGCATCTGGTGGGTTCAACACCTTGCAGGTGTAGGAACCATCAAAGTCAGGGGTCACCTGCCGCAGGGTGATGGAGGCGTCGTTGTTGTTGACATCCCCTGACCACACCACACGTTTTCTAAATTACCCTACAGTGGCAGGGTATGGCCTTTTATTGTAGTGGAAAATCTAAAGCACACACACAAAAATTCCCAGTTTGATTTTATACTACAAAATAATGCCTAAAAAATACACTAAAACACAGTCAAAACTTGTCATAATAGATCATCATAAAACACACTGCCTGCTGGCGTTCACCCTTGGGTTGAAAGGACCAGGATATCGATAGAAATTGTGACACAGCAGCCAAGGATGTGAACCTGCACTTCAGATTGACATCTGTCCCGTTGACTGCTTCCACTTCATGTGCAGTGAAAATGGAAACCCCACTGACTTGTCGCAGCCCTACAGAAACAACAACAACACTGAAATAAAATGTGTCAAAGAACTCCGATCAACATGTAGGCTAATACACACACAGTCACACTCACACACTCTGACGGAGTGATCTTCCATTTTATGCTGCCCTTATGAATTTGACATTTACAGCCCAAATTTATTTTATTTTAAAAGAAATTAAAAACCACGGACAAGAAACATACTGGCTTAAAAAAAATCTTTGAAAGGCATCGAGTGTCTTCTTATATCCATCATGTATGTCTAGAATTTACTCTGCTAAATAATCAACATTTCTTGTGTTCTTTGTCCGTAGCTACAAATTGTGAATTTAGTCAGTACAGTTCTTTATGCCGATAGTGACATTTTGTTACCTACATTTTGGTTGATGCTCTCTGTTTGCCACTTGTTAATGATTGTATGAGTCGATTGATTTCAGAGGGTCGACGCAGTGTGTGCATTCCAAATAACACAAATCATCCTGGAGAGGATCTTTTTTTTTTTAACATGAAAACTAAGCCAAGCTGACGCATCATTTGATACACGTCATGTTTAGATTTTATGCATGGTACCGAAATGCAAAAGGATTAAAAAGATTTGTAGATGAGCACACTAAATCAGTGTCTCTTCATTCAGTGGAAAACTTTTTACTATAATGAAAAAAAAAAAAGAAAGCTCAAGACTAAAGTCACACATGATCTAACACTTCATCGCAAGATATTTCATTGGTCACATATCCAATCCTACAGTTACTATGTAAAGTAAAAATATTTAACTTATCTTCTTATGTCTCGTAGATTCTGCAAGTAGTTTAACAAATTTAATTGAATAACAGTGGCATATATAAATTTAAGATTTAAAAAATATATGATAAAATATCCTTACATGAAAAATGTTCCAGTAGTAAACAAACCCATTTTTTTACATACACTTTTAAAATAATAGACACTTTTTGTGAGCAGTTAATAAGTCTATAAGAATATAAGAAATATTTTTAAAGTGTATTGAGCTCACATAGTTTTCTTTTCGTGCAGTGAGCTCAGGCTCTGAGTCTGTATACTGTCATACATGTGAAGTGTTTTTCTGAGGTAGGTTGTTCAAACTCACCAGGCACCAAAAATCTTCCAAAGAGAACCAAAAGCAGAATCTTCTGATACATGTTTTAAAAACTCCTGCACAAAACACCTGACTGAAAGTAGTGGTCGATAGATTTCCAACAGCTATTGACTGCTGACTGCAGATCATATGTTGGTGCTGAAAATATATATTGCAGGACCTGGTGGGTGGAGCTGCATTCAGCCTGCAAGGGCTTCCTTACAACTTGCTATTGAACTTTCTGGGCCTGTCTGCTCATGTAAACAAAACCTGCTGGGACGGTTTTGATGGATTAATAAATGCCTTTATGCACTGCGTCAGGCAATATGAAAGGTATCTGCCCTTATACAGTATATATTAATATGTATGTATATTTTGAACTGCACAACACCAGCAGACAGTATAACACTTCAGCATTGAATGCGAGAATGTAACAGAAAGGACAATATTATTCAAGAGCTGATTTTAATCAGAAGAAATTGGGAAAACAATGGAATTTGAACACATCAAGAAAAAACTGAAAAAACTAATAAGAGTTTTCACTTTACTGCATAATTTCAATCTGAAGGAATAATAAAACTTATTCCACCTCAGGTCTATTGTTAAAAATTCTATTTGCAACAGAGAATCTGTTACCACAAACGCTAACCATAAGTGTAAAAGAATGCCTATTGAAAAAATAAATTAATTGTGTGTTTATGAGGTTCAATTAGTATAATTACACTAAAATGTTATGTTGTGTGGTTTTTCTGGAGGTTGGCTGATCTGCTTTGTGTAAGAACCTCAACTGTCTTACGGTGATCTGGTCGCTCCTGTGCAGATTTTATATGAACTGTGATAAACGACAGATTTACCTTTGTTTTATATTAAATACAAAATGTTTAATTCAGTGGTGCCAATCAGAATGACAAACAAAAAACAACATTGTATTTTTTTTTTTATCCATTTATTATGGTCGTAATTGAAAGCATAGCCTACAATATTTGCACCAAATGTGAACAGCTAGAAACAGCTAGAAACTACGAAGCTGACATTTCCTGTATTTTCTACGGTGCTTGAATGCAGCGTTTGATCTAACGCGACCATGATGCATTGCGGTCAGCTGACGGCGCCAGGATCGGTGATGGGACGCAAGCGGAAGCGAGAGATCCAGTCAACAACAGCAAAGATCTCGGGTCAAAACTAAAAGTCACACTGGCACCGAGGCGTTAATTCTCTTCACCATCCGGTGTCTGACACCCACTGAAACGTACTCCTCATATAACAACAAAATAACTTCGTTGTTTGGAACAAATGTTTTAGGGTACGAAGTTTGTCCCCAAACTCACGGCCTACCCATGATGCATTGCGGGGACCAGTTGTTTGGTTGCCTACCAACCGTGTTACGGCTCGTGGTGTCAGTCGAAGCAGCGTCGCTCTCCCCCCTGAAACGGTCTCTGTCTCTGTCTCTGTCTCTAGGTTGTCCTCTTGACACACCTTTTGTTGTCTCGCCTAGCTACAGCCAGCTAACGGTTGCTAGCGAGCATCATCCGCATCGACGAGCCGACAGCAGTGAAGTGAAGTCGGGGAGCCGAGAAGTGACACCCTATCAGGTAGCTTCTTTGATCAATTACGGAGTAATTTCTGCTTTAAAAAAAAATATATATATATAAATATAAATATATATGAACGACGGGCGTGTCAAACGTGTATCAAGAGATGCAGCCTGGTAGCTGGCTGGCTGGCTAACGAGCAAACGTCAGATATCCAGTAAGTTCAGCGGAGTTATTAATGCGACCTGCTCCGAGATCTACAAACAAACACCCTCCTAGAAAGAGAAAGAAGTGGCCTACATCCGTCTTACGTCTGTCTGTCTGTCTGTCTGTCCTGAAGCGTTAAGCTGCTGCATCCCAAGCAAAGGTTGCTTTCCTCTTATTTTGCCGTTTCACCAACAATAAACAATCTCTCTCCTTATAGACTCATTATCATGTCTTATATATATATTAACACTACGCATCGTTTGTGATTTAAACTGTGTTTATCTTCTTCAGGATGAGCGGGGATGAACTGAACCCAGCTGCGGTGGCTCAGCCGGTAGAGGATGTTCACGGAGACGCCCGGTGGATGTCACAGGTGTGTTTGTTCACCACGTGTTTTATAAGTCACGTCAGATATGCTTCGTGTGTGTGTGTGTGTGTGTGTGTGTGTGTGTGTGTGTGTGTGTGTGTGTGTGTGTGTGTGTGTGTGTGTGTGTGTGTGTGTGTGTGTGTGTGTTGCAGGATTCATGCACTTTACCGTCAGATGTGTGTTACCATCAGTTTACATTGGGTTTGTTTTTTTCAAAGGGCTGATCTATTCTTGGGCAGCGGTGCACAAAGTATTCAGATCCTTTATTGAAGTAAAACTACCAACACAGCAATGTAAAAATACTCCATTACAAGTAAGAGTGCTAGTTGAAAAAGCCTGTTTAAGTATAAGTACTGATTAGTAGCAAACTGTAGTACAAATATCAAAGTAAAACTATACTTTTTTTCCCCCTCTGACTGATATTTTAGGAGATATGTCATTATTAAATTATTAACAGTAAAGCATCAATGTTGCTTCGGTAGCTGCCGGTGATGGGGCTGGTTTGAACTACTTAATATCCAGTTTTATAAACGGGGTCAGCAGACAAGTCTGCGTGTCGTCAGATGATTACAGGGAGAGGAGGAAAGAAAAATCAAAGTTATGATGCATAAATCGGTTTTCATTTTTTTGGACTTTTCCTCTAATCTTTGGTTTTTGTTGAGCTATTTGACCATTTATTAAAATGAAACGGTGTGAGGAGTTTAAAGGGAAAGATTACGATTTGATGGAGCTGCTCTCACTGTATATTGCACCTCAGATGAAATATTGTATTAGCCCTGGAGCAGTGTTGGCCTGCACCTGGGCAGGGCTTGGTGGGAAATTATACATTTTGCATGCTTTTACTATCAGTTGTCACATGGTCTCATTCTTTACATTTACATTGACTTTACATTAATATCACCCTGCCTAGATTCAGTGATTTTATTCTGAGATTTGTTCATCTGCTTCTTTTTATTCTACATTTGATAAAGTCTGACATTTGCCTCTTACCAGTGAGGTAAATGACTTTGCTTTGCTTTGAAGCCAATTATGTTGAAGAGATGTTTGTCTTTCAGTTGATGTTTTGATGATATTGTCAATAACATTAGTGACTAATACAGAGTAAATGGAAAGGTGGATGGTCATTATTATATTAGTTAGGGGTTGTGACTTTAATTTGAAGAAAATAAAATCACGTTCTTCTAAGTTGTAATCATTTGCAGGACTTTTTGTTTGTTTGTTTTGTGGCATCCTGGTTGGTCTCTGGAAGGTTAATCCTCCAAAGGTGATTAGACTGAGCCAGTCTGCTTTACTCCAACCTCTATATCAGATGGGTCACCAGACATGTCTGGACTGATATGGACTTGAAGGATTTTCTCTGACTTTGATGGCTCAGGAGTATTATCCTGCTGCTCAGCGTTACCAATGTCATAACGCAAAAGGTGTTACCTCAGATTTAAGGGCCTGACATGCAGCTCATCCAGGCTTATTGTTTGAATGAATTGTAAATGTCTGTCACAGTCAAGCACTACATCACCTGCTCTCTTGTTTTTTTCTTTTTCTTGCAGCACACAAGATTTGTACAGGAGTGCAAGGATGGTGAACCAGATGTGCTTTTTGTTGGGGATTCAATGGTACAACTAATGCAGCAGTACGAGGTGAGGCGAGATATTTAAGTTTCCTGGAAGTAAAATATATAAACGACTTTGTTAAACAACTAAGATATCATCTCAGATAACACTGCGTGCACCCAGACTGGCTATACAGTCTCTCAGTCACAATGTAGGTGATAATAGAATGAGGGAATCACACAGGAAAATTGCACTAAATTTGAAAACAAAGAAATGGAGATGTCCCCTTCTGTATGTATTTAAACCCACAATGATGTCATCAGCATAACAAAAAAAAACTTTGCGGTGTTGCAACATGAGAAAATATTTGTGAGATATTTTTAATTGGTGCACAAAGGTTTAATACTAGTTTGATATGTACCTATGTTTATTGCCCCACCACTGGTGTCATATTGGTGAGATATATATATACACGTGTAATGTCTCTTGTTCGTGATCAGCATCAGTAGAGTCTAAGCTCCGGAGAAAGCTCATGTTAAAGGCAGACTTGTGGTTTTCTGTCCACAGGTCTGGAGGGAGATGTTCTCTCCTCTTCATGCACTCAACTTCGGCATCGGAGGCGACACCACCTGTAACGTTATGTGGAGGCTGCAGAATGGAGAGCTGGAGAACATCCGTCCCAAGGTGAGACGAGCCTGCCGCACAGGAAGGCAGCTCAGAACAAATTCATGTATACACACTTTCACATCTCGCACACAGAATAGACTGCATTCAGTCAAAGGGATTAAAGTTCCTGTCTGCTCTCTTGTCCAGGTGGTGGTGTTGTGGGTAGGAACCAACAATTATGAACACACAGCAGAGCAGGTTGCTGGAGGAATTCTGGCCATTGCACAGCTGCTCACCTCCCGCCTCCCCAAGGCAAAGATAGTTGCACTGGTGAGTTAAGTCCTATGTCTCCTCTTTTGTTGCTCCTGGTTTATTCCAACGTGTTGGTTGACTGATAATTTAACTTGAGCTAGTTTTTGATGCATTTCACTTATATAAAATTATTAATCAGACATTACTTCATTCAAGAGCTGGTGAAACACTAAAACACTTTAAGGAAGGTCATTAAAGTAAAGTCTAACAGTCGATGTTGATTGTTAGTTGTCAACACGGCACCATTATCAGAATCATCTTACCAAAAAACATGACTGTGATTTATCAATTTATGTCACAATAAAACCTGCAGAGATATGAATGTTAAACATAAGTCACCAGCTTCCCAGTGTGAACACGCAGCTCAAAATAAATCTGTGGTAACATAAAATACACCTGAATGTAACACTCGTAGGCCTGTTAAAATACGAGGCAGTGGTTCTCCTGGGTTGAAGTTGTAACAGCAGAGGTCAGGTGTGCGGGGGGGAAAAAAAAGGAAATTGCTTGTTTGAAAAGTTTTTGTGCACTTGCAAAGCGCCTGTCTGCTGGTACCAGTAGTGGTGCTGAGGCCGGAGTACATACGTGTACTCGGTAATAAGCAGGGGAAAAGTCTGTCTATCTTACATGTGAGGTGTCTCCAGATTTATTATTATATTTTTATTGCACATAATAAAAGTATAATCTTTACCACAATTGTTGACCTCACTTATGCTGTAAAATAATTTAACGCAAATACTACAAGGATCCAAAAAGTCTGTTCCTCCAACAAACACATTCAAAAATGGTGTTTCTAGTTGCTCCCCTTTAAAAACACTGCATCCACTCACTTGTTTAACTTATAATTTATATGATTTACTCTGGGTGACCGTTTACATCCACCTGGTGTTAGCTCGCTGTCTTTCATTCTTCCAGTTATCAAACAGGGTTGATTAAATTAAATGTTCGGCCATTTTTAAATGATTAAATAACTTTGCAGTCATGATGTTTCTTTGAGGGAATTCTCTCCAAATAATATGAAATGCCAAAATCTCTGTCAGGGGATCTATGAGTTGTCTTTGAGATTGACAGTTTTCATACATCACGGTGGCCCTCAGCATAGTAAGGCCCGCCTGCAGGAAGAAGAAAACAGTTGGTGCATGTGGAATACCTGCTGTCTTTGTGTCAAGATGGATCTTCCAGGTGCTGGTTATATCACTGAAATGCGTTTCCTTGTGTATTCCTATCTAATGAGTGTGTTTGCTGTAGCGTTACAAGGGAGGTGTAGGACTGTTTTTTTCTTTGGCAAATACATGATCACCATTGCTTGCGTCATTGTTTACATCTACAAGGTCTGTGAATAGAGCTGGATATGATGCTTCTGTAGAGCAAAATATTCCTATTTTTTTTCTCTTCTCTCCTCTCCTCTCCTCCATTTTTCACAATTGTTAGAATTTCTTCCATTTATCTGTTTAAAAACATCTGGATGAAACGGAAAACACATTTCCACAACCATTTCCTCGCTGGCACTCTTCTAATGACATCATTTCATTGTGCCCAATTCTTCTGTGTTGGTTTAGTTGCACACGAGTGGACAATAAGCGCCACCAACTGTTTTAACTTCTGATATTTGACTGGACTGCAATTCAACGAGAATCTTTTGACATTCACCTTATGAATTTAGTTGCATTACAGCACCACCGTGGGCACATTTGTTTTAATTTGATTTGTTGGATTTGCAGCCAAAAACACAGCAGTCAAAGGCGGTATTTATATGTTTCAATGCCAAATAAATGGCTCTTATTCCCTATCATTTGTATGTGTATTATTAAACTCCGAGTAGGCTTATACTTTAATCGGCATAAAATGAACAGAAGGAGACAATTAAATTGTTTATCACAAATATTTGTATGACAATTGTCAACAAAAATTGAATGGTCGTGACAGCTCAACTATAATCCCTAAATCCCCAAAACATATTAATCCTCATATTTGAGTCCAAACTATTTTTGTGGACCTCAGGGTTTGTTGCCTCGAGGGGAACGTCCCAACCCGCTGAGGGAGAAGAACGCTGCTGTTAACGGCCTCCTGCGCTCCTGGCTGCCCCGATTGGGCCGGGCTCAGTTCTTGGACGTGAGCGGGGGGTTCGTCCACTCAGACGGAAGCATCAGCCCACAGGACATGTTTGACTTCCTCCACCTGACGCCGACGGGTTACCGCGCCATGGCCAAGCCCCTCAGCGACCTGCTGCTGCAGATGCTGGAGGAGATTCCGGAGGAGAGACGGGCGTCACTGGTTTGAGGGCTGTGGCCACCACGCACATTTATCCAGAGGCATGCCTCACCCGCCGCTGTGGGGGAGACATGCCACTGGTACCCGGAGGAGGAAGGGCTCACTCTCAGGGGGACGAGGTACCCTGATGCGAGTGGGCCCTCGCGGGGTGTGGGATCAACATTCATGATCGGAGGGGTGGGTGCGGAGAGGTGCCGAAGAGGGAGAGAGACCCTCACTACAGACGTAGACACTGTGATTGCAGTAGTAAGCTCTGTTGCAACAAGGATCCACCAAGGTCACACTCCTCTGAATCACAGACAGATACACTGAGCTCATGTGGGACTGCAGTGGCACTCATACAGATTAATCTCGGCCCGTGGATAAAACCAGTGTTTCCCTCTGCCGCCTGTACCGCAGAGAAAAAAAAACACCATTTAATTTCTTCCTCCATGTTTTCATGCCCATAAAACAGTTAGCTGCGCAGCCTCTTAATAATATACACAAGAAGTCCAGTGCACAGCAGACCCACAGTGTGCAGAACTTTATCTAACAATGTTGTGAGTCTGACATCAAAGAGCAGAGGTTTCCAGCTCAGTACCATCCCTCAAGGTGTCACGAATACATTTAACATCACAAGATAATTTAATGAACTAGAAGCACCTCCTCGGGCTTCTCTAAAGATCTTCTCCAAAAATCATCCAAAAATGAAAGAATCTAATGTAAAATGTTACGAATCAGTGTGGCATGTTTTGGGATCGACTCCTGAGCAGCACACTATATTATATGTACAAATAACTCACAGATAGATTATTTAGCTTGAAGCGTAAACCTGCATATGAAATCGTTTTCACACATTTACAATGACAGGTTTGTCGGCTCAGTAGTTTTTTTTTTTTTTGTACTTAATCATAAACTCAGCCAAACGAGGAGCACTTAGTCCAACAAATGTTTACTTTTGAACTCTGTGACTAGCTTTTCAATAATAGATTGTGTATCTGGCATGCCCCCCCCCCCCACACACACACACACACACACACACACACACACACACACACACACACAGTAGATCCCACCTCTGACTCCTGTGTCACTCAAGTGTTCAGCTCAAACCGGAAGTTGCTGCATGCCTGTTTTAAGACTATGTTGTAGAAAGCCTCCAGTATTAAATGGCACTGTCAGTCAGTAGCATGTATTTCTATCTATTAGTGATGTTATGCTGCTGAATCTACTTTTCTGATAATGTCAAGGTCTTCCAGAAACACATCCAACCATGCCGCTTAACATTTTAGGTCCAAAATAATCAAGTGACAACTTCAAATAAGCAGGTTACACATTTGTCGAACTAGGTCCTGCCAGCTTTTCAGACTAAGAAAGAAGAGTCCTCCTGCTTTCTTCTTGCAGTGTTAACCATATCATGAATCAGTGCTTATGAGTACAGAATGATGTGGGACATGCCAGAGTTTCTGTCTGCTTCCAAATACCTGTAATCAGACTCTCAAACTTTGGCACAGGCTCTCTCTCCCTCTCCCTCCTTTATATACTGTATTTTCTCTTAGAAGCACTGCTTTATTTGGCCGCCTCTTTAATTTCAAACCCTCTTGTATTTGTAGTCGACTTCTCACCCAGCCCTGCCGCCCTCGATCCTAGTTACTGAATATTTTTAGGACGAAATCGTAGCCACGTGGTTAAGCTCTACTGAACACAGCTATGCTGAATATTATCACGCTGAATGCTAGAACGCAATCACAGGTCGTGTAAAGAAGAAAAAAAAAACAATTTGTCTGTGAGCTTTTGCTGTTCTGTGGCCGAGAGTCTCGTGTGGAGCGTCGAGCTACCCGACGTTACTGCTGTCTTAAGCTCTGCACATTTGCGCGATATGTTAAATATGAATAGTGTATGTGTGTGTGCCTTAAGTGTTCATGAGGACGGTTGTGCACAGTGTGTGGTGCTGGACTGTGGAGGTTGGACGTGCGAGTGTCTAGAAGTGAAGCCAGTTGTATATATAAGACATGAAGTTTGAGAAGATGATGTTTGAAGCGGTGTGTGTGTGTGTGGGTGGGGGGGAGGGGGATTGTGGGAGTCTGTGTTTGCTGTGATACAGTATTTGCACTGTCTTGGCTCATTGTCATGTAATTGAGATAAAGCATTCCAATAAAAATAAAAAAAACAAGGATCTAATCATGTGTTTTCTGTTTCTAGTCATTAGCCAATGATCTGAGTTATCATGTGAGAGCTTTGTTTTCTTTGATAAGATTTTATTTTTGCACAATGCAGACAGACAGGGAATATGGGGGACAGGCGTGCAGTGAAGGTCCATTTGACCCAGAATTAAACTGGGGGCGGGGGGGGGGGTTACTGCTGTTTGCATTTCAGCCCATGTAGTGTGCACCCGAAACACTCAACTATCCGGTTGTAAAAAAATGCTCTAGTTTCTGATGTTTCCACAGCTGTGTGTGTTAGTGTTACGCCTTCACCAACAGAGGGAGGCATTTCATCAGCGAACTGAACAGAGATTTTTTTTATTGCTTAATGTTCTTTCACCACGTTTCTCTCTCTAATGTTGTAATAATTCAACAGCACTTAGAGGAAATACAGACTCCTAAATGCCCAGTTTAAAAACCATTTGCTTAGTTTTGATGTTTCTCATTAAACTGTGACCCACAACTTTTCCCTCCTGAGAGCTCGAATAGTTCCTCCATCTGGAGGCCTTCACTGCAGGCTGAATGTGAAGTCTTAAGTACTGTCAGCACATTCAATTCTAAACAATGAAAAGTAAATGTCTGACGTCATGTGTGCTGGATTTCCATTATGACTTGATGTTTCTGACACCGGAATGATTGAGGAGTTAAAGCTTTTGTTTTTACAAGCGTTTCCATTTTTTGTGGACCGTTTGTGAACTGTAACAAGTAAAACATGGGGAAAGGAGCACATTCATACCGTGTCCACAGGCTGCTCAATCTAATTATCCCCTTAATGTTGTTATATGTTGTTAATGTGGCCATGTAGACTCTAGATAAATATTTGACCACCGCTTCTATCAACACGCTGTTTAAAAATGGGAAATGATAACTTTCTAATCCCAGCAGGAATTCACAGAGACGGAGGCGTCACCAGCAAGTTAGCTACACCCTGATAAAATCTACTTCTGGCTGTCTGTGTGTGCTGTTCCTGCTCTACTGACCTATTTAATAAAGGCAATCTGTAGCAGCCGAGCCAACTATATTTACAGAGAAGGCAATAATTTTTTTTTTTAAAAAAACACAGTTCTGATTAAATATATGATGCGTTGTGTTCTGTACAACCCTGTTAGGTCAGTGTTTGTAATATGATGTCAAGTGTGATAAATGGCACCGTGGTTACAACATGCTTCCGGGTATTAGACCTATATTGTATCTGCTCCACACAGTATAGGTTTTACACAGAGCACAAAGAAGAAATACCAACATGCTTATTCATTTATCATTTAAGCAATGACACAAGGTATTAAGCAACGAGTCCAAAGTGGAAGAAATATTGGAAAACAAAACAAAACAGTGTCAATAATGGCTCTCAAAGGTTATTGTTTCTGCTGCCTGTTTGTGCCGGTGTCATGTGCTGTGACCTTTAGTGAGGTTATCTTAAAGTCAATCCGTCACATGTCCCAACTTCACAATATGATTGTATAATTTCAGAGGAAATGAAATGCAGAAGCTGTTGTTTTGATAAAAGCGGTTTAGAAAACCACCTAAAAAGGTATTTAGTGGTTGTTTTCATGTGGCGGTTCTTAAACTTTTCAGATGATGTACCATGATGCAGAAAACCAAATTCCCTGTGGACCACTTCCAGATACCAACCATTTATTTCATTAAATTAAATTCCCTGATTGAATCATGCAATAGCCCCAGAAAGGCTAAATAACAACAACATCAAGCCTCTGTTTCAAAATCAAAGAATGCATTCCCAGCTCTTACCAGATGTGGCGCCATTCAGAGGCTCAATAACATTTCACCCATTCCGTTCGCTAAAATCAAAGAACGAGGAGTCCGACTGCATCAAGATAATGTTCGCATAATGCTACGTTGGAGATGTGATGTGACGCCACTCTGCGTGACTAAGTACAGGCACATTTTATTGACATTATTGTGACGTGATCTGTTATAACTGTTAAAACGACAATTTCGTGGTCTTGTGTGGAGTGCACATGTTTGACAATGCTCTTGTGTGCCACCAGGTGGTGCCTCATTTGCCACAAACGGGACACGAACGACAGTCCAGGAAACACTGTTTCAATGCGTTTTGCAGCAGAGAAAGTGTTTACACCAGAAATCTTGATTTGTTGTCACTCGGAGAAGGTGGGATTGGTTTGAATTGTACTTCTGCCAGATATAGTCACCTGTATCAGCCAGATAAGGCCACATCACTCCCACTCTCCCTGTGCAAAAAGCACTTTACACCTTCGTGGTGTCAGACAATGAGGAGCGAGACTGTCGTGATCCGTCGATTAGGTGATAAACTGCAGCTTCTCACAGCAAAGTACTGAATAGGTGGGTGTTGGCAGGTCACAAGAAAAATCTTAAAAATGGTTTAACCAAGGCGGCAAAGATTCAAATGAATATTTAAGTGCACGCTCTGAGCTTTCAACTTGCCCCTCGGCCTGGACAGCTTTGTCTTGCCCTGGTGGGGTTTGAATTGATGGTTCACCTTTCAAACCTCGATATTTGGCCTCAAACCAGCAGCGGGGAGGTGGGGGGGCCGCACACCTCCGTCCGGACTCACATTACCCACCATTCTCACCTGATACTCCTGCGACCTGCCTTTTCACTCTCTTATCAGTCGATGCCACCACACGAAGAGCAAACGTCACTTTGAGTCACACCACAGCACCTTCCACTGTGGTTTCCGACCAACTCCATGAGTCATTCATGCACACAGTTCAGTTTACCTCAACCTGGAGGCCATATCTGTCATATGTGATCAGACATGCATGCTTACTCATTCAGTCACTGTGGTCACGTCATGACCTCTGACTGACATCACCCTGCTGCACACAATACCAAGCAGCCTAATGTTGCTTTTGCTGTCAATCAATGCCTGTAACCTTTTCTCATGGAGTAGGAAGCTGGATTTTTTTTTCGTGTTTGAATGTAGTTTACGGCCAAATTCTCTGGAGGACAAGTTCCATTTTGTCTGTTGCACTCACTGTAGAACAGGTTTCAAATTGCCACTAAGCCATTATGGGTTTTGACGACTCCTTCACATTCACAAGGAGGACGCAATTTATAACCTCTCTCTCCTCTTCCTGACATTGTGTACAAACCAAACTCACCCACAAAGCACATTACGATTTAATTCCCTCTAATTTATGGCAAGCCATCTATTATAAGACCAATTATTGTTGTCAACATATAAATAGTGTGAATTCATGGTTTCCCCAAAATAGAGACGCATCCTGATTTGAAGGAAAACCAAATCTGCAAACGATGTCTGTAATAATGTTACTGATGTGCTATTGGGAAAACGTGTTGGTCAAGGGAAAGCTGAAATTCTGGACTCCGGTTTGGTTTGGTGAAGTTTTGTTCCAAGAGAAAAGTAGAGTAGAACTTTTTAGAATACAAAAGTCTGTATTTTTAACCCATATAAGGACATTCTGGTTCTATTTATTTCAAATATTTTACATCCACACCATGTCAAATAAAACTTCTGCCATTTTTATAATGAAGAAAAATCCCTTTATTTTCCTTATTGTTACGTACGATATGTTTTTTACACACAGGAACACAAAATAATTTAACCTCTGCATTGTACCCATCCTTACGCAGTGCACATACACACTTACATACATACATACACACAGAGCAGTAGGCAGGCTGTAGCGCTCAACGATTTGCCGGTAAAAATAATGAAATCGGTGATCCTTCGGTTCCAAACCCTGCTTCTCATCCTCCAGGTCGTGGCTGCCCAAGAATACATTTTTAAGCAAAATATGACATTTACCGAAACATTGTCTCTATGATATCCACGACTAGCTGTTCTGGAGCCTTTAATGATGCCACGTGAGAGTTTGGCCGGTTGCTCTTTAAAGCACTTCTCAACCATGTTGGCTTAAAAAAATGGAAAGTTCATTCTTGACCCAGATCCATCCATTCTTCCATCTATTTTCCACCGCTTTTTACAACACAGACTACTGGACTTTTTTTTTTTTTTTTTTTGCTGAGAAAGTTATAGCATGCTGTTAAAGCTGCAATCTGTATATGCCTGTTGAGGGTGTATGAATGAGACTGTGTGAGACAGTAAAAGTCACTAGTGCAGCTACAAGGACGTAATCCTTCACTAGCTTCACTTTAACCGAGCCAGAAGCCCCACAGTCAGCGACTGAAGTCTGTCGACTGCAGTGGTGTGCGACAACTTTTTCCACTGCGTCACTCAGTGTCCTGCCTTACTGGCTTAACTAACTGTGGTATTAGTTCCAGCCTGATAATCAGACTGAAAGCTTATTTCATTTACTTGGGTCTTGAGGACTGGACCATGGAGGACTTTAGTTCAGCCTGACTGTTTCAAATTTGGGCCTTTAAGTTTTCAAACTTTGTATGGATGTTATACAGAAGTTACACATCAGGGGCTCTTTATGTTCCTACACGGTATCTATATGTTGTGTCCTTTCTTTTGAGACACAGCTGAAAATAAATGTTCTTGATTTTTTTTTTTTTTTTAAATGAACAGCTGCCGGAGCAGTGAGGACTCCATCCCATACTGTCATATGCCTTGCTCGACAGCACAGGGGCAGCCAGTGAAGGAGGAGGAGTTGTTTAATCAGCTTGACCATTCACATTTTCACAGGCAGTGTAAGGATTGAAACTGGCATCTCTCCAGTCAAAAGGTCACTTCTCTCACTTCAAGGCTGTTATGCCCCTGTATGGCAGCAGAGTACATTCCGCTACAGTGAGACCAGTGATGTGTTGGTGTTTCCACGCGTTCATTAAAACCTTGAAGGAATGAAGAAAAAAAAAGCTCCGGTGTCAAAAAGGGCTGGGTGCCACTGCTGTGCTTCACATAGGCTAAAGAGAATATTGGGATAAGGATAAAACAAGAGGTACGATTGGGTGGCATATTTGTTTTACTTTGTTTGGTGAATAATTGAAATGTGACAAATGGGATTTTCAGTTTCATTCATTTCAGCTGCCTTTCACACCGGCAGGTCAGAAGGGATTACAATGAGATATCACTTCTACCTGAAAACTAAACCTCAGTCACATGTCACACTGTATTTTCTCTTTGAGCACATTCCTTTCTGTACACATTTAAATTGTTACACAAGCATCTTCCTGGAAGTAAAGTTGTACAACCACTGTGTTTAGCTGCACTGCAGCACTTTATTGAGCGATGTACCTCGCTCAGGGATAGTTACATAGAAAAAGAGGGGAGCTGTGGTTTTCATCTCTTGGGTTTATCCACACAGATCCAGTTACAAGGCTGTTTCAATATCTGCTTCTGCTGCCCTAAGCACTGTTTCCGCTCACAGTAGTCACAGAACTTAACTTTGGGAATTTTTCAAGGCACCATTTTAATTAGATTTACAAAAACAATCAATTCTCAATGAATCAGTCTTTGATCAGCTTGGTATCACGCTAAAACACGTAATAGACCCATCAGTCCACTAGAGTATACTGTGTCAGTGTTACATTTTGCCCCGCCTCGGCATGAAAAGTAGATGCATGTATAACCAGCCCTTTAACATGACCAGAAGGACGTCTGGTGTGGTTGGATGGAGCAAGTACAGCACTTTAAACCCGGGACACTGTGTTCAAGTTTGTAAGCAAGCAAAAGTCAACGTGGATTTCTTTTAACCTAAATAAGCTACTTGCATAATGTAATGTACTGAACTTGCGTAAAGCACATTAAGTAACTTCTGTGACCCAATCCCTGATCTTTTCTTAGACCTAACTTGGTGGTTTTTAGTGTCGAAACTTACAGCCCCTTACTTTTCACGCCTAGGCAGGGCAAAACGTGACACAGTCTCTTCTAGTGGAACAATGTGTGTATCACACATTTTGGCTAATTTTGATACCAGGCTGTAATTATTTCATAGAAAATTTAAATTGATAGCAAAGTTGAGGGGTAAATTCCATATGCTTCAGCTTGTAACCTTACTGCATCAGTAAATGATAAAGGGAGAACTGTTATTGCTTCATAGATGAGAGATTTCTAACATTTTAAGAGCTGAAATGATTAATAGGCTTTTGTTACAGATTTTACCCCAATCCATTTTTTTTTTAATTATCTGATGATAATTCCGAAAATATGAATAAAATGTTCAAAAGTATAGAATAGATTACATATTATGGAGAGAATGGTGAAGCCTTTAATAATCCATCTTGTTTTCTTAATATGATCCTCCAGTGTAACAAAGTGCTTAATTATATAACAGTAAACCGTAATTATTAAAAGCAACAACAAAAAAACCATTCAAAAATATAAATTTAAACAAATAAATTTATTCAGATTTGTTCTGTTTCTTTAATGTAGTCTGGCCTGTTTTGGATCTCCTCTGACGAGACCTTTGTTTCTTGGCCTGACAGTTAACAGTTTGGGAGTTATGTTTGCTGTTGTTAGAAACACACACAAAAAAAAAATCCAGTATAAAAATGTCCTGCAGGGACACAAAAGCTGGCACGTTATATTAATGGACCTCTGAGATAAACTTGGGCAGATGTGTTGAACAGTGTGAGACTTTGGAGTTCACTCATGTCAGAGCACACCAGTCTGCTAGTGTTGAAATAAATATTAGCGTCGAAATAATAAACAGTTTTTTGCCTTTATAATTATCGGAGCGTCAGCTGAGATAACAGCTGCCGTCCCGCGGAGACACAGCAGCTTCATCAACAGTAGAGCGAGTTTTAATATTGAGGTCATTATCAAGAGCAAATGACTCCATTAGAGGGAAGTAGGTGCTGCAAAAAGTCTTAATGAACTATTTAATATGAGTTTGAGTGCGCTGTGATCAAGCACAAAAGAGGAGCAGATTTCTAACACTTTTATTGTGAAAATAACAGAAAATAAAAGCAACAAAACATAAGAATACGTCACCCCTTGGACAAAGAGCCTATTTACTGTTTTGTTTCCACATGTATATTCCACATCTATACTGGTTTCTCATGACTTTATAATATAGTAATTCACCCCTTTGTGTCAGTGCTCTCAGTTTCCTGTTAACAGATTGAGAGTAAGAAGGAAGGGGAAAGGGAAGTCTTTCTTTAACCCTCCCTCTGCTATGATCACTCCTATTTTGGAAATGCTCACTGCTTTTTCTGAAGTCATCCTGTCTTGACCGATACTCCTTCTGAACCCAGCCACCTTAATCTCCTGCGCCTCCATCTGCACATTTCTTTTTCAGTTAAAAGTCACACTTCTTCCTGTTTTTGTCTTCATAATCTCGTTCTCTCAACAAACCCGTGTTTTCACCGTTTCTTGTTTTCTACTTTTCTTCTTCATCTCTGGCCTTTTTCTGTCAGTTCATGCTGAACAGCTTAGATATGTACTCAAGTATAAACGCAGTATAAACAAAATCTTGGCAGAAGACAGTGATAGTCCTCCTCTGAATCCCCTGGTTTCTCTTGTTCCATCCACCCAGGGAAAATCCAGCCACTATCCCTCCCATTATTTCCTCTCCTCCTGCCTTTGGGGAGTTTCTTTCTTTCTCTTTTTGTATACTTTATTACATCTGCTGATCTGTTTGGAGCACAGTACATGGTAATCTGGTCACCTGCAGCAACGTTGACTTGTTTCGAGATGCCAGGAACACTGGTTTATCTTTTTTACTGTGAACCAGGTTATCAATAATCGGACTACTGCTATCTCAGATTATCTATTTATCACACAAGAGGCTTCTTTAAAATTATATCAAACTTTATTTCAACATCAGTGACTATAAATGAACTATCAAACTCTAAAAACAGACGGTCCAACATTTTTAATAGGAAATTAGTTGACTGACAGCATTTTAACTACAGATTGTGTTATGGAGCAGTTGAAGCACACCTCTTTTAAGCAAGGCAATTGACTTTCTAAACTTCCACTATATTGACTATAGTGATGAATGTGCTTATTGTAACCTATTAAATTCAAATTTTATACTTAATATTTTTGTAAACCACAGCACACTGCTATTTTTTTCAATTTCATTCAAGCACACAACGATCCAGCAGAGACGATAAGTTATCTGTCACTGAGTCATTTGCTCAGTTTGCTCTTTATCATTCTTTTCTGTTGACGTTGCATCATTGCCGTGTTGTTCTGCAGTTGTGGCAGGAAACACCTTCAAAACTACCCTTGATGGTGCATTCAAGAACACCCTGACATGAGATTTGATGCTACGTTGTCAGAAGGGGCAACGCCAGCAGACGAACAAAAAGCAAACAAGCACACTGTGTAATATAAATAATGGATATGGTGGTTTAATCCATTAATACATCAGACATTGTCCTTGAATGCACCTACTGGAGGAGTTTTTGAAAAGAGCTGTTGATGGCGTGGTACTGCTGCATTTACGTGGATGTTAAAGTAAAGAATAAAGCAAACTAAATGATTAATGTGTCGGATTACCCCTCAGGCAAGTCTCTGCAGGTTGATTTCTATGGTGTACTGAAATTATCTGAAACCTTTGGATGTCTGTAAGGGAAGAACTCAATCAAATCTTATGGTTTGCAGTAATGTAATCGAGATAAAACATGCTGAAATGATCCTTTAAGAAAAATGTTATTCACAAGGAGCCATATCGTGGAGTAAAAGTACAAACACTAATATCTAATGTTTTAGTTATACAGTTAAAGGTTTCTATTTATGTGTGTATGTGCACATGATCTCGTTGGTCCCTAGTTTTGGTCCAGTTTAGTCTTGAAAAACAGTCAGGTCACATTTTTCCTCATGGCCATCCTTTTGCAAGCTGGCCTTTCAGAGGGCAGAAGAAGAAGGAGCGGGGAGGAAGAGGGGGGAGGCACTGCTCTGGGTTCAGGGGTTGTTATTGATAATCTGCCTGGGTCGCCCGTAGCCCGTCATGCCCGCTTGAGATGCTCCTCTATTTGTGCCCATTTGCAGGCCGATGACATTCCTGCCTTCGTTCATCTGTTCCTCCGAGAAATCTCTCCTGTTCTCCTGCGACTTTCTGCACACAAGAAACACACATATCTCTCAGTCCACAGTTTCATTCCTCACATCTCTTTAGTTTTTTCATCTTTCAACAGAGAAGTGGAGTTCATACATGAATGGAAAAAAAAAAAAAAAATGCTCCAACTCACTTATGGAACCAGTTGGGGTCTCCTTTGTAGTTGCCATCGCTCTTTGTGACAGCCAAACTACCCAGGGCCATTAGGGTCCTCTGGACAGCAGCCAGGTCTTTGCCTGCAGACATACAGCAGTCTCACATGAACAGAGACACAAGGAAGAGACAGCTGACCTGTGCTCTCCACTGCTGAATACAGCTTCATTTATACTGCAGGAAACTGAACAACATTCAACTCGGCTCCATTGTTACAATACAGATGAGCTCACCTTCAAACAGGTCTACAGTCTGGAACATGTCCGTCTTGCTGATGCCATAGTTTTCGGCAGCTTTGAGGAACATGGAGATTTGCTCCATCTGCTTGAACGCCATGCCAGAGTTCTTGATGTTCTTGATTGGCTTGGTGTCTCCGTGCAGACTGTTGATGAGCTCACACAGCACCTAGACACACACACACACACACACACACACACACACACACACACACACAGTGAGCAGATCCTTCTAAATACACTGCACATTGTGAATTACAATGCTCTATAGAGGTATTTACACACACATGCAAAGCACAACACTTACACATCCATCCTTGAGCCAGTTTTGGAACCCGGTCTTGTCTGGCTCGGGCCGACCAAATCCAGAGCCACACTGGGCGAGGATCCACTCCACCAGCCTCTCCTCCAGCTCCGGGTCGTACTTCTTATCGATCTTACTCTGAACCTCGCGGCTCAGACCGTACGCAGGACCTCTATTTGCCATGTTGATCCTGGTGGGGGGACAGTTAGTGGTAGATGGTAGTTGAGCAAACGTTACTCCCTGGCAGTGCATTGTGTCCTCTTCAGTGTGAATATTTAATAGATGTAAGTGAATTTTAATCGATGTAAGATACAAATCCCTGCCCTGCTCACACCAACACTCCTGGCCTGCAGTCAGAGCAAATCAGATTTTAATCATTTTCTTCCTGTTGTGTGTTTCTATTGTGTATTCTGTTATTTGTGAGAACTTATTAGCTTTTTTTTTTTTTAAACTGTGCACTTCTTCCAGCTGCTCTTTTAATCTTTCAATTTTGGTCAGAATAATGTTTTGGATCCTGGTGGAGAGTTAGAAGAGACATTGATTCCTGAATGTGAAGCTACAATCAGGAGCTGGTCTGCTAAGATTAGCATATTTACAAGAAACTGCCCAACAGCAACAAAATCTGCCATCCGTTTTAAGGTCGACTTGATAAATAGAAAAACAAGAAAATAAAAAGTAAGAAGTATGTACACGTGTCTGCTTTCCGATAATGCAGCAAAGTTCATTCAGCTTTATTGTAATCCTTCATCTTTTGTTTGTAGGCTTAGCTGTGCACAACAATGTCAGAGTAATTATCTAACAAAGATATTTTGTACCACAGAAATTAAAATGCTAAATGTCTCAAGGAATTACAACCCTGCTCTTCTCTGTGAGTAATTATGGTCAGCCTATCTCACTTATTAATGCAGCAAGCTTCCTGTCGGCTTCAGGAGAACAGCCCCGCTCCTTGCATCCTGTTTGCTCGTTCAGCTGTCACTTCCTTCCTCCTTTTCTGACAAAGGTAGCTTACACAGGAATCTAAACAAAACAAGACACTGTTGCTCACTATGGGAACAGCCCGAGAGAAAACAAACACTGCATCAAGCAGTAAAACCATGAAAATATGAAGCGTTAACCAACGCGATGCAGTTATTGCTTTTACAAATCACCAAGTTGCACAACTTGTGAATTTGCAGTAACCCAGATAACATATGGAGATGTTTATAACTGATAGGAAAGTCTCACTGCTCTCACTTTTCTTCTCTTCCTTCCCAAGTATGTGCACGCTACAAATCTATAGTGTGTTCATGCTCTGCAAGTATATGGAAACTGTATAATTTTTCACTTGATACACTGTAGGAATGCGTGCATCTGTGCAAGAGTCTGTCTTTTATTCTTGCAGGCAAAGTGGGTTTAATATGTACCATAAAGTACGTTTGTCCCTCTGGGGCAGAAAGGCACACCTATTACACTCGTTGCAAAACAGAGGCCTGTCAGTCTTACACAATATGTGTTGATAGTTTGACAATTCATCAGTCTCCCACAACTGCACACTGGAGCTGATGTCGATCACGTCGTCTCTGTTCATTGTCTGAGGTTACGGTGGTTATATAGGCATGTGGAGAATAAGCGTCTCCCTGTCCTCTAAGTAATTCCAAAGCTATTTTGTTACAGCAACAGGAGAGAAGCAAATATTCAAATGTCCAAACTCTGTTTCTTTCTCAATCGGAGGAGTTCTATCTGTGGCGTCCTGGCACGCCCAGGGAACATCCAGCAGCTGCAAACATCAGGACTCATCTGAATGAAACAATGAGGGAAGTCAGAGAGTACACTCTCACTCAGATAAACCCTTTGTCTAACCTGCATTTTGTTCCCTGAAGCACACATGTAAACCAGTGATTGGATATCACCAGATTAGGCCTCGCTGCCGTTACTCTCTGCTGCACATTTCAAGCATAGCAAGTGTTTGCAGGGCTGATAAAATGGTGATAGTACAGGCTCTTCAGGCACAGTATGTGCACAGGTGTGTGTGTTTTGGAAGATTTTTATAGAGGGCTGCCCTTAAAACAATCAACTGGGAGTGGCCTTGTGGTTACTGGGAACACCTTGTAATCACAGAGTCATCTACAACCCCCCCCCCCCCACACACACACACACACACCTCACCCCACACATGGTTGCTGCGTGTGCTGGCGAGGTTACGGAGGTTATTTTTAAATATGGCAAACTAGAACCATACGTTTATCTGATGCCTAATATATAAAGTTTCAGTTTGTGTATTTTATCTCTGATCCTCTTTTAAAGCACGATCAAACTGAATGTGTCTATAATGTCTCTAAATAGACTGTAATGAGATAATTACTCTACAGCTTTTGTGAATAAACCTAATCTCAGGTTCTTTAGTGCTCATGTCACATGTCACCATTTACCAAAATAGCTCTCATATGCAATTTACAGGTCATATTTTTACATTGACATGTCTTGTAGTTTATTATAAATGGTTGCACTGCAGAATGAGGATGTGTTTCTTTGTTTTAAGTCAATTGCCAAATCAAAACCTCGTCAGCTGCTCATCTATCTTTCATTTTCAGTGACATATTCATCATCATTTATTCAAACAATAGAACACTGAACATTGAAATGACTTATTATCCATTAATCCTCTGCCTTGGCTATACACAGTGGTACTTGTTCGTATCTGACTGCTGTTCTGGGCAAACCCAACGTGCAGCATCTTACTCAGATACAGCTCCAGTTGTTACGGTTTAATTTGTGATTCGTCATTGGTGTCATACCCCGCCCAAATTCTTCAACTTTCACATCACATCATAACTTGCATTCATTCGTTATGTCCGCTACAAGATGTTTGTCAACTTTCTCACTGTTGCACAAGAGCTTCATGAAAGTGCATCATCACTTCACTTCTAAAACCTTCATGTTCACAATGGACCCAAAAGGATCAAATAGACCGCATGGTGACTCCTCAGTGTTTATGGCCATGTTTTCCCTCTATCCTCTCTATTTCTATTTTATCACGAGAGATAGCAGACACCACCTGAAGTCAAAGTCATTCACCTTAATATAAAACTTTACCATGGCCCATAAATGTGACAACACACAGAATCTGACCGACAAACGCAGTTTCACTGCCATTTCCTGGACCAGGTAGCACCCCGGCGTTCAGAGCATATATTAAATGAGGAAATGACATATTATTAGTAGAGCGATGAGAGATTTGTCAGAGGCTGAACCCGTTAACCCGTTAGGCCTCGCACGCTGCGAGCACATGTGAGGAGTGTTCAGAGGAGAAGGTAGATAAGAAACAGGATTTCAGAACACAAGAATTTACAAGCCCCATCAGGAGGAATCTGATCCACACAGACAGAACTAAACATGAACTCATTAACTCAGCGCTCAGCCTGTGTGATCTAACCCGAGCAGGGAGGAAGGAGACCGAGAGCAAGAGTGCAGTGCATTTTCATATTTCCAGAACAGAATTAACCACAAATTCCTCAAAGCAACAAAGAAATCGTTTGACTGCCAGTGAGAATCCAGAAAACTGAGACCAGCCTCCTTACTTACTTTGTGTAGTAGCTTTCAGGTGAATAAAGCTGTTCTCGTGTTGTTCCTGCTCTTCTTCTCCCTCTACAACCCAGTGCAGAGTACACAGTACAGGACTGCCAACATAAATACAGCAAACACTCCTGTCTGAGACATATGATTTCACCACATTCAACAGAAAGCGGGAGTAAGAGAGAGCTACGCCTTCAGGTCCTCTTATTTCACTCTAAGACACGCCCCCATGCTCTTTCTCTGTTTCCCAACTCAAACTGTAATTCCTTATTTAGGAGAAGGACGGGAAGGAAAAACGGGGCATGTGATTTGAGAGTTTGGTGTGGTCACTAAAAAGAATTCTCCAAATTTCTCCCTCCACCGCTGAGGAACAAAACGGGATTAGGAGGCAGGGAGGCAGGGATGATAAAATCCTGGAGAACAGTAAAGTTTGAGGGAGCACAGGAAGGGAGTTACAGTAATTAGAGAGCAGAAAAGCACATGGAGGGAGATTATTTATTGCCTTAATTCAAACTGAGGGTGTTTGTGGTCTTTCAATTCTGCCTGAAACTGAAACAGACAGCAGGCAGCTGTGGAATGTGATTCCCCTCCTCTCTGTTCAGTTTCATGTCAAGATTCAACAAAGAGTAAAGAGAAGAATAAAACTAAATGTATTTCCTCGTAGCTGAACATTAAAATCCCGACAACCGGAACTGATTTGTCTTGACGTTTTCAGAAGAGCAGGTACAGGCATTCCAACCTCGTCAGCAAGTCAGGACCTGGCATGAAACGATGACATCAGATGTGATAACACTGAGAGCCTGGCAGTGTGTATCGACTGAGCCCATCGGTCATTAAAATGTAGGCGTTAAAAGATGCTGGGACTCGTTAGTTTCAATTAAGTTCTGTGAGATTTCCTATAATTGATTTTCAGTTACACCCAGACACGAGTCTGATATCTAAACACCAGGACGTGGACCAGGACAGAACCGGAAAGAGGCTTTGTTGCAGGGGAACATTTCCTCTTTCCTGCACTGTACCTGCATGGAAGTTCAGCAGCAGCCAGCTGCCAACTTGACTTCTATAGTCACAGCTTTCATTCATAGTTTGAGTTTGCCTTTATTTTTTTATACCATCAAGAAGGCTTTTCTCTATTTGTGGGAATATACATGAACTCGCAGCAAAGTTCATGTACAAAGTTCTACCAGATGATGGAGATCTGTGTGGGAACATTTTGCAGCACACCTGAACATGTCTTATTTACACATACATGAGAAATTCCACACGTGGGTGCGCTCTGAGTGAGGTGGAAACACACCCAGTGTTTCCTTTTTTCTTTCTACAGGATTTTCTTTAGCCAACAAGTCATCCTTTCTGGCTTTGCTTTTTTTGTTTTTCTTCTCCCTGCAGATGGGATGTATCAGCCGAACTAAATTGATGACATCACGCCATTCCTAACATTAGAATGACCCAAACTAAACTTTCCATCTGCAAAATGCTTCGCTTGCAAGAAATCAGATTTCCAGGTTGCTTTGGCAGCTTTTTTTTTTACGCTGACCCCCCTGTGTGAGTCTCTGCAGGCTGCTGCTGCACTACAGCAACATCTGGTGGCTCAGAGTAGCAGGTAGCATGTAGGTGACGATTGCTTCTTCCACTATCAGGGTGTAAACATGCAGCTACAGTAAAAACAAGTTAGATTTCATCCTCAGCGAGCTGTTTTAAATGTGTTCAAATAGGAACAATTTGATACATACTGCTCACTGTCCTCTATGGTTAACCTTGTGCTGAGAATAGTTTTCACAGATTTAATTTCAATTCAATTTCAGGTACGTGCACACTGCTGGGTGTTGATGGTCATGCTGAGAGCTGCTAATTGAAAAAGTGCTGCCCGGTGGACACAACAACGTGATGTTATCAGGGTGTAAAATCTGAGGCTGTTAAACACACAAAAACGAAAGTTAACAGATGGAGAAGATGAAGTTACACGCCAGGGGGACCGTCAGAGAAAAGTGGTGCAGGTTTTTGTTTCAGCTGAATAATTTAACTGCAAACCCATTTTAGATCTAAAAACCCAAAACAATATATGGCGTTCCATCAAATCCGTCTCCCCTGAGGTTTATGACTTATAGAGAGCTGTAAACACTCAAAGTAAAGTCGGCTATGGTCACGAATAAATAGATAAATATGAAATAGGAGTTTATCTT
The DNA here is from genome assembly GCF_029030835.1 of Brachyistius frenatus. NCBI lineage: Eukaryota > Metazoa > Chordata > Actinopteri > Embiotocidae > Brachyistius > Brachyistius frenatus. Next base: position 126,206 of record NW_027210633.1, read on the forward strand.
TGAGCGTGACACAGCACACACATTGCAGCTCTTAGGATGGCAATGACTGAAATATGGATGGAGTTCCATGAAACTCGGTACACACACTTGTGTTCCCCTCCGGATGAATTGTAAGAACGTTATTGTTCCTTTGACATTTCATTTAGCACCATCATCAGATCACTTTTTTTTTTGGTATTACTTCATGCTTTGGTTTATGACCAAATTCCTGTGAAACTGGTGCCATTCCTGTCATCCTCTGCTTTACACTACTTAGTGTTTAGTGCCGATTAGCAAATGGCAAAACGTGCTTAACTAAGATGGTGAACATGGTAAACATACCTGCTAAACATCAGCATTTCCAAGGTCAGGAGTAGTATGCAGACATTAGTAATTGACTGACTGACTCAAAGCACCATAGTGTATACAGAGCTGTGAGAATGGCTGTAGGCGCTTGTATTTTGATGTTATAATTGAACAAACATCCCAGTATTACTATAAAGAGTTTAGCCTCGCATAGGTATGAAAAGTGCAAACAGTTCGCAAGCTATGTGAAGGACAAACCAACATAAGTAGATACAGACATACAGGCATACACAGATATACATACAGAGATCTCTTGCATTATGGTACGAATGTACATCATTTTACTTTATGCTTATTGTGGGAATAAAACATGAAGTTTAAATTTTTGGTAGCAGTCCCAGGATGCTGCCTGGTCTTTTAACCTTAGAGGTTGCAACTCCACTTATTGTATTGGACATTGTGTTTGCATATTCCTGTAATGGCTCCTGTGGCCAAATGCCAGCTTGAAACTAAATGCTAACATGATTTTGCACTGTAGATTCTCAGAAGAGCGTCTCCTCATACTGAGTTGAAAGGGAATTGTGTTTATTTCTGTTCCTTATCTAATTTACTTTTTTTAGGACATTCCAAGCATACAAGATGTCGGTTTGCAATTATGTTGAGGGACAGGAGGTAAAAAAAAGAGCATCCATCGGGATAAATAATAAAGAAAAGGACCTTTCACACCATCTCAAGCTGCAGTGTTGTACTAATAAACAGAAACTGCTTTAAACCCGTTTGCAGGATCACCTCTTTATCTTGACATTTCATGCGCATGGTGCACAGACCGTCGGTGGTCGTGAGCGGCAGGAGGTGTGATGAAGAGATATGTGGATGAATAAAGAAGTCTAGATTAAGACCGCAGGCGATTCAGCAGTGCCTGGCCCTTTAGGACAAAATACCAGTTAGACCCAGCAGGGAACATCTGTTTGAATTACAGTCACTTCAAATACAGTCTGAATGTGCACCAGGCGACTTCACCATACAGTATAGACACACCGCCCTGGATACTGAACCATTTCAGTGGTGCAGATGATAACTTCTGTGCAGTGTGACATCAGGTGTACAGAAGAAAACATGCTGACATGCTTGATGTGATATTTACCAATCAAAAGCAGGTGATTTTCATGTTTTTCTCATGTCAGCGCTGCAGTGTCCTATTTGGTCCTCTTAGAGGCGCTGTGTGATCCCAACCACTGAACATAACATTCACTCTGCTGACACTCAGCTCTAAACTGTGACCCCTAAATGTCCATATAAATCTCCCGCTCTGCACCTCCTCCCTCTAATAATGCTATGAGACAGGAACCAGTTGTGCAGAAAATAATGCTCTGCCCTGCAATGAGCATGTTCAAGGTGGAGATGCTGTGTTAGTCACTCACAGCAGTAATTACTTGGTTGCATTCCAAATCAGATGATTGTACCCTCTCCTCTTCATAAATATGACTGCTCACCGATAGGTTTCTGAGAAAATGTCATGTTTTGATGCAAAGTCGTGCCTGCGGTGGCAACATCAGCATCCTAACTTCCTGCCTCCGTTGCAAACAGCTGATGGATGTCAACTGCATGCTATCTGGTGCAATTACAAAATAAGATTAGACGTAGACTTAATTTATGTGACCTCTGTTTATTGATCCAGGAGCCGGAGGTGCAGAGGTGGGGGATGGGCGTGGAGGAGGAAAATGTGAGCGAAGGGTCCATGAGCAGCCCCCGCGTGTGAGAATGGTCCTCAGTGTCCTTGTGAGGTGCACACAGAGTCCAGCTGTCCGGCCAACTGTCGTGTAGTCAGGGAAATGAAGTGAGGTAAACAATGCAGTGTGTGCTTTGTTGATTGCAGCCAGCTCTGCTCTGGTTTGTGTTTCTCCTCCAGCTTGGCACAGGTACACATTCGATGTAAAGCAACAGCAGGGTGCGAGGAATTTGATTACATTTCACTGCTGTTTACATACACACATTAAATTCTGTCTATGTCTGAGGATGGATGAGCTGTTTGTTAATGATGACAGGCTTTAATAATGATGATGGGTTTTACTGATGATGATGATAGGGTTTATGACCATATATGGAGGAGCTGGCTAATTAACAGAAGGTGTTAACTTGCTAATAGTTTAAACCATGTAGATCACAAGCTCAGGAAACACAGCTTCATACTGACATAATGAAACCAAGGTGGTCTCATTTATATGCATGACTTCCAAACCTGTTTAACTGTCAGCATACAGTGAACCAGCTAAAAAGATTTTAGCATTATAGTGAAACTAAACTCCACACAGCCATGCGAGATTAGAATTTTTTTAATTAGCATCACATCATGAAGCTTTTCTAAGCACCAGGCAAGTAATGACAGTGTCATGTTGATGCTTAAAAGGACAGGAACACAAACAGAGTCTGTGATGTCCGTGCTGCCTGAATCTATTGCTGCAGGGGTTAATTTGGGTCCCAGTGGAGGATTTGGTGAGACTAAGTAGGATTTTTTAAGATATGTGAGGAATGGTTGTGCTGTTTGTGTTCATGTACATGCATGTTGACACGTGTCTCTTTGGTAGATGGTTTTATTATTTGAGCCGTATAAAGAAATTACATTTTACCAACTGTATTTTTTTTTTTTTAGCGATGACAATCTGCACTATTACTTGTTGAAATGATTATTGCTCTTTTATTTTCTATTTTTATTTTATTTTATTTTTATTTTATTTTTATTTATATTTACATTTCCCTAAATAGACCATTAGAAACATAAATCTGGAAGATGTGAATATAGTTATTTCCTATAATTAAATCAGCTTGATCTCTGTAAAAGAATATATATATATTTTTTTTCTAAACTACCAGAACAAATGCATTAGGGTCAGCTCTGAACATACTATTTTTGAGATATACCTCAAATCTGTATACGCCAGTAAGTTGCCACAACGGTCATCATTGGGTCTGAAGACCTTTTTAGCTTTAAATATGTGACTGTTGTGTGCTCCATATACAGTATATCGTATTTCCAGGATTATCAACTGGGAGGAGATGTGAGGGAGCTGTCAAGCCACCATCAGGAGAAGAGTTATAAAAAGAGAAAATGAAAGCTGGTTAACTGTTGAGAGTCTGGTTTTTTTTTTTGTTTTTTTGTAAGTGGTCTCTTTGAAAAAGCAGAGAAAATCCTTTGTGGTGAGAGAATAGAGAAGAATCAGTGTCAAAGACAGTTTAGGCATAAGGGGAGAAAAGATGGAGAAGGGCTTTCCTGCAGTAAAGCAGAAAGACCGGATTTTAGTTTCAGCAGCTCTGACAGATAAACAAAGACAAAAAGAAACAATGAGTGAAAAAGGAATAATTGTATTGAGTGTTGATTTGATGTGAGATCCAGGTGGAAAAGCCACAGCATGAGAGAGAAGGTCAGAGGAAGACAGGGAGGCAGAATGAAATATGAAGGTGAAGAAAGCAACGGAAAGAAAGAGGAATGAGTCAGGTGGAGGAGGAGGAGGACCAGATGGAGACAGAGAGAGAGGAAGAGCAGAGAGACTGTGCCAAGCAGGGATATCACAAAAGGAGACCGAGTCCCTCGCGGAGAGCAGAATAGAGAGTGACACAAATTGATGGTCCGAGACATTAGGAGACAAGATGTGGAGGAGGCTCCAGAGAAGCATAAGCCAACTCCAATTTCATCTTTATGAATGAGTGAAGAGGCAGAGAGGGAAATATGGAGGGAACACAAGAGAGGAATAATGAAATGATTCCCCTCCTAGTGCTGTCTTATCACCAGGATATTAATGAATCAGCTGTGGAGAGCAGGTCACAGAGCAGAGAAACATTTGATGAGGAGGCAAGGATGAACATTAAGAAAGGCTAGTCCATGCTGATCAATCTGTGCACGCTGATTACAGAGAGGAGAATATATATATATATATATATATATATTTAAGATTAGACCTACTTTTAGTTGGGTCGAGGTCAGGAAAAGGCTCAGGCCAACTGTGACATGAACAACAAACGTTGCTACACCTGTCAGGGTTTACTGTGGATTACTCTGAAAGACTCACACAAAGACAGGATCGGTGGAGCCGTAAAAACAGACCATAAATCTGATGTATACGTTTACAGTTAAAGCCACACAGGAGTCAGCTGGAATTGGTGAATGTGCTCCCAGCTCAGAGATAAGATACCAAAACAAAAGTCATACTTGGTTTCTCAGAACAACAAAACAATGTGTTTAAATGACAGAAGGAAGTGAGATGGATGTTGCAGATACTACCAGGTAAAAGATGGTCATTTATTCCACAAGGTGCAAAAATCCCCCATTGATATCGAAAAGAATGTGATAAAAAATGTCACACTTTAACTGAAAAATAGCAGCAACAAAAAAACTAAATTAAAGCTGCCTCATCAAATCAAGATCCAAAACAAATGTGAGAGACTTAGCTCAAGGTAAAAGTGATGAAGTCAGTCAGCTGCACAGTGTAGCGTGTTTGTGGAAAGCACAAGGAAAGGAGCTACTGATTCTGAGTCATAATACTGCAGGGCAGCAGTTTGAGAGAGTGAATGAGTGGAGTCAAGGAGCTCAGCTTCTTTATGATGGATCAGGATGAACACTGGGAGCGCTTTAACTTGAGAAATAGACACAGATCACCACAGCAACCTGGTAGCAACCGGCTTTTTATTGTCAGGCTCTGTTATTTTTGTTATTTCTTTCTCTTTTGAGGTGTTTCTCTGTTTTTTTCCTGGATGTTTAAATGTTTTGATGAAGCCTAGAAGAAAAGTGAATCAACGAGAATAATGACAATAAGTCCTATAAAGTCAGTGTCATTGATTCTTCCACATCTCCAGCTGTGTATTACAGTACAGCCTGTCAATTCGATGCATACCTGCACAGAAACAGATGCCTGTGTGGGTTTGCAGGCATTTCATCACATTTTATCTGTTTCATATGTGCGCCCTAGCACGTCTGGCCCTCTACACATAGTTATGTGTTCTTTAAATCTTTAAATAAACATTCAGCGCCCCAACACTTGAGGAAGCAGGTAGGATGAACTCCTAAAGTTTATGCATTTGTGCTCTACCTAATAGACTGTGCTGAGCGCACAAATGTAGTGTTACATGTGGGTGTTGAGTGACAGTTGAGTTAGACTTTTAATGAGAATAGACGGTATTTTTAATTAGATATAGAGGTCCATAGTACAAATACAGTTTCATCCAGTCTTTACCACAAACTAGTGAGTCTTCATTTTAATGAATGATATATTTAGCAGGTAATTACTACACTTACCTGTTATTTTCTTTATGCTGCAGCAGAGTGAAGCCCAGCACTGCATATTTCTAACTTTCACCATGCACGAGTCTGCACTTGAGTGCGTTCTGTGGAGCGCCGGCAGCAGATATGGTGCAGTGCTGTTTCTGCCCCTCACTGCCGTAGTCTCCATGGTGCTTAACATCATTACTGCCCTCCTGTCACCACAGCAACCGGCCTGGTTACACCCTCAGCAGTGCTTTTGTTTAGGCATTTATTGACTCTGGACATGCATGTGTGCATGCGTGAATGTGGGATGCTTGTTGATGTGAATGTACATGACACGCAGCGGCGAGTCAGCCGCAGCCATCCCCATTGCAATAACAAACTGTGGCCTTTAAGTGAATGAATAACCACAAATATTCATTATTTAACATCCTATCAGACAATCAACTTTATTAGCACTCCTCTCCGTCGGCCTCTTCCTCTCCTCCCACTTTCAGTATTTCCCAGTACGTGGCCACGTGCCGCCTGCGCTGACTGAAGGTTTAATAACACTAAAAGGTCCACCGCCCCCACACCCCTCTCTTCTCTCCTTCAGTAACCTCCCTCATTACTGAAATGATCAGGTCCGACCTAATAACTTACCTGCCTATGAGTCATGACGAGACTGAGAAACAATGGTGTGAGTAAGATCTGACTGCATGGTATGATTTGAGGGGGGATGAGAAGGGATGGCATCCCTATTGCTAACAAAATGACGCGAATGTTAACCTGCCCTAGTAGCAGAGAGAGTGCAGGAGTACTTTAGTCGAATACGTTAGTCAGCCTGACTCACTGATCCTTCATCTGACTGAGGTTAGTCACAATCTATGGCCCCGACCGTGGCTCTCAAATATCTGCGTATTGATAAATCACTTTGTATTGATAAATGCTCCCATTGGGCCATCCCCCCTCTTCTGTTTAAAAAAATAACAAATCACCTATGAGAGTAAATGAGCAAAAACCACAACAGGAAGTTATTGCTTGTTTTGTGGTGCATTTACTTTACATGTAAGTCTTTAATGGAAGTGAACAGATTAAGTTTGTATAATTTATCAACAGAGGCCCAGAGAGTGTCCTGATGTATCTCTCAGAGATGTATCGCTTCCCAGTGCTGAATAATAAATGTTAAAGCAGCTGAAAGCACTGCATTGTACTCGGCACTCTTGTAAAGGATGTGCAGCACCTATATTCTACACAGCATGAACAGCTACAGTACGTTTCATGTTACGCCAACACCACACCGTCATGTGCACTGCCTGTCAAGTGCTGTATTTAAGTACATGTCTACAGGGCTTGGATTTTACCTCAATATTTCCATTTGTGGATACTTTATACCTCTGCCACTACATTTTGGTGTGAAATTGTATTCTTTTTAAAACCCTGTTTCCAAAAGAGTTGGGACGCTTTTTTAATCTAAATAAAACAGATTGTGATGAGATGCGTTGCTGCCATCAAATTCAAAATGAGCATATATTTTTCATAAAACAATAACATCTCTTGTTTGATATGTTGTCTTTGGTCTATTTTTTTTTCTATTAAATATAGGTTTACATGATTTCCAAATCAGCATATTCTGTACATTTTACACAGCGTCCTAACTTTTTTGGAAATGGAGCTGTAGTACACTAATTTACTAGTGACACATATATAAAAGTTCAAAATTATGATGTGATTTTATAATCAAACTACATAACTGTAGCCTATACATTTCATTCCAGAGTATACTGTTTAAACAGTAAAAGTTTCTATACATAATGCATGGCATTTTAATAAAATAAATAATCATCATATTACACTCAGAGACATTTTTCTGCATAATATTGACTTTTAGTTTTGATATTTTAATAATAATTAGCTGATGTCTGTCATGCCGTGTTGTAGAATTTCTTTGGTGTGTGTATCTGCCACACTGATCCAACACTTACCTCACAACATCCACATATGGATGTAAAATGTCAACAATGCATAGCAGTTATCATCTTTTTGTTAAACACAGCACAGCTGACATCACTGCATAATAATTTATTCACATATTTTTTTTTTTTATACATACTATATATTATTATTGCTGCAGTTGTGGCGCCTCTCAGGTATTCACTTTCAATATTCCCGTAATGAGATTCTATGTTCATATCTCTATATTTTTCATCTTCATGCATGCTGAGTATTACATTTCACAGGAGCAGGATGCAAATAAATAAAACAGTCTCTTTTTTAAGTTACATGTCATAATCTATCCATTCTATTAATGCTTCGGTAACATGCCTTTTTCGAATGTCCATAGAGGAGAAAACACTTCTTGGAAAATATAGTCTCCATTAGAGGGTGAAGGCATAACAAAGAGCACATTAATAATACATATTGTTAAAGCTCGCAATCTATGATTAATCTTCATAACCACCCGAACCCCTGCTCCCCCACCCATGTAAAGCCTATCTATACCGCATAGGGAAAAGGCTACGTGTAATTATTACATTTCATCTATGTACAGTAACTTTGAAATATGGCACCGGATCTGCTCGTGAAAAACAAACAAAGTTGAGGTTACATGTTAAAATAGTTGTGACTACAATACTTTTCCTGTTTAGCTGAAAAAAAGTCTGTCATATTTCCATTCATAAGCTTTCGACCGCAATTTCACTATACAAGCCAAACACTGGCAAACTGCTGTTTTCAGTAGCTTCTGAAAGTAAACAGCGTTCCCTGCAGGCGCTGGGAGCATCGTGGTGCATTAACACAGTTTTGGAAAGTAGATCTAACTCATCTTCAATGCGACTCGTGTTTCCACGTTGAGCAAAAGCTCCCGGGCAAATTCAGTCTCTAGTCTGATTGGCACCTAATGCAACAAAGAAAATGAAGAATAGTGACAATGTTTTTAGAAAAATCCTGGTTCATTGATAACAAATACTGTGTTCCAGTTTATGCTGACCATTTTAGTGCTGACAGTTTTTGTGTTTGTCTTTGTGTTTGTCTATAAAGGTGCATATTTGTCCACCGAGTGACTTTACTTGAACATTGTAGACAAAGACAACTAACACTATCTCTCCCTCAGTAGCTCAGATTAGTTTTGCATTCGATTTTCTGACTAAAGTCAGAGACTGGCTTTTTTTTCCCACACACATGCGTATGCATGCACACGCTTAAGCTCTTGCATATGCACACGTAATTGGAAAATGAGGGGATTATTTCTGATCTAAGGCAAAGGCAAATCTTAAAGAACTTCAGAGAATTCAACCTCCGACTATCTCTACAGTGTTTTAATATCATTTGCAATTGCTCAGTTCTATCTGTTGGGTTCTTTGAAGGCACCTAGTGTCACCTAGGCAGAGCAGAACTCTCATGTTGTTAAGCTTTAGGTGTAAGCTTTGATGCAGCAACACAGTTGCCTTTTTAGGAAGGTGAGTTGTCTCTCTCGTGGTGTCAAAAACTCTACTTGGTGAATGAATTCTTCGTCGTGACTGCACACAGTCTGTCTGTGCTCCTGAATAATAATGCAGAGGTGAGTTTTATGTCCTACTGATCAGGGGTCCGGGGCCAGGGAAAAGCTCTTCTCCAAAATGTAAAAGGTCCTCGAGCCCCCAGGCAGAGAAGCCTCTGTCAGACGTAGGCTGACTCACTGGACTGGGTCCTGCCCAGGTTTGGGGCCTGGGACAGGTGTGAAACATCCTTCTTGCGCACTTCACAAATGGACTTCCTTCGTGCCTGCACTCCTCGCATGGCCGTCTTTATCTTCCTCCAGCCAAGGTGGTTGAGCTCAGCCAGGTTGAGAAGCACGCATATGCCGCTTACTGCAAACATAAAGACCAGAAATACAGTCTTTTCCGTGGGACGGGACACGTAACACTCCACCTCCTTCACACATGGGTAGCGGTCGCACTCAAACATCCCCGGCACGTTGAAGCCGTACAGGAAGTACTGGCCGGCCAGGAAGCCGATCTCCAGCGCGTTGCGGAACACCACCTGGATGACGTAGAAACGGGAGATGCCTTCTTGCCGTCGCACTTTCGAGCTCTTGTGTGTTTGAGGCATGCCTCGGGGTCCGTTAGGGATCTCCTTGACGTCCAAGTCGTGGTCCTCCTTACTGCTGTCGGGGTGCACCAGGATGCCATTGATGTTGCGAGAGTGAAGTTTGCGAGCGTGATGGTCGTGATGGCGACCATGGTGACCGTGACCGTGGTGATCCATGTAAGGATGGAGGAGAGAGTAGCTGCGATCTCGTGCTTTTGCAGACTGATGAACAGAATAGGTGATGAAGCACAAGCTCGGCGTGCACACCAGGATGATCTGAAACACCCAGTAGCGGATGTGCGAGATCGGGAAGGCCTTGTCGTAGCAGGCCTGGTTGCAGCCGGGCTGCATGGTGTTACAGATGAACATGATTTGTTCATCTTCGTACACCTTCTCCCCCACTATGCCGACTATTAGGATGCGGAAAATCACCACCACCGTCAGCAGGATCCTGCAGAGAGATAGAAGGAGAAAGAGAAGGAGAGGGCAGGAAGGGGAGGGGGAGAAGGAGAGAGAGACAACATCAGTACGTGAGGAGAAAATACACAGAAGTTCAGGAAACGCAAAATAATTGCTGGTCTTGGTTCAATATAACCTATGTGGTGAATGGATGTTTGTCGAGTATGTTTTTTTTTTCTTTTATTGGCTTTGAAACCACTTTAGATCAACAGAAAGAAAATAGTTTTCAGGCAAAAAATGTGTGTGTGTGTGTGTGTGTGTGTGTGTGTGTGTGTGTGTGTGTGTGTGTGTGTGTGTGTGTGTGTGTGTGTGTGTGTGTGTGTGTGTGTGTGTGTGTGTGTGTGTGTAAGATTGCACGTGTAATCACTCAGCTGCTGTGACAAACAATACTGCAGGATGGTGGAGTTGTGCTCCAGATAGCATGCACACATCAGGTCACTAATCATAAGAGCCCAAAACACACTCGTCTTCACTGTTGGGCTGAAAACGGAACAACACGTTTGGCAAACACATCACTGATATCAGTGTGTGTGACTGCATGCCAGTGATCGCCATCCACTGATTGGAGGATCAATGTACATCTCTGATCATATTAATCAACGCTTTTCGTCATATTCTGTCATAAATATCTTTTGTTGTAGTAAAGCTCATTGATAAATTTGAATTTGCTGTGCAAATGAGGTTTTTGTCTCATTGTTGACATCCACGTGAGGGAAGACGTGTTTAGATGTGCAACAGTACGCATATCAAAAAAAGTGCGATACCTCAAATATACTAAAATGTCTGTTAAATCTCCAGAGGAGAGTTGATTATCAGTAACTTACTGCTGAACCATACAGCTAGCGTGTTTTTAAAACTGCGAGGACATCCCATAGTGCATCATTAGTTCATTGCTGCAGAGAGAGCTGTGTCCAGGGACCGGTGAATCGAGAGAGTCGTGCAGCTGCTTTTCAAAGCCTCTGAGAGACTGGTGTGCTGTACTGTTATCTTCTGGTGTCGATCCAGCATTGGACACTGCGGAGGAGGACTGGGGCTTTAGGGGCTGCACTGTCAGCTCTTTCTAATGAGTGAGGAAAGCCTGCGCATCGTGGGGCTCCCTGGTATGTATGCCACAATGCAGTAGATGTGTACGCTCCCCGTGCAGACGAGCCATTTACTTGGAACACACTTGTGTCCGAGCACAAAAGGACCACCCAAGGCAACTGAAGGGACAGAGATAAATGGGAGGAGGCCCCTGGTGGATTAGAACAACTGGGATAAATGGCAGCTAGGTGGGAGAATAGCCTTTAAGGTGATGTAAAGTGATACGATTCCTGTGCATTTTAAATATGCACACGAAAAGCTGGTCTTTTGCTCTGTTATTTTAATCTACAAATCATATTAAATGAGACTCCATAGTTTGTCTTTTAATGAGGATTGAAAAATGCCCACGCACCTTCCCTGGCCAGTTACCACAACAACCTGTGAATTACTGACAAGGTAAAGATCAGGAAGCAAGTGCAGGGTTGTAGAAAATGTGTGCCGACATCAGGTATGGAGGACAGAATAGTGTCAAATGTTTGATAAGTTACCTTGTTAAAGCCCAGCGGAAGACGGGTGAAGGTAAGAGCTATAGCATGGGAACATGTGCTAACGTGAAATAGACCTAAAATAGAGCAGAGCGCTGCTGCAGGACTGTTCCTGCTCCACCTGCGTATACATCCCTGTGTGTGTGGTTTTTTTTTTTGTGTGAGAAAGACAGACACGAGGACACAGAGACAAAGAGGGAGAGTCAGCCATGTGTGTGACTTGTGCAAAATGGCAAACATGTCCAGCCGCCTGTGCTCGGAGCAGCTGCGAGTGCATCCGCTACACTGCCTTTCAGTGGGTCTGAAAACACAGCAGAATTAAACTACTCTGCACCTTAGGTCTTCCAGAAGTTACACGCAGGTCCTGTTTTTGTAATTTACATAAAGATTTTCAGTCAATATCTGATCCTTTGCAGCGCACCTGATGTGTGTCTGCCTTCGCTGGTGGTATGACAGCAGTGGATTTGACCGAAGGGCTGATACTGATGGTTCCCTGCATCTGCATTGATGGTTTTCTCTCTCACAAGGAGTCACTGACGCGTACTGCTCACTGAGATGGAAATCTGTGGTCGACGCTGCTCATTTATATGCAAATATTTGTTTAGATAATATTGGAAAAAGGACTAACTCATGTTCAGTGTCGGTGTGAGGATCTGCAGTGCTGGATGCTGATTTAAAACTACATGACAGGCTGGAGAACAGCTTACAGTATGTCTGCATTACTGTGTGTTTCTACTCGAGGTCTGCTTCTTCTCATCTCACTGATAATTAACGAAATGTCACAAAGTCTGTCAGCTATCCACGTGTCTGGTTTTAAAATAAATTTTAGTATTAATAGATGGTTTGTGAAGAATAAAAATGCATGCAACAACTTGGTATCACCATTTTGCAAGCTGCTAACAGTCTTCACGTAATATGTTCTGGGCAGACCAGAACTGTGTATTCCCAACACACCAGACGGTACTAAGGCTCGTCCAAGTCCAAGGTCCAAGGCTCGTTGTAGTGGCAGTCTGCACCCACGAGAGTCCATTCTGATTATTTCTTACTGACTTTTTGTGCATTCATTTTTGTCTGTTTAGCACCCTTTAAACTCAATTTAATAAAGCATAAAGTTGCCAAAATACCAAAAAATGACACGTGACAATAAAGTTTTTCAAATTCAGACCACCCAAAATGTTATTATAGAACAGTTCAACGTTCTAAAAGATTTCACTATTCACGCACGCAAAAACAAAGAAATGTCAGATGTAAAACTACAATACACTCTTTAAATTAAGATATTTTATGCTAACTCATTTTGTGCTCCACATCAGCCCTTTCAACTGGTTTTCTCAGCTTCTCGATATGATATACTATAAATAAAGTTATGTTACTTCAAATTAAATACGCTCTGTGTATTCACTGATGGACAGACTTTAGATGGTCACACTACAAATGTGACATTTGGCGAGTGGACTGATCCTGTTTCTACAGGATTCGTTGCTTCAGATACTTTCACACAGACCAACAGTAACAATGTATTTGAGCATCACGTGTTTATCATCATTATCTTTTCTCTGGTGTTAATCTGTGCTCATGTTTGTGATTGCTCATGTGGTGACTAAAAAAAATATCCAGGATTTTATAACAAACAAGCAGAGACATTTCACATGTTCATTTCTATATGAACCTTTAACCACCGGCATCCTGCCAGATAAAAGCCTGTGTGCATTTCTTCCAAGTATATGAGTTGCTGTGGGCTCATTAAATGCAGCATAAACAGCTGATATGGATTAGTTGATAATATGGACTGCAGAGAATAACCCTTCATGTTATTTTGAAATGCGACACCGTGTGTGATTGCAGATTTCCTACTGCAGCTTTGTTGACCTCAACCGAAAGAACTTTGAGACTTTGTTTAGTAGTGCTGTATTGCGGCTATTTGGTCATTCAGTCAGTACCTATGCATTTTTTTGTCATTAAAAAAAATCCCCAAGACATTGCATGTATTGAGCGTTGTGTGTGTGTTTCCAAGTGTGCATCTATTTGTGTGTGTGTGTGTGTGTGTGTGTGTGTGTGTGTGTGTGTGTGTGTGTGTGTGTGTGTGTGTGTGTGTGTGTGTGTGTGTGTGTGTGTGTGTGCACTCTACTGCTGGATAACAGGATAATCAGCACGGGGCAGATTGCTGCATTAGCAGAAAGCAGCGCACGGAGGTTATCTGCAAACATCAGTGTTTTAAGTCCTGCGGAGTAACTAGCCAATACTGAAAGTTAGAGGAGACCGTGGCAGGACAGCCCGCAGGCCTGAACCTGCAGAATATTCAATAACCATCATAAATGATGAAGACGATTTTTAGAATTTTAAGTATCTTCAGCCCGACGGGAGTATGAAAAAAAAAATCACTTGCTGAGAAGGTGAAAAAGATTCAGGCATTAAGACACATTCTTTTTTAATCACCTGGTTCCTTTAACCAAAAGTTCCTTAAATGGTTGGGTAAATTATCTCCCACGACAGTCACCACTCATCAGCTCTTTTAGCTGCGTGCTCCCTGGAAGACCTGCTTCAAGCTAAGAATAATCCTCATATTTTTGGAGACGTACATCCCTCCACTGTCCGAGATTTGAAAGAATATTAATCCTGTCTGCGTCTCTAGATTGTGAAACTTCTTATGTAGCTGTCATTTTCTTCTGCTGCATCTCTGACAGCTGACATTTTCATAAAGTGCAAAGACCAACCGCAGCTCATGGACATCTTAACGTTAATGTCTCAGGAGACGAGTGGAGGAAGTAAAGACAAGGACATTGTGTTTCTACGCTTCAAACTGATCTGTAAGCAGCTGATCGACCTGTAAGATTGTGTGTATAGTGTAATAGCTGCTCTTCAGCTGGTGTGACGGCTGGACATGCAAGCTCTGTCTTTCCCAGAGGCTTTCGCACACACACACACACACACACACACACGCACGCACGCACGCACGCACGCACGCACGCACGCACGCACACACACACACACACACACACACACACACACACACACACATGCACACACACACACATATGCTCATTCATACAGCAGCTGCTGCCGCCAGCCTCCAGGGAGAGCAGTGGCCCTGAGCACAAGAGCAGATGCATCAGAAAACACAAACACACACACACACTTGCTCTCACACACAATAAATCCTGCTTTTACAGTATATGAGTCAAAAGTAACTGACGTATGAGGATGGAGATCTGCACATGTAGGCGGCCAGACAGGCCTCTGAAGGACTGGATAAGTGCACGATTATCTGTGCAGAGACCCAGGGTAAAAATATTCTTCCCACCCATACACTCTTAATAATAATCTCCACTGATTGCTGATGGCGGCACATAATGAGTAAAGACCTTAGCAGGCCCAGAAATTAGGCAGCTTAATGATCGGAGTTGAGACGTTTCTTTCCTCCCGCCCCTTATCACGGCTCCCCTCTCAAACTATTTTAATAGTTTAAAGTCTTGCCCACACATCAGGCTGACGTGCACGACTGCCTGCAGTGCCCCTGAGAGTCAGTGTGACGAATATTTTAAGCTGAACGTGTCTGCCATCAGCTGCGGAGGCTCACTTACTCCTGGCTTCTTGAGATGTTTTACAGGGTGTAAAACATAAATGGTTTAAGAATAGATTTGTATCATTAAATTTTTTTTGACTGAAATCAGAAAGGTCTTTTCATTCTGTTAAGCTTCAAAACAAATGTAATTACATCACTTGCTCGTTCAACATCTCAGAGAGATTTGGCTTCCAGCTGGTTTCAGCAATAAAGGAGGAAACAGAGAAAGTTAATTGGGGGAGACTCTACAGGTATCTGTGGATAATTATACGTTGACTGAGAGACATCAACAAGATCTGAGCTCTTATATAACAGCTTTATTAAAATAATGAGACTGCGCTAAAGTCTTTAGATGCACAGGGTTTTTGTTTCATAAACAAAACTGCTCTGCTGAAACAAGTAATACTACAATCTTGGAAAGCTGGAGGAGATTGTGTTTGAAATTCCACAGACAACTTTTCTATTAACCTGCTGCGCAGCCTAACCATGCGAGATGCTGATGCCGTGCACACCAGATGAAGCTTTTCCTCTGTCCAATTTGACTAAAATTAAGCCTTTAATCTAAAATTACCCTTTCATCTCAATTCAAGCTACGGGAGGCAAACATTATGCACGAGTATTTTTCTTTCTGAAATAACATGAAAGCTGAAAATCTTCGAATGAAAGGTATCAGCATTTTCCTTCAGATACCAGCAAGCGCATTTTGCTGATTGCATCAATATATAATTTCAGAATATTCCACGAATCACATCGCAACTATTCAGTATTTGGAGTAAAGACAAATTCTACACAACTGAGTCGAATAGAAAAATAAAAGTAGGAGATTGGATTTGAGTCAGTGCAAAACATAAAGTAGTAAAATGTATCTGCAGAAAGGTTGTATTATAGATGGATGTTGTATCTAAAATTGAGGGGCTTTTGATGGAGGACTCAGCCTCTGAAATAATTTCATTTTTCAGCGAGACACAGATTAGCCTGGGGTTGGCCTCACTCAGTGACTCCCATCAGCTCACTCGCTTTCTTTTTATCAGTACATCTTTTTTGTTGAAGAAGAAAACAAGAGGACCTTAACTGGAACAAATTTACTCTGTATGCAGCACTCAAATTAAATTGAACATTAATTTGAAATGGTATCGTTCAGCATTTTGCATCATACCTTTACCTCAGTTAGAAAACTCCCAATATGCATTAACTCTGTTGCACCTCTGCGATGTGTTTGGACTGCAGGAACCTTTGTTTTAGGAGTAGCTGCAGGAAAAAATAAACTGCGTCTGTCTCTGAATTTGTGGAAAATCCATCATGAATATACATCTGAATAAATCAATAGATTATATGAATTAATAATGAAACTTATCATGTTTTTAATGTATTCATATTAACCAGCAGCACATAGGACTGCCATGACTCCGCCTCCTCAGTCATATTGGTCACCGACTCGGCTGACTTGGCAATGCCCCACTTGGCCAGCTTGTGTAGAATAGAGTCGAAGATGGAGGAAATCAAGTAAGTAGATATAAATCTGACCTGACATGAACAATGACATGTTCATAATTGTGTTTCTTCTGAATGAGGCTTCGCACAAAATATATTTCCATCACACTGTACTGTATGTCAGGTCTCGATTAAAAAACGTTTTTGACCTAAACAAGTGAATATGCAGAAATGAAAGAAAAGCAACTACTGTCAGTTTCGGTCTTTGTCCAGTCATGCTGATGAGCAGATTGTGTTCTTATATTTATAAAAATCCAAATTATAGTTGATTGGATAACACCACTACTTACTGGAAATTTGTATAATGTCTCATATCCATGTTTTGATTTCACACCTAAAAAATACCATTCATCAGCAGCTTAGATTCCTAATATTTCAAACAAAGTGACATAAAATTACTTTTACTAAGTGCTTTAAAAGGTTAGTTTTGGTGCAAAATATCTGTGCTATTAAAGTGTACCCACTACATGAGGTCAGTAAACAGAACCTTTACTAAATGCAAATGCTGATTAGATGGTGAGATTGGATTGTGAAGTTTTTTTTATCAAATAAACTGTGTGGGAGTTTAAAAAAATATTATTTGATTTTTGGACACCAGGCAGCAGGATGTAACACACTATTGATATCAACCATTGTCAACTTATAAACATAAAAATGGGGAACATGTGGTCTACTTACAGCAAATACAGAGCAGCATAAAGCTTGAGTTAGAGTTGTGTCTCTGGCCACCTGACAAAGACTCCTTCTTGTTTTAGCTCCGTTTTTGGTTTCCATTAAGTGAGAGACATACTGTGTCTGGCTAGTTATCGCGAGTCACTTACTTTGTCATTTTGCCATTTGGTGCTAAGCAGGAAGTTTAACATACAGCCACCTGCAGCTGGAAATTACGTTGATGAGAGCGGCGGAGGGTAAATCAAAACAAAAAAGTTACAGACTGTGAAACCAAAACAGTTTGCTGAAAGACACTAAAATGCTTTGTAGGTTGAGGGAAGCTGCAGACCCAGGTGCTAATTGTCGGTGGGTCCATCGATCTTTCACGCATGGATCCTTTGTTAATTTAAAGATTTGATTAGTGTAGCTTTAAAACATCTATTTCTAAATTTAAAAGGTATTTATCATCAGATGTAAAGTAAGCTGTTGTTGCTGTTATGGCAACCATCTCTGTGGAAGTCAGTTCTCATTCCCAGGGTGTTTCCTACTGCCATTTTGTCAAGGCTGTTGGCTTCAAAAAGATGTTCACAAGGTTCCCTTTGGGATGTAAAACATATGCACATAGTACCTTATGTGTTATGCACCATGACGAGCCGGGTTGAAGGTCATGTGTCGAAGTACAAATGGGGGTAAAGTCCATTTGGGGTTGTTTGATGGAACAAACCCAGGACTTTATCCTGGGAGACGTGTGACATAGAAAAAAAAAAAATCGAATTGGGATTGGAGAAGTTACGTAGTGTATCTAACCTGTGTAATGTACAGTTGTGCATTAAGTAACTTTAAAAAAAAAAAAAGTATGTAATGTTATTTAGGTAAAAGTACTTTTTCTAACCCAAACTGTGATTTTTTTTTTCTCCAAACCCTAATCATGTGGTTTTTGGTGCTTAAATGCAAGTCACCTTGTGCGTGTATATGAGATGTGAACGACTTTTATAAAACGGCAGTATTTGATGCCTTCCATCACACCTTTAATTTGATTTGCCACCAGTTATTCTTTTATTTTATTTATTTATCTCTATTTTGAGTAAATTTGGTACCCAATGTGAATTTGAATCATCAATCTACACTGAGACTATAAGCACAATGACAAGATGGTTCACTGATACAGAAACACTTTCAGGCTGCAGTCAGTGCAATTTATTCTGCACATTCATGAACTCCCGTTTAATATATGTTTTAATTTGGAGAACACAGGAAAATGTGTTTGTTATGAATGAGGATGTGTTTTGTTGTGCGTGTTTTCCCGCCCAGGCTGCCAGCCTGCATTATGTGCATCAGGTGTAAAAGTGTGTGTATGGAAATAGGAGAGGGATGTGATCGGTCGACCAGCTGTCTGTTCTCCGTGCTCATTGGCTCCTGTCAGATGACAACTCACTATATAATGGGAGCTCCACTCATCTCCTGCCTCTCCCAACTGGCTATACCTGTATTAGGAGTTTAAAGGAGCAGGCTGACATTTCTTTTTATTGTGTTCTCCTACTTTTGTTTTAGTTCGGAGGCTGAGGCACTGTATTGCACTTTGGTTTCATAGATTATGTTCGGCTATCAATGATGACTTGTCGTTATTTTGTCCTTTTCACACCCTGAAGCTGAAGCCTATCTCTATCAATAAAAAAGAACAAAGATAATAGTTCCCTAACACCAACACAAACCCGAACAAATCTCTCTCATCTGTTGTTCTTTGGGGAAAACGGGTCGCTGTCGTGCGCATATCAAGTACTGCAAAGAAATTGACTGTGTTGCCTAATATTCTCTTTATTTTTCAAATGAACCTTTATTGTTTCTTGATGAAATATTACTGAGCACATTTGACTCTGTGATACATGGTTTTGTGTTCACTGGACTACAATAAGGATTTGTCCATATCAACTCGTAAAAACGTAACAAATCGTGTCCTAATTAATATTTTTCATCACATATGGTGAAGCATGGGGAATAAAGAACATTTAAGCTTGTGCACAGAGAAACATTACACACTCGGCACACACCCCTGATGTGTTGCTGAGTTGAATAATAGCCTGCGTTGAATGAAAGCTGAGCTCAGCTTTACTGGTAAAATCCCCCTTGTCAAACAGTATAATCAATAACATTCAACAGCAGGGATTGCTGCACAAATAAACTAATGACAACTCTAGATGTTCAGAAAAATGGTTCTATTTGAGAGACATCCTCGCTGCAGGATGATTGATCACTTATCCCGCCAAATGCTGGGATATTGACGCCATTGTTTTGCTTTGCAACACAATCTTCTCTGACGGTATAGATTTTATTCAGGGCAATGGCTATTAATGATACATGAAGTGTATTCTGGTTTAATATTAGACTGGATGATGCCCTCGATTCAAGCAGAGCATTACTACATCTCAAATTATTTTGGGAGAACTAGGGTGCCCTTCTCTAAGTAGGGTGCCTCCTTCTTGTGGATATCCTGACCCATTTAGGCAAAGTGGAGAGAATGTGTCCGTGAACGTGAACAACTTTAGGGCAAAGAGGATAACATTGTCTGTATTTATATTTTAGTGCCAACAAACAAAGATGTGGATATAAAACCTTTCAGGACTCTCCATACGAGTGTGAATGTTTTTTAAACTGGATAAACAAGAACAACAAAGTATTTTATGTACCACTTTATCCACTGCATTAAAGAGCTAGTCAATTTTGCATACATTTTTAATGAATGACTTGACATCAGTTGTAATTTGCAACAAGAGCCACATAACATTTTATGGTTTATATTGTTCAAGTGGTGAGTAATATATGATAAATAATAGATTATTTAACTCTGTTATGCAGGAAGAAAACAAATATCAGGTAAATTGATGTAAAAATTTAAGTGTACATAAATTAAATGACACCAAAACTCAATTTTCAAAAATAACTATTAATCTGATTGAAGAGCAGGTTTATAAAATTGAATGTAAAAAGCATAAAGATTCATTTGCTTCCAGAACAGCGAGCTTCTCCCTCTCATTAAAGGTCCTGTTTATTAAGCCAAACCTGGATTGCTGTGTTTGCGCAGAAAGTACATGTTGCATGTAATTTCTCAGAAAGGCTTCAACTTCACCTTTTGCAGGAGCTGACAAAAAAAAAAAAAAAAAAAAAAAAAAAAGGGCTGGTGTATTTTTAGCAAGCCTCATCAATGCAGAGGACACATATTGAGTTTGTGTGTGTGTGCAGGCTGTTTCCTCAGCAGCAGGGTCAGTCAGCAGCTCCAGAGGAAGGAGCTCTGACACAAATTCTCGTTACTAAACCTCTGCAGAGAGGAAACTTTTCTTCCTTCCTCTGTTCCCCTCCTCCTCTAAACCTTTTTTGTTCTGCCTCTCCAGCTCCCTTCATCTCCTCTCTATCCATCCGACAACCTTTATTATTTTATCTTCCTCAGATCGCTCTCCGTTATCTCTCTCTCTCTCTCTCTCTCTCTTTTTATTTTTTTGCTCTACTTGTCTTTGGCGCTGACCTCACTACAGCACTGCAGTCTCGGGGAAGATGCATCAAGGGGAAGATGCATCAACTCACTTCCTTTCTCTCTTCCTTCCTACCTGCAAGGTATAAACCTCAAACCCAAAGGCGTCATCCTCTCACGGTCGAGCGCATGTTTTTTATCATGCACACCCGAGGTCTGCAAAACAGCTGAGCACCAAATGTGACAGAAAATAATGTTTTACGTCACGTTTTAATTGGTGAATAGTAGGCTTTTTTTTTTTTTATGCCCTTAGGTATAATGTGTTTAAATGTATTATAATAATAGGTAATAATTCGATTTTTATGGTTATGTATTTGGGGCAGTTCTACATAACTGACATCACACATGGAAAAAATGATGGGTCACGAAGATAAATGGCCCTTGATGTTCAGTTGTTTGCTGTGTTACGTGGACAAATCTAGTTTTGGCAGATTAGCAAAGTATACAAGCTGGTTGTCTGTCTGACTGGAGTAAACAGTTTTATTTGCATGAGATTGTATTTTTGTGAAGGTGTTCAAATGTTGGTCTGATAAGGAAGAATAATAGATAGAAGATAAAGAAAAATAAATGAAAAACTAAGGCAACATTTTCCCTGTGAATATTTTTACATGTGATTATGTTCTAAAGGGCTTCAGGAGACCTATCAGCAAATCACAGTCAGACAGTTTGATATTTGTTACAAGCTATTTTTATGCATTATAAAAAAAAAAAAAAGTATTGACTTGTAAAGTGTCATTTCAATTAATTAAAACGTGTACAAAACTGTGAGATATATAAGACAACTACGAACATTATCAAGGCTGCTCGTGTCACGTTTTACACAGCGACAGCTGTGCGGTCGGCATATCAACATGAAAACGTTTGATTAAGTTTGGGGACGACAATCAGTCGTGTCATGTAGAGATATAAAACGTGTGGCACACAGGGCACAGAGCTAACTCCATTGGAGTACTCTGCACTGCAAATTTTGACCAAGTAAACCACAAAAACTTGTGTAAGATCGTATTTTTACTTTTTTTTTTTTTTTTTTTTTTTACACAAAAAGCTACAGTTCTGTCATAACCTGTTGGAACACCACCTCTGCCCGTCACGAGCAGAAACTCAATACATGTCCTTAATTAACAGATGGAGTGAGACAGGTTGAGACGCTTTACAGGACGTACTAAAGTGTCGCTTATCTAATGCTGGAAGCACCGGGGGTCTTTATAACTGTGAATATACAGTAAATGTGGTTTGGATTCGAGAAGGAGGTTTAATGCAGCCTTGACAATGCTTTCTCTCACTGTGTCATCATGATTACAGTCATTGGTTATCCATGCACATACTGTACATTGCCCAGTTAGAAGTCAAGCTTATGGAGACCACAACACACAACATGAATCTTTGAACGAGTCACAATATGCAAGGCACCTGTGGTTAGTCAGAGGCACAGAAGCAACTCTCAGTTTGTCTGTCTCTTTCAAACACCATAATTAAGCTAACCTATGCCACCGCATGGAGTCCGTTTCTATTTTTTTTTAACACCGCTCTGCGTGCCGAGGCTAATTATCTATCCTATGCCAGGGCGTAGGTTAGCTTAAAACCTACAATTAAGGAGCAGCTTAATTGTAGCTTGATAAAGACAGTCCAGACGTTCGACGATACCATCCGACAAGAGTCTCATGGTGGAACGACATCCTCAAAAAAAAAAAAAAAAAAAGATGACTGACATGCAACCACGTTCCAAAGTTTTGATGCAGGGGGAGACGTTTCAGCCACGGGGGGGGGAGACATCGCCGTTCTCTTACTTTGGAACCGCATCCTTTCAACTGCAAAGCGCACGCATGCACAACTCTTTTGACAAAAAAAAAAAAAAAAAAAAAAAAAAGTTAACGACACACAAGGCTGAACATCCCGCCGGCGGTGCCATCGAGCGGTTGCCGCATGCTCCGGCCGCACCCCGGCGAAGTGCGAGGACTTTCACAATGCACAACAAAGTGCGACGGACCGCCGCCCGACCACGCCCCAACCGGGGGCCGTTGGGGCGTGGTCGGGCGGCGCGACAGACTCGAACCTTTCAACCCGTAGAGGTCAGTGCAACAATTTGGACTCCACGCGTTGGTTTCGCGTGGAGTTGCCCGTCAACGATCCAGGGAGGCACCTTTGCGGCGCAAATCTGCGCCAGTGGTGAACAATTCTCCAACTTGCCGGTACATCCAGAAAAACATCGTTCTTGTGATGTAAATGTTAAGTGTCATTGATTTCCTGACCATGCAGACACATGCTTAGGGTTAGGAATCAAGTCGTTATTCTTTAGTGGGTTTTTTTTTGTGTTCTTGCTGAGATTGCCCGGCGATGTCTACTGTCTAAAAAAAAAAAAAAAAAAAAAGCCTTTCGATAGCTAAAAAAGCAAAACCAGACCACCACTTAAAAATAAATTGCTCCACGCTAACCCAAAAGTCTGTCTGTTCAAACTGCTTAAGAATTTTCTACATTTTTTTTTTTTTTTAAATCATTTCTTCCTGCAATCGAGCTAACTGAAAGGGTCAAAACAAAACAAAACAAAAAAGGGCTTGGAAAAGGGGGGGGAAAGGAAATTCAGGGACCTACAACCGAAAATGCTCCCAAACACTGTGCAGGGTGACCCCGAAAGACAACGTTTCTCGGCTCGCGCGACAGAGACGGGCGGGGCGGGGAAGCGGCTGACGTTACAGCTGATGCTCCGGGGGTCGACTTAGAGAGCCCCGTAGGACGAACCCGGTCCGAGGGAAGCCGAACGCGTCGGGATCATTTACAAAAGCATCTCACTGTATTCAGCGCAGCGGCGCGGACCTGCGGATTTGGCACGAGGGGGGATTTCTTTTTTTTTTTTTCTTTCTCACTCGCTCGTAGTTATCGTTCAACTATCTGACGTCGCTTTGAAAAAGGTTTGACGCGGTGACGCGGTCTGTCGCGTAACAAACAAAAGACTACTCTGAATCGATCCATTAAAAAAAAAAAAAAAAAAAAAACGCCGCTCGGTTTACTGAACACATTTGAGGTATTCGGTGAACCCTTTTTAATGTCAGCCAGTGAAGTGCATGATCAACAAATGAGCTCGAATGAAGCGTTGAAGAAGAAACCCTCGCGTCATCCGAGTTCTCCTTATGACTTTTGAAAGAGGTAGCAGACAAATTGAGAGTTGCTTCTGTGCCTCTGAGAAACTGCAGGCGGCTTGAATCACCCGGAAGATTAATTCCCAGCAGTCTTTGTGCCCCGTGCACGTGCGCAGGGTATCGGTGATTCGGCCGCCGGGGCTGGATTTTAAAGCTGCATTAAGTCGATTTTTGACCACTAGGGGGCGGAAAGACTCCGAAACAAGTTCACAACAGTTCGCGTCTGGCTTATCAAGTGGTTACGGCTAACACGTTAGCAAACAGTTGCCTACTCACATATCCAGCAGAAACAGAGCAACACGGACATCCCTTTGGTCTCCTTTTTCTGGCCACCTGTTGAATGTAATTCCAATATTCACTGGCGTTTAGCCCTCGTTCGGACTTCCAGCTCATGACAAAAAATATGTCTCTTTTTGGCGTTGCTAATGTCCCCGACTTCCTTCCCCAGTTCCTTCGGCTTGTTGCCATTTTCGCGCCGGGCCGTTAGCGTGCGGCTGGCTCGCTTCGGCCTCTGCGCCGGGAGCTGTTGCCCACGTTCGCGTACGAGCCAGCGCTGTTTCGGTTTTGTTCGCTCAGAGAACCAAAACAATGACCTAAAAGTGGCTGAAAGCTGTGTCGAGCTTCAGAGCGGGACGCTGGTTCTCGGTGGTAGCAACAGAACTATCGATCCCATAGGTGGGAGGGAGTCATGTGATTAAATGATACAGAAATATTGCTTAATGCATCTTTTAAAATCAGGTCAACATGCAGGTTTTCGTTCCATCGGAGGACTAAACCAGGTGATTTCTCAAAGCACTTTCTACCACAGGGGAAGAACTGACTGAAATGACTTGGTGTAGTTTTTGGTTGGAAGGAAAATCTCCATCATATGTGATTTCAGTTCCCTGATCAACAGAAGTTTTGGCTCACATCATCTCTGTCGCTCTGGTGCCGTTATCATGTCGCTGTTTTGGGGGGATACGGCCTTCTGGCTTCTTTGCACTCATGCAGTGCACAGTGTCTGAACACATGGGCCAATTTTCACTCATTTAACTTCCACACAGGGCAAGAAACACACACACACACACACACACACACACACACACACACACACACACACACACACACACACACACACACACACACACACACACACACACACACACACACCTACTTGCAAAAAGCCAGTGGAGCTGAGAGAAGGTCAGGCCATGCCCTTGTTGCAGACTACCTGTGATTTAGGTTAATGAGCACAGCAGTGCCAACACATTCGCTGTCTTCGTGGTTTTTGTATTTTTAAAAGCAATTTCCAAATTACAAATCTATACATCGAAGCTTTCGCAGGCGAAAGCATGTTGACTCTTCACCTTTCCAAATAGGCATCTCGGCGTGACATTCGGATTGTGTTCAGTAGGTGGAAAATTCCACTTTTGCATTTAATTAATCACACAGAGATGATGTGGAGCACATATTTCACACAGATTTTACAGCATGTCTCCATGGCATTGTCTCCACTGCTAATCAAACTAAAAGTTAATCTGTTCAACTCTCCACCACGAACCATTCTCACGCTAAATGAGGAATGATCTCAGCAGAAGTTAGTGTCAGCTGGTGAGAACAAATTGAATGAACTTTGTTTTAAAAGAGATTTCCTCTCTGAGTTCACAGTCATTTGCTCCCCCTTTGATTCTGCCTTCCACACCTGCTTGCTCACCATCCTTTCATCTTCCGCACCTCTGCTCTCCTCTCACTCCTACTCCCCTCTCCTCCTTCTGTCCTATTGGTCTGTAGCCAACAGCATCAAGCATAATCTATCAATAACTGCGCTATTAGGTAGTATCAGCACAGGAACCTCTCTGAATTAACCATAATGCCAAGTAAAGCCTTCTATTGATTATGTGCAGTGAGTTTATCCCTTAACTAATGATGGGTGTGCAGGAGAAGAGTGAGGAGGGCAGGGAGGAGAAAAGGACGTGGGAGACAGGGAAGACTGTGGAGGATCGTAGAACAGAGGAGAGCACTGGGACAAGTCGTGAGGAAGGGGCAGTGTGTGTGTGTGTGTGTGTGGAGGGGGGGGGGAGCGCTCTGCAGGGATGTCAACTGATCAATACAAAACATGGTGTAGAGTACACAGAAACACCCAGCTCATCAGTGTAAACAAAAGCACAGATACAAAACCAGGCAACAAAACCTTCAATCAGTGTCTTACCTTCCGATCATAGTAGAGTGCTGCTGGACAGCCGCCTCCAGCAGCCTCTCCAAAATGGTCCATTCTCCCATGGTGATGGTGAGGTGGCAGAGCGGTCAGAAGAAACAGTACTTGTGGGGACCGGACCCTTCTTCCTCCCGCGGACTCCTTCTTATTCTTCTTCCTCTCAGGACCAGCCTGCACTCTCGTGGAGCGACGGGGGGAGGGGAGGGGGGGAGGAGGGGGGTACACCGAAACCCCGTCTCACACCAGCCCTCTTTTGACCTCTACACGCTGACCTGGCCGCTCATCAGTCAGTGCGTCTTCGTGTACGAGACTGAGTGTCTTCTGCTGGGCCTGTCCCGCTGTGCCTCTCTTCCTGTTGGAGGAGTGGTGCTGAGCTGATGGCCTCCCCCCTCCTCTCTCCCTCAGTCTATCCCCCTCCCCTGTGCAGTGATGCTTGTCCTCCCCCTGCCGCACCACTCTGCTCTGCGCTACAGCATATGCTATAGCTCACTGTATGACAGCCATGATCACCCTCTCTTTTCCTCTTGCCTCTTCCCGTCCCCCGTTTGCTCTTTTCAACCTCTCTCCTCTTCCTCCTCTGTCCCTGCCTTCGTCTTCCACCCTACCCCCAGGGCACTCCTTGTACTTCAGCTGCACTCCCTGCCATCGCTGCTGCCCTGCGCTCGTCCTTGCATTGTGGAGGATCTCTTGCCTTGGTTGCACCCTTTACTGCTCTAACCTAAACACACTCACACCACATATAGCTGATCCTCCTCGGCTCACCTCAGCGAACAGCACTGTGAACACACAGACACACACACACACTTGCACTCGATGACAGCTCTGAATTCCACTCTCCCACTTCCTAGAGAGGACTGCAGATCCACACCAGCACACGAAGCTCCTGCCTGCTGAATGTCATTTTATGACTGGAGGAATGGTCGCTCCCACATCTCCGAGCGCTACAAGAACCCATAAAAACCTGCATACACACACATACACTCTCTGAGCCGCACACGCAAACACACTGCCACCCAGCCCCTCAGTAATAAATCAGCTGCCTTGCTGCATCCAGTGAGGCTGAACCGAGGCAGTGCGCCGCAGACCTGCTGTCCTGTGTTGTCCTCCTGGCTAATTTCATCACAGTCCAATGCCCAGAGTCATGTCTGCCGCAGAGAGCAGGGACGAAAAGCTGTCCTGTGCAGCCTATTCCTGGGCTCCATCATCTTGCATCTCCCCTCTCTCCCCCTCTCCTCCTGCTCTCCTTCAACCTCCACTCTCTTCCTCCTTCCCCCTCTCCTTTGCTCACGTTCGTGCGCAGATCTCAGTCCTGCCAACTACCTCTGTCTCAAGTGTTCGGTCCCCATCTCAGCTCTGCGCTCTCCTCTCTGTGTCTCTGTGTCTCTTCCTCGTTCATCGCTCTATCTCTGTCACACTCTGCGAGCATGCAACACCCCCCCTCCTCCTCCTCCTCTCACAGATCTGCTCTCTCTCATCCCTCTCGCCTCCATCGCCCTCCCTCCCTCTCTCCCTCCCTTCTTCCCTCCCTCCCTCTCTCCCTCCCTCCCTCCTTCGCTGCCTCCTCTGGTAAATGTGCTTGGATTGCTACCCTGATCGCTGCTTCACTTATGCTTGCAAGAATGCCTCCCACCGTACTGCTGTGTCTGTTTCCTGCCTGATGTTGCACACAAAGAAGATGGATTTGAGGTCTTCTGCCCTGTCTCCACTGCAATCCTTTGTTCCAGGCTGGGAGCTCAGTTGTGTTTCCCGTACACTTCAAATGCTCTCGTCCTCTTTTTTCCTCACTCTGTGCCACACATCATCCAGCCCATGCTTCCAGGAGGAGGATTACAGGAGAATTGTGGCTCTGCTCCTCCCCATCCTCCATCTATCTCCTCCCTTGCTCCATCTTACCATATCGGAGCTGATAACACACCTATTTTACCCTGACCCAAACCTCATGCCCTCTCTCTATTTCCTCTCCTCATCTCCTCCTTCTGTTCCTCGTTCCCCCCGCCTCCCCCTCTCCATTGCAGCCCACGGTGCCCCCCCCCCCCCTTCAGGATGAGATGAGCAGTATTGTACTTTGCTGTGACATTGAAAACTGCATTCATTAGATTTATATTAAGGTGGTGTGGAAATGTGATGGTTTTCCCTCCATTACAGCCGCGGATAGATGCACATATATGGCATGTGATTAACACGCTCACACACCACTGCATAAATGTTGTGTGTATCTACAAGAGCAAAGAAAACTGAGGATGTATAACAGGAGAAAATCAAGAACCACAAGTTTTTTTGTTTTTTGTTTTTTACATGATGTGAGTCATAGCAAGGTTTCCCCATCTGGAAGACTGAGTCAAGTTTTGCAGAAATAAATGATGCAGTGGCATGACATGAGACCAGCACACCAGGATGAAGTCATGGCTTAAGGTGACAAGTTCAATTCATTTGCGCTGCTTTTCCTTTTAGTTACGCCTCTTTGATTTTGGATTACATGCTTTTCTAGCTGACAGGTCATTTGTTGCAGAATACAGTGCATGCCTTTCGGGTGCTTGGAAAAAATTTGAGGCCACCTTAACATCCTTAAATCCTGTGTGCTGGTGTAATTCTCCACAAGGTAAAATAGGCAGGCCCTTACACAACAACCCCAGTGTATTAGAGATCAATCAATCTCGTTGTGTGCCTTCATACAGATGTGCACAAAATACCTGCACGTGTGTGCGACAAAAAGAGAAAAAGGAAGACTGAGTGGGGGAGACGGAGAGGAAAAAAGATTTAGTTAATTCAGCATCTTACGCAGTGGGGGGTAGGTGGGGTGGGATGGGGTGGGGGTGGGGGGCTTGGGGTCTTTCCCTTACCAAGGACATATAGAGTAGGAGTGCCGTTGAGGAGAGCGGCGGGGGTCGGGCTGGCCGTGGTGTGTGATGGATCCAGTTCAGCGAGGCTCGGGCCGCAAACAGCAGCTGAAGTGCTGGCATCAGCCGGTCGGCACTCGGAGAAGAGACTTCAGACCTGGACGGCACATGAACGAGAGAATGAAAGGGGTGCAGGTGTGTCTCCTCTTCAGTGACCTAGAACATCCAGCTCAAGCAGACGTAAACTCTACGAAGCACTCATAATGCATCACCATACTTACATCAATATAACACAAATGTAATTCATGTCGGTGCAAGAGAGTGGGGAACTGCCAGATGTGTTTCTTCTAGTGCATAAAGAAATGCAAGTGTAATATGTGGCATGGTTGTATCATGCACAGTCTGTAGGGATCCACCATTTTACCACATACAATATTTCTTTGCTCAAGTTTGATCTCATAAAGATGCACGTGGCAACATAACGCGTGTATGCCCTGATGCACTGTACATATATTGCAGGGGGAAAAAAATCAATAGTTAAGCCCATGTAATGTTTATAAGAGTTATGTAAGTGTGAAATTATCCTCCCAACAAGGACACTTGATAAAATATGGAAAGCAGAGGTGATTATTAATACATGGGAGGATGATGAAGATGAATCCTGGTTTGTTATTCAAATGAATGCAGGTACGAAAAGAAGAGCCCAGCTTTGTCAGTGCACCTTCTGGCCAAATTAGTATAATCAAAAAAGACCAACTGTTTCTGAGGCACTATTAACATTTTCTTAATTTGTAAGGCAGCATGTTTCTAAACCTTCTCTTGTTATGTTGTGATAGATTAATTGAACACTAATTAATATATAAGGAAGAACTGAACTGTTCATACCAGATGTCTGTCTTTGGGTAACAAATCAAGTCAACTTGTATGTTGCCACAGGGTTTCAGTAGACGGGACGGCAGCTCCTGTTTGAGCTGGTGGTCATGAGCGACCCAAGAAGATCTACAGTGGTTGCTGTGAACATCACGGTCTGATGCAAATTTTTAAAAACTCGTCTAACATAATAGACCTAGAACAAGTTGGGACCTCCACTTTCACACCAACACCCTGCTACCCATAGCTGTGATTTAATTTTGTTCGCAGGAATAATTAATGCCAGTTGGCTTGACGTGGAGAGGTTACCAACACAACACAGCGAATATAACACGGTACATGTGCACATTAAGTGATGGCTCCAAATAGTCTGAACTGAACAAAAAGAGATGCCATTCTTTCAACAGCAAATGTAATAGTCAAGGGAGGGTGCTGCAAAACTCAACCTCTTCTGTCCACAAGTGTTGCGTAGCATTGGAGTACATCATGAGTGTATGCCAACTGTGTCTGCGTGCAGACTCAATTACGGGTGTCTAACAGGGAAAAATAAGCAAACCAAGAAAACTAAAATGAACTGCCCTCCACCGAGGAGGCACGGATAATACTCAATAAGAAAACTGACGCTCACCGATTTTTGCACGTAATTTCAGCATCATTTAAGGCCACTTTCAAGAGAATTCTTAATTAAGATGATCATAAAACTCGCTGAACACGTGAAATCTTGGCTGTGGTGCGAGTACGCCTTCTAGTGGCTGTATAAAAAAAAAAATACGCCGCGCTCCGCCACAGCGCTCCTCCTGTTTCTCCGCCACCGGTAGAGGGCAGCATAACGGTGTTCCCGGTATGTTCGACGGTGTTAACTTCGCCTCTGAAGAAGAAGTGGCCCAGGGCGGCTCGACGGTAGACATGTCAGAGAAGTAAAGAGCAAGGCGGACTTGTAGCTGTAGTTAGTGAGTTACCGAAAAGTTATCTTGAAGCTTTCGGGAGTGACCGTGGAGCAGGAAACCCCGCCGGGTGGCCCGCTGAGACCGTAAACGAGCCGGTAAAACGTCACACATCCCCGACCTTTGATCGCTGTCAACAACTGGGTAGCTCAGCATTAGCCGACTAGCCGGCGGAGCTCCCGACAAGCAGCGCCAGGGTTTGTTTGGTCCAGTCATGTCTACGGCCGGAGACTTCGGAAACCCGCTCAGGAAATTCAAACTGGTCTTTCTCGGGGAGCAGAGTGGTGAGTATGACGTCATGCGGGATGGCCGGACGTGTTCGGTCGGTCGGGCGATTAACGTCAGCCGGGTTAGCTCGCTAGCATTAGCTGCGTGTCGTCAGACCTGGCACCTGAACAGCTGTTCTGTACGGACATGAAATTCATGTTCTTCCGAAAAAGCGAGCGATGTCTTATTAGTTAACTCGCGTGGCGAGCTGAGGCGGTTTTAAATGAAGGAACAGCAGCGATTACAAAAGCTACGAACAAGTGTCACTTGGTAATTAGAGGCTTCAGCTACCGGCTAAGTTCACCACATATTGCATGGTGTGTTTGTTGTTATATTTACTGCAGTGTGTTGAAGTATTGCTCAGCCTCGGGTTTAAAGTCCACAAATTCATTGAACGATGACGTAGATCAAGTTTTTCTACCGGGGGGGACGCTCCCCATTTGTCCAAACCTGCCCGGCAGCATTCCTGCAGTCTCCCTCCTCACCCCCCACTTTTCCAGCCAAAATGGACACAGGGCTCACTTACACTGGAAGAAATACGAGCGAGGTAGGAGGGGGGGTTGTTCTGTACAGGCCTGTAGTTAACGATCACGTGTCTATTTCCAGAGGTAAAGGTGTGGGGTCGTTGCTTGTTGTAGTCCAATACAATGCTTACATGGTTTCTACAGCAGTCTGCGGAAACAAAGTCCACGGGGAAAGCTGAATTTGGCGTTTTATGTAGAATATAAATGAACTGATCCAACTTTTTTTTTTTCCACTACATGTGGAATCTGCTGATACAGAGGTTTCACATCCATATGTTCATCCTTTGCAAGCAAGCTAATGAAACGCAAAAACAAACCCCATGGCTCCCGCCGCCTCTCTTGCTCTGATTAAAGAAAAGAACAGAAAAACCCACCGACCTCTCCAACAGCATGTTGGTCCTATACTTGTGTAACTGTGTAAAGTTGCAGGATAACCCCAAATAATAATAGTAAGAAGAAGACATGATTAACAAACCAAAATAACTCAAATAATTGAGTTTATGTTAAAGAATTATTATTTTTTTTTTACTTAAATACTGAAGACAAATACACGAAACAAATATAAACCAAGCCAAGGAAAAGCCCATGTCAAAAACGACATTCCTGACTGCATCACTTGTTGGGGTCATTTTTGTGTATTTTAATATGAAGCCAGACTTTGATGTGGTGCTAAAACAGCTGAATGAAAGTGGAAACAAGGAATTTTATGACATTAATTAACAGTGGATTCATATCGTCGGGTCGGAAATAAATGATCGGCATAATAAGGTCATTATAAACACAGATACTCATGTAGTTGATCAGTTCTGTGCATATGTAACATAGACACAAGTTAAATTTGAGTAGAAAAGGTGACGGCTGTGTTGTGTCCTGTAATGTGACTCTCCCCTCCCATCAAGATAAGACAGACTTTGTGTTTGTCCGACAGTGTGATCAGCTGAGGCTCCTTGTGGTCTTGTAAACAGCAGTGTTGGCTTTAGCCATGTCACCATCACTCTATGCTCATTGTAACTGATAATGTAACTCAATCTCAGCAAAAACAGTCCCAGGCTGGGGAGCTCTGTCCCGGAGCAACCGTATGACCGTCCCTCTTTGTACTCTTATGCTGTAAGTGATATCGAACTTGGAAATATCAGCAAGTTCGCAATCATTTTTGGATTAACCACTTGGTTGATAAGCAGGAAATTTATTGATATAATTTATAGTAATTTATACTATGGTTAAAGTTGTTTATCGAGGAAAAATGCCAAGTAGCTACGAGCCAGCTTTTCAAATGTGAGAATGCTGCATGTCTTTTTCTGTGATTATAAATGGAATATCTTTGCATTTTGGACCACTGGTCGGACAAAACAAGTTGTTTGACGTCAGCTCGGGCTCTGAGAAATGTTGAATTCAATCCTCAGTATTTTAGTTTTCAATTAATGATCAATAGAAATATAAAATGAAATAATATAGTCTAAAATCAGTAAATTAATCGACAAGTACATGGATTCTTTGCAGCCCTTCTTTAGAAAGCCACATCATTTTGTTAATTTTAAATAAGAACTGATTCACCTAAAAAAGTGACTGTCATCATTGCACTCTCAGGACTTTATTGTTTCTTTCTGTTTTTTAGTGGGAAAGACTTCGCTGATCACCAGATTCATGTATGACAGCTTCGACAATACTTATCAAGTGAGACTAACACCGCCACTTGTTTGTAATTACTTGACAACAATATCTTAATATCATCATTAATGCTGATTGAAGGTAGTTCTGTACAGTTGACTAATTGTGATCTATCCTCAGGCCACAATAGGAATAGACTTCTTGTCAAAGACGATGTACCTTGAAGACAGAACAGTAAGTTTCTTTTCATCACCACCACTAAACCAGTTGTTTTTATTGTTCTTGTCCAGAACAAATTGTCTGTGTGTCTGTCAGGTTTTGGTGCTCAGAATCTTAAAGGCTACTCGGATACTGATCTCTCGCGTGACCGTGTTTCTCTCTCTTTAACGGTTGAGTTATGTTCTCTCTAACACACTCTGCATTTGTAGTGTCCTGCTACTGTGATCAGGCTGCTGTACCCTCCCCTCTGGACAGTCCTACCTTTCTCTGTTGGTTTCCTCCCTCAACACAAGTTTTCTTCCTCTCCCTCCTCCCCCTCCATCTATTCTCCCATCACTGTTTTTAAATGACACCTTACTTGATCAAGAGAGGAGGGTTGATGACAAGTGAAGGGTGATTATTTCTTTCTTTCTCCCCCAGGCCCAGACAGCTTGCTCTCTCTGGTGATCATTCACTACCTGCATGCACTGTGCTCTCTCTGTATATTTTCCCATTAGTCTGACTTTATTTAGTTTCCTTTCAATTTGCTTTCTGTCACAATTACCTTACCTCATTTGTCTATTTGTTTTTTTTTTCTTGTTTTATTTTCATCCCTTCTGTTTTGTTTTTCTTTTCTGTTTCTCTTCTTTTGTTTTTCGTCCCATCCCCTTCCTCTTCCCGCCCCACAGATCAGGTTGCAGTTGTGGGACACGGCGGGGCAGGAGCGATTTCGAAGCCTCATCCCAAGTTACATCAGAGACTCTGCCGCTGCTGTCGTAGTGTATGACATCACAAGTAGGTGGATTGCCCGTCCACTGGGATGTTTCATAAACATGCCACATTTGCCTTGTCCTCTGTTATGTGCACTGTGTTTTCATGTGTTTATGAACAAATTTCGATCTGATTAGTAATAATTACTGATAGTAAAGGTTTTTTCATATAAGAAAGATTCTAATTATACACAAAGGATTTGGGTCAAAATGTGTATGACTTGTAGTCGCCCTTCCTGATTGTCTTCCTGTCACAAACCCGTCTGTTTTCACAGCTGAGGTCTTTCATCTCCTGCCTCCTGTTTCCCCCTCGTCTCTCTTTCAGACGTCAACTCTTTCCAGCAAACCACAAAATGGATCGATGATGTGAGAACGGAAAGAGGAAGCGATGTCATTATCATGCTGGTGGGAAACAAGACAGACCTTGCAGACAAAAGGTAATCTGTTCCTCCCTCTTCCTGCCTCTCTGTGAGAGGGCTCTTCATTAGGAGCATACCAATGAAGTAATTGATTGTTGCCGCTGACCTGTCAATACTGAGGTCCTCAGCTTTTCCTGAAACAGCATGGGATTAGAACAACTTTTTTTTTTCATGAATGTAAAAGCTCTGACTGACTTGTCTTATATTTGATCTGAAAGTGTCTGCTGTGTAATATATTTTATCCACCTGTTTTATGAAATTGCATTGTCTTCTTCGCTGTGCATCTATTAACCCCTTTATCTACCACAGGCAAGTTTCTATTGAAGAGGGTGAGCGGAAAGCCAAAGAACTAAATGTAATGTTTATTGAGACTAGTGCGAAAGCGGGCTACAACGTAAAGCAGGTAAGAGTGTGTGTGTGTGTGTGAGTCGTGCTCTGTCCTCCTGCTGCCGATGCTGCCGCCTGGGCTCCACCTCCAAAGGCCTCCCACTAAAACAGAGGTCAGAGGCTGACCTCCTAAATAATCATTTTGTAGAAGTATTTACCAGTTTTGGTAATCACTCTTAGATCGTCAATCTTTTCTTGTCCTAATTTTAAAAGAATATTTAAACATTTTTGGAAATTGTTTTTCACTTTGTTGCTGAGGGTTAAGAAAGCACCAGCACCTCTAAAGGTTACTAGCTCGGGAACTGTGAACTGATTCTAGCTATGAAAATAATCTCCTTTACATATTTTCTGTATCTGTCGTCAGACAGCAGGACGTATATGAAATAGTGACTGAAATGCGGCCCATTAAGACTACACGTTAACCAGCAGCCACGCCCAAGCTGCTGTTCGAGTCGGGCTACGAGTGACATTTGGGTTAATATTGTCTGTAGTGTATGGATTGTGCGTACCTTGTGTTTTGTAGATCATCTGGCACCTATTGGTAACGTCAGACAAGCATCTGTATGTTGAGTATCCAAATAAAGTTTGAGGGCTATGCAAATTGCGGGAGGATGCTGCGAAATGGTTTTAAATGGGAGAACCTGGAAAAAAAAGGGAGTGTTGGCAGGTATGCAAATATGCAAGCTATGACATTAAAATAAGTGAGCTTTAAAAGTGCTGTTGAGCAGACTGTTACCTTTTAGGTAGAGCTTCTTTAATCCCAGTCTTGGTGCCGAGAGGCTGCAGCTACATATTTACATTACTGATATGAGAAACATATCAATCTCTTGAGCAAACTCTCAGCAAGAAAGCGAATATATGTTTTTCCTAAAAAGCTGAGCTGTTACTTTCAGCCCTCTTTGAATCGGATGACATACTGAACAGCCTGAAGGTCCATCGGGAGGCTTTTGGTTTTGAGCAATGGTGGCAGTAACAGCAGGAAGGGGCACGGCTTGTTAATGTGCTTCAAAATTAATCACAGTCTGTTTTGTTTCCCCCCCCCCCCTTGTCTTTGTGTCCATGTCTTTGGCAATATGTGCGTGTCCCGGTGGGTGTTTGTGTTTGTGTGCTGTTGGCTTTGACTGGTGGCTCATCACAGACAGATAACCACAGAGGAGGGAGAACAGAGAGCGAAAGAGATGAATGTTCTGTTTATTGAAACAAGTGCAAAGACAGGCTACAATGTCAAACAGGTAGAGCGTGTGCACCTTAGGGGTGTGTGTGTGTGTGTGTGTGCGTGCCCGTGTGTGCACGCACACGCGTGTTCATAGTGCTCATGCTCTCTTCTGATCGGCTTCTGTTTCACACACGCATGAGCGCCTGAAGGTGTGCTTCAAACATCAGCTTCCTCTGGTCGTGAATGAGGCCTACGGGTTTGTTTTTCAAGCTCTTCCTCACCTGCTACAAGTAAAGATTTGTATTGAGCAACTTTCGATCACAAAGACCCCGAGGGGGGGGTCAGAGCTTGCAAACCAATTACCTGCGCTCCACTGATTCCCACAGTAACAGTATTTTGGTTGCTGTGAAAATCTGCATGAAATCAAGTCTAGTTCCATATGAACTGTTTCAAGGGGTTAGGCATGTTCAGCATCATCGTGTATGCTTCACATCTCAATCAAATCTCAGATCCATCAATCACTTAAAATCTGCCAAGCTTTAGCAGCGGAAGACATCAGTAAGGCACAACTACATCCTTTTCGAGCCACTTGCTCGGCACAGAAATGGCCTTGAGGTGGTTCAGTCACAAGCTGCTGAATTCAGATCAAATGTGGAAATGCTGTCTTTTTCTGTGCGAGCTTCAAGTGGACATTGTGTTGAATGATGTCATGGGATTACACACAGCACGCCCATCTTGGTTTCATTTTGTATTTGTTGTCATGCTTTAAGTGTACTCCTCGTCTGACAGAATACGTCTGGTTCTCTTCCCTTCCAGCTTTTCCGTCGCGTGGCAGCCGCCCTCCCTGGCATGGATACCACGCAGGACAAGAGTAGAGAGGACAGTATCCTTCGTGTACACGTCAGTGTCTGAAGTGACAGAACAGAGTCAGGAAGTCTCCTCGCTCTCTTGTGTCATGTCATGTAAACGGTCTCTTTCATGGTGACATTTCGTTATTGTTGTTTAACCCACATGTCCCTTTAGATTTATTTTACCAGCACAGACACATGTTGTGGTCCAACTCGATTACTAAAGTAACTCTTTTCCAAAGATCTATATTTTTGGGTGTGAAATAGGCTTGAGAGGTTGCTCTGAAAGGTTTTGTAGTATGTGGGATCTACAGACGCTCCAATACGTCATAAAAGGTTGTTCAATTCTCGACTGAAATGTATCCGTAGTAGTGAAAGTGAGTGCGGCTCAGAGTTGCACACTCGTCTTAATGATTCTTTGTCACTGGGCAAGACACTGAACTCCAAGTTACTGCCGATGACAGGTGAGCAGCTGATTGGTGGCTGTGTCGCCTCCAGTGTTTGAATGTTTGAATTGGAAACATTGTAAACTGCTTTTTAGACCGTTATGGCAAAGAAGAACTACATAACCGCAGACCATTGAGTATTTAAATATCAAAACCTTTTTAGAGATGAATGAAAATTGTTCCGAAATAATTTAAAAAAATTGCGTGGTAGCTCTAGGTTTTATTAAATAAGAAAAGAAAAAAAATCCCAAATAGATGTATTTAATAAAGAGTTATTTGTATCTCTACCAAAATGTTGATATGCTTCAAGGGTGGTGTAAACAATGTTCAACATGGCGTTCAGGAACATCCTCAACCTTGAATTAAAACACAATACAATGTACAATATGTTGATAAATACAGCCTAAATTATCGTGTAAAGAATATTTAAGATCACCATCTTATAAATCCAAAAATATCCCCCTCTTGAGTTTTAAAGGTACAATATGTAAGATTTTATTCCTGTGTTGTAATTCCACTTTGTACGTTAAGAGGTTTAGGATCCTGAGTCACTGGAGCGTCCAGACTGTTTGCCTTCAGTCCAACTATGAGTTTCTGCAGTTTGGTTGAATTTGGTGTATTCTTGCCCCGTTTGTATAACTAATGATTGTAAAGTTGGATGGAATGAATAGGCCATCGGTTAAGTCTCTAGTTTATGTTTATCTCCATTTTTAGCAAGACCATAGTACCAAGAAAAAGGCTAAACCATTAAGGCCATTCAGATAGTTTTTTTGGTTCGGTCAGTGTTGTCATTAGAACCACTAAAGATTAATTTTGAATTGTCCAAGCAAGGTCAATACAGTTAGTTTGTTTTCTACATAAAGTTGCCTCATTTGGTAGACAGTTTGATGATGAGCTAATTGAGTATTCTAACTGGTCTGAATCACACATCAACCAACAGCTTGCTAAACATATTAACACCGTCAGTATTGTTTGTATTTATTCATTTTGTTTACTTATGTTTTTTAGTTTAGTCCAGTATGTTGTTTTTTTTCCCATTCTGTGATGTTCCTTAACTCTTGAACCCTTCAGTGATTGACATTAAACTGGAGAAGCCACCAGAGCAGCCCGTCAGTGAAGGAGGCTGTTCCTGCTAATCTCGTGAAACCCATTCAGTTTTTCTGTATATGTACCCGTCACTACACTCACCTCCCTTCCCCAGCCTGAAAGACAACACTACATCCGTTATTCTCACCATTGTGGAAACCTGTTCTCTCATCGGGATGTTCGGAAAGTCCGAAACCACCTTAAACTGAATATTTGCACTGTAACACACACGCTCACACACTAAAACAGTATTTACAGCTGGAGCTCAACTCTCTCCATCTATCGTCTCAGACACAGATAGTGGTGCAAGAGTGATCAGTCACTTTGGTGTAGTTTGTATCTTAAGAGGACTTTTTTGAATCAAACTCAGATGTGTTTCTAGGTCTTCAAATCGAGATTCATGTGTTTAAAGAAATTCTTTAAAAATTTCATTATTGCTTTAAGCGTAATAAGCACGATGTGGATGTTGTGTGCATTTGTCAATTACCAATTTTTGTGCTGTTGCAACTGATTGGCAAGGCATGCATTTGAGTTGTGTTGAAGTATATTGGTAACATTTGGGAGAGCTCTGTGCAGGCACGTATGCTCTACACCCACGCTGCAGCTGAAGTTGGGAATGGCAGCCATGAGCTTGTTTTCATCTTTGATGTACCAGCTGAGTCCCAGCTCTCCCAACATGCACCAGCATTTAATGACCAGTGAACACACTGAACCCACACAGTCTCGCATCATCACAAACCAGCACACAAACACATGACTGCACCACCTACAATACCGTCCTTCCCCTCTTCCCACACATATCACTTGAGATGGGTTATTTTTTACCTTGGCTTCCATTTTCTATTACTTTTTTTATTTGGATAGATCTTTGATTATTATTTTTTTTCTTCCTGAAGAAAACATATATCGTAGATTGCAACTATTTCTTTGATGATAGTGATTGAGGAGGATTTTCTCATGAAGGCCACTGTAAACATTAGATATGGAGATATATGCCTTTTGGAGTTACATTGTAGAGGGCTTACTTGGCTTTGGGCTGATCTAGTTAAGTTTGGTATGGGGTTTAATGAACATTTTAAGGACTTTGTTTTCTTTTGCTCGTTTTGTTTTTGGCATTGATCTTTTGTTAGTGATGATTCTACATGTATATTTAATCCACAATGACTTGTAATATTTATTTCTATTGGATTCATGTTTCTTTTATATGGCTGTTAATATCTTCACTTTTGGTATGAGTCCTGAATCGCTAATAAAATATACATCCACCTGCACCACCTTTTAACAGAATCAATGGAGAGCATCTGCCGTTTCCTCTACCACCTCTAAGTGGTAATTTCATCATACTGATAATGTTGTGCAATGTTTGTGTGAACTCATGGAGGAGAGTCCAATTTGTATAGCATAGTAGTCCTTAACGTTTCTGTCTGGAATGATTTTAAATGAAAGAATAAAAATGTACCCGTC
This sequence comes from Brachyistius frenatus, assembly GCF_029030835.1. Classification (NCBI taxonomy): domain Eukaryota; kingdom Metazoa; phylum Chordata; class Actinopteri; family Embiotocidae; genus Brachyistius; species Brachyistius frenatus. The sequence goes on from NW_027210633.1 coordinate 166,198, forward strand.
ACGGCTGCAGAAATTCATCAGCGTCTTATTGACATTGAATTATAAATCAAAGATTTAATACTCTCAGTAGTACAGAGATGGTGATGGTGATCTTTTTAAGTCTCAGCTGTGGCAACACTGTGGGAACCATAGATGCAGATCAAAACTACTGTGACTTCTATTCAGAGCAAATACTGAATGCTGTTCCTGTGGTCTTAAAGCAGGAAGACGCTCAGTCATATGTAATGATTAACTGACTATAATCAGCCTGGTTATAGCGGCAACTACAGTAATAGGTCTTTTTCATTGCTGACATTTTGACTTGTCCCTGCAGGAAAAGCACAGATCGAACTAATGACGGTCTCAGAAAACAAACCAAGCCAGCAGATCAGCATGTACAACATCAGGGGCTCTGAGCTGTTGCACTTAATTGGGATCTAGCAATTTTTCATACCCGATTGTCTGCTAAGGTTTGATGTAGCCCAAGTATTCATGGAAAGGGAGCATTAAAAGTGTATGAACATGTAGCAAGGCTGCATTGCAAAAGCAGAGCAACCCAGGGCCACAGACTTGAGCAACGGTCACCAAGGTGGAGCAAGGATCATTATCTTGTGGACATGTCTTTCAAAGGGACCCCTCTGTCAAAATAGTAGATTCATGGTCATAATTATTTTTGGTTTTTGCTCTACACATCTAGTGAATATTTAAATATAAACTACTGAACATTTTTGGCACCCCAGATGCTTACTCAGTTTAAAACAAATGCTGGCATTGATACAGCAGAAAACCACTTTAGATAGTTAAGTATTATGCCTTTTCCTATTCATATTATTTACTATTCCACTGTGACTTTACAACACAGCAATAATACAAACGCATTATAACTTAGTTGTGTTTTTGTCGGATTTTAACATAGGAGTCAAAAACTGTTTTTAATCATTGAACTGTGTGGTTTCCTGCACGTGATTTGTTCAGCCAATTCTGCAAACTTCGCGAGACTCTCACGAACGGCCGTTACCTTAGAAACCAAGTTAAACAACTGCTGCTCGGTGTTTTAACTCGCCAACTTAATTGTGTCCAAGCCTGCCGACACATTGGTTTTTACTTTGAATTTTGAATGTAGTTTTGAGTATTTGATTTCAAAATGACGGGCGATTACTACGAGACGCTGGAAATAAACACAAACGCAACAGATGCGATTATCAAAAAGGCGTAAGTTACTTAATAGATGTTAAAACTTCATGTAAAAAGCACATCAGGCCGTTTGTGCTTGTTGCCGCAGTTTTCATCTTTTCTCTTCGCAGATATCGACGTCTTGCGTTGAAGTTTCACCCGAGCAGCAACAGAGAAACGGGAAGCACCGAGAAGTTCAGTCAGCTGGGTGAAGCCTACGATGTTTTGAGCGACCGTGAGTAGCCTGAAGTTTATTTTACTTCGTATGTTGACGTTAGATTATTTATTTAACAAATGCAACCCACCGCGTTATATAGTTTTGCTGTAATAGCAAATTTGCGTCAATTATCTATGGTACTCGTGTTAATAACTTAATGTGTTTGATTGAAATATTGAAGTCGAAATTTGTAATATTCAATGAGGTTAAAGATAAACATACAACTTAAACTAGGTAGGAAAAAAAAATCGATGGAAACATTACTGACAATCACACAAAAGTAATGTACAGCAAGAAAAAGTGGGAATTAACCAACTTCATATTTATTTACAGCTTTTAATGTTGTGAAAACGGATTGATCTCTGCTCTTATGCCTCAAGATAATCTTAAAAGCAAATAAACAATCCAACAATGCAGTAGCACCTTCATACTGAGAGGAAACTATATGTTCAACGATGCATTAACAAGTGATCTAACCCAGATGTGATGATATAAAGCTAATGTGTGGTATGCATGGACTTTGTCTAATCAAAGTCTACAGCTACATGTCATTAAAATTATCTGACAAGGATCCACCTTTAATCAACCTTTGGCAGTATTTAATGTGTGCAGATTGGAATTATGTGTCTTGAACAAGGTCCATTCTTTCTGCTTGACAGCTCGAAAAAAGGCAACCTATGACAAGTTTGGAGAGGGGGGTCTAAAAGGTGGTATCCCGCCTGAGTTTGGCAGCGGCGGGGCCTGGTCATCAAAATATATCTACCACGGGAATCCAGGCAAAACCTTCAAACAGTTTTTTGGAGGGGACAACCCTTTTGCAGGTGAGGAAAAACAGAATCAAAGACCATACAATGAATGGTCTTCAACTTTCACACCAGCTGCATTCATCCCAATTTATTTTTGTTGTCAGACTTCGATAAATATGATACGCAGCTTCAGTTCGGTGGTCTACAACCAGGAGTGGTGAAGGCGCAGGATCCCCCGATAGAGAGAGATCTTCATTTGTCCCTCGATGATCTCTTCCACGGATGCACAAAAAAGATTAAGATATCTCGCAGGGTAACAGCTACTGTTTATGAGATGACTATCTTTTCACATCCCGTTGCCTTTAAATGGTTAAATAACTCTTACATTCATTTGACTGAGAGCTGATTCAAGGCATATAGATATGACTAACCAACAAACATACCAAATCAAATACATATTCTTTTATGCCTTAGACATTGTGCAATGACTTACTTATTTCACAGGTTATGAATGAAGATGGCTACACATCCAGTATCAAAGACAAGATCCTCACTATAGATGTAAAGCCTGGATGGGATGAAGGCGCGAGAATCGTTTTCTCCAGAGAGGGAGATCAGGTTAACTGAACTGCTCGAACACCATTTTCAATTAAGATTTCAGACAGCCATGAATCTGCCTCACTAAATACTCACCCAGTCTGATGTCTGTGATGTAGGAGAGGGATCTCATCAGCAGATATGATGTTTTATTTGTATCTTTTTATGGGAGGATGGCGCTGTCTCTGGTGCTGGTTTAACTCACCGTTGCCCCAAAGAGCTGATTTCTCAACAAATGGGAAATTATATTAGACAATTGTAGCTTTCAGTGTTTCAGTATGGGATGATATGAATAATAAGGGAATTATTAATTGTCTTACATATATCTGTGCCTTGCTTTCAACAAGTTTGAACATATCATTTTGTATCACATTTTTAGATTCAATGTCTTCATGTTTAGATAAAATGTATAACTGAAGAATAATTTTTTTTTAATGGTACTCTTGAAACTGTAAACTTGCTCTGACTGTTGGCCACAGAATACAGGACTGGGTCGTGTTGAATGACGTATAGATAATAGCTAATAAGGGTTTGATATAAACATGTAAGCAAAGATAGCATTTTAATATTCATGCATGAAGTGTTATAATTTCAACTGGATCTTCTTCATTACCACAATAATGTCTTCTGCTCTCGCAGATTGTTTTTTAAGGAGGTCTCCTTCAAATAGCTCACCCATGATAATGGCTGGATAATGCTTTTTATTTAAAATGATCTTATCAATTTTGGCCAAAAGAAAATACATCTACAAAGTTATTCTTTATCAAACTATGCATGGAAATCATCTTGCTGTATTTTGCTGTATTTTACCTTCAGGGACCAAACAGCATCCCTGCAGATATTGTGTTCATAGTGCGACAGAAGAGTGATCCTCTGTTCGTAAGACAACACAATGACCTCCTCTACAAGACTAAGATCTCATTGGCGATGGTGAGTCCCCTAAAAGTTTGAAAATTATTATTGTATAATATATTACTCACACTTTGGTTTCAGTAGAATAAACACTGAAGCTGAAAATTGGTTCCCTTCCCCTCAGGCCTTGACCGGCTTCTCTGTGGACGTGCAGACACTAGATGGCAGGCTTCTCTGTATTCCTATCAATGACATTGTGCAGTAAGTGTTTTCCTATGTTGAGACCAAAGTGAAAAACTGAATAAGAGTCAGTTAATACTGTATTTTTTAATCCCATTAATTTGACCTTCATCTCAAATATTTAAAGATCAGAAGGAGGAGAAGAGGTGACAAAAAATTCAATTCTTTTGTAACAACTCTCAAACTGGTACAATTATAGAACTCTTTTTTGATTTTGTGTATTACCTGCATTAGTTATCATTTCCCTGATTCTGATTTGTTTGTAATAACATAACAGCCCTACATACAAAAAAGTGGTGACTGGAGAGGGAATGCTGCTGTCCAAGGATCCTTCCCAGAGAGGTGACCTCATCATCACCTTTGACACCCAGTTCCCGGAGAAGCTCTCCACTGAGGGGAAGTGCCTCATCAAACAAGGTCTAATGCTTAAATACTGATCATTTTAAACGCAGCTGTTGGACTCCTCAGACTAATGTAGTTACATTCCTGTCTAGAGTATTGATACAGTCTGAAATACTTTGAGCTGAAATATACACTGGAATAGATAACAAAAAGTAAAGAGAGTTGTTTTGAACAAAACTGTGGTCCAACATCAATGAAAATTACAGTAAAGTTGTGCGGCTGTGATTCGCTGCCATCATGGCTCGTTTCAGTTGCTCATATGTGACAAACATCACCACGTTCCAGGAGCCAAGGCGTAAGAAAGATGGCATGAACCTCAAGAGAGAGAAAAACAACATGATAGATTGCAGCCCATTTATCTGAATACCTGTCATTTTGTTTACAGACTCTTAAAGCCTCCTTTATGAATGTTTGATTTATGTCCTCATTAATTCTTTCGATATTATCCGTGCAGTTAGTGCTTACCCCTTATAAAAGGCACTCAGACCCTCTTTGCTCATCATGGCAGCAGCACAGTTGAGTACGCTGCTGTACTGGCCAAAAGCAGAGTTCATATATCTCGTCTTGACCACGTCAACAGGAGAGGCGATCACCGTTGTGCATAACCCTGCTCCAAAGGCTGACACAAAGTGGCAGGGCAGATTATCTGCAGAGAACAGGCTGAACGTTACAACTCCAGAAGGGAAAACACTCAGGTATTATATCACTCAACTGGATCGTGTTATACTGTTTCACCTGTCAGGGGAGTGGACTTCAGAAGCAGATCCTTGATGAAGTCATATGTCACCAGTTCTGTGCAGTTGACAATAGCGTTGCGTGCGATGTTTGGAGCTGTACCTGCGGGACAATGTTATATAAAAGACTTATAAAAAATGAAAGACAAACATTCAAGACAGAAATTTCTTCAACTCAAGTTACCTTTCCACAAACCACGGATGCCCTCTTCCTTGGCAATGGTCCTGTAAGCATCAATGGTGCCACAGTAGCGTCGAGCGTTCCCAGGAGATTTGGCTTCTGCCTGGAAGCGCACTTTCACAACATCTGTGGGCTGAGCAAAGGCAACCGCCATGGCACCTGTGGTGCTTCCCGCAAGCAGCCGACTGCCGATGCCAACATCTGAACCAGTGAAGAGGAAGATGTCAACCCTGACAGGTGTAGGGCTCCCTCGGCTACATCAACTCAGAGTACTTCCGTAGATACTCACGATCAGAGCCTTTAGTGTAGAACTGTTTAACAGAGTCATAGAGGCCGATTCGCACAGAAGCAAAGCTCATCTGCCTCTGGAGTCCTGCCACCAGTCCACTGTAAAGACTCCGGGGTCCCTCTGTACGCACTATGGTGGTGATGGTACCAAACACTCCACGATACTTCACTGCAGGGCCTTTTTCTGTGGCTGCTGAGGCTCGGGCCTCTCCTTGAATCTGTGCTGGACAGAACAGAAACTCAAGTGACTAAGGACAAGAGAATAAGATTTATTATAGACTCTTTAGTTCCTTCGGTTCTGGGTAATGCATACATGTTTTAAAGAATCTTAGTTGTCTGTGTAGATGTAGTACATGTGAATAGTTTCACACCTGCAGCCGCACTTTGGCTGTGTCCAGGGGGAAGGTGAACAGGTCAGCGATGCACCCTGCAGTTCCTGCTCCCACAAACTTTATAGCTGCTGATGGCGGCACATCTGCCGGTGCAAACCCAACCATTTTCCAGGAGTCTTTTGATCAATACAAGGACTGAAGAGCAGCTTATTAATAAGGGCAGGACAAGAAGCTTCTCCAAAATCTGGAAGAAAAGTTTCCTAAACACATTCAATCCAAAGATGAATGTGAAACTGCATCTGTATATAAGTGACACAGAAGAGTTACAACCTGCCTTGCAGTTGATTATTTATTTTTTATTTCTTTGAATTTGACTTTCTTACCTGATCATAACTGCTCTTGTGTTTGCCTCATTATACTAACTATGTCTCCACCTGGTGGGTGTCATGAGCTCATTTATCACCTCCATTAAGCAAAAGCAACATCCTTAAGTAGAGGATTTATTGATGCTGAATGAAAAACAGCTCTTCAGTACATCCTGTCCCCTCACATTAACAAAAAAAAAAGCTTGGCACAGAATCATTTCTTCCACTTTACTACACATCTTTTTAATGATTAACTTTGGTTCGTTGTTCTTACCTTTATTGATGCAGTTTAGGACAGAAACCTTAGAGATCAGGATTCTCTGAAGGTGTCCCGTTGGCTGAATTTCGTTCCACCTATAAATTGGTTTCCTTGTTTTTCCATAGAATATTTTTCAAAAGTGATGAGTCTTAAAATCATACTACAAATCCTAGAAAACACAAAGAAGTTCAAAACAAAATCAGCAGTGGAACAAAGCTTTAACAATAATGCACGAAGGAAAAATCATTAAAGACTTTAGTTGTACCGTAATCTGATGTGTGAAAGTTGAAAGGGCTCTCCAACTGATAATATCCAAACGAATTGCTGAGTCTGAAACGATGACTGGACGGGGTGAAGGAGTGTGTGGAAGAGAGCCACTGCTTTAAATACTGCCATGATGCAGTTAAATCACAGTCAGGCATGTGTTGCAGGTGGGGCATGTTGGCTGTCTGCTGGTCAAATGGGACGACTGTAAAGTTGTGTGTCTGCGTGACAAACAGCTTGTGGTTGGATTTGTCTGGTGTGTGAAGGCACAGATTTTAGAACATGCTGCCCCTCTGTCTTCTTAACTTCATAATCAGGCGTCCTCTCTTTTATGTCTTCACGCGTACAAAAACATCAGAACATTCATTGTATTTTATTTTGTAAAAATAACTGCTTCATCTGTAGAAAATTATTTGTCTAACTTGCTTCAACAAATTTCATTAATTCATTCATTTGTTTAGAGGTCTGCACAGCTTTGCTAGACTACCAGAGTAAGTGCTGAGTCATGCTGAAAATACAAAAAGACATCGTGCACTGCACACCAAATGAGAGCCATATGTTCAGACCGGTAATCATCTCACCACAGCTTTCTGTGAAAACGTGTTCCTGCATTGATTAATGAGGCGCGGCCTTGAAACCTACCGTTGGTTAATACTGTGAAGCAGTTAAAGAGGTTTTAAAAAGAATATAAAAAAATGTAATAAGTCATTTTGAAAATAAATGTACACAGTATTGTTTATCTGAGCAGTGCAGTTCATATCCAACTATGTTCTTTTGGTAAGGCTCTGCAAAGTGATGCAGTTGTATTATTAGTTAAGAAGTATGATAGACAAGGTTGTCATATTATATAGAATATATGGATTGTACATTTCTATGTTACGAGTCAGTGCTGGTGTATGTCATGTACATATGGAGAACATATGGACCTCACATGTAGGACAACATGTTCCAGACATGTCATGTTGTATGATGGTGCCGTGCCGTGCCTGTATGTCTGACTGAGACAACTGTGAAACTGCGTCTACAGGAACAAATATTCTGAGACCCTCTAAACAAAGCTGCATTTATTCATTAGACACAGTGTCGAAGGAAAACCTTTCCTTCTTTCTGTCAATCAGACATTTTCTCTTTTCACAGCTTTGTCTGCTTAGATTTTCAAATGCATGTAATTTTTCATATACAGTCATATGCTGAATTTACAATAAGTTATTGAAAATTTGTATTTTTCAACAGCTTATTGCAAAGTTTGATTATAAGATTCAGAATTCAGAATATTTATTTCAACATTAACGTTATACTCTGTTTGGCACCTTCAGTTACTCAGTGAGTGTCACCTCTGTTCGTGTCACAGAGGCTTATCTTACCTTAACCATCAACATATTAGATGTGATGTGTTTTTGTTTAATTTTCACATTTGCACAAAGACTTTAAAAAGCTGATTTCTACCACAAGGAAACTGAAAAACTGACCATACTTCAATTTCTCAAAATGACTTGCACCAATATATCAAGCAGTGTAATTCATTTCTTCTCTTAAGTGAGATTTTTTTAATCACAGTATTTAAAGTATACTCCAGGTTTTTGTTGTTGTAGAAAAACTAAGCAGCTACAATACAATTCAATAACAGACAAAAAGGGGAAAAATTGCCACTTTATTTCTTTAATTGTAACATTATGTTTAATTGTGTGCAACATACATATGACTCATCGACCAGCAACAAATCATACTGTTTAGAATAACTATAAACCCCTGAATGCATACCACTAACAATGGTGAACAACATAAACAATCTACAATACTGAAGACAATGTAAGGGACATACTAGAGAAGTGGTCACTGCTTAGCTCTTCTTCTTTAATGGAAAACCTAAATAACACAGAACATGACATCATATGATTCATGTGATCTTCAAGTTCATTCGTGTAAACCTTAAAATCCCAGTTTATCAAGGTTTCAATTTGTACGTGTAGAAGTCTTACCCCCTCAGGATTCAGCATTTCATGTCCATCTTTTACACCTGTAGGAGCTCCTTGTAACGGAAGTATTGACCGTTACAACTCAAAAAATGTCTCTTTATACTCTAAATCATTTTGGTATTGCAACAATGCCCGCAGAGTCTTCTTGTCACGAGTCTTTATAACACGTGAGCTCTTACAACTCATGAAGTCCGCCTCTGAGCCACGTCGGAAATGTGACCATGGGCTCTTAAACCGTATGGAGCTCTCTGTTGGGCCTCCGTTTCAAACCTTGAGTCAGTAGTAGTCACCACTGCATCGTGGTGCAGATTAGGCCGTTGAGTTTGTGCAGTCCTGACTGAAAAGAGCCTCACAAGCTGCTTTCAAAACGGTGACTCCCAGTACTGCTGTGCTCTGGTCATACCTCTTTTAATTTGTTCATAAGACACAAACATCACGATGTTCCAGGACCCCAACCGCAGGAAAGAAGGCATGAACCTGAAGGAGTGAAAGAAGAGGAAAGTAAAGAAGTGCTCCAATGAGGTTATTTCACTGGTGTGTGCCTCGGTGTCATGTTGGCGTGTGTTTACCCTTTATAAAAGGATGTGGGTCCTTCGTTTCTCAGCATCGTGAGAGCGCAGCTGCTGGCGCTGCTGTACTGGCCAGTTCCTGAGTTCATGAAGCGTGTTTTAACTACGTCCACAGGAGAAGCAACAATTGTTGTGCAGAAGCCGGCACTGAAGGCAGCTGTGAAGTGGCACGGCAGGTTGTCTGTGGAAGAACAGAAAGCAAAGTCACATCCCGACACAGTTTTTGATCATTTGTAATGTGGATGAACGTGTGAGCTTTTTTGGACTGATATCCTTCTGTGGTGTTTCGCTTGCTTCTTCGCCTCACCTGTCATGAGGTCATACTTCAGGATGAGTTCTTTGATCATGTCATAGGTCACCAGCTCTGTACAGTTCACAATGGCATTGCGGGTGATGTTTGGCATGCAGCCTGGAGAACAAACAGAGGATTGTTTTTTTCAAAATCAACAGAGGAAATCGTCATAATAAAAGGAAATTTATCAAGCAGGACATGTACCTTTCCAAAGGCCTCGTATACCCTCGTCTCGGGCAATCGTCTTGTAGGCCTCTATGGTGCTGTTGTATCTCTTCCCCCCCTCAGCCAGTCGCACCTGAGCTTGGAAACGCACCTTCACCACATCTGTTGGTTGTGCAAATGCCACGGCCATGGCCCCTGTGGTGCAGCCCGCCATGAGCCGAGTAACAATCCCAGCACCTGTGCAGCATATACGTTAGTCACACTGAAGCAGAAGGAGGGAAAGTGCCTTGTTTGTGCGGTACGATGGACACGTGATACTCACTCTCAGTGCCTCGAGTGTAGAACTGCTTCATGGAGTCATAAAGGCCGATACGGACAGAGGCGAAGCTCATCTGCCTCTGCAGTCCTGCAACCAGTCCGTTGTAAAGACTCCTGGGCCCCTCGGTGCGCACCATAGTGGTGATGGTGCCAAACACTCCTCGATACTTTACTACGCTGGCCGCTTGACCTTTCTGAGATTCTCCCTGAATCTGGGCAACAGGGCGACATTCAAGGACTGTTAGCAGCTGATTTTAAAAAAGCAAGCAAATCCGAAGTTAGTGCCAAGCCCTCTTAAACACAGTGCGTCTAACCTGTAGTCTGACTTTGGCGGTATCCAGAGGAAAAGTGATCAGGTCAGCAATGCAGGCCGCTGTGCCCGCTCCAAAGAATTTGACTGCTGCAGAGGGCATCACGTCTTGGGGTTTCATGCCAACCATTTCTGCACCTGGGCTGATTACGTAAATGGAAAGATGTGCTCTTAATGCTATTTGCCCAAGGCCTTTGTGTACAGCATACAACACACTGCAAACACACCAACGATCAGAACTTCTGCTCACGACAGACACACATCGAATATAACTTTTTTAATTTTTTTTATTACGACATTTATAAAACCTTGGTTGAAAAGGAGTTCATATTTAGTGTACTCAGTGCATTAGTGATATTTAAAGTGCAGAAAGTCGTGCACACCTGAAAGGGAGGATAACGACAAGCTTCAAGTTTTCTCGAGAAGTAGACTAATCTTTGGAGGTGGTTCTGTTGTGGAAATGCTTTGTGCCATAAACTGTTTTTGAAGTGAGCCAGCCATCATTCAGTACCACTGCTCACTGAAAAAACAAGCATTTATCACTTATCTGTGCTCTAATTTAGTATTTTTTAATTCAGCATAAATGAATGAAACAATATACTTCAATTCAGGTATATAGCACATAAAATGTATATATTTTAAACACATTATTAATTTACTACTTGGGACATCGGTTAAGTCTGAACCTGTAGACACCTTTTAAAAACAAAATCACTGTTATCTTGATGTACCTTAATCGTTTCCTCAAGAAAGTAATAATCCAGCAAAGAGGCAGAAATATACAATCCTTTCGGGAGTTAGTCCATTTAGTGTCCTCTTCTCATGCTGTGTGCTTATAGTCGGGAGAAGCCCCTGAATTTATAAGCACCTTTTGCACATGACCGCGAGGTGGCATAATAAGTCGTACACACCTGTTCTGTGAATCCCATGTTTTCCAGTCTGAGAGAGACAGACGGATATTTGAGCCCTTGTTGATCTGCACTTAATGGTGTTATGAAAGCCTGGTAGGGACTCTATGAGCACACATAAACATTAAGGATATTTTCCCTTTGCTGTTATTTTCACTGTAAAATGTATTTCTTGAAATATCATATATATATATATATATATATATTTTAAGTGTGAAACCCAGAGTTTGGAATTTACATATTGTAAAATGTCAGCTTTAATGTGGTCAGATAGCAGCTCATATTACTTCACTGACATCACAGAGCATACCTCATTTTTCTATTGGTTGATATTTGCAGCCAATCAGACTGAGACGCCTGTCTGGATTCTCTAAATTTGACTGGCTGACAAAAAGTTCTGTACTGGATAACATTTGCATCTTTTTCATGGTGTTAATGCCCAACAACAAAACTCAAAACTAGTTCAGGAGTTTGAGGAATTCCCTCATTTCCTCCTCCTCTGTGTAAGTAATAAAAGTTACGTAATAGTCCAGGCCTGCCATGCTTTCTCAGCCAATCCATACCTTGAACAAGGGTGGGTGGATGCACACAAGCATCTGAATGCAATCATTCACCGTCTATTTAGCACCTGGATGGAAAATGCTCGAAAGGGGAGACACTTTGTAGGTAATTTGTCCGTGCATGCCTTAAAACATGTGACTTTCCATAGCAGCTCCAGGTCATGGACCCCGGCAAGCTTACGTCAAGTCACACATGCAAAACCGTTTCCGTTAAATATCAAAGGTTTCACCTTCTTTTACACGTGTCAGAATGTTTGTCTATTCCCAAAACGATACCGCTTTTTTTTTCTCTATATACTGCTGCTTTATCGTAAAGATGTATAGACCTTATTGTATACTGATATTTCTATGCCATGTCTCAACCTGAGGTTGTTTTTGTAAACAAGGCAGAAGTGGAATCTGAGAACAATCTGCTCCTGCACATTTTCTGCTAGTTACAATATGCACAATCATACATGTTCTTTCTAAAATAAAGCATACAATAGAAATTAGTTTAGTGAGAACTGTGTGTGTGTGTGTGTGTGTGTGTGTGTGTGTGTGTGTGTGTGTGTGTGTGTGTGTGTGTGTGTGTGTGTGTGTGTGTGTGTGTGTGTGTGTGTGTGTGTGTGTGTGTGTGTGTGTGTGTGTGTGTGTGTGTGTGTGTGTGTGTGTGTGTGTGTGTGTGTGTGTGTGTGTGTGTGTGTGTGTGTGTGTGTGTGTGTGTGTGTGTGTGTGTGTGTGTGTGTGTGTGTGTGTGTGTGTGTGTGTGTGTGTGTGTGTGTGTGTGTGTGTGTGTGTGTGTGTGTGTGTGTGTGTTAGTTTCATTTAATAAAATGTAATTACACTGTGTCCAGAGTGCACAGCTGTTTAGGCAAATAAATTAAAAGGAAAATAATCTATTTGTTCCTCAGTTTCATAACCCGCAATGTACAGAAGAAAGAGGGGGCTGCTTTCTTCACCCAGCACTAAAAACAGCCTGGGAACACTGCGTCAGTAACCTTTGAGCACACAGGCACACCAGTAAACAACTCACTGCTCCAGCTTCTGCCAGTCTGCAGTGACGTCCCCTACATCCCCTGAAAAGGAAACCGAGAAGACAGACTGCTGTGTTCTCGTGAACTTTGAATACGGGGAACCTTGAATCAGTGCTACGAAACCCATATCTCCATTACACTATAAATAAAGACCGTTACACTAAAAATAGAGTCAGCCGCTGCATCATTTAAAGGTTAGTGGAGCACAGTGGTACGGCCCAACGTGCCTGTTTTCTCCACGAACAGATCCATTCACCTGTGAGCTTAGATTGTCTTCATTTTATTTGATACCAGGAACGGACACTGAACCATCATGTCTGTTCATTCATCTCTCAGTTCAGCTGTTGTTTTTCATTTTTGTATTGTTATTTTTCAATAGGCTACTGTTTAAAAAAACGTTACTATTTGTACCTCCAGCGGGCGTCTTTCCAACCTCATCAAAAGCTTCTGGAATTCATCACACATGAAGAGATTGTTTCACTGAGACAACAAATGGTCCCACATGCCAGGAATGACTCAATGCTTTGCTAATTGTCCCTACTTATCTTTGGATTACATTGTGATTTCTCAAAGCTGAGGTTTTGATTTGAGCTTTCATCAGAGGAAACAGAAACCAGATCTGAACTGTGACTCCCAATTAAAAAACAACAACAACTGATCCATCATGAATCCAGCCATCCATTATCTATACCTGCTTTATCCTGAACAGGGTCACGGGGGGGCAGGAGCCTATCCCAGCTCACTTTGGGCGAAGGCAGGATTCACCCTGGACAGGTCGCCAGTCTATCACAGGGCCATCATGAATGTTTCAAAATCAGGTTTTGTAAACAATTATTGGGATTATTGGCAAAAGCTAAATTGCATGTTATCAGATAATACCTATACTGTCATAACTAAACAATTAAGATGCAACTATATTGGGTTAATATCTAGGGAACAAACAGAATAGCCTCAAAATGTGCACAAAATTATGTATGGATGGGTACCAATTGCATGGGTGAAGAGTGCACTGCTGTCACCTTGTGTGCAAACATTGTATTGTAAGCTACAGTATGTACCATTAAAGTGCTGCTGTGTGATATATTTTTTTGTGTGGTAATGTAGTCATTTTATATTAATGTCAAGTTGCAGCACCTGAAGAAAAAAAACATTTCGTTAATGTGAATTTTTGTTTGTCAAATTTTCTGCACTTTGTTACTGATAGCTGATGTATAAAGTGAGATTTTAAGTGGGAACTCAGAAATGTTGAATATGTGAAGACATGGGATCTGGACATGTGTATATTATTAAAGTCCCTAAGCAGACATAATCATTTAGAGAATTCAACTGAAATCTGATCGATATGAAGGTACATTATTGAACTGGATGCACCATCGTGTAATAAAAACGTATTATAAATGTGTCTCTAATATGAAGCATCTGTCACAATCTTCGGTGAGTGGATACCTCTTTTAACTTTGTCTATGTTTGCTTGATTTGCTTGTTTTGTTGTTGTTGTTGTTGTTGTTTTTTCACAATTTCCTGTGTGTTTATTTATTTTTCCTGAACTTTTTTTTCTTTTAACTTTGAATCGCCGAAACCTATAAAACTAAAAGGCTGCGATGTAACGCTGATGACAGTGTAGTCAGTAGATGGCGGTGATGCTTTAAAATATCTTCGTTAACCTACTAGGACAGAAAAACTAAAGAAGAAGAAGAAGAAGGAGCTCAATCACAGTCGCAGCAGAAGAAGAGCGCCAGTCGTGAGCTTGTTTGGCAAACGCAATTTTATCCGATGTCTGTCTGACGACCGTGCAGCTGTGGAAGAAGACGATCATATGCTGCGACAGCGAGGGGAAGTCACACCAAACATTTCCTGACGGACAGACAGACACCGAAGCCCCTCTTTGAACAACATGGAGAAACAGTTGCATCTGAACCTGCTGACGTCCAGACCTCCGATGGCAGGAGGTTTCCAGTCCAGCTCCAAAATGAAAATGGGGTGAGTTAGCTAACATCGGAACAGGACGTTGTTACAGCTGTGTTGGGCTTTTTTTTTTTTTTTTTTTTTTTTTGACCGTCAGCGTTTCATTCGTGTTTGTGTTTGTGATGAGATTTTGTATTTTGTCCGGAAGAGACCGGACCGCTCGTCACCGGACCGCGTTAGCCGGGCTACGTTAGCTGCTGCAGCTACCAGATTTTTTATTTGTTTTTAAACCATCGGTGTCGCATCATGTGAAAGATTTTGAGCATCGTCGCTTTGACATGTGAGCGTTTTATATTTAATAGTTGTTCACTTCCGGTCTGGCAGTGTCACGAATATTAGCGGAGATATTTCAGGGCGGAAACGTTCATCACAACATAGAAAAGCTGCGTCTGAACACATTGATGCGTTTAACCAGGTGACGTCGCAGGTGTTCAGACATCTTCAGGGTTATGTTGTACAACGTGTTTTATTCCAGGGCTGGTTTGTTTACTTCACCCTGTTCAAGTAGCTGCCTCTTGTAAAGGTGGACTCATGTACACACGTGACACAGCCAGCTGGCAGTGTAGCTGTAGTGTAACTGTAACTGTAGTCTAACTGTGTAACTGTAGTCTAACTGTAGTGTAACTGTAGTGTAACTGTGTAACTGTAGTCTAACTGTGTAACTGTAGTCTAACTGTAGTCTAACTGTAGTGTAACTGTGTAACTGTAGTCTAACTGTAGTGTAACTAACTGTAGTGTAACTGTAACTGTAGTGTAACTGTAGTCTAACTGTAGTGTACTGTCTAACTGTAGTGTAACTGTAGTCTAACTGTGTAACTGTGTAACTGTAGTGTAACTGTGTAACTGTAGTCTAACTGTGTAACTGTAGTCTAACTGTAGTGTAACTGTAGTGTAACTGTGTAACTGTAGTCTAACTGTGTAACTGTAGTGTAACTGTGTAACTGTAGTCTAACTGTAACTGTAGTGTAACTGTAGTCTAACTGTAGTGTAACTGTAGTGTAACTGTGTAACTGTAGTCTAACTGTGTAACTGTAGTGTAACTGTAATCTAACTGTAGTGTAACTGTAACTGTAGTGTAACTGTGTAACTGTAGTGTAACTGTGTAACTGTAGTGTAACTGTAATCTAACTGTAGTGTAACTGTAGTGTAACTGTAACTGTAGTGTAACTGTAGTCTAACTGTGTAACTGTAGTGTAACTGTAGTCTAACTGTAGTGTAACTGTAATCTAACTGTAGTGTAACTGTAACTGTAGTGTAACTGTGTAACTGTAGTCTAACTGTGTAGTGTAACCGTGTAACTGTAGTGTAGCTGTAGTGTAACTGTAGTCTAACTGTAGTGTAACTGTGTAACTGTAGTCTAACTGTGTAACTGTAGTGTAACTGTAGTTTAACTGTAGTGTAACTGTGTAACTGTGTAACTGTAGTGTAACTGTAGTGTAGCTGTAGTGTAACTGTAACTGTAGTGTAACTGTAGTGTAACTGTGTAACTGTAGTGTAACTGTGTAACTGTGTAACTGTAATCTAACTGTAGTGTAACTGTAACTGTAGTGTAGCTGTAGTGTAACTGTAACTGCAGTGTAACTGTAGTGTAACTGTGTAACTGTAGTGTAGCTGTAGTGTAACTGTAACTGTAGTGTAACTGTGGTGTAACCGTAGTACTGTTTTTAGTTCAAGGTAAAGACAGGTAAATGATAAATACATGTTTTGTAGATTTGGTTGAGTTTGAGGTTCCCATCTTTCACTTGGCACATCCCTGAAGTGTTATGAGTTGATGACCAAAGTGGAGGAGATGCAGAGTTTAAATTTGCTTGATTGACTTGTTCATCAGCTCATTGAAAATGGCCCGTATCATCTGATTTCCTTCCCTTTGTGGCAATGGACCCGAGAGCTAGTTTGTCCTCCTCACAGATGCACAATTCACAGATTTTTGTCTTGTCATTGATAATTTCATTCTCTTTATATTCGAGTAGTCCTGCTGCTTTATTGCATCACACCACAGACAGATTGGTTCACGTTTTGCTTGCTTTTTTTTGTCTTTTGTTTTACAGACCTGGGCGGAAGAGAGATTTCTCCCCTCTGTCCTGGAGTCAGTACTTTGAAACCATGGAAGATGTTGAGGTGGAAAATGAAAATGGAAAAGATATATCCTTGACTGCTGCTCCTGTTTGTCAGGAGGAAATTCAGCATGATTGACTGATATTTTGACGTGTCATTCAAATCCAACTAGGTCAGTTAATATTCAGCCACAACTTCAACGTGCTATCGAACCTTTGAATACAATCACTTTATACAGATAATATTTATTCTGTTTGAGCAGCCGCTGTTTACTTTGTGACTCTTGCATGGCTCTGGTTTGTATTTCCTTGACTACCTTGAACATATTCAGACTTTACTGCAGTGGCTCCCATGGTCCTGTGCTGCTGCTGCTCCACGGAGGAGGCCACTCTGCGCTGTCCTGGGCCGTGTTCACTGTGAGTATTTTTCTTATTAGCACTAGTTCAGAAATGTTGCCCCCTTTACTCTGAAAAATCCTATGTTGACTTACACACCATTGCTACTGGAAAATATATGAAGCTTTTGTTTTATCACATAATGTTCTCTTTATGTGTCTTCGCAGGCCGTCATATACAGTAGGATCAACTGTAGGGTGGTGGCGATGGACCTTCGAGCTCATGGTAATATTATATATTGGAAGTTGCAGGACAACATGATCTATTAGACATATATTATTAATAGTTTATTTTCATATAAACATACATGCACATGCAGTATATAATTTACATCCTGTGATTATGGTTATTCAAAAGGGGACGTTTTGTTTATCTGTTGATTTAAAAAGTATGACGGTCACAGCATCCCAATACTTTCAGCTTATTGTCTGCATTCTGTAGTATAACTTTAATATTCATTACATACTGAATTCTAAAGACTATAGTTTTGTTAAACATTATAAAGTGATGAAATAAAACGGTCACTATTCTCTAAAGACAGCAACATGACATTTGTCCTTTATCAGATTTTACTCTGGTTGGAACGGTCCAAGTGTCAAATGTCGGTCCCGTTCGGTCCTCTGGAGATGGTCCGTACCATGTCTGTATCGTTCAGTCCATATGCAATAGGCAATAGTGCATGCATGGAGGGATGTTTATTTATTAAGATATGCAGCCCCATGCAGTCATTGAGGATGCAGGATTTCAGCATATGTTTCAAGTACTTGAGGCGCACTACAATATTACATCCCACTGACTCTTCACCAGTTCAGTAATTCCCAAAGTTCATGAACAGACACGACGAGGAGTTGTCAAAGAATCGTCCTACCCAGCTCGTCTACTACAGACGGACGGACCTTAAGACTAAGAGCTACTGAAAGTCACGTGGAAGTAGGACATGAAAAGCTCAGTTTTGCAGATACGCCCACTTTGAGAGTAACACAAGCGAGCACCTCTCTTATGCATGGACACAAGTAGCGACAGGAAACTGGAGAAGGAAAAAAGATCAATGTCTGTCACCACAGGCAATGTAGAAAACATTGTAAAGGCAGTCATTGAGTATCAAAAGCATACCGAACAGGAACAAAAACTTTGACCATAAAACGTTGATTTGTACTAAACCCTATGTTTTGAAGACCTTTCCATCCCTTGATTTTACAAAGATGCTACAAATTGTTAAGAAGGGAAATTGCTGCACTGAAGTAGCTCGATCACGCCCTGCCTGCAAGATTATAGCCAAATTCCCCACTCAGTATTTGGCTGGTCAGTCTTTGAATGTCCACGAGCTTAGATGGAAAAGGATGCTGAAATTTGTCTCTGTCTTCACCTGCAGGCGACACCAAAGTGAAAAACCCAGAGGATCTCTCTGCAGACACGATGGCCAAGTAAGTTGTTGTGTGTGCAGTTCAGATAAAGCTTGACTTTGTAGGAGGCACTTTAGACAGCTGCTTCTTTAAAGGTCAGTGATGATCCAGCAGACCTGGCTAAAGGACTATTAAGTCAATTTCTACAACTTCCCACCCAAACTCGGTGAATATTTTATCCTGAAAAGATCTTCATCCTTTAATATTCTTGATTTCACACCTTAGTCTCATAGTAATAACATGATTTTAAGAGTTTGGCAGGTTTCTGTGATTGTTAACATTTGTATTAATGGGCTATAAAACTATGAATGATTTTATGTCACTTGTTTCCCTATTTATTGTTAAATAAGGAATCAGTTTTAACTGAAAACCACAGCCACGTTGCATAGAAATGTAGGATAACAGGTTATCTATGGTTCCTCTTTGTAAAGGGATATTGGCAAAGTGGTGGAGGTCCTCTATGGAGAGAACCCACCTCCAATCATGATCATTGGACACAGCATGGGTGGAGCCATTGCAGTTCACACCGCCACTGCTAATCATATACCCTCCCTGCTCGGTCTCTGTGTCATTGATGTTGTAGAAGGTAAGTTCTTCCACTTTAGCGGAGCAACAAACATGCTTATATTAATCTTACTTTTTAGCTCACTTTTCAGGCTTTGACTGATTAAATTAAATGATAATTAAAAATGATGTCAAACTGATGAGCTCAGTATTACTGGGTTTGTTAATTACAACTACAGTGGTGTGAAAAAGTGTTTGCCCCCTTCCTGATTTCTTTTTTTTTTTTTGCATGTCTGTCACACTTAAATGTTTCAGATCATCAAACACATTTAAATATTAGTCAAAGATAACACAAGTAAACACAAAATTCAGTTTTTAAATGAAGGTTTTTATTATTAAGGGAGAAAAAAAAATCCAAACCCACATGGCCCTGTGTGAAAAAGTGTGTATTTGTGTTTATTTCATTTAGGTACAGCAATGGATGCTTTGAACAGTATGCAGAATTTCCTCAGAAGTCGGCCAAAGACATTTAAATCTCTGGAGAATGCCATTGAGTGGAGGTAGGTGTAAAACAGCTGGTGATGTGGGAAGTGATTAGACTACATTGTACT
The DNA here is from genome assembly GCF_029030835.1 of Brachyistius frenatus. Taxonomy (NCBI): domain Eukaryota; kingdom Metazoa; phylum Chordata; class Actinopteri; family Embiotocidae; genus Brachyistius; species Brachyistius frenatus. The sequence continues at coordinate 185,871 of NW_027210633.1, forward strand.
CTTCTGCAATTTGTTAATGTTAACAAGTGTTGTCCAATAATAGTTACTCAAATCAAAGGAGCCCCGTTGAAACAAATTGCTGTATTTTATTTCCACTTTACAGCTTTACTGTGAAGAGTTATGATTTTTCAAGCAGGTATATGATATCATCCATATCATTTTTGTACACTTGTCTTCAAAACTGTTCCTCACCTCTGCTTTCAGTGTGAAAAGTGGCCAGATTCGAAACATAGAGTCAGCACGAGTGTCAATGGGAGGCCAAGTGAAAAAGTAAGTCTGCTTTGTTTCTAGTTTTATACATTAATTTCTGAATGCACGTACAAGTTTTATTGATTGTCTTCTGTTCTGACATCCACAGATGTGAGGAATCCAGCAGCAGTCCAGGTGTCCCTAATAGCATCGGTGAAGAGATTATAGAAGAAGAGGAGGAGGAAGAAGGGGAAGAAGAATCCAATAAGAAAAGAATGAAGGAAGATGACCAAGAGGTTCAGTCTCTCTCAGTCTTCGTTTTTCTTATGTAACCTGTATGTCTATTGTTGAAAACTACCTTAACAACCTTGATTTCTTCCACACAGATAAAAAAGGAGAGCATCTTCACCTGGAGGGTGGACCTGTCAAAGACAGAAAAATACTGGGAGGGCTGGTTCAGGGGTCTGTCCGCCCTCTTCCTCACCTGCCCGGCACCAAAACTGCTCCTGCTCGCAGGTTCGATATCTCCCAGTTCCTCACAGTCAAATATAATAATAATATAAAATATCTGGACGGATAGTTTGAACACAAATGATTGAAGTTTTATTCCAAGCTATTATGCCATTGACGGCACAATTTCACCCCTGACTTGTTCCATTGTGCAGGAGTGGACAGGCTTGACAAAGACCTTACTATTGGGCAGATGCAAGGTAAAGAGGCCGAGCGGTTTTTCCATTTTTCTTCTATGTTTAGTTGTTGGTCTTTTTTTTTTTTTAATAATATATTCTGGCCTCAAAAATAATTCCACCGTTTGTGCACAGGGAAGTTTCAGATGCAGGTGCTCCCTCAGTGTGGGCATGCCGTTCACGAGGACGCTCCTGAAAAAGTAAGTGGTTCTCACCTGAACATGGTCTGTACTTAATACACTGTCCGGTAGCTTTTTCAGTATCACTGTACGATGCCTGTTGTTCTGCCATCATCCAAGAGCAGGTTGACTCAACAAATTCAATAAGAAGAAACACACTTCCTTTTTCCATCTGCTCATCTGTTCTTGTGTGTTTGTTCATTCAGGTCTGTTTGATCCAGATCCAGTCTGTAACCTGTTTTTAAATGTTGTCCTCTGTTATCTGTTGCTAGGTAGCAGATGCTCTAGCAACATTTATGGTCCGGCACAAATTCACTGAGTTTAAGGAAGGATATCTGTGGTAAGTCAACTTCCCTAACAAACAATGTGCTTGTCAGATTTGTGAGAGGTTTATTGATCACACAGCATGTAGCATAAAATCATATTACCTAGTTTTTGTGTAGAATGAAAAAGACTGAAAATTCAGTATCACGAGATCCCCTCCGGTTTGATGCTATATATGAAATACTCTACTGTGAATAATTTGTATCTATGGTTAGTCCACAAAAAAAGAAATACGCTTATCTTGTAAAACTCCTGAAACCTATGAATATGCAAATTTATTTGATATCTAAAGTTTACCTGCAGGTCACAAGATGTCTCTTACTTCAGTTTCAATTCAATTCAATTTTATATTTAAATGGTGCCAAATCACAACATGGCACTTAACACATTAAAGTCCTCACAGCAGAACTTTACAACATTACACAGAGAAACCAAACAATTCAACAATTCGCACTTAAGCTTCACTTCACTGAAGTCCATTCTCAGTGTGTCTGCGCTCACTGGAGGTGTCAAATTCCCTGCTCATACTTTTAAAGGCGCCTTCCCCTAAAATCAGATTTTCAATGAGCAGAGAAACTTTCCTCCTTAAGAAGATGATTGTGAAAACATCCTTCTAGTTTTAAACTGCACAGACATCATTCTGCACTCACTCGACACTCAACATTTGACAGATGAATGAAAAGGTTTTTTTTTTAGCTTTACTTGCTTATTCTTGAGGGTCAAAAAGAGGCTTTAGACAAACCCAGCCGGCAATATCAGAGATAGAAAAGCAGAAAGGTAGATTAAGAATCCACATTTCACACCACTGTCTTTTTTTTTTTTTTTTTTTTACAGCTAATTTCCAGTTTTCAGTCTAAATATAGCCAGCAGCCGTAGAAGAAATGTTTCAAGATTCATCGACACCATTGTCCATTTAATAACAAATCAAGGAAATTATAAATTATTATTATTATTATTATTATTATGTTGCTTTTATTATTTTGTTACATTTTGCCTTTCAGCTTTGCCTTATTTTTATTTGAAAGCTTTGGGGTTTGATTGTACTTTTCCTTTACAGTAAAATATATATTTTTTAATTTCTGAACTGTAATGCTCTCCTTGTTTATTGTTTATTTTGAGTGATTGCATCATTGTTAATGTGTGTTTATAATGTTTCAATTCAAACAATGATTAAAGATGGATGCAGCCAGCAATGCCACCCATGTGTTTATATTTGGTGTGTGTGTGCTTAAAAGATAACCTTTTAATGGGGTAGTTTATTACATCATGTAATATCAATTACATTTATCATGCAAGATAAATGCAACTGAAGTTTGCACTCACGAATGACAATGAATGGTGAAGTTGAATATGAAAACCTATTCTACTTATATTTTTTATTCTTATATTCTAGTTTTCTGCTCTTCACACTGGAGTCACTGTTCGAAATGTCTCTGTGACAATCAGTGACACCAGAGTTTAGGCAGACAGACCATTTATTTTACTACAATGTTGTTGTTGTTTTTTTTTTTATCTTATTTCAGTTTCAGCATGCTAAAAGTATGTTTATGCCATGAGAAGTATGAATTTGAAAGTCATCCTTTTTGTCACCAGAGCATTATTGTGTCACTGGAAAAGGCTCCAATTCACTTTTCTGCACAAATCCCATATATATTATACCTATATGTTTAATTTATGTTGATAGTGTTGCCTTTTTAAGGCCCAAAAATACTGTTTTGCTGGAACTCACTGGTGAAGAAATACATTTTCTGGTGTACAATTATATTTCATAAAATGTATCGTTAAAAAGAACACAAACAAAAGCCTTTATATTGCATCTTTATACACAACTTTTAAAAAAAACTTCTTATACAAGTTCCTTCTTCAAAACATCATAAATATAGGATTCGTGTTATTGTTGTTCTGCAAATGAGATTCAGGGTTGCAGCTCCTAAACATATTTTTACTAATTTGCTTGATTTCCTCCACACGGAGTACAACATGGCCTTTAATTGTCCCTCCATGGATCAACACACTCAGAAATGTGTTGCGGGGCTGTGCAATATACACATCTGAATTATTAATGAACCGTAATGACTGTCCTCCAAAGGATTAAAGCCTCCGAGATGATTTTGTGATTTGAGTCTGTAAACAAAGTTGACGTGTGATGTTTTGAACGGGCGTAACGTTTTTTTTGGTTGCATCATGTTGGGCCTGTTGAAACCTGTAGGAGCTGTCCACGGTGCTGTGGTGCTGAAATATTTGTATACGGACAAGAACAACGGGTTTTTCCCTTCTGACAATAAATGTAGACTCAAGTACAACGACTACTTTTTAAGAACAATATCTGTCACTATTAAACACTGACTTTGGTGATGCTGACTTCATCTAGTGCTCCCAGAGGGGTAAAAACAAATTGCAGTTGTCCAACACTCAAGTCTATCACAGCTCTACTTTGGTTCTAATGCTAACCGAGCAAACTAAATGCTGAACAATCGTATTACATTTAGCGTGCTTAATGTTAACTTAGCAGCCTCTATGCAGGTTGAAATACAAACTGTGTATTGGCGTGTTTATGCTGCGTCTAATCTTATCATTGATACTATGTTTTCTGCATTTCAGTGTTATGTCAAGGATAAGAAAATCGTAGACAACAAATGAAATGCATTTCTTTATTTTTTTAAACACGTCAAAATTACTGAACAAGGACCTTTCAAAACCTTTCTGCTTACAAAGTTAAGAATATCTTCTTGTTAACATGGCACGCAAAATCACAAAGGTCCTGCAGACGTTTGGACCGTCTACAGTTTACGAATGTACTCCAGGGCCTGTTTCACAAACATGAACTTTGACTGTGGTTTAGATTGAACTAATAGTCTGACTTTTAGTTCGCTGTTTAATTTTCCTTTTGCGCAAAAGTGTTGCCTTTATATTGTTGATGAGTTTAAATTCAGTAATTATAATGTAAACCACAGATATGATAAATATGATTCTCCATGTTTTCAAACACAGGGGGAAAAAAGAACTCAAACCTGCAAACCGTTCATATTGTGGAACAACAATAAAGCAGGTACATAATATTTACTTTAATATTAACTTTAATAGGGGGCAGCACAGTGGTGCAGTGGTTAGTATTGTCGCCTCACAGCGAAAAGGTTCTGAATTTGAATCTGGGTCTTTCTGTGCGGAGTTTGCATGTTCTCCCCGTGCCTGTGTCGGTTCTCTCCGGGTACTCCGGCTTCCTCCCACCATCCAAAAACATGAGTCTCAGGTTAATTGGTGGTTCTACAAATTGCCCTTATGTGTGAATGAGAGCGTGAATGGTCTTTGTTTCCGTCTGTCTATAAGTGTTGGCCCTGTGATAGACTGGGGACCTGTCCAGGGTGTACCCTGCCTTCCCCCAAAGTGAGCTGGGATAGGCTCCAGCCCCCCCGTGACTCTGTTCAGGATAAAGCAGGTTAGATAATGGATGGATTAGCTTTAATAACATAACTTCACCAAACTTTTACACCTCAGAGAAACCACAACAAAATGCAGCTCTTTGACTGGTTGTTGAACCAACACGGGTGATGATGTCAAGACACACTTCACTTATAAAAAAGGACATGAATGGCTGGAGGTCGATTCTCTCCTCAGATTTGTCAACTAAAGAACCTGATGCTAAATGAAGTCGGAACAAACCGGTGTCATGTAAGTAATATGTCTTGCACATACAGCAAATCTGTTCACAAAACATTTCTGCTAACTTGTCTTACTGCATTATCTTATTTTATGTTTGATTTTACCTCCTGTAAAGCGCTTAGAGCACTTTATTATTATTAATATGTAGCTTCATTGATTCTATGTAGATCTGAATTATCTTATTTATTATAACACTGTCTCATCATGTGTTACTTTTTAAAGTATTTTGAACTGTGGCTTTTTGTACAGGTCATTATTATTTAAGATAACATTTGACAGAATCATCTTGTGCAGGCCTCACAGTTCAGGTCTATTCACAATGTTAATTAGTAATTAGTCTGCTATATGTTTGTGTGTTTGTGTGTGTCATGCCTTTGCAGACACTGCTGGAAACCGTGGTCATGAATGACACGGTAGATTTCCTCCAGGCAATGACACTTCAGATGTCTGTCAAAGTTTTGCTGTCCATGCTGCCATGTCTCTTCTTCCTCTATGTAAACTGTGTCATGGTGTTTGCCTTGCTCAGAAAGCCTCTCTTACTGGAGTCCTCCCGATACATCCTGTTCGGTCATTTGCTCTTCACAGACTCTCTGCAGCTCATAGTGACCATGGCCATGTACATCTTTGCTGTGACTATGGTCAAAATGATCAGCTATGTTTGCCTTATTATCACACTGTTTGCATCCTTGACTGTTAGGATGTGTCCCCTCAACCTGGCTGTCATGTCTTTGGAGAGATACGTTGCCATTTGTTTTCCTCTCAGGCATGCAAACATTACCACGTCCAGGAGGACGGGTGTAGCCATCGCTGTCATATGGACAATGGCCTCTATAGACTCATTCACACAACTTTTCCTGTTTATCAGTCTGGAGACCAAAAGCTTCACCGTGCAAAGTTTCTGCTCCATAAACAATGTCTTCCGGCTGCAGGTTTACACAACTTTAAACAGGGCCTTCACCACTGTGTATTTTTTACTGGTGAGCATGATTATCATTTACACTTATGTTGCCATCATGATCGCTGTGAAGTCAGCCTCTTCTAGTGTTGGTAAGGCCAGTAAGGCCCATAAGACGGTGCTGTTGCACCTGCTTCAGCTGTGCCTGTGTATCATCTCCACTCTGTTCAACATGATAAAATCCAGCAGCCTGTTGAACTGTAACTCTGTGATGGGTGTTCATTTCCAGTACATCTTCTTTGTAGGTCTGATCATTTTCCCAAAGTGTTTGAGCCCACTTATATACGGCCTCAGAGATCCAACCTTCAGGCAAGTCTTCAAATACTATTTTACCTTTGGCATTAAAACCTCTGTTAGTCCATGTCCTAAGTCTTGATTTCAGCTATTTTAATTGTGCCATAATTTGCAGTTGGCAAAATATGTGTCAGTCACTTTGAGTTTAAGGAGTTGTTTTTTCATTTAAAGTGTGAGAACTAAGGTCTAAAATCAGGTGTTCCTGATGCACCATTTATTTTTGTTTAGTGATGAAGACATAAACTGCAGTAGACTTCCAATCTCTTTTCATTTTATGAACACAAGTCATTATACATTGCTTTTTTTGTTTGTTTGATTCGCTATTTTCCGTGTACTATTTTTGATAACAGGACAGTTTTTAATCAATTGTGTACAAAGTCATATGTTAACAGAGATTTGATAATCTGACAGTAGCATATTGTTGTGTTAAATATGTGTGATACTCCAGTCTATTTTGTAAAACTAATCATTCATCTCCATGGCTTATTTGCAAATTTTATTTAAAAAAAATGTCTAAATGTGAATGTTTTTGAGTAAATCCCTCTTTAAAGATTTTTGAACTTTTGATTCCATGATGTTTGAAAGAGTTGTCCCCGTTATGACAAGTTATGAGAATCGTTTTTATTTTATTTATATATATATATGCACAATGATCAATGTGTTTTAAATCGGTGAAAAATTATTTTAAAAATAATAAAAAACGTTTCTCTTAAAGTTGTGTCATTAGAGGAAAATCATTCAAGCACCTTACCATCAATTTTTTATATATTTTTTTTCTAAAATTTTGATTTGGCCGATAATATTATTATTTTATTCGAATCCTTTCGCTTCAGCTCATGACAACAACAAAATCATCACAGTTTCAACCTGCACAATTAACTGTTCACTGATTATTATTATTCTTTGTTCAAATTTTTGTCAAGAGTCAGTGATACATTTTTCTTTATAGATACAGAAAGAAAATATTTTATGTTGAGCTCATAAATGCCTGTCATCTTTGCTTAATAAATTTGAATAAAACTAAAGGCATTTTGGCCATTTGTAATTTCAAAGTAAATATATGAAAAATACATTATAAGTAGATATGGGATACACATCTAAATTTAATCTGTATCTGAGATCAAGCATTCATTATCTGTATATAGGGAACTGTATGAAAAGAAGACTTTATAGTAGTTTTAATTAAATGAAAATGATTCAGTGTCCTATTTCCAGAAAGTAATTCTTCTTATTTTTCAGCATTATTTTTCATGACTTGTTAATTGTTTAAAAAAAAACTTTCCAAGTGGTGGTGTTGGTGCTGTTTAGTTTAATTTAATCTTAGATTTATTCATATCATGATCCATGTACAAAAGACATTAATCTCAAAAAGAGGAAAGATGCTCTGCCAGATTTAGCTGCCAGCTAATTTCCATCTGCAATCGGTTCACACTTTGTGACTCTATGTAAATGATCTAATAAATGTTAAAAAAATATATATAAAGTCCATAATTATGGCAGTTTAAGTATATATTTTCAACAGATTACAGGCTTTTGATGAAAATGTCTCATATTTAAACCTTGTACGCATTATCCTGAAAGCTGAGGACAAATTACTATTTATTATATAATGGTCTTTTGTTATAATGTTTGGGACATTTCTCCGATCCCCCATAAGTATTATGGACTTTAATTGGTGACACACATTATGTTTTTCAAATGAATTGAACAAGTTATATTAACATGTCTGCTTTAAGGCAGTTTTACTGAAAACTGTCATTGCTTTCAAATGAATGTAGGATATATTTAACATGTTTCACAATAACTCAGCTAAAAGTCATTAAGTTAAAGCCAAACTGATGAGGGAGTTATGTTAACTCTGAATCTGCATGTAAAGAGTTCATCATTTTTACCAGCAGATGTCACCTTTGGATTGTAAATGTTTCTAAAACTATTGCTCCAACTGCAGCCCTCTAATTTTACTCTGTGTTTAAGCATATGTCTCATTAACTGTGGGAAACAGTCTCAAAATCACCCTAAATTTAGTCTGCTTTATTCTGACAGTTGATATTATTGATGAAATTCCCTTCGTCTCCTCGTTCTCACAGTTCAGATGGACACTTGTGTAGGAGAAGGGATTGACACAGAGCGCAGAGAGAGGGAGCAATTTATGTAGGTAAACAGGGAGGGAGGCGCTGACCCGCAGAAGAAAAGAAGCGTCTGAGCAGGAGGTGGACTAATTTAACCGATCTTTACTCCATCACAATCCTGAAGCCCTCTCAATACCTCTCTGGCCTTCATGAAAGACCACTTGAAGGGCTTGAAAAACATTCCAGAGCGAGAAAGTACCTGGTGACAGAGAGCAGCTTTAGTTCAGAGCGAGAGTAGGAGGGGAGGGTTGTTATCATCTTCACAAAACCCCCTCACATCCTCAAACAAGAAAATTGATTCTGTGGCTTTAGTTTCATAATGCTAACTTTCTCTGCACTCTCAGTTTTACTTCTGATCACACAGGTCAGATCAGCGTTTCCACTGTGTTCACAGGGATACAGAAAAGAGCCTTATGCACAAACAATTGCTATATACAAAGTCAGAAAGATATCTCGGTGTTTGGCAGTTAACTAGAATGTGCTGGGAGAGAAAAACTTAGTACTGTTGCTCATAAAGGGGACTGATATACCCCTTATAATGTTATTTTGTCCATGTAAATTCCTTTGCATACAAAACATCTGTTTGTGTTTGCTGATTTGGCATGTTCGCTGACTTCTAGAAACATTTGTAAGAGATTACGAAGAAATGCAAGTTAAATTGCACAAGTAAGATGCTGGTGGAAGAAAAAGAAAGTATGAAACAAAAATGAAATGAAAGGCATACAAGCATAATAGTGGAATAATGGATGGGAAAGTCTGCCTCTCCATGAGAAGGGATTGTGGAAAAGTCCAGGGGGAACTTCATAATGTATAAATTCTGATATAGAGGAAGCCCTTAAATGAATTATACAGTCTCTTAGCTCTTTAAGTCTTCTCTCTCCCTCATCTCAGATTCTTGGAACATATAGCAACATATAGCTTTCATATTGATGCATTGCACTTAAGGCGATGCCTGACTTTAAGAACAATGGGAATATTCAATGCATTTTACCCACTTCAAAACCAATTCAAAAAGACATGCTGTTATGGAGACGTGCACAAACGTTTGCAGATGAATGGGATGGTGGGAGAGTAATTGTGTCCCCTGTGACTCAAATTAAAGCACTGACCTGGTTAGGTTTCTGTCAGCAAGAACGGGGGGGTGGTGGGAGGTTGGCCCCCCACCCACATTTATTCTCCAAAGATTAACTTGTTAACTGACTGAACGATGAGATGCAACTCGAGCTACAAAACAAAGCGGCCGTCAGTAATTCAAGTGTAAGTCTGCGGAAAAAAAAGAACACAATTTCTTAAAGATTAAAGATCTTGTATGATCTTGTATGTATATGTCATGATACCATCACAAATTTGAAATATCAAATAGCATAAATTCTTGAATATCACAGACAGATTGTACACAGAATATAAATGTCATGATTTTTTTTTACTGTGGATCGCTTCCAGCATGAAAAGCAGAGACCTTTTTTTTTTTTTTACTACAGACATTTTGACTCTATTTGAAGTAATAACGTTAACGATGGCTTTGTTCAGTTTAAATGTCCCAGGAGGCCAGTGGTAATGCACCAGAGCCAGGCAACTGGCAAAGCTAAATGGGACGCACCCATCATTAATGTCAGTTATTACACCTGTGCTTTCCCTGTTATGACATACACGTCAACAACAACAACCAAAAAAAACTATTGTGAGCCAGCTGTCATTAATGCTGGGGGTTGCTATGACACCACCTCCAGGCCAAATGCCATCACAATTCAAGAAGGAGTCAGACGAGCTCAGAGATGATGACAGCAAGTTTTATTTATTTAGTTGCAGTTGCATGATGCAAGAATTATGGCAATATATATTAAATAATACTAACGTGAATTTGAACAGGTCATATGGAAATATATACTTATAAAAAAGATTAAAGGGGAACTAGTCAGCTTTTTCCTATTTTCTGTCATATAATGATAAAATTTTTTGAATGTTTATACTGAACTTGGCCTAAGTTTAAAAAAAATGATGTAATGCATGTAAGAGTGATTCCTTTGCGAGAGCAGCTCAGGCTTCAGACTGCCTTCAACACTTGACCAGCTGACATCAGCTCGTCACAGATTTCTTTATATTGTCATCTGCTTCGTGTACACAACGTTACAAACCACAGCCCGACAGTGCAGAGGAGCCCCTTCTTCAGAGCATATATGGGGGAAAAAAATGATATTTGGCCCGTGATTGAAAGGTCCTTGTTCGTGTGGATGTTCGTGCTGTCCATTTTCATATTCTGGATCACATTCAGGATTGAATTTGTGCAGATTTGCAATGTGATTTCCAATCAAGAACATGAAATTATGCCACTTAGTAGCCCTACAGTTTCCTTTTGGTACCTGCACTCTGCCAAGACGATGAGGGCCATGAGATCACAAGTACTGGGTGCTGTGCTCTCAGCAAGCTTCCTGGAAGTTGGCCAATTAGAAGAAAGTAGGCTTTTTTTTAAAGGGACAGGAGTTAAAATGGGTTGTTTCAGACAGGATGAAAGGAGTTGCATAAACGACCAGTTTAAGATAAATAAGGTTGTTGGTTTTTTATATTGTGAATTATGGATATCCACTATATTGGAGACAGAATATTATATAACAAAACTGAAAATGAGGACACAAGGTCCCCTTTAACATTTTACACAGTCAGTCAGATGTATTATTCAAATTCAAAATGGCAGGGAATGTGTAGAAAGCATTAGTCCATGGTTGGACCACAAAGAAAAACTGTTTCTACCCTTCAAAGTTCAAGAGATTTAGGAGAAAACTGAGCATCGTCACGGTTCACATGATGGCCCCATCTGCATAAAAAAAAAATAATAATAATAAAAAAAAATCCGTTTTTTTCTGATTAATTGGCATAACTTTACATCAAATTGTATCAAATGGTGCTCAGAAATGTGTAATCCTGCTGACTGACAGACAGAGAATCAATTGAGACATACAGAATATATTCTGTTTTTGACCGTGGTAACACATGTAGATGTGTTTCCACTGTTTAATCGGCAATCCCAGTGAAGAAACAAGTGATTTGATAGATCAATATATGTCGGGTTATCAACAGAGATGACGTAATGTGTATACTAATGGTTCGTTCCTGCGGGGGAGTTCGCTGTAGAACCTCGACAAATGACCGTTTGAATCAATTGTCAGGTGAGCTGCCGGTCCCCCCTCCTCCCCCCCGCTCCGCGGTGCACAGATGGTACAGTCCACATGCAGTTCGGAGTTGTTGCTGAGGAGGTTCCACTGTTCGGCACATACCGTTAAATTGGCATGCATCCGACACCTCGGTCCTGGAGCAGGAGACTGCACCGCTTTTAAAAATGTTACCGTCGTCTCACCGGAGTTACCGCGGACACCGGAGCAAGCTTGCATTGTTTCACCTTTTGTGCAGTATTACAGGTGAGTCCTGGGTTTTGGTGTGGTAGTTTTACCGGCGTTGCACAGAAGTTTTGTGAGGGCGCCGACTGTCTCGCGCAAACGAGTTTTGCAGAACGAGCCTCCACCGTGTGTTTGAAGTGGGGATTATGTGAAGTTGTAAGTTTAGCAAGTTCAGCGGGTGTCATTTAAAGACCAAAACTTGGGTCTAAGTAAACTTCACCCCTTCGGAGTAGCAGTCAGCCAGCACCGCCGCCGCAGATGATGGTGCGACCCGAGGCTGCCATAGAAACAATATATAAATATATATATATATATATACCCAACCTACACTTGGGTCATTGCAGATTCAGTGGCAGCCATATTAGCTTATCCAGAAATATTTTCTATTTAAGTAAAATGATGCTGCGATGTGTGTCACCCCTGCTTTCTTTGCACAAACTTAAATTCGTGTCGGCAGAGAAGACCATGCTCATGCACCCCCCCCCCCCCAGGTCGGGATGAGGGTCAGCCATGGTACCATGTGCCTGCAGTACAACCTGAGCTCATTACGGTTCTATCAGGGAGTGGGCAGTTTCCTAACTCCACCCTGAAACACGCCAACTTTATGCCCGGTGCTCCACTGCTGCTTTATTAAAAACTCAAAAGCAACAATATTACAGCTGGGCGCCAGCTCTGCCTCAAAACTGTCCTCCTATCTGCTTCAAGGGAGCTCATTGCGCGTTTTAAAGACACCGGTGAACATGCAGGGCTTAGTATTACAATGTGATGCGATGTTCACAGGCAGCTCCTCTGTGCAACCTGATTTACCAAAAAAAAAAAGTAAGAAATGAACCAATTATAAATCAGATCAATTATGAAGAAGCTTCTCAAAATGATATTCATCTCCCTGTCAAGCTTTTATCAAATGTAACGCACAAAATCCGGCTGAAGCCTCCCTGAACAGAATGCACCTTTTGGGAAAATGTCAATCGCATCTAATTAAATATTTGCTGTGCCCAAGGATTATGAATAGTTAAGAGGCATGCCTCTTCAGTCGGGTATAACGCTCTCTGAGCTACAGTGAATCAGACCAGACAATATGTTTCTCCCCTACACAGTTGTTGTTGTTTTTAAATTCCATATCTGACTCCTAATATGTTGATCGATCATCTCTCAGTCAGGTAAATGCAACGAAGTGTCACATTAGTACCTTTATTGTTTGCCCAGTGGACAAGATGTGGGCACGTTGCACATCCCACATCACTTGCGTGTCGACCCCAGCACTACATCACTGTTTCATGTTGTTGAGGGCCTCTCTCGCAACTAAGCCTCAGGACAGTGTGCCGAAAAGAGACGCGTCGGGCTCCTCTACCAGGACAAAACCCGGTGATCCAGAGATCTTTTGCCACATTATTAATGTCCTGTCATTGTCATGACCAAGATCCCAAACTCCGCTCCGTACCAATTTAGGAATCGGGAGTTCAAGTTAAGTAGTGGGGACCGGTGTATTTTTGTTTATGTTCAGTTTAAGTCTGCTGTACATTTCAATGAAGGGTTTGACCTTGTGCAGTTATTGAATGCAAAATAGATGCACACACCCTTAGAGCTAATAATGTCTAGGCCTTAAAGGGGAACAAACACTGTTCTTGTACTGTAATCTTTTTCAACAAACACTGTGTTTCAATAATGCGTTGCATTCATTTTATTTCTGGACCACGAGAACCGATTCTTTGGCAACAAGTCAATACCACAATTTTGAAAATGTTGATAATACATGTTTTTCCCGAGGTACTAAAAGTAGCCGAGGTATCGTAGGTCCTGGAGATACTAAGCAAACGCATCAACAGGTGTAATGGCAGCGGCAAGTGCAACAGGTCCACTACAACCTGTGGAAAAAAAACCACACCAAGCGTCGTGTATGGAGTTATTTTGTGTTGGAGTCGGATGATCAGGGACTCGTTGTAGATGACCAGAAGCCAGAATGCAATCGGTGTCAGAGCATTTCGAACAAAATGAGTACACGCGTTAGCTCCGCTCCGCTCCGCCTGACTGTTGCTCACAGCTTCAGTCTTCACTGTGATGACGGTCTGCAAACCAGCCTACCGACGTCGCTGATTGGGCCGGCCTTCAGAGCGGCTGAGTGAACCTCCATGTGAACAGGGTTTCCAGACTATTGAACTGTCATTCAATTCATGCGGTTTTAAGGCCATCAAATAAATCTGTTGAACTTACTCCCATAAAACACTTGCCTTTATGGAGTTCTGTGACATTATGTGGCTGATCAGGTCTTTTTTATGTCATAAAATGACTTTTCCCACACCTTGCATTACTGCCCTCTACTGTTGCCTATTTAATGCACATTGTGTGTCTGTGTGCAGGTTTAGTAGATCATAAGAGGCAAATAAGTGTGTGCATACCCGTGATGCACATAATGAGGAGTTAACACAGCGATGGACTAACAGCAAAAAGTCTACTTATTAAAAAGATGACTCGGATGAATGGGTCCTCAGCTGATTCACCACTAATGGACAGCTCAACAGAACCAAGCCAGTTTAACAACATCTGTGTGAATCATTCGAGGCATAGAGTTGATAAGGAGGTGTTATAAGGTCAGACTGTTAAACGCCTATTCAGTCCTTTCCTGTCCTCCTCGGCACAGCTGGCTCTGCCACTTCACCCCAACGCCGTCACCGTTTATGTTCCGGTTTCCACTTTTAACGAGGCACGCTGCCCTCTAGCAAGATACACATATTAATACACTTGCTGCCACATAAGTGGTGCATGTGAAGGTAATATTGACTAAAGTGGGAACAAGCAGCAGAGTGTCCCCAGGGAGCAATGTGTCCTTGATGCCAGGATATCTATAATCTGTCTTCCACACTGTGTGTCAATTAGAAACATTGTGTAGAATTTGCGAACAAAACTGATAATGTGTGCTGGAGCTGCTCTTTTTTGAGGCTATAAGGACGGCAAGAACTTAAACCAGTTTCTTCTCTTTGTCTTGGCGAGAATAAAAAGAAAGAATCGCTATTGCTGTGTCAAGCTATGCAGCACATAAGATCAGTCAGTTTGCCCTTATTCTCGTCAATTTTTTTATTTATTTATTTTTACTCGAGTTGGAGAAAAGGAGGGCACGCTTATGTAAGGTTGTCGTCATGTCACAGATAAAACTTTAATGCAGTCGCTATACCTCTTCCATTACGTATTCAGCACAGGGAGAACGCTGCTTTCTTTGCTCTCACTATGATGCTATTCTTGTCATCTCGTCTTTATCACTCAAAAGTCAGACAAGCAGCTCTCTCTTCCAGGAAAACGTTTGTTTACGGTGTTGTGCAGTCGTTACCATGCGGATTCAGGATTCACTTCTTTTTTTTTTTATACAAACCACTTAACTGTTTAAGTAGAGGGACAGATATTATGCTTTCATTCAGAAAGTTTGAATCATCTACTGTGTCTGTGTTTCTTCTGTGTCTAGAAATCAAAACGTGCTGTGCTTTGTTTATATTTATATTTTTTTAAGGCAGGCCCTTTTTCTTAAATCTTGCCAAGGGGCATTTATGGTGGCATGCACAGCGTGTCTAATTAGATACCAGTTTGTTTAAATGTTCTCAGCTCTCTGCCTCCGTGCTTTCACCTGACTCAATCCCTTGTTCCCAGCATATTCTGTTTGGGGTGAGCCTCTAATTAACTTCGGCAACTGAACCAATAGCAAACATTCGCTCGAGGCTACCCCCTTTATGTTCAGAGCAGCTCTTCTTCTTTTTGGAAGTTGACTGTGAAATGTGGGAAAGCCTCTGTGTCTTGTAGCATTGCTCTACAGCCAGTGGCTCCTTCAAACCACCCATCCAGCCTGTCTAGTTTTTGTATTTTTGTATTTTTTTTCATTTTCAAAACTCAAAAGATACGAGCAGCACTCAGTTCCGACCTGATGTGTTGGCTTCTTTATGTCATGCCATGGGCTTGTCAAAGGGCTGATAGATATTGCACGCTAACATTATGCTCGTGGAAAAGAATCCACATACCGTCACGCGTTTGATGAATCATTCAAAGCACATCCAGATTGGAGTTGGCTTATCGTGGTTTGGTTTGGCAGAAAAATTTGCCACAATTGGCAGCCGGTATTTCTGTGCAAACCACGTGACAGCAATGATGAAATCACAGTGATATGAGGAAGTGATTTGACAACTTTGTTGTTTGAATATCAACAGAATCTGAATTCACTTATGTTTGAATGAACCCTGAAATAATACCCGGCTCATTTTCCAATGATGTAAGATGCCATGATGCAGTCTGTCTGAACATAATGTCCTTCTACGCACACTGAAATAGTTTTTGTGAGCTGTAATCATTCCTCTTGTCCACATTCAAAAATTCCTTCCTCATGACTTTCCAATGGAAACCATGAACAACAAAATCCACAGCCCTCCATTTGTGTACATGTATTCCAAAGTTTACCTGAAGTTTATATGCGGCTGTGTTAGTCAAATCAGATGGTGTTGTGTACATGATACAGAGTCTGCAGAAAATCTTGTATTTAATATACTCAATTAAATGTTTGCCTTATATTATTTATTTTCAGCCCCATCTCTAACAACATATAAAAAGTGCTCAAGTTTACCATGTCAATCATTACTTTTCACAAGTGTATCAATCAATCGGGCTGCAAACAATGTCAATTTATCTATTGAGTATTTTCTCAATTCATCAGTGAGCTTTTTGATCTTTCAAATGTCAGAAAAAGGGAACACATTTTGACCATTGTTTCCCAAAGCCATTGATGCAGCTAAATTGTTTGTGCAAAGCGAACCAACTGTCCACAAAAAGGTATTCAGTTTATTATCACTAAGGATTAAAGGAAACAGAAAATATTCAGGATCTGGAATTGAGAATTTTTTTTTTTTTTTTCTTTCATTAAACGAATGCGTAAAAACAATTCAGTTTCAAATCGGTTATCAAAATTGTTTGCAGTTAATTTTCTGTTGACTAAATATTTAATTATCATTGTAGCTTCGATTTACAACGTGTACAATAATTTATTCCCAAATTTGACAAAGGAGTCACGCTGTTGTTGTTTTAGCTGCAGCAACAATCTGGAAGCCCGAATTAACTAAACCTACACATTGGTTAGAACTAGAAGAACTGACAAACACTGTAAGTGCAATGTTTCCACAAAATCAGACTTTATTCCATTGGCAGTAAAATGAGAAAAATAATCATTTGCACTTCATACTTTAGGGCAGGGAAATTTCCCTGTACTCTGCCAATATTGGAGGACATGGCCTTTTAGAGGGAGATTGGTCAGACACAGAGCTGTTTTTTGGCAAAACAACAATAGAATATTTGGAGTCAGTTGCCAAGCAGCGCAGCAGGTTTTGATTTATGATGATGTCTTCCTGCTGGCAGCTTGTTGCAATTAGTGATCGAGTTGAAGCCTTTGGCTGTCTCACACTGTTGTATTTTCTTTTTAAATCAGTAATGTAATTCCTCTGTTTTTTTTTTTTTGTGTACCGGAGTCCTGGTGATAAGCGTTTCTCCCACTGTGTCTCATACGTGACTTTGCTTTCGCCTTTCTTCACTCTCAGCCTTCTTTTCTTCTCTCAGCGATGATGTCATCATCATGTTAGCATATCTCTTCCCTCCTTTTCTTTTTTTTCTTCTGCCGGTCGCAGTCTGTTCTCTTCATATCCTTTTGACCTTCCTCAGCACGACATTGAGCTCATGCTTTCAAGACATGCCACATTTCTGACAAGTGCAGGGTGACAGAGTGCACAGGTTAGTTATATTTGGACAAAAGACAAATAGACAGCCTGCTTTTAATTCCCAAATTCAGGTCAGGAGGAGGATGTCTATAGAGACAAAACAAATTCATCAAAGGGAACACTGAGTCACACAGTAAGCTGTTAATTATTTGTTGAAGAGCCCAATGCCTGCTGTGGTGGTATCAAGGTTTGATTCCCGTCTGATACCCACAGATGTCACATGGTGCTGAAGTTGTAGAGATATGAAATAGATTTGAGCAACTGACGTCGGAGGTAACACCAGAAATACCCTCTCCTTGATGTCTCATTCAGAATCAGATGGATGTCTTCAGTCTGACAAGTTCTGAACTCAAAGATTTTCCATTTCAGAAGAAAAGAAAAGCAGCAAATCTTCACATTTGAAATGCTTGAACTGAATCGTCAGCAATTAGTTGATAAATCAATTTGTCGATCATTTAAAAAAAAAAAAAAAAGAAGCCGCAATTGATTTATTGTATGTCTTATCTATTCAGAAATGCCATAAATTTGCTAAATCAACTTGACATGAATGTACAGTTCTGTTTTTTTTAAAGTCGTATGTAATAGTAAACTTCAGTGTATTTATACACCCAGAGATTAGCTGATTAATTAAGAATTTAGCTTGAACCAGAGTGTCTGCCTTTTTTGCTTGATTAAACAACTGCAGATCACTTTTCTGTGGATTGACTAATCGTTTCAGCTAAGACATCAATACAAGATGGCAATCATTTACTTGTCATCTCAAAGTTTTGGCTTCAGAACGCTTTTCATTTGCCAGAATAAATGTGTTCATTCATTTCTCAGCATCAATAAATGAATCCTCTAGATAATGAAGTATTTTCTTAAGGTTTCAAGACGGTTTATTAATAGTGTTGCGTTGTCTCAGCCTGTTTCCAAATGAACATGGTGATTGTACAGTATATAAACGTGTTATTTTGCGTGTTTCTTTGTCAGCCGTGTGGTGCAGTCAGGTGGTGGTGCCTCAGAGGGTGAGTGCCGTGCTGGGGAAGAATGTGACGTTGGAGTGCCGGGTGGAGGTTGGTACAAACCTCACTCTCACTCAGAGTTCCTGGGAGCGCCGTCTGCCTTCAGGCTCCGTCACAGTGGCCGTCTACAACCCCGAGTTTGGCACTTCCATCCCTCCAGAGTTTATCAATCGCTTGTATTTTCGCTCGCCCTCCTTTCACGATGCCACCATCGTCCTGGAGAACGTGGGCTTCTCTGATGTTGGGATCTATACCTGTAAGGTAGCTACGTTTCCTCTGGGAAACACTCAGGCCTCCACTACTGTTAACGTAATCGGTGAGTATGTTTGTGTTCTTCTATGTTACACATTCAGCTCTTTTCAAGAATGCACTATAGTTTTCCTTTAGATAATGTCACATACAGCTGAAGCAATGTATCGACTAATCAAATAGTTATCGAATCTTTATCGAATATATATATATATAATATGAATATTTGCAGGTTTTTGTCGGGGTTTTTGGGCAGGTGTGTGTGTCAGGTTGGACAAAACATGACAATTGTAACAACAATTTTTTTGCTCGTTTCAAATATTTTATAGACCAGAAGAATTGTTTATAATGGAAAATTAAACAACTGTTTCTGTCATGATCTCAATCTGTGGATGTAGGATGTTGGGCTGGACAGTATGGTTTAAATTAATTGTTGAGTATTGATTAAATACTTTTCCATACATCAAAGTATGACTATGTATGTGGATAATGAGATGTTCCATTGGTAAGTGTTAATTCAGACAAAATGCAAATAAAACAAAAACATCTAAACAATAAATTTGAATGAAAATGGCTCATGAATTATTTCCGAGCCTGTGTATTTGCAGTACACTTTGACCTCTCCATTGTTAGAATGTACTTCACAGGTGTTCTTGATATTGTGTCCTCCCCCTGCACAGATGGATACTAAACTCTTTCTACAGTCATCAGTGGGATGAAATGGAAAGAGCAAGTGTGGGTAGAAAAATGCCTTCTGCCGCACCAGAAAACACAAATTGATCCCGTGTTTGATACTCGTGCTCGTGTTAGAGAGCCGTTTGTTAAACTGGGATCTAATAGCAGGTTTTAGTGCTGCGATTTCAATTTTGGTGAAGGGATTCCCCTTTATGTTTTCATTTGGATCACAGGTTGTCAGTGCTGGCTCGCACACACACACACACACACACACACACACACACACACACACACACACACACACACACACACACACACACACACACACACACACACACACACACACACACACACACACACACACACACACACACACACACACACACACACACACACACACAGAGTGCGTGTACTCACTCAGCCTGTTTTCACAGAGCAAATCACAAGCCTGGCTCGAGCTGCTAATGATGGGTTGGATTCAGTTGTAGTGGAGAGACAGAAGTGAAGAGAATGCAGTTAACGATGCAGGAAAAAAATCAAATGTCATGTAAACATTTCAAATACTGCGTTTAACTTGGTAAAATAACCTCAGAGGAGTCTTTCGATTCTGTGAAAACTTTTTTTTCTCCTTCCTTATCTTTTTTTCACTGTATGGATCACAGTGGAGCCAAAAGTCTACGTGTCTGCTGGTTCAACTGCCCTGATCGATGGTGCCAATGAAACCGTGGTGGCCACCTGCATCGCTGAGCGCGCCCGGCCCCCTGCTGAGGTTTCCTGGGAGTCCAACCTTTTTGGCCAGTCAGAAGTGCAGCTATTCGACGAAGTCAACGGCACAACCAGCACACAAGTGCGCTACATCTGGCAGCCGACACGCCACGTCCAGGGCCACATGCTGACCTGCGTGGTCCGACACCCGGCTCTGCAGAATGACTTCAGGATCTCCTACGAGCTCAACGTGCAGTGTGGGTTCCTTACTAGTCTAGTGGCCATGTGGGCTGACAAATTAACAACTGAAAGAGAGTTGTATAGCAATAAATATTTGAAGGAAAGGTTTTTCAAATAAATGTTGACAGGTCTGTGATATTGATCAGATCAGAATTCATTTGGATGTCCACAGTGAGTGGATTCAAGTTTAAGATTAAAAAAATCTAAACTGTAAAATGGACTGAATTTTGAGATCCAAGATAAGGTCTTTGCATTCTTCCTTTCGTTACTTTCCTTGAATATTTTAACACTGAATTTAGCAGAGTACAGGATGATAGTCTTAAAGGATATTGATTTCCAACCACAGCAGTTAATGATGCTTGGCAGTGTTATTTTTGATGTATCTGAAGCACTTGTACAATTCACTTATAAAAGCAGCACAGATTACATAAAAGACATCAACTAACAGGTATTAATCATGCTTTTAAAAGGGCTGTTTTTGTATCATTATATTTTGAATAGTTTTTATGTTGGCATGTGCCCATATGTGTTAAAAGTAAAACGTCAGTACGGTACATGTGCTGTACTGTTTGCGACACCAACGTGTCTGTGAGGTGTAAAGTGACCTCCTGGAAAATCTGTTTTGTTTGACAGAGGCATTTATCTTTGGTCTAGCTTACTGTTTTGTGATGGATGTTGGATGGATGGAGTTTTTGATCATTGAATTTATGCCACAGTAGAAAAAGTTTTTTTTTAGTGTAACATTTTTCTTTGGAACAAAACCCTGCACTGTGTTGTTTAAGTAGCTTTCTGTGAAACGCTCCATACAGTATCAAACCAGACATATTTTTTACATTTGAAAATTGACCTTGGTTTCCCATGCTTTGATGTTGTTATGGCAAAAGTTTTTTTCTTTTGCTTCAGCACAAGTTGTTTAATATGTTTCTGGCTAGTTTGCATTCATATCTCAATTATTGTTTTGTTTTTTTCTCACTGCAGTTGCTCCTGATATCTCGGTCGTGGGCTATGATGGAGACTGGTATGTGGGCCGTGAAAATGTTCAAATGATGTGCAAAGCCAACTCGAACCCACCGGCTCATCACTTCAGATGGATCAGGTGTGTCTATCCGTTTGTCTGCGTATGACGGTTTCTGTTTCTCTCAAGTTAAAATTCACCCAACAGGCCCAATGCTGAAAGAAATGGTGAATTTTACTCTCGAATATTTAAGAAAGATGCGCAGTTTTACCTTTTTTAGTTAAAGATCTGTCCCAAAATACTGAGAAGTCGGCTCCGTAAACCTGAATATAGTTTTTACATGCAACCGAAGGCTAAACAGAAGATATGCAACTAAAGAGCATTGTTAGATTTACTTTTCAAATATCATTTAGTCTCCTACAACCTTCAAATATTTGTTTTAAACTATAATTCACCATATATTCCACATAAAATGTCCTGTGTGCATTATTACACAACAAGATATTTGTTGCAGGTACGTCTCCTGTGTGTCTAAATGTTTGTATCTCTCGTCCCAGATTGGACAGTGAAATGCCAGAAGGGGTGGAAATAATAAACAGCACTTTAAACTTCCTGCGTCCCCTCCAGCGGAATGACTCGGGAGTTTACAGGTGTGAGGTTGCCAATGACATCAACCTCCGCAGTCGGGATGTGCGCATTCTCATACAAGGTGAGCGGAGTATACACACGGGAACACCGCTGACTCCTATTGCCTCCTCTTCCCTGAGGAAGCAGAGTGCGTGCATGCGCGTCATAGAGGGTATCGCTGCCTGTGACATTGTCCTTCAAGCTGAAATGTGACACTATCACTCTCGTCCATCCTGAACATGCTGACATCCTATCAAGCAATCACCCATGGCACAGTGTGTTGGCACTCATAATATCAGACTTAGTCTTAATTGCATGCTGATTAGCTTTGATTAACATTAGCTCTCCAGATGTTCTAAAGGGGAGTTCCCGGGCCAAACATCTGCAGATAGTTAAGGTCTCTTCAGCCCACAGTGCTCCGCCTCTGCTCTGTCCTGCTGGCTTGGCACACATGGGTATGTCGTGTCTCTCTGTTGTGTGTTGAGCATGTTCCTCCGGTTTCCCAAAATCCGTCTTGCCCGTGGAAGCTCTCTTCCTGAATGAAGTTCTGATTATGATGATGTGATTTTCTTTTTCATGTCTCTCGCCTCCTTTCTGTGTTTCTTTTATTTCTGCATGTGTCATGCAGTAAGAGGCAAAAGCCTGCAGCCCGACTGAGATGATGTCCCAGATTCATAAAACATTAACTAGTTCTTTTCAACTCCTATTTATTATTTATCATCCATATTTCATTTTCCTTTGAGAGGACCTGTATGGGTGTGCACAAGCTTACTCATGTTGTTGTACTCTTCATTATATGTGTTGCCGTGGGTGTGCTCACGTCGGTTCACTGCCTCTGCGTGGAGTTGTACAATTTATATACAGTACTTAGAGACTACAAACCTCCGGGTTCGTGTTTCGGCTCTCTCAGATGTGAATCTTTTCCTCACATCTTCCCTGGCACTGAGCAATTTTGCAGCACAATTAAAGCTTTTAGACTCCGATTCTTTCCATTACTTTAGCTCCTCGTGATTATAGCGTTTAGCTCGTCAGTTCGAGGGTATGACCACTAATCCAGTTCATTTCAAGTTTGGTGTTTTCTTTGTGGCACAGTGAGCAACATACTTGTTTAAAAGGGTCTTAAATATATATATATATATACACACACACACACACACACACACACACACACACACACACAAAATAATCTGGTCATACCCTTTTAAAAACTGATCACCCCAACATAGTCTAGACATTTAGGGAGATCCCTGATTTGGTGTTTCTCTTCATGTCCCATGAAGAAGTCACATTTTTCGCTGCGTTCAAAATTTTTACTTTAAATCATTTACAAATACTTTACTTCCTGTTTAACAAATTTTAACTCTTCCGTTTGTTGTGTTCAGCTTCAAAAGTCACATGACCTGCAAATATTATCTTCTCGAGCTATTGTGACAAGATGTAGAGAAAATGTTACTCAGGTGACCAGGCCAAAAGAAAAATATTTGCATACATTACAAGTGACTTTGTTCGGAACTTGTGTGTGGCATGACTGGATAGCCAAAGAAAAATACAGAAGAATTTAGTTTAAAACTTCCTATGCCTTCCATGTTTTGTCCCCGTTGTTGTTGTTGTTGTTGTTGTTGTTTTACAACTTGTGTACAAGGTCCTCTTTTCAGGACTCTTTGATTTCTTCAGTACTCTTTGGTTTGCTCTTGCTTAGCCTCAACATTTCCAAAGATATTTGTTTTCGAAGTGTATTTATGCCATACTAATAAAACTAACAGCAAACTCACAAATATTTAAAACTGTACTCAAATACAATTGTAGTTGCAAGAAAAGCTAATTCTTATGCAGAACTACAGTCTCAAATATTTGTGAGGATTTCTTATATAAATTGTTGAATATAGACAACATGACCTTTGAACACAGCGGAGTAATGCATATAAATGTGATTAATGATTTAAAAGGGCAGCAAATTTTAGTTTGAGCCATGTCAGATCTATCATTACGGTGACTGGCGGGTTTTATCTTGGGAGAATATTAAACTACCGCTCTTGTCGTGTTAATTTGAACTTGCCAGGGATGTAGTGCTCTTTCTTGTAAAGATATGGTGCTCTTTGTTTGAACGAAGCACTGCTCAGACCCCTCTTGAGATAAACTTTCTCATTTGTCCATCATGTAATATTCCGGTTGTGTCACCCCATTGTACCAAATTCTAGATGTGTTACTTACTAATCTTTTAACGGCTGCACGCAGAAGCTCTGAAGGAATTGGCTTTGCAAACCCGAGGCTGTGTGAGCCTATACGCCGTAGTTTAGTTGATGTATTGTCAACCTGTCCCTTCTTAGTGAAATGCTGATGTAGTTGGCATTGACATTCTCTGCTTCTCTGTCTGTTCATCTCTCCCTTTCACCCTCTGCTCCCCCCTCACCCTCCTTCCCTCCATTAGATCCTCCCACCATGCCTTCCACCATTACTGCTCCTGTCCTAACCGGCTCTTCCTCCTCCACCTTTGTCGATGATAAGGGCCATGTCCTTCTGAGCTCCCCCACACTTGAAGCCTTACCTGAAAGTAATCTTGGTTCCATAGTGGGTGGGGCCGTGGGAGGGGCCTTGTTCCTGCTACTGCTGTTGTCTCTGGTTGGCGTGTGTTACCTGCGGAAGCAGCAGACCTTTCATGGGAACTACTACACCAAGCAGTACCTGGGCCCCAATGACCTCCAAAAGGCCCCCACGCAGCACGAACTCCATCCCACCAAAGCTGGCAGCAGCTCCAACCATCGGGACCACGACCGCGAGGAGTGGGGCGACCGCCAGCTCAAACAGAAGTGCCGTCACCATAGCAACTTTAATGGAGAGGAGTATCCCGTGAACGGGTACACTAGGGCAATGAGGGAGAGCAATCGTCAGAGCCATCAGCAGCAGAACCACCACCATGAACCCTCGCAGTATTCTAGTCCACAGCAGGCGAGAGGCGCCAGATACCCGCATCCACCTAAACAACAGGGAAACAGCACCCCCTACCTGTCAGACGACTGCTACGATAGCGTGCCCGAGGGCGATTATGTGTCTCATAAAGATGGCTCGGTCATCTCGCGTAGGGAGTGGTACGTTTGACAAGCTGGTTCTGCAGGAGCGGACATGCAGAAGATATCGGAAGGTTTTGTTTATTAAATTAGGAAAAAAAAAAAACGTATTTCTCTCCTATACACTTCTACTAATCTCTTTTCTGTAGTTCCCTCGTTTCGTTCAAGCATCCTGGTTGACACTTGAGATATTACGTTTCTGTTTTTGACGTGGACAGACTTTGAACTGTACAACAGCTCCATGTCTACAGAAGTGGGCATATCATTCGTTTGTGTTCGTAGAGACTAACAAAGGATTAGATGTACGTGTCGTCTTGGCCTTACTACACGGACTGCCACTATTTATTTAGCATTATTAATGTCTTTTTGAATGGAAACGTTCGGGCTTTGAGATCACATATGGTTGTCTGAGGAAAAAAAGCTGTTTGTTTCTACAAAATCATTTGTGCTGATTCTGCTTACACGCATTAGTTTAAAAGATCTCTGACCTCATTGTGATGAATTCAGATGGTCACAGGTCCTTTTCCCAAAACTCAGTAAGACACAGTAGAACCATAATAGACTATTTGATTTAAAAGAAGATCGTCTCCCGGACAGATCAAGATCCTCTTATGACCTCCACACACTCACGGGCATAAAATTGATCTCGCTGCCTCTTGCAGAAGTTTATAATGGATGGCTGAATCGTGAGACCATTTGTTATCCACTGAAATCTCTGCTCTTGTGTAAATTTAAATGAAAGATTTGTGACCTCGAGGGTTTGATCGAGAATGTCCTGGCGATGTGTGAACTTTAAGAATATTTCTCCTGCGTGTCCTCCGCTCGTCTCCGCCAGGTTGAAGGGATGGCGAGAGAGCAAGCAGGAGGACTGCTTGACTGGAGCACAGTCCTCCATAACAACAGGCTGGTTTTGTCATGCAGATTGAGCCTTGGTATGCAAAATTGCCACCAAATTTGAAGCAAGCAGGAATAATATGTGTTTGCTTTTTTAGCACTTGTGTGATTTGCTGATTTATGGGAAGAGTTTCAGGTTAGTTATCATCCTCAGTTTTTCACATCCTCAGTATATCCACATGATCCTGTTGTCAGTCAGATGATAACTGATCTGTTTGAGAGTTCAAACTCTGGCACCAAACCAGGGCTGTTGGAAATTCTCGAGTGCCATCAGCAGGGGCATTGTTTAAAGCAGGGTACTGTATGGCAGCCACCATACGCTGGCCTCCTTGTCACAAAGTATTTAGTGGCACAAAGAAATCATTCAGGAGTGCAGCCGGTCCACTCAACCACTGATGGTCTAATTTCACTAGTCTGAGTAATCTGTAGAAACAAGACATGACTGTGTCACAGCTACAATCGGAGGCATTAATAGGCTTATTGTCGCTTATCCGTCATGCAGCTGAGTGTTCTTTCATTCACTAGTTCTTTTACAAATTAAGATTTATTTCTACTAACGGTTAAAAACGCAAATCAGTTTTTTTGTGATGTTGTCACACTCACTCGTGACTATCGGCACCAGACAATATTCAGTTACACTCATTAAATCTTTGACTCGTAATAATAATAATCATAATGACTTACCATGATGATTTTTTTATTTCAGGCTGGATTTACACATAAACCTGCGTTTAATTGTAATCGGTTGTATTTTATTGCCAATCAACACTCAAACCATGCAGGACACACCAAGTACTGTGACTGAACTGTGTTATTACGGAGCCACAGGAGTCAAACGTAGACAAAGATATTATAGACTTATAGATGACTCTTAGTTTTTGTATAAAGACTGTATGGCGGAGATCCAACAATTTCTTTCATGTCCACTCGTTGTGAATAAATGCCAACTTTAGTCGTAGGGTCACTTCCACAATATTTGCTGCCAGATGCCAAATATTTGTTGAATTTGTATGTATAGATATGATGACGGTGTCACACAAGTATTACTGACTAGGTAACAGCTTCTATAAATGACTAACGTATCACTGTTGTATGCAGGGTCTTGTAGCCTGAAATAGAAATGAGAAGATGCTTTAATATTACAGTACCAGTTGTCAAAATGGGAACGTTATGAGCCCTCACTAATTATTTGTCAGGGTGTGAATTTTGTGCAATGAATAGGCTGCAGTTGTCATGAGATTTGATAATGAGCCACTTTGCAAGCTGAGAATATGACCCCGAACTGCAATTCATGTTTTTCGCTGTGCAGTACCGTAGAAGTAGTTTATCTCCGTAGACAGAAGGCGCACATTTCAATAGCTTCCTGAAAGTTACCAAAAGATTGCGTCTTTTTACTTATAAAAAAAAAAACTAAAACAAAAACGGAGCATTTTGCTTTGATATGCCAAGGTTTTCCACCTCTGATATTTCACCTGCCAACACAGTACCATGGTGACACCTGGGATGTTTGTTCGTGGCGCTCAAAGCATTGAAATGTGTTGCACAACTTATCATGGCTAAAATCCATTCAACGTACTGTCAAAAGTTTTCATTTGCATTGTTTCTTTGGTGGAAAGTAGCTAGAATGAAAAAGCATTCATGAGCTGGATTACATAAAGAAACAGGGCAATGATTCTAGAAAGATATTTTGCTGTTTAATGCTGGTTTTCTGTGTCGTGAGCACCACAAACAATATTCCATTCCATTGACGAAGAGGAGGAGACTGACAGCTAAAAAGTTGGACTAATCCATCCCGACCTCTCTGGACAGCTGGATTATAAGTGAGAAAATTGTTTTTTTTTGTAATTTGGGTGAATTGACCCTTTTAATGGCAGTGTCCAAATGAAATGTGCAGTTTGTGGTTTGTTCGCGGCGTTTAGAGTGATTAATTAAAAGTATTGATTGAGGTTTTGCTGTGCCGCTGACACCTTTTCATTCTGCCTTTCTGGTCACTTTAACATAAATGCAGAAAATAACAGGAAGCACGCCTAAAACCCTCCTCGTGTTTGCTTCTATGCACTAAGACGGAAATTCCTCTAATCAATACAACATTTGTGCTTGGCTCGACAGTTCGGAGCCCTGCGCCTGGATTAATGAAGTTCTTTTGTACTGTGACGTTTTGTATAGAGATCACTCATCAATATCCCTCCCTTGAGAAACGTCCTTCACTTTGGGTTGAGAAATACAACTAGTGCCTTAGATACCTCGAAGAAATGTATGTGTTTTCTTACTATTGTTTACTTATGGATGTAACGACCTGTTTTGTTGCTCTGTGAGATTGATTTTGTCGCGCCTTGGATTTGATTTTCAGTGCATACTGTGTTGAGAGGAACTCGTAGTGCCATATTCACTCTTGTCACCATGACAGTTATTGACGCAGTATATTTGCAAACCTAGAGGCATTAAAAAAAAAAAAAAAAAACGCATAAAAAGACAAAGTTTGAATGATTTTGGATGTAAAATTAGTTGCATCTTCTCTACTTCACAGATATCTGTCAGGGGTTTTGGTTTCTGTAGTCACTGTTGTACAAAGGACTGAAGAATTGCCTTCGGTCTCACATGAAAAGCACCTTGTGGTCATGTTTCTTTTTGTATATATGGGAGAAAATGTAAGTTTCTGGAAGAGGAAAAAAAAAATATTTATGTCGGTGACAGCAGTGGAGCATTATTTTGTCTTTTTGAGATACTTTAGTTCAATAAAGCACCTTAGCACCTGTGAGTTCTTTTCTCTGGAGGTTTTTGAGCTTGCCTTTACTCCGACTGCTCAGTCTCAGCCTCTTTGTTCATCTATAAATGACATCATCTCGAGTGCCCATAACGCTGCTGAACACCCCCCCCCGCACACACATGCCAAATCCAGTACGCATATGTGGGACGCCGCGCATGATGTCATTCAGAATCATTTTCCCCTCACATCATCTTTTCTTTATTACTTTTTAGTGACAACCAGTGATTCAGGATGTTGATTTATTGCTTTTGCCATTTGGTTAAATGCTGTAATATTGAAGTGTTCCTCTGCTCTACGGTCAGGGGGAGACCCAGCACCTCCTCCGCTCACTGTGTCCTCCTCACCGGTCCCAGTTTGCTTTGTTTGAGGACAAAAAGACCCTCGCGCTCCCCTACAGCTCCTCTCCTTTGTGAATCCAGCGCCCTCCCACCCCCATGTCTTTCTCCCACTGTCTACCAGCTGGTAAAATTAAACGCTGAGTGTTTCAGACTGGCCCAAAGTCCCCACTCTCCAGCCCATTGACTGTCCCCATGGCAACAAGCTCATCTGGAGCTGCTGATGGAGGCTGTCTTCCTAACGGGCTCTACCTGGCCACAGAAAGCGGAGGGAGGGGGATGCAGGGGCCTGCGTGGAGCTGAGAGGTTAACTGTGCTGCTGTGAAAGGCTGAGCAGAAACAGAGAATAAGCTACTGAAACTGCAAAGTGGCCCATTACGCCCTGCTGCACTACAGAGAGCTCCTCTGGCTATAAGGACGTATCACACCACTGTGACCTTGACATTGCTGTACGCTTGCACTCCAGGTCCTCAGGACACCCCCCACACACCCACACCCACCCAAAAGTATTTATTTCAGCTGACCTCTCCGTCTTCCTCAGATCTTATCGTGGTCGCAGCAGTTGTCTCTCTGACCTTGAAACAGGGGCATGCTCAGTCTGAAAATACACAGCGGAGGGAGTAGCTCAGTATCTGTAATGATGTCAGCCAGCAAGGCTTGAATTTTGTTCGAGACAGTCGTGCAGAAGATCAGCGGATTTGCTTTTTGCCTGCGACACAACAGTTTCCAAGGATACTTTTCACAACAAACAAAAGGAGTGAGCAAACGTCTCGGGCAGCGCTGACAACTGTATGTGAGGGAGAGACTTTGATATTAACTCCCCGGTAGACGTGGGATCAAATTGTCACCGTCATCGAACTGAAAATATTGTAACAGTGCTCTAACCCCTCCCGACGTGACATCAGCATCTGCCCCCTGTGGGGTCTGTTGTCTAGGCAATAACGTGACCCCTGAGGTTTAAGTGGGAGCGGGGGGGGGGGGGATTGTCTTGCCATCACTTGCTCCCTTACTTCTGCTCAGGACCATGCGGTGTGCTGTGTTTAATTCGTAATAAGTCTGTCTGCTCCGCTGACCTGGCTGAGCACCAGCATGCACTTCCCCCGGCTTCACAGTGATGATGTTTGTGTGATTAAGTGCTGAAGTCTAAAAGACTCGCGTGGGCCAGAAAGAGCCTGGAGCCAGATCCCAGTGTGGGGACAGCTGATCCACCACTAACACCAGTAATCCAAGCCCCGCCAGAATAGATGGAATTAAAAACAATAAAATCTTCAAATGGGAGAAAAATGTCAAAATGGAACATGCAGAAATATGATTATGAAAATAATTCTCCCAAATAATCCTCTGATTTGTAAGAGCTTGTAAGAACAGACTGTGCAGTTACGGACCCCTGAAGGTACTCCATGCACTGTGGGTTTCAAACAGTTTCTGTGTCCCTTGTGTCGCACTGTGAAGGTCCCTGAAAATGTCTGTCGCCAGGCATTAAAGCAGCTGGCTTGATGAACTACATTTTTAAAGGCAATTTGATCAACTCAAGAGGCCCTTGTCGTAGCTGAGCAGCTATCAGGGGTAATCGAACGGTTATTAAGTGTTAGAGGACAGCATGAATGAAGAAGAGGGGGAAGGGAGGAAAGAAATGAGAAATAGGTGGTCTTTCAGGGGAGAGTGCAGAAATCCCAGTTTGTTCAATCTGCATCATAATTGAACTGTTATTTAGGATTCTCATCTCAGCACATTATTGATTTCTTCCCCCCCCTCATTTTAACAGCTAAATCAAGTGGAATTGACCATTACACATTTTGACTGCGCTGTCACCTTTTGTCCTGCAGTTCCTTCAGTGTCCCACATTCAGTTTTACACATTTCTGCTGATTGGCCAAAACTCGCGGTTTGTGAGTTTAATACATTTTAATCACTATTAATCCTAATCCCCTCAGTGGACAGCGTGGAGCATATGCCAGCGTATGGTCTAACGAAGCTTATTCAACACACGGTGCAAAAACGCACACAGCAGTCTGAGGAACAATAACAGACATGGATGGATGGTGGAAGGTTAAAATGTAACTTGAATAATTAGTGAGATGTGCTAACTGAACATTATCAAATTATTTAACTTGCATCTGCATGCATTAATAAACATGAAACAAACAGTTTTGAGACTCTCGGAGGTCTTGATGCATCACAGAGGTCATTTTTAGACTGCAGCTTAGTGTGTTTTTTAATGGGATGAGATTGAACTCCATTTAAAACACAAAGTCTAAAGTATACTTTTTGGCGTTCCTTAAGAGAATTCGATGAAACAATGGTGCCACTAATGCAGCTGCTTAGCTTAGCATCAACTGGACACGGCTCGCTAATTAACGTGCAATTTGTAGTTTTACTTCACATTTGTTTTGTGCAAAACATTGGCCAGCCACATTGACTACTAAGCTACGCTAGCCTCTAGCTATATTCACATTTAGTGCATTACAGTTGTAAGCTATTATTGTTTACATCATTTCCCAAAATGTCAAACTTTTCCTGTAACTCATTTATGTTAATCAGGTTGGAGATTCTCCACAATGTGGCGCTGTTGATTCAGTGTCACACCACATATTTACGTTTTATTGTGCCACCTAGAGGAAAGGGAAGTAATTACAGCAGTCAAGAGCCGAATGCATGAAGGAAATGCACATCATTATGTTGTTGTTGTTGTTGTTTTTTTTAAATAATTGTTTCCTTCTGCAAAGTTTTGTTGCAGCCAAAAAATATTTTCCAATATTTTGCCAGTCAGATAAGTTTACATAAGTGTTGAGAAAGTTACTTTGTAGCTATTTTGTTAATGACTAATAGATGTGTACATTATTTAAATATTTCCCAAGTTCATGAAGTTCAAAACAGATGCTTTCTTGGTTACTTTTATTATTAATAATGACAATACATTTAAATATAGAGCATATTTCAAGATACTCAAAAGACAATTTACACTCATCTTTTCCTCCAGCAACCAGGAGATAGTCCTTGTGCACAAAGCTTTCTTGTTGCAAACATAAAAATAAATAATAATAATTCACACCCTTCCCAAAAAAAACAACAACCAAACTGTAACATTCTTTGCTTCCTTGTGTCAGAAGTGTCTAAATGTTTACTTTCCTTTATCTCCAGGTCTAAACTGCTGCTGATTTGCTCTCACTGCCTCTAGGGAGCACAAGTTAAACCAGGACTGGGGCCCTGAAACTGGTTGCACAGTGAATCATTGGACCTTGTTGACACAAAACAGCCGGACATCTGTGATTTGTCCCTTGTACTCTCCTCTCCATGTTGATGTTTCTGTTTGTGCTGTACTGGACGTGTCTCTCTACTCTGTCTCAGACCAGTCTCAAGCGGAGAGGTCAAACTCCATTACCGTGGCCGGAGCCGTGATGGGTGCAGTCCTCGCCGTCTTCCTCATCGTCGTCTTCATCATTGTAATCCTCACCGCTCGCAAAGCCCCGACGACAGCCTTCACCGACAAAGTGTAAGTCCGTGAGAAATAATTGATGCTGCAGAACATGTTCGGCTGGTTAATTAATGACATGATACCTCGTGAGGTGACTGAGGCCCACCGGTGGGTTCAGGGAGTTGCTCCTCACTCCTGTGGAGAGTGCTGCAGCGGTGCGCGCCCTGGAGCAGGGAGTCTGCGGGACAAGGTTGGTAGGGGTGGCAGATAATTGCTGTCTTGGCAGGGAGCCCTTGTCCTATTTTGTTCAGTCTGCTCCTATAGTGCACCAGCGCTCGTGTTAATGTTAGAAGAATAACTTTGAGGTTAAATTATTTACAAGAGGAGCTGGGTCACACTCTGCCACGGTCCTGTGACTGACGTTGAATGCTTTGTGCGAGTGTGTGTGCTCTCTCCGTTTCATCTGTTCTAGATAACTGACAAATGCTACATCACAAGATCTCTTGTGTTCTGCTGCCCTAAAATGAAACATTAACTCTGCTTCTATTTTACTTTACAGTTCACATGGAAACGCCAAGGTACCACTGATGAGCCTCCAAACTCCTTACATAACAATCATTGTTACAAAGCTGTGGATCATATCTGCAAGGTTGCAGGTTGATCCCCTCATCCATTCTTGTTAGTGAGCATGCTCACTGCAGCTGCTTTCCCCAAGTCAAGGAAGGCAGCATATGGCTAACACACGCAGTGAATGTAATTCCTCCCAAAATATCAATTTAATCTACACATAAATCAGTGAGTGTGCAGGAAAGAGGGATTGAAATTGATTGGATATACAAATTGCATCAGGAAGTCCGCCCAACTATGTGAATCTCACATTTTCTCTCATTGTCCAATATAAAAGCACCGAGTCGTCTCATGAACAACTCGTGTACAAACATTTGTTGATTTACTCAGATCCTGTCCTCCCATGTCAACATGTGCATCCTAAATTCACTGACAGCCCCTTTATTCAGGAAAATGTGAAAGAAATGTACTGTGCATGCTTCAGGCTGAGTTTCAAAGACCCTACTGACGGTCTGAACGCCGGCAGTAAACCGCATGAATTACGGCTCGACATCCGTGATGGGGTGTGGGCCCTGCACCTGCATCACTACACTGACACTACAGGACGGGCTATCTCGCCGTGCGTTGGTCTGGTCAATGCCACGACAAACTTAGCATCTTAAGTGTGACCGTGGCTGGAAGTCCCAGTGGAATGATTGGGGAGGTGTGTGTGTGTGTGTGTGTGTGTGTGTGTGTGTGTGTGTGTGTGTGTGTGTGTGTGTGTGTGTGTGTGTGTGTGTGTGTGTGTGTGTGTGTGTGTGTGTGTGTGTGTGTGTGTGTGTGTGTGTGTGTGGACGTAGGCCTCGTCCCTCTCCATCACACACGGACGGGAGTGTAGGACAGCAGGTCACAGAGAGCGCTGACTGTAATCTCTTCTCATCCCAAATATGAAAGAGAGGCATTAAGTGACGCCCAAAATCAATGCCTGTCATGACATCTTTTTATGAATGGCCAAGGTCAGTTGCCAGGTTTTGGTTTAGTAGTGGACAGGGATTTCAATAAATGAGGAAATGGCTCGGAAGGCAGCGTCTCGCAGCGGTTTAGAGGAACAGCTGTCAAAGAAAAGTCTTCAGATTTACTACCATGCATGAAAGTCCATCACTTTTATACTCGTGTTGTCAGATATCCTAAACCCTAATTGAGCCATGACACCATTAGTATCACTTTACATCACTGTTTAGACGGATGTCCAGGTCATTTAGGATTGTATTTCCATAAAGTTGGTGGACTTCCAAGAGACACATTTAAATAAATAAAGATGTGTTTTCCATAGATTCGGTCAAGCTGCAAAAATGCTGGATCCTACATTTCCCACAATGCATCTTTCCTTTTTAATCCCTACTGCCTGAAAATTGCTCACATTTTAAAAGTCCACACATCAAATCTGTTTTGCAGGCTTTTCAATTATAAATTTGTAATATTAAAGCACATCACAAGATAACCTGAAAACATCGATATGACTTCATTTGACTCGGGGTGTTCCTTTAAGCCGCCGCCCTTCAAATTTGATCCCATGATCAATTTTGCACCAACCGTAAACTGTTACCGTGGCACTTATTTTATTCTGCTTCTTCCTAATCACACTGCTTCCTCTTTTTAGGTGTGTGTCTGCTCCAGAAAACTAAAACCCTCTTTTCATCACCATGTCTTTTTCCTCCTTGTCTTTCTCTGAAGGATTGACCTTCCTCCGACACACAAGTCGCCTCCTCCCTACTCTGAGAGAGCGCCGTCCGTCCCTCTGGGAGTCCACGCATCGCAAGTGGCCTGGCTGTGTCAGGTAACCCCCCCCCCACTCCCTTTTTTTTTTTCAAGCACTTCAAACTCCTGTACTGTATGTGGATCATCATGTCTCCACACCACACATCAATGACAACACACGCAAGCTGATGTTAAGCACACAGTAACACCAACCTACTGACCGATGCCATTATCTGCTTTTCTTAACCGGGGTGTTTAACTGCTATGCTCATTTAATATGCAAGATAGTTTAAATTTTAATTTGTGTTTAGTATGTCTTCTTTTTAGTCTTGCACATCAAGAGGCCTAAAAGAAAACGGTTTTGTTATTTCTGTTTGTTATTGGGCAAAAGTTACGTGTCATCCTTTCGGCATTGTTATTCAAGTGGTCCGAGAGAACAGAAGACTTGTGCACCTCTGTATTCAGACCTTAAAAGGTTTTGCCCATGATGGGGATTTTCAGCCAATCACGTGTCATTTCACACAAGTGGGCGTTTCTATTGGCTGTTCCACAAAAGTAGATGACGGTACAGTCCCTTCAGATATTTAGTCTGACTCAGCGGTGGAAAATCCTGGAGAAAAAGTTGCTAGTGCAGCTTTGGTAGCAACTCGGAGACATTCAACCTCGCCAGGTTCAGCTCTGCCCTCTCTGAGGCATACGCATCCCAACATGGAGTCCACCAGCCCTCAGCAGGCCTCTGAGAGCGTGTCGCTTAGGCGGAGATGGTGCGCACTTTGCATTTCTTGATCCACCCCTGTATGCCTGGGCTTGTCTGGTGGGCGGGGCTTAGGACAGATAGGGGAGGGGGGAGAAATGCAGGAGGAGGGCTGTAATTTCAAATTCTGGTGTTTTTAAAAAAAAAAACATCTTTTCCAGAAAACTGCATACCAAAGCTTCATGATGACATAACATACAATAACATAAAACTGAGCGCATCAGCCGACTTGATGATGATACTTTGTCTTTTTATCCGCAGACTCGGAGGGCCGAGCGCGGGTTCGAGCCCGCTGACGGGCCGCAGCAACCCACGACAAGTTCGGTACGGCCAGGTACGCGAAACTCCGCCCAGCAGCGTTCCCGGCTGGAGTGGGTGTGTCATCAAAGTGGGACAGATCGGGTTTACATCAACCACCGTGAACACTATGTGTGACAGCCATCTTGATCACAGCCCGGCAGACACGCCGCCTGAGCAGCATCGTGCGCACAGACTTCAACCCGACTCACTGAAGCGTCAATCCAGAGGAGGAAACAGGTGGCAGCATAAGTCTCTGCTTACAGGCAGTTTCTTTTACTCTTTGCCCCTTAAAAGTTCAACATTTTGGGACATTCTTTCTCTTTGCTGTGAGCTGATTGACACCACTCTCATGTCTGTGCAGACATTATGTAGCTAGCCAGTTAGCTTAGCTTAGCATAAAAACTGGGGGGAAAAAAGGGCGATACGAGTACGTGTCCCAAAATATTACATTACATTTCATTTAGCTGACGCTTTTATCCAAAGCGACTTACAATAAGTGCATTTCAACCATGAGGGTACAAAACCCAGAACAATATCAAATATCAATCTATACCCTTGATTGTTTCTCTTTCTTTTTTTTTATGCAAATATCCTGTATTTGTCAGTTTGATATCACTTCGGGATACCAAGATGGACCTTCAGCAAAACTCACAGTATCTTCCCCCGTAATCAGTTTGTTTTGTACACTACACACGGCTAGATTAAGTCAGGGATCAGTACACTGTAAATCTGTGACGGTATTCTCAGTCACATCACCACACCAAACTTCTGAGACTAAATATACGAGCTGCAACACAGACATAAAGGGATTAATTAAGCTACTTCTGTCCCAGCTCTGTGATTTGGCCTTGTATTATAATGACACCCATGCTTTGTGGCAGCAGAACATGTAGATTTGTAATTATGTAGAGTCGTAACCACTAAATAATAATATGAAACATGATGTGACTTCTTTTTATATCCGTTGTAGAAACATGTTCTTATTTTCGGTGACAGTTTGTCGAAGCTGGAGTGGATTATATACATCATGCTGCTGTAAAACATACAATGTCTGACTTTCATTATGAAGAGCCAGAGAACTAACCTTTTTAAAGTGCCATATTGACATTTTGGGAATATTCCCTCTACTGTATAGTGAGCTGTAGTGTTCACATTCCTCCAACGTGAGGAGATGGAATTGAGCCGTTTTCTTGTGACGGTATTCACATTAAAGTGCATATTGTTGCCAAATGTGTCGTCAGTCAGAAACATTTAAAAAAAAAAAAAAACCCGCATGAAAACAAGAAGAGAGTGTTGTGTAAAGTCAGATAGCTCTCCACGAAGCTGTTCAATGACCTTTTTAGAATGAACACTGTAAGAGGGAGAAGCCTGTGAGTCACGACACGGGGAACCAAGAGAAGAAGTCCTTGAAGATTTGAGAGAGAGTTTGAACGGCGGCGCGGTGAGAAAAAGAATCATCTCAAGGTCACAGTCACATTGCATCTAATGTGATTCTCACGGGAGAGAAAAGCTTTTTCTTTTCTTTTTTTGTATCATTACCGGGGACATTTTGAGTAGGTGATGTGGTGTTTGTGTTTGAAAAGCCAGAGCTCACGTTGTCATGATGCCTGGAAATGTTTGACAAGAATCGTTTGTTTGTTTAGGTCAGGCGGTGCTCTGGGTTTCTCCGTCTTGTTAAGGGGTGTAGCAGACACTTTCCAAGAGCAGCACCCAGTGGTCAAATGTGTCAGTGCAGCCCCTGGTGGGACTGTGTATCGCCGTCGCTGAGTTTATAGACGGGACCCTGAGCTGTTCCTTAGAGAATACAGACTTTGTAGATTTTAGGAGGGAGGAGCAGTTATTTTACCATTAAGCCCAGTTATAGGAAAACTACGTGTCCAGTTTCACCGAAGACTTTTTATCACGTCTCAATACAAAAGTATAAACTATAAAATTACTAATGCCTTAATGCTATTTAGCGGCTTCAATTTCATTGTCCCACGGTAATGACTTACAGAGCCATCGTAGGTATTGTGAAGTTGAAATGTTAAGTGAAAAAGCTCTTTCACAATCTCATTAAAAAAACCACTAAAAAAAAAACACAATATATGAAAACATGAATAAGAGGTACCTTTTACAATAACTTTTTTATTGGGGAGCAAAATAACAGTAGTAAATAACAATACAAAATAATAAATACCTATAGACATAGGAGTAAACCTAAAACAAAAGATAAAAGTGACAACTAGAACAGGTGATGCTCAGCTTTAGGCAGCTGGCTTTCTTTTTAAAGACCTTGATTACGATTTTATTTTGTTGAGCATTTGACAGTTGTTTTAAGATTAACAGACTCCTCAGAAAAAAAGAAAAAAAAACACCACCAAGACCAGTTTCATATCAACAGCCAAAAATAGGCAGTAAAACTGATATTGATTGATTCTATTGTTGCAAAGGGTCAATATAATTTTTTTTCACACTTACTTCTAGCAGATAGTTTTGGTTTTGTATGTCCACGTTTTGAGATATCCATTGTTGTTTGTGGCGCTGAGATCATAGAAAATTTCCATTTTAAAAGGAAGAGTTCAGCAGCAACCAGAAATAGTGCTTATGAAAATGTGTTGACAGCATATTCTGGGAAAATAAATGCGGAACTATCTGCAGACCTAAATACCCAACACCTAATAGAGGTGTCAAAGAAACTGTTTTCAAATATATATATATATACAGTATATTTAAGCTCATTAAGACATGTTAGTACGAGAGCAGCTTCATTGTAAGTTGTGAAACTGACCACTAGAGAGGTCTGCACAGTCTGTAACATGGTAGCACCCTGGTTAAGGTTTGGCAGCTAGATGTCAGAATAAAGGAAATGTTCACCCAAAATTGTTGTCATTATCTCTTCACCCTCATGTCAGTCTGTCTATGTTGGTCTTCCGGCTGATGTTACAGTTTGCATAAATGACTATTTCCCTGCTAAAGAGTGGGGGTAAAAATGTACAACTAACACACACGGCAAGTTAATAAGCGTGACTCTCTTTGTCAGATCACTAGTGAAGTGTGCAGGATGTTTGTAGAGTTACACTAAAAGCAAAGGTTGCAGCACAATCCATGCGTTTAATCTGCAACACTCTCGGGCTAAAAATACTGATACTTGAATAATCAGAAAACCTTTTTCAACTTTTTCTGTTGAATTATTTAGTTTTTAAATAATTTTATGGAGATTTGCTGGTTATAGGGGGGAGGTGGGGGCAACCATATTCTAAAAGTGTTGGCTTGATTTGTCAGATATTGACATGGAGCAACCAGCTGTAGCCTACTGATGCAAACATTAGATCCCGGCCAGAGGTTTTACATTGTTAGACCGCAACTGTAGGAAAATTTAAAGGAGAAAGTTCATGGGTCAAATGTAATTCTTTTGATGCCTTTATTGCATTAGGCACGTTGATATGTCTATGAAATTCCTAAAACTGCACCAAAAGGGGAAATAAATGGAAGTGAATGGCACCTAAAGCGGATATCGTTGTATTATCCACTGACCTCCATCCACCTCACTCCCTAAATGCCCCTCAAGCACTTTTCTCCTCACAACCCGTCAGTAGCATGTTGTGATGCTGCTTTACTTGTTCGTTTTTTAGAAATCTGACACGATCGTGCAAAATTAGTCCCTTTCTTGTGTATTTAAGTAGATAGCTTCCTGTCTAACGGCTGACTGTAAGAGTAAACATTTTACAAATGGTATAAGATACATAGACTGTAGTTTTATCCACTTTACACAATTATCCAACAGAGAAGAAATGGCATGTTCGCATTAAAATAGTAATGTAGTTAGTCATAGTTTATTAAGTTATTACTCTGAAAGAGCAACTTCAAGAATAAATCCATTTCTGTCAAGCTCATACTTTACAAGGCTCAATATACTCTATTTTTATATTAACAATGGATCGCATGTTTACAGGTGCAGGAAAGTGGTCGCAAATAGTGACGAATCTGCACAGAACTATCATCCCTCCTTGCAGCTGTAACAAGCAGTTTATCATCTTTCAGCTCTTTGTTTTTCTACTAGTTTACTCTCACCACTCTTTTGGTGAAAAAAAACTCAAAAAAATGCTAATGTCGCGCCGTGTCTCAGCAGGATGTATAAATTAAATTGTCAGGTAACAAATTTCCCGCATCAACTTGACTTACAAAAAGGTGACGGTACATTAATGTTGTTTTTCAACTTGTTTCCACCGCTGCCTAATGGCCAAAAACCTGCTACTGTATATTCAAATTAAACTAAATAAAGTTGTCTTTTATTTACAAATTAAAGATTAGTGTCTTTACGTGCATTGTTCAGTTCAAATTCAGTTGGAAAGTGAAGATTTTTCTCATTTGTTAAGAGTTGCTTTGTAACTCTTTGTACCCTAAATCGGCAGTAAGAAGTCACTGTTTGTACCTGATTAAATGTGATTAGCATGAAGAGCAGGGAACAATGTTCTCAATATTTCTCATCATATGAGTCATAAAAGTTGTAAGGAGTTGCTACTCAGAGAGCTTTTTCTAATACTTCAACGCAGCAATTGCAACGCTATTAATGTTGATTAATGTCAAGTGACCTTCGTGTCAGTTTTATTCTATCCTGCTTCAGGGTTTGGTTATGAATAATTCTGTAGTTCAACAGGAACACAGTGCTCACCGGTTATGTAAAAATAGACTCGTTATCAAAGAAAAAGAAAAAAAAACAGTGCCGTCCTGTGCCGTCCCTACTTTGAGACTGTGTGAATTGGTTATGTTAAACGCTGCCCACAGAGAGCATCTCAGTACATCAAACTCCCCTACACATACACCTCCCCTCCCTCTCCTCGACTTGAATGGCAGCTTTGTTTCAGCTGTCAGGATCAGTTAAATCTTGCTCCCATAAACAAATATCATGGTGGAGAAATGGAAATGAGCTGCCCCTCCAGCGGCCCCACAAAGGATGTACCATTCCAACATTTTCCAAATCCTCAAATCCTGGGTGCTTTCAACGTGCGACCGACGAGTTACTTTGACTTGGCTTTCTGTTTGGCGGCTGCTGCAGCTGGAGGTGCAGGTTTTGGGTCAGTTGCAGGAGCAGTAGAGGGTCTCACTGACTCATACAG
This sequence comes from Brachyistius frenatus, assembly GCF_029030835.1. Taxonomy (NCBI): domain Eukaryota; kingdom Metazoa; phylum Chordata; class Actinopteri; family Embiotocidae; genus Brachyistius; species Brachyistius frenatus. The sequence continues at coordinate 226,804 of NW_027210633.1, forward strand.
ACTGACAAACCTGCAACAAAACAGGGACATCACAATGTACAAATCCATGTTTTGTTAGCATGATATTGAGAGCACAGAAAACAACATGGAAAAAAAGAGCAGGTTAACTCACAGATTTCTGATTTTCTTTGCAAAAGCTTTGGCCGCTCTAACCATCCTTCTAATCCGCACCTGTCACCAAAAGAGAGTAAGTATATATGTACTCGTATTTTATATAAATCATCTGTATCATAGTTTGAAGTATGAAAAGTCAAACGAAACTCACCTGCTGCTTTTTGTACAACAGAGGAAAGGAGAAAGCAGCGATCACAGCTGTAAAGTAAGAACAAAGGCAAAATTATTTATGTTACCTCAATATTATTATGCAGGTAAGTTTTAATTCATGAAATACATTCTTCCATTCGAATGCATGGTGTACAAAGTCCTTTCTCTGCAACATGTCTCAGTTGGAATGGGTCTTTAGTGACGAGGTCAGGTGGACGGTTGGAGGCATGTGACTCTGAAACAGGAGACTGAAGTTTGTCTCCTTTCTTCTGCCTAAATTGGTTTCTTTAAACCATGACCACGATGCCCATGATGTGTTCATGCTTTTGGTTGCCTAAACCTCGTCAGACTTTAACCGATGAGGTGGCAGATCATAAAACACTCAAGAGTCCCTTTTGGAAGTAGTCTGGCAGCTTAACACCCTGTTGTGTTGTTCCATTGTAAGAAAACACTGTCAGATGAAAATCTATTAGCGACTTGTGTAAGTGTGAAACTCACCAGTTATCACCAGAGTCAGTCCGGTGGTCAGGACGCCGACGTAGCTCAGCAGATACAGCAGCACAACAAACTGAAAAAAAGAGCAGAGAAAAAAATTGAAGTAAGAATAATACTGTGTTAACAAATGTCTTGTATGCATGATGTGAATGGGTTGATTGGACTGTTTGATCCCACTGAGACTCAACAGTACAATGTGGCTTCCAGGTCATTTGTATCCAAACAAAATAATATATTTGAATGGAAAGTTTCTCACGGACACAAGCTCATAAATTTACAACATATGGCAGCAGATACTGTTGTGCATCTCGGTCGGTTCGGCTGCATTCACATCGAATCCAATAATTCAGGAAAAGCATCAGTTGTCTCATTGATTTTAAGGGTGTTTGTGGGTTTAGGCAGTGGGAGTGGAGACTGCCTGGGGCGCAGAAAAAAAAAACACGTGCAGGAAGAAGTTGAACCAGAATCAACCTTTTCTAAAATGCAAACTGACGTCACGCTGCGATGGCCAATCGTGTAAGCAGTCGATCAGACCGGAACACGCCCACAGGAAGAAGATCCTTGAACAAAGGAGGATGCTCTTCCAGTTGTGTCCTAACTTAGTTTATTTCTTGTACTCAAGCTTTGACATCTACGTACGCTGCAAAATAACCAAAGCAACAAGCTTCCTTTGTCTCTGTTTGAGTTTGTGGACAGGAAATGGAGGAAAAAGCCCAACTTAAATTTCTTCATTTCTTTCGGAGTTGGCAAAAAACATTTCGGTGCATTACTGCCACCTTGTGGATTGAGTGGGGTTAAAGTTTATAACATGATGTCACAGAAAAAGGACTCTTACAGAAAGCTGCCGCGTTACCTGAATAGGGGAGAATGCAGCCATGCAGCATCGCTTTTTGTTTTGGGTTTTTTACCAGTCTACGACTACCAAAGTCCAAAATGGTCAAATCTGACACATTTGAGTTTATGACCTAAATAACCTTTCTAAGAGCAACATCCGGGTTTTATGAAACATTTTGTATAGCTATATTATTATATCTGTCATTACTTTATCATGTCAGACCTTAATAGAGTCGATCATGCTGTCGATGAAAAGAAGACGTTTGATCTCTGCGACAGCAAATGCGATGAGCAGCACCACCTCCTCCACCAGCATCACTGTCTCCTTGTCTGTCAGAGAGCCGTCATGATCCAGATACGACCTGAGGGCAGCATCACACATACAGGCCTTTAAGAGCACAGGGAGTATATCTATCGCACTGAAATATTTAAGTCAAATAAATCCAATCAGGTCCAACACCTGGCTTAATATGCAACATGCTTTTGTGTTCTGACCCACAGAGAACAGTCTGGACTCACTGGAAGGGATGGACCCCGGGGTTCCAGCGCAGCAGCTCCAGCAGTTTGTAGTAAAGACGGAGGGTGAAGGTGACACACATGACACCCAGACAGATGTGGGAGAGCACAGTGATGGCACTGAGCTGGAAGAGACTGACCAGACTGATCACCAGACCCGTGAACACCACGCCGGTCCACCTCATGTTCCGCCAGTACACCAGATCCACAACTACAAAACAAGGTGAACACTTAGAAACGGGAAATGATACCAAATGAGTGATGGACAGAGGGAAGGGGTGTTTGAGCGATAGAAGAGAAGTGAAGAGAAGCTAACTAGTTGCAGTGTGAGATGACAGTAAGGAGGAAGTGAGGAGAGAATTGTGAAGGCGCTGGCTTTTTTTTTTTTTTTTTTTTTGTGGTCTTCATCCATTTTGGATTATAAAAGACGAGATAAACAAATCAGTCTTAAAGAAGTGTCTCATGAAAACATGCATGTCCCACGTTTGAGCACAAACCTGCTCCATTACGCAGTAACCTATTTAAAAATGCTACTTTGAGTTTTACACTGATTTTGAACAAATAGAGATAATATGAGTTGCTCTGTCCCAATTTCCCTGCAGACACTTGGAAATTATGTGTTTTGTGGCAGAGCCATAAAAAGAGTCTCAGACTTATTTTCACGATTTAATATAGGTTTTCTATAAATTATGTGAAAGTGACGCTACCAGCAGCGACGCTCACTCCTCAGTCTACCAACCGACGTGCAGGTTCTTCTTTTTTTTTTACAAACAAACCTGCAGCTGCTGACAGAAACGTGACACATATCGCCCCCTCTGAGCTACATGTTGTTGGAAGTTATCGCTTTAGTTATATAAAAGACAAACTGTACAGTTATTTTAAACGGTGAGTAAGACATTGGAGAACGGATGACAAGGAAAAAATAACAGGAACAAAGCTGCATTATGGGGAGGAAACATCCAAACAATCTACAATCTTTAGAATTTAAACCTCTGAGAACATTTTAAAACAAGTCATGGAAACATTTATATTGTTTCTCGTAAAAAATAAGAACATACTGTATTAGAGGAAAACAGACATCTCTGAATGATTGCTTTAAGAATGCAATTTACAATTTTAAATGAATATCTGATACATTCATTAATATTTTAGACATTAAATCTTCAACTATCACAAATTGGAGGAGCATCCTAGCTCCAGTGTTAATCTCAATTATCTGATTCAGACAAACAATTTGAAACCTCACGCCTAAATATGTACAAACAGAGACTCACAACAACACAACAGACAATTTGCGAGCAACAAAGTAATGTGTTCATAATCGGGATTCCTGAAAAATATCTAAGTGTTTCAGCTTGTCTTATTAAAATACAAATTTAGAAAGAAGGCTGAAGAGGCAGAAACAGAGACACTTATACTTATGCTGTTAAACCAATGAAGTAATTTTCCAAATATGGCACAAACATAACCTGACTCCTAATAACAGAAGTCATATATAGTAGAGAAGCCCTGACAAGAAAAGACAAATCAATCTTCTCCTGTGGGACAATCTGAACCTTCAAGAATGAAACAAACAACAACATTCAATCAGCAGAGAGGTCTCATATAGCTGAGTCCCATTCTGTCCATCTGTCCACCAAATGAAAGACATGCTGGACTCACTATTTGACCTGCCATCCTGTCTATATTCACACCTCCCCAGCAGAGGGGGGGGGGAATTCCCTGTTTCTCCTCCACCTGACAGCTTGACTCTGACCAGTTCCTCCGTCTGCTCTGATTCACTCTACTTAAAGCTGTCACGATTAATTTCCTTACGTTTGGTGGCCATTTCAGCGGTGATCCTGCTTGCTCGCTTCCTTGCACTCCCACTGTTGGCTTGCACGGCAGGCTTTTTTTGGCCACCCCAGCTCCGTCAGCAATATAAGGCCTGGCTGGCCTAATTTTATCCTGTATTGGATACAGTTTGGATATGCACACACACACACACACACACACACACACACACACACACACACACACACACACACACACACACACACACACACACACACACACACACACACACACACACACACACACACACACACACACACACACACACACACACACACACACAAATTGGGAACCTGAGACATCAGCATGTACATGTCCCCCAGCCTTCAGAGACTCTCATGCTTCCTCAACCAGTTGGTGGCCGACCTGCACACAGAGGCCATGCAGCCAAGTTAGCAGGGAACAGCTTTTAATGTTTAATCTCCAATCAGGATTGATAAGAACACAACCGCTGTCAGTGGGCTGCAGTTTGCACCAGCTGTATACTGCAGCCTTCATGACAAACTCATGCATTTCTAATCAAGCTTGACGCAAAGCTACAAACACAGCACACTGTAATTGAAAAATAAACGAGGTACTTCGCTTATCACATTTTAAAATGCAAGCAAGGAAGCTGGCCATTTTTCTCTGTGGAGTTCATTATCTCAGAATTACAGAGACTTTTTATTTCAGCGCCTTCCAAATGTCTCTGACACCTTTAGAGTCAGTCAGACCAAAGCCTGGAACCAAACACATGCCGCCATCTGCATATTCAACACTATAACTCACACTTTATAGTTCTAAAGATGAGATGAGAAAGATGAGATGAAAGACACGATACAATAAGATAAGATGAGATAAGGCAAGATCAAATGAGATGAGATGAAATAAGATACAATTAGATTAGATAAGTGAATATAGGATCAAATGAAATGAGATAAGATATATGTGATGAGATGAAAGTATATAATCATATAATAAAGTACTATAAAGCATATGATACATGATAATAAAGTGCATAATATGTGTATATGCACTGTTTATAATATACTGTCTACTTACAAAGATATCCATATCAATAGAGTCATATTATTCTATGGTACATTATTTACACTTTATATGTCGTTCTCATTTGCTGAAATTTCCTAAAATAATTTATGTTCCTGCAGGATGTGGCTCCTCACTGATGTACTGTTGTTTAACTGCACTGCCTTTTGGAGCTGGGAATGTAGATGTTAGTCTTATTAATTCTGCCCCTTCAAAATAAAACTTTTTTGCAGGTACACAAACATACCACGCCTAACCATCTCGGTTTTAGGAGCTCACACAAACTAACATGTTTGTTTCTATTGTGTTTACCTCTGTGACAAGCCCAGCACCATCATGAGTGATTATGCATTAAAACAGTTAATCTGTCCTTCCCCGTCTGGTCGCAGCATCATGACTGGCAGAGTGTCTGCAACTAAATTAAAGTCCTTGGAGAATTACAGAGAACGGCGATGTCATCCTGGCTGACTCTGCAGATTTAAGCAGTTGTTCGGGAAATGGTGCCAAACAGAAAAGCTGTAGATCATGCTGCGCTGACATGCATAATCATGCACAACCAAAATCACATTTCTGCCTGTTCAAAGTAAAATATTCAGCAATATTTGTCCATTTATCTCTATTGAAATACGTACAATTTTCAGATTTCTTATTTCTATAAGGATATATAACATACAAATGTGTAGCTAATAATATTGTTTTCTATGCCAGTTTATTTCAAGAAGAGTTTAAACAAAAATACTGAACATTTAATCCAGCCTGTAACCCATTTTGCTCTATTGCTATATTAAGTCATATTTAGTCCAAAGCCTTCTTGTTAATTACTAAATAATGTCAGACAAAACCACACACACAACAACAACAAAAAATACAAATATAATGAAAACAGTCAAATGCACGTTAGGCACACCAGATGTCCAGGGTTACTACAAGCCAAACATTATATTACATTACAGAGACAGAAAAGCAGCAACTCTGAGTCCAATCAGACCCATAATAAAAGAATAAATGCTGCTCTGATTTCAGGTTTTAACTGAGGAAGTGAATCCACGTGGAGGTACAATACTGTACATGCACTATCACCACGTTTATATGTAAAAAGAAAAGTGAAATGTGAAATATCAGTTTAAAAGGATCATCATGAACCTTCTTTCCTCTGTCTCCCACCGTCACGCACTTTGTGCTAAATGGCGGACAGTCCTGTAATCCACAAACCCATAATCCCAGCCGATCAAAGGTTGAGATTATAGACATGAAGGGAGGGGCAGAGCTGCAGATAGGAGACCAGAGAGAGAGGATGAGCTCCAACATGACAGTGGCAGAGCAAGCCAGGCAGGGATTGGTGCACACAAATAGCCAGCCAATCAGAGCAGAGGCAGGGAGAATAACAAGGCAAGGGGAGAGCTGGTGAAAGAGGGAAGAGCTATGAAAAAGCGAGGGAGAAGGTAAAATCACAGCTGCACAGAGAAGAGACCAAACCAAAGGAGGAGACGAAGGATGAGTGGAGGAGAGAGCGCCGATCAGTGAGATCTCCAGAGAGGAGAGAGGGGAGAAAGGAGATGAGCAGGGAGAGGGGGCTAAGCAGCCAGCACAGAGAACATCCATCAGCTCGGGCAGCCATGCTCTGAGCCCTGGAGCAGCAGGGCTACGCAGACACTGCACAGGCCCAGCATCAGGCCTACACGCCAGCCCTCCGTCCCAGCCACAAACACAGAGGCAGGGACAAAAGAAGATTCCCCTCGCATCAGCTGTGCGCAAGAGCCATGAGGACAGCCAGGAAGGGCAGTGTTGAGATGCCTGCATTCGTGCGGCAGCTGGTGAAAGAAACGGAGAAGAGGGTCAGCCATTTCTTCAAGGGGGGCCGCGGAGGAGCAGCGGAGGGAGAGCAGCCAGGGAAGGGGGAGAAGGAGGAGGTCATCCCCAGCCCCTACCTGGACCGGCCGGTCCTGGACAAGCTCACGGAGGAGGGATGCGCCCGCTGGGGCCTCACCTACGCCCTGGGAAGCATGCAGGGCTGGAGGGCCAATATGGAGGACTTCCACAACTGTGTGCCACAGCTGGGTGGAGAGCTCGCCGAGTGGAGCTTCTTCGCCGTGTTTGATGGCCATGCAGGGAGCACGGTGGCACAGTACTGCTCTCAGCACCTCCTGGGTCACATCCTGGCCACAGGTGAAAAACTGGAAACTGAAAATGCATAAATATAATGAATGAGTTTTATTATCTTATAAGAAACTTCACCTTATTGATTACTCATAATGATGCTCAGCTATATTTAAGAGATTACAGAGATGTTTTTTCCCAGTTATCAAGGGATCAAGATCATGACTGCTAATGGCTAACTTGTTCTGTGTATTGTTGCGTCTTCATGGCTGCTGGATTAATTATTTTTATTATTTTTTATTTTTTAAACACTGCGTTCCTCTTTGTGCGCACACAGGTGGATTGGGACCGGAGGACGACCCTGGAAGAGTGAAAGGAGCCATCATAGAGGGCTTCCTGCAGACAGACAAGCACCTGCACTCTGTGGCCCGTCGAGAAGGCTGGGAGAGAGGCGGCACCACCGTGGTGTCCACTCTCATCTCCCCCTATTACATCTACTTCGCCAACTGTGGTGACTCGAGGGCCATGCTGTGCCGGTCTGGGCAGGTTTGCTTCTCCACCGAGGATCACAAACCGTACAGCCCCCTGGAGAAGGAGCGCATTGAGAGCGCAGGCGGCTCCGTGTCCCTCCAACGAATCAACGGCTCCCTGGCAGTGTCCCGCGCCCTGGGGGACTTCAGCTACAAGGGGGCAGAGAACCGCACGCCCAGCCAGCAGATGGTGTCACCAGAGCCGGAAGTGTGCGTGGTGGAGCGCTCACCTGCAGACGAGTTCCTGGTGCTCGCCTGCGATGGCGTGTGGGACACCATCAGCAACGAGGAGCTGTGCGCCTTCATCCATAACCGGCTGCGTGTCTGCACCGACCTGAGGGATGTCTGCACTCAGGTCATTGACCTCTGTCTCTATAAGGTCAGTTCTTGACAACTCAAACCAGAGCACAATATAAATCCTCTGTTTACAAAGTGATCCAACGCATTTTGCCCTTCTATTGCTCAGTAGTTTTTAACTGATCAATAACCAAGAACACATTATCACTTTCAAACTGAGTTACATCAGGTTTTTAAAGGTAATTACAGTTTCTAAAGTATCCATACCTAATTAATCTCAGTAAATCACCGAAGGAGATTTTCTATTCAAACCACTATTTCATGATTTAAGGATTGACTTTTTATTTAATTTAAAGGACTTGGCTGCCTCTTTAAAGGATACGATTCATGTTGTGGATACTGAGCATTGAACAGAGTCCGGAGCTGCCCAAGAGAATGTTTTGTGTGTGTATACAACAAATCTCAGTCTGCCACTAGAAACTTTACTATGAGAGCAGTGAGATTGAACCAAAACTGTCAGGATGCAGACAGTAAAACCAAAAAACCAAGGCACTGTTAGGCTCTGCAGTATGATGAGCTCCCAGGGTCACTACTATACTGTGGAGTTAAGAGGGAGCTGCAGAGGTCATTGAGTTGATCAATCTAAGTGACCACCTTTCCAAACAACTATTTATGTAGCAATATGACCATGACTGACAATAAAAAAAAAAAAAATTGATTATAGCTGTTTTAGACACATTTTTGCCCACATGGAGAGAGAGAATCAGCAAATAGCATCTCAAGTTGTAATTCAATTATTTTGCCTGAAAGCGCAGCACTGACTTCTGCCTTGCTTCTCTCTGATTTAGGCCGTTGCTGCTGTTCATGGTACAAAAGTCTGTCAAACCACCTTAAAATAGACTGCAGGGGTGTCAGAACAGGTTACATGGGATTATTCAGAGGTCCTATGAGGACTCATTTATTCTCTCTCGCTCTTAGTGTGTCGGATGGTTGACGATTACTGTTCAAGAATTACACATAAAGATAATTTCAGCTGCTATATTACATTACATTACATTACATTTAGCTGACGCTTTTATCCAAAGCGACTTACAATAAGTGCATTTCAACCATGAGGATACAAAACCCAGAACAACAAGAATCAAGAAAATAACATTTCTTCAAGAAAGCCAAACTACAAAGTTCTATGAGTAAGTGTCATTTTAAGCTACTAAAGTTCTACTATTCAAGGTAAAGTCTGAAGAGGTGTGTTTTTAGTTTGCGGCGGAAGATGTACAGAGTTTCCGCTGTCCTGATGTCGGTGGGGAGCTCATTCCACCATTTAGGAGCTATACTTTAGTGTTCCAGTTTTTTTTTTTAACTATATATTGCCGAATCTGTAAAATGGGGGAATTAATTTGTCAACATTTAAGAGATTTGTGTAAAGCTGTACTCATAACTTGTGCGATACTTCTACTTTATATCATATTTGCAATTTCGTCAAAGAATATTCCTCATAAAGCTCATCCCCAATTTATAACATAGTGTTATAAAAGAAATTGGGTTTATGGTTTATCTTGTATTTTAGATTAAGACAAACACAACATCCATGCTGGTCTCTCTTTGGCCGTCATCTCACTGTTATGTAACAGGGCTTCAGCTTGGATACGCACAATGACCTTAAAATGTCACGTCCACACTCCATTTACATTTTCCTGCTCCGCTGCATCTGTGTGACATTGGTGTGCAAACCTTGAGGTGCAAAGGGATCAATTTCCAAAACGGTTCGTGCAGGATGAAACAATGCTTCATATGTTGACATTTGTAAGGTCGTCCATCATTACTCACCCCTTGCTGTTGCTACCTTCGCTCCACAGGGCAGCTTGGACAACATCAGCATCATCCTACTGTGCTTCCCTGGAGCCCCCCAGCTGTCAGCAGAGGCATTACACCAGGAGGCCGAGCTGGAGGACCTGCTGGAGTCCAAAGTGGCAGGTGTGTGAAGTGCAGGGGACTCTGTTGACAATGTACTGTCATATTAGTTATTTGGAGAATTTGTCAATCCATACTTCTCTTTTCTCTTTTATGACTGTTATTTTTCTTGTTGTCAAAGCAGATCAAAATAATCAATCAGTGATGCTGGCAACGAGCACTGTCTGTGTAGCTGGGATCAATAGAGAAAATAACTATTGTCTGTAAATGAACAAAACACATCAGTATTGACTTCAGTATGTTCCTCCATTACAATGAGCACAGTCACTGTTAATCCCACATACAATATACTATCCTGCCATGGTAAATACCCATATGAATAGATGTGTATTGCTCAGCACTCTTTAGCCTTGTTTTGAGTCTTCTTTACTACACTATATATTGCCCATATGTTTCTTTGTCTTTTTCAAAAAGGACCTGTGTGTGACCCATTTTTAACAAATCATGTCTCATGGGAATCCAAGTTTATTCTTTAAACTGCGTGTGAAGCTCGAAAGAATTGCCTGAAACTCTCTGAATGTGCTCGTATGAGTGTTTCTTTTTGCAGAGATTTATGATGAGCTGTGTGCCAGAGGGGAAGAGCCTGACCTGCTGTCTGTCCTCACCGTCCTCGCATCTACTGTCATCCCTGGCTTACCACCAGGTGGAGGCATACAGAGCAAGTAAGAGACATAAAAGCAACGTTAATGCATACGCGTGTGCATCACCACGCTCTACAATAACACATTACTTCTGTGTGTTACAGGAGGAACTGCATTATATCTGCTTACTATGAACAACGAGAGACACACAATCCCACAGTACCAAATGTGAGTACAAACTATACATCTGTCCTCTTATAACCTGGCGAGACAAACTATTTTCCTTTACTAGGAGCCGTAAATTCACCAATGTTTCCTACATTACCTGTCTGTCTAGGGTCTGGGAGGCTCTTGAGAAGCCCAGCTGGATTTCGTCTCCAAGGATTCGTGAAGAAACTGTAACTAATGTGAATATTAAAACTGTTTTCTTTATGTGTCCAATCTTGACAAACAGGGAGATGATGATTGTTTACATCAAACTAACGAGCAGCATCTTGTCATAAAAAAAAAGACATTGCAAAAATAGATCTAATAAAGCCTGACACTTTATATTTATACAAGAAGGATATTTTGTAAAAGTTACTCAGAGACATTGACCCAGCAACAAATCTCTGCCTCTTACTCAGTGAACAGAAAGTACAGATGCTCCATTCAAATGACAGCCTGTAAAACTGAATAACAACCAACTGTTCAATTGTACATGTTCACTGAATAAATTAAGAAACGTTGGTACATAAGGTTTGTATTTTAAAGATAATGTTTTAAGAATAGATGTGATAAGAGATTAATTTAAAGTTTGCCTTTCTTCTTCAAGAAGGAAAAATGTGTTAATATATTGTCAATTCTAGCAAAAAGCTAGCGTGTAGCTAAAATATGTCCATTTGTTTCAACAGGTCACCTGACCTGACTACTGAATATGTTGTTATCATCCCACGTCTGTCTCAAATATATGGGCTAGTGCCTACTAAAACAAACTGTACCTACGAGTAGACCGGCAGGTTGAATTAATTGTGACCTCTGGCAGATGGCAGACCAGACTGAAAAATACAATTTTGGTTGGGCAAGGTGTGCGTCACTCAAAAAACAGTCAGCCAATCAGGAGAGGACACTGACATTATTGCATTTTAAAGAGACAGACACAAAACAAGCCTGTTCTTAGTAGAGCTTCAGAGAGAAGCAGAAATATATTGAGATGTTTTTTTGTTACTTAAAACCACAAAATAATCTTCAAATAGATATCAAAACTGCAAATAAAACACAGAAAAGAGTAAAATATGGAACCTTTAAGTTACGTGTTGTAACCCAAATCAGGATGTTTCCTGTATTTTTGGTCCCTAAACCAAACCAAACTCTGACCATGTCGCAACGTTAACCATGTCTTTATTATTTTTGATGATGATATTCGGGACAGACGTATGATGGTAACTGTATGTTCAACAGTTATATAACAGTCAACCTTTGAGAACAGGGAATGCTAACAGCATGAATAGTCTGGCAGCTCATAGGAGGCACACATTTATCTTTTTCCCCTCATTGCTGCAAGTGGCAGGCAAACGAACACAAACTCAATGTTGAACTCAACAAACACATCAAGAAAAAATACATTTCACAATCTAATCTGATAATCTAAAATCTTTTTGAAGAGTTGTTTGCGTTTACATTATTTTTAAACATCTAGAATAAGAACCACGTAGCTAAAGGAGTAATTGATCGTGAAAACAAACTGCACTAAAAGTATCCAAAATTCGGCCTCAAGTCTTTTATTATTGACTAATCAAAGTTTACATGAATAAATTCTACATGTACATGTCTCTATATATTTGTAATATTTCTAAACACATTCTTTAAAAAAAAGTGTATGTGAAATGTATTTTTTCTGTGAATTGGACGATGTACTGTGCTGCCTTATTCATCTTTTATATAGTTGATCAAAAACAGCATCAGAACAGATCCGTTCTGGACGGGTTATTTTAACTGCACCATACTGCATTGTTACATTATTTCAGTGAGACATTTTCTGTGTATGGACAGAACATGATAAGAGTCATGATTGTTTTAAACCTAAATAAAGAATATTTGACTGACGACTTGCAGTATTTTTTTTTACCTTTTATTAACTCACCAAGACCTAAAGTGACAGAGAACATCAATCATCGAGCGTGACCGTCAGATGAGAATCAATGTTTTTTTTTTTTCTTGTAAGATCTCTCTCATCATCCAAAGCGCTGATGAGAACCTGCCACATACATGACACAGAATGGACTCAGATTGGTTTTCTTGCATAGCAAAGCATCTCATCCAGTTAACGATGGAGGGCCTCATTCTTTCTCTTTGCTCTGCTGACGTGATCCTGTGACTATTTGCAAAGCACTTGTTGACATAAGGACGTCCTTTACGGGCCACGTTTGATTAGATGTTCTCTATTGAAAAGTCTGGATCTCTTTCATGATGACTATGAATTTCAATGACACGCTAACATGAAAGAAGATCGGCGACTTGTCAACAAATTAAAAATGTCTCTTTCTTGGCGCTTGTGAGGTCCTTTAGTGTGTTTAAGAAGCTCTTTTTAAATACAAATCACATTTCAAATGTTTGATATATAAGCAACTACTTATCTAAGAGGAGACATTATGTCTGTATGTTCACTAACCCTGACTACCGCCTCACATACAACCGTATCTGTTGAGGAGCTCAGGGGACGTGTGAAGCTCTCTTAAATCAGCAGTCCTCTTTAAGTGGTCCTTCACTGCTTCTTTCATCTGATTGCTTTTGTATGAGCCAATCACTTCAGGACATCAGACCCTTCTTCACAGTGATGTTGAATGCTTTCAGTTGGATTCGCATTTTTACTTTCTCCTCACAAACAAATTATGAACAATTATTTGTGGTCCATGCTGGAAGTCTGCTATAATCTCCATAGAGTTCCACTGAAGAACATTATTCTATTCTCAGATTCTGCTTTTGTCAAACTGAGAGAACAAATGATTGATTTTCTAAAAAAAAAAAAAAAAAAATCACGTCCTAAGGAAGTTTGCTGGATTAGGGCTCCAATATAGAGAACCCAAAGCAATACACGAGAAAAACAAAGATGCTATTCAGATGTTATCTATCCACACTGGTTTCCTGTAGGCGATTATTCATAATGCCCAGGGCCCCCACGCCACCAGAGAATCCATTTTGATGGCTGTAACTCTGCCGTGGGCCCTGGTGAGCTGTTTCGCTCAGCTGCTTCTGCAGCAGAGCCAGAGACACCTTGTTGGACACCATGAACTCATTGACAGAGATCATCTCTCCTGACAGACGACGCCCCACGTATACTTCAGCCACGGCGCCTGCATCCGTCTCACTGTCACACACAGTCTCCACTGAGCCGTCTTTGTAGTGGTGTCTTCCCACGTGGCAGTGGGATGAGACGGGCTGCACCGCGTTGCGTTTCATGCGTTTTGGCCTGAAGTGTGCAGGCGGACGCCTCTGGCTGTGCTTCTTGTTCTGGAGGCAGGGGCAGCAGAGACACCAGTAGCCGGGAGTGGAGCAGGAACAGAGCTGATGCTTCCCTGAGCAGACCATCTTGCCCAAGATCCAGTTGAGAGTTTGCTTGATGATAATGGAAATTACATTAAAAAGTGAGTAGATACAACACACTCCCATCAGGATGAAAAGGCAGTTTCCCAGCCGGTAGGCCTCCTGAGATTCATACTGCTGTCTCTGACTGCTCACCAGGTCCCCAAAGCCAATGGTGCTGAAGGCTACGAAGCAGAAGTACAGAGAGTCCACGTAGCTCCAGTTCTCCATGGAGCTGTACAGAGTGGAGGCACTGCACGCAATCACAACAGATGCCACTCCCAGGATCAACATCACGTAATAGACAGACGGTTTCCAGCCTTCCAGGCTGTCCTCCTCGCCGGACGACTCCTCCCTGCTCGCCATCACTCCAACTCCAGCACACCTCAGCCGACGCTCATGACACCAGCGCATGATGTAGGCTAACATTGTGATGATCCTCTCCAGGAAGAGGTTAAAGAAGAGAATGGTGGCAGCACAACCAATCAGACCGTAGAAGATTAAGAATATTTTTCCTGCTATGGTCACTGGTGTGGTCATGCCAAAGCCTGGAGAAGACAAAATAAAAAATTTAAAAAAAAAAGTCAACAGTAGCTTTGCAGAGTTCGAGTCCCATTAGCAAAATGAAACTCCCGAGAAAAGGACGTTTTGAAGTGCTGAAGACTTACCGATAGTGGAGACCACTGTTCCCACAAAGTAGAAAGCTCCAGAGAAGTCCCAGCGTGGCCTAAGCGTGTCCACTCTGATCCCAGCTCCGTTGGCCTCCTCATACTGCCGCAGCAGCGTGTGCAGGGCACCCAGGTTGACCCTGTACCGCCTGGTGAAGTTGTCCAGCTGCTGCTTCCAGAGAAGGCGGGCGCGGAGCTCAAAGGGGTGCTCCAAGGCTGAGAAGATGGCCGCCCCGCACAATAGGTAGAGCAGGATTAGGGCGGCCAGCAGGCAGAAACGAGCGTTGTCTTCATTCATAGGCGCTCTGGGGCAGCAGCAGCCACCTGCAGCCCTCCTCTGAGCCATGAGCACGGCAGCAGCAGCACAGATCCACCAGTGCAACAACGTGCACCAACTCCGCCAGTGCTGCCAAGTCACATATGCATCACTTGCCACAGAAAATACAAGCGCTGACAATATGAAACTTTTGGTTTACATGCAGTTATACATCTGTCACTAAAATCTCACAGGAGGGCTGCTTTCATCACTTAAGTTATCTGTGGAGAATATAGTCTGTAACAAAACAAACAAAAAAAAAGGTGTATGCTATAAGCATTTTATTTTGTGTAACCGTTTATGCTTCATTTTATCCACTTATCAATACAAAAATCTCACTTACACATGCAAAGCTTTTGTTAAATCATCAAAATACTTTAGTCATTGGCAGATTGTGATATAATAAATCCTTCCCCATCAAATAGTCTAAATGAAAAGTAATGAACACGCAGTACCTGGTCTCGGTGACAGCAGCGTTCACTCCCTGCGTGTGCTCACTACATGGATCTGCTCAACAATGACCAGTGAGAGGAAGCCTCTTCAGGTTTTTTTTTTTTTTTTTGTGCAAACTGAGAGGCTGTCTGATGTTTCAGCTGTCACACGCTGACATCATCATCCCCTGCCCACCCCTCATCTTTAAAGCACAGCATGATCAGTGCAGTCATCTCAATGTTTTAAAAGCACGATCTTTCTCTTTATGCCTCAATTTCACTTTGCACAAAAGAGCTACAACTGATAAAACATTTGGGAATTTAATTACTTAGTTAAACCTGCCTATGGATCAAAGAATATCTTCAGATTATCCTCAGATTAAGTATAGAATTAACCAAAACTAACACTGGAGTTAAATGACCAGAGGCTCGCCAGAATAAATCTGAAATATAAGAGTTCTCCTCTTTGTGTTTGCCGACACTGAGATGCAGCTTCCAGACGCACTGAGAAAGCTTTTTGTTGTTGTGGCAGACTGTGTGGGAGGTTTTGTTGATTCATGACTATCAGTTTCTCTGTCTGCTCATCCCTTTAATCTTGTCTGGTGCTGCAAGTAAGGGCACGGGTTCCCGCCACCTGCCCACTGATGGCTCAACGACAGCAGCAGGCAGGTGTGGAAGACAGACAGCACATCTGCTTTGTCATGCATAAAGGCAGAGAAGTAAGAAGTAAGTCAAAAAACATCATACAATAGTATGTAGTCCTAAATGTCAAAAAAAATTGTCATAGTAAAATATATTGTCCAAAAAGTCATAAAAATGTCAAGGATGTCCTCCAAAATGTCAAAAAAAAAAAAAAATCGAATTCTATACTATGTGGTCCAAAATGTCAAAAAAAAGTCATTCGATAGTATTTTGTCCAAAATGTCTTTAAAACGTCATTGTGTTATATGTTGCCTAAGATGTCATGGAAATGTAATGATATGGTCTCCTATTGACCAATGCGCACCAGGATAAACTTTGAATTCTTTATTCTCTCCTCTTGGAAAACCTACCCACCACTCAACTCCAGTGTTCTGCACGTTAAAATTATTAGGGCCCGAACACCGATGGTGCGAAAGCCCAATTGTTATTCAAGCGATTATTATTATTCTCCGTAAACAACTGCATTTTTGGCATCTTTTTTCTTATAGCATGTCGTCAGAAATAGCACAAAGAAATCATACTTCTTTAATGTTGTCCAAAATGTTAAAAAAAAATAAATAAATCATACTATAGCATGTCGTCCATAGTATGACTTCTTTTCACAGTTTGGACGACATGCATAAGTTAGTCATCCATATTGTGGATGACAATGAAATGGTGCAGTGGCTACAACACTTGCCCCACAGTGAGAAGTTCCTGGGTTCAATTCCCATTTGAGACATACATGTCAGTTAAAAATAAATCATACTATTGCATGTTGTACAAGTACTTAATACAAAGTAATACCGTAGCATGTTGTCCAGAGAGTAAACAAAGTCATACTATGTCGTCAAACATATGAAAACAAAATCGTACAACATGCTAAAGCATAACTTTAATTCATATTTCGGACTACATGCTATAGTATGAATTGTTTTCAAATTTCAGACATGCTTTAGTGTGACTTTTTTAATTTTATTTCAGATTACATACTATAGTATGACTTGTTTTTCAAATTTCAGAAGACATGCTATTGTATGACTTTTTTTTTTCTCCATTTTTTGAAGTATGCCCCGACCCACTGGCTCCCCGACGAGGGCCCGCATATTACTGCTTGCAGTTTTAATTACACTTCGAACCAGTCAGTAGAAAAACAAGGCGGGCGCTGGGCAGGTAACTTAACTAAAAGTCTATAAAGTGTATATTGTACAGTGGTAACAGTTAGCTGAAATCTAAAACTAAAACTAAGCTCTTACCTGTTCAGCTATCGGTTACTTACTGTCTGTAAAGAGACTCCCACGTCCGGCTGCCGTGCAGCTTTCTCTGCTTATTGGGTGAAGTGACCGTTCTCTTTCTGTTCCCCTCCGCTGACCGACCAACGAGGTTGACGAGGTGGTTGTTTGTCGTCTGCCGTCTCTGAATCGGTGTCTGAATTCAGCTCAAATAGGTTTGATAGCGCTGTCATTACTTCTCTGCTGATAAAGTCATGTTTGGCGGTAAGTTTAGGGAACCACAGTCCTGGTCAGGCGTCACTCAAAAAAAAATAGTCAGCCAATCAGAGTAGATGCTTACTACAATTAATGAGCCTTCAGAGAGGTGGTGTAAAATGACATTGAAATAGTTTTTGACACTGAAAACCACAAAAATATCTTCATGAGGATGTCAGGACTATAAATAAAGCACCAGAAACGTCCCCAATATGGGACATTTAAGAGTAGAAAGACTGGACTGAAAACTACCTAAAATTCAATGCAAAATTTCAACTATTAATTCCATAAATTGCTACGGTCTTATTTTGTTGGACGACAAATATCCTTCCCCATATTGGCCAGAACTAAAGCCAAGTCGATTTAATAAAACTTCCCCATACCTTGACATTCACTGATGTTTTCTAAACAGTGGAAAGCAATCTTAAATCCAATACGTAAACTGTCGAATAATTTCCCTTTGATTGCCAATTTATATTTCCAGAATTAACAAGCCATGATGGTGCCTGGTCTCATCCCTGCCCATTGTCTAATAACAGTGAAGAAACAAACAAATAAATCAGTGACATGCAGAAAAATAAAAGCCCACTTTTTTACCATTATAGTCTTGGCACCAATTTAATGACACAATGTGACATTTTAAACTGATCTTCCCAAGCCAGAGGGGATGTCCATTATTTTTTTTAGCTTATACTTGGTAGAGCTGTGTGTTTCCTGAAAAAAGTGAGCTCTTCAAATCAAGACAGTCAAGTCAAACTTGCTGAGGTTGGAAACTGAGTTTGGATCTGGCAGAATGTGGGTAAGAGTAGGTCTAATCATCAGTACTGCTAAATTTCCTGTACAAGGACAAAGGGTCATCAATGGTCCTTTTGCCGGAGTAGTTAAGGCTGATTTTTGAAAAAAACAAGTATTTAGTTGATAAAACCAAATGCTAGCTATAAGTTCATTTTTGCATTATTTGTTGGTATTGTAACAAGCCAACAAATGTGTTCTGATCAGTATTGTATTTTTTTTTTTTTGTTAATTCCCTCAATTCTGTGAAAACACAACCATCTCAGAAGCCAGTCCGTGTGTAGTCATTCACTATGAAGGAAGGGTTAAGAGTAAATTTCAACTTGTATTTTTACGGTGGTACTGAGGTCAGTGGCAACATGTTGGCTAGGCTGTCAATGAGGTTATCCAGACCCCACAGGTAGCCGTCTTCTCGATTACCCTCTGCCCATGGGGTGCGGTGGTTCACGGTAAGGTGCGCGGGCAAGGTCGCTGTCTTTCCGAAGTCGATCATCCACACTCCTGTCTTGCCTGTCCACTCATGTACGAACAGTAAGGAGCTGCCCACAACCTGCAGGGACAAAGTGTGTCATATCAAACCTGCAGACAAACACATTTCAAATGTAGATGTGTGTGTCTACTACGCTGTTCAACAAAACGGTCACACAAACTGACCTCGTGTGTTCTGAAGAACTCCGATGCCTCCAAGACCTGTCGCAACTGCTTCAATCGTCTTAGATAGCCCCACTAAAGGGGAAGACGCACGTTTTAAAGAAATAAAACAAATCGACAAGTGTGTGTAATTCACTGAAGGTCACACTCACCACAATGTGTGTATTGGACTCTACAAAGTTGTCAATAGCTTCCACCACTTGCTCTCTGCTTTTAGTCCTTTTGAAGTTTGTGTGACACTCTCCATTCACCTTCTGCACAGGAAAGACAGATAACAGCATCACGTATGCAACATTTGGAGCTATTAGACTATGAAGATGGACATCAATTACTGCGCAAACAAACAGCATTTTTAAAGCCTACACAAACAGCATGTGCTCCCTATATAAATATGAATAGGAATCAACGACCTGACAAAACCGTCTCAGAACTTTTCTTACCCTGAATCCTTCGATACGGAAACCCAGGGTTGTCGTGGAGCTCAGCGTCTCCCTCCACTGCATGTACCTGGTTTTCAGCACTGCCTGCTGGGCCCTTTCCTGGACTGTTGGGGCCTCTGGGTCTACAGACACCATCTTTTTATACATGTCGCTACGAGGCTGAGGCCGTTCTCGGGCCACCAGCAGCTCCTCCTCGAGGTATGTGCTGTAAAGAACAGAGCCTACTTTAGTGCTGGAATACATGTCTCTCCCTTCAAATCTGCATGAAAGATTCAATTGCACTTGATGACAAAATCTGACGTGTTACCGGCTGCCCATCTTGCAATCCATGATGGCAGGTGTGTTGAAATGGGTCAACAAGTTATCCATGACATTGTAATCCTGATCGCTGCGCTGCACTACACCGTGATAGGCTGGAACAAAGGGCCTCAAAGTGTCCTCCATTAGCCTCAGGTAGCATTGCTGCTCCCCCTCACAAAACCTCTTCAGCAGTGTGCCATAGTCCCCAACATGAAAGCTCCCTGTGGAGACAAGCGAGACAAAGGAGACTCAGAGGAAAGGACTCACAGAATGTGTGTTATTGCAATAACTGTACTGTTGCTATTTTTAGGAACAGAACAACACTGGCCAAGGAGCAAAATAAAAGTGAAGAGAGATCAGATAAACAAACCTGCATGTCCGACCACTTGCAGCCACTGTTGAGATTTGTTGGGAGTCATAGGAAGGAGAGATAAAGTCCCACAGCTTTTTTGTTTCTTCCATGCAGAGTTCTGCTTGAGAAGACAAAAAACAACAACCTTAGTCAGTTATTCTTTAGCGCGCACACACACACACACACACACACACACACACACACACACACACACACACACACACACACACACACACACACACACACACACACTCTCTCTCTCTCTCTCCAGGTCACACTCCTGTTTTATTTCACACTGGCAGCAAGAATCTCAGACTTCAGACTCAGACACTCAAATTATGGATCCACAATGTCTCCATGGAAACAGCTCTTCCCCAGGAATAAGTGAAGACATGCAGAGGTCAGGTTAATCAAACATTTACAGGAGGCACTTCTTTTCTACTGGAAACTGATCTTAACCACTACTTGACCAACCAGTGGACAACTGAACACACTTGAGACAATGTCACCACTCTGTCCCAGTTTTGAAATGTTGCTAAAAATGTAGCACGTACAAAATTATATATATGGATTTGTTGACTGGAGAGAAATGTGTCCAAAATTAACATTATTATGTTCGTCACATCATTATGAATTAGATACTAATCTAGCAGTTCTGTTTTGAAGTAATACCTTTTTTTTTATGCTTTTGACTGCAGATCATACAACCAAAAAATATTCAAGGTCAGATTATTATTATACTAATATCTTAGTTAATATTGGGCTCTCACAGATATGCCGTTATTGGCACTTATGTTGGCCAATATAAGAAGTTTTTTTTACAAAACATAATGCAAAAAAAGATAATTGGAGCACATTAGAAATTGTTCTATTTGTGTTGTTTTTTTGTCGTTGTTTTTGTTATTCTCTATACCCTCTTGTGAAGTTTACTGTTTCAGTGCACTGATATCAATGTGAACAATAAATTGTAAAGTATTCTGCCTCCATTATACATCTTTGTCACAAGTGTCAAAAGTGTTTGCTAACCACATTTAATAGATCATTGCAAACAAAATTCTTTATAAACACTGGAAAGAATATTGTCAGATATATCAATATCGGAAATTGTTGTACTTTCTAATATCGGTGTAGGCAACAGATTTATCAGTCGGGCTCTAATTATTATAGCATTAGGCTACTACCACACTAAAACTATACAGGTACTGTACTTTACTTACGTGCTATTTTACACTTCTGCTAAGTCATAAAAACACATTACAACAGTAAATATCGGCACTTAAACAGAAACTTTTACTTGAGATAGTTCTTAACATAAATATTTGCATATTTGTGGCACATTTTTTTTCAGCAGTAGTTATTGATGACGATAAATCAGGTTTTACATCAGTCAAGTTTTGAATGCAGGCGTTTTACTAATAGTGGAGCTTTAACAGAGTTATATAACTTATTTATATGAGATTATATATTATTACATACTTTTTTTTTTTTTTTTTTTAAAGTATGAGATACTTCTTCCGCTACTTCGACTTGCCAACCTCGTCCCGCGTTGCTGTGTCTGCTCGGTGCCTGTAGGGGGCAGCGATGCGCCCGAGAGGCGTCGAGCCTGCGTCAAATGTCGGCAGGAGGAAGAGGCGGCCGAGGCAGCGCAAACAGGAGAAGAAGAATTTAACGGTTCCCGGTTATTGAACCGCTCCCGTCGCCCCGGTGCCCCGGGGGCTCACAACAAACCGCTTCGGGACTTTCAGATCACCGCCGGTCAGTCGGCCAAGTTGCTCCATTTGCTCCACCGAGTTAAACTCCGCGATGTTTCACTCGCGAGCAGCTGCGCGCTGACACTTCACCGGGACGAGGAGCACCGCCGCGACCGACGGTAACGTTTCCGTTTCGCACGCCGGACACCGTTAACGCGGCTACTCACTGCACCGACGGCCCGGGTCAGCCGGCTTTGCGAGTCAGCTGAACTAACTTAACGATAGTTAGTCCGTGCTAGCTAACCCGAGCTAACGCGGGTCGAAGGTGTTTAACTTCAAAAGTGAAGTCGAGCGCGAGACGTAACGAAACGTAATGTAACGTAATGTAACGTGACGTAACGGCGCCGTGACGCAGCACGAGACACTGTTGACATCTTACCTTTGTTAGACGCGACCTCGGAGCTCCGCTGTACAACACGTGATGTGTCCCATCAAGCAGAACTTTTTCAATAAAAAAAAACACGATGACACCTTTTGAAACGGACTCTGCTCTCTACCGCCCCTCGCGGTGAGTTTGGGTAACAGCAGAATCTGCGTGAGGAGGGAAAACCATCATCATCATCATAATAATAATAATAATATGGGTCAATTTAAAATTACTTTGCTCATGCAAGTAGCTGTTAACTAAAATTTTACGAGTGATATCTGTAGCTAAATTTCAGACACCTTTTGTTTTCTGTAGAAATTACGGTTTTGTGTTTTTATAACTCAATTTACCTGCAACTAGTCATTATTTTCATTATCGATTAGTCTGTCCATTATTTCCTCGATCGATTGATTAGATGTTTGGTCTTTTAAAGTGTCTAAAAAAAAATGTGTCTTGTTTTGTCCTGACCAACAGTCCACAACCACGAGATATTTAATTTATTATCACGGAGGCTGAAGGAACCAGAAAAAAAAAATCCAATTAAAGAGGCTTGAATCTAAGAATTAAAGCAATTTCTTTCTTTTTTTTTTTTTTTTTTTTACAAAAAAAAGTTGGGATTCGTAACAATTAATCATCATCAAAATAGTTGGCGATTCATTTTCTATCCCTCAGCTAATCATTGCAGCTTTATATAGAAGAGCTTGTAAATTGTCCACTAACAACACCCAGCTGTGTTTCTTACAGTAGAGGAGTTCGTTGAGTCCTGTTTCTTCTGGTTGCAACAACTATTTATTCCTCCAGCAGAGACCCAGAGCGATGGAAGAGGGCTCCGAGGTGATGGAGGATATTGTGTTTCGAGGAGTCGAGTTTTCTGTGAAGATCGAGGTGGACAAGGGTTTGCTGAATGTCGAAATCTCCGACTCAATGACGTCAGATCAGTGGAGGGGGGAATTTGATCCGGCGTGTAAGTGGCAAATATTTATCATAAATTAAATGTCATCACAGGCACAAATGATTTCTGTCACCTTATTTATTTATTTATTTTTCTACAGATATTGAAGACCTCACTCGCAAAACTGGCAACTTCAAACAGTTCCCTATTTTCTGTAGCATGTTGGAATCAGCTGTTAGAAAGGTATGTCTGACGCTGCATTCAAGAGTGCTGAGAGAAATCTAGAGGCAGCACAAATGTTCTCAAGGTCACAAGAAAGATTTGAAGAGACAGATTTGCTGGAGGCTGAGAGAGCTGAGGAAGAGACTCGTTCATTCCAGTTCAATTTTTCCACTTGAGCGGAAAAAAAAACCCGCAGTTATCCCGAGCTGTCTTATTCCCCTTCTCTTTTTAATTAACATACAGGCACGAGGTCCAAACTGAAAGAGCCTGGAGGAAAATAAGGGAAGCAATTGGGAATTTCTGGGTGCATTTAAAAGTCGGTCTCAGCTGAACCGTCGCACACTTGCAAACGCAACACACACTCAGACTTTGTGTGTCTGTGTAGTAAGCGTCAGTGCTGTGTTGAGTTGTGTGTGACTAAAGCTAAAGTAAGCTGCCGCGTCTGAACACACCTTAATATCATATGTGCTTATTCATTTATGCAAATGTTTGTTGCTCTACGTATCAGAGACGGGTGAAAAAGTCATAAATATAAAACGAGGACGCTTATCGCATAAAATCTTTTTTTTTGTTATTATTCGTATTATTTTTGACGTTGCATAGTGAACTCGATTTTTCTCCGCAGGCGAGTGATTCTGTTACACTCGACCTCTTGACCTATGCTGACCTGGAGCTGCTCCGCAACAGAAAGGCAGGAGTGGTCAGTCGTCCTCACGCCCATCAGCAGTCATCTGCTCTCACTGCCAAAAGATATCTAATCCTCATTTACACTGTGGAGTTCGACAGGTTTGTGTCTCGTACCTCTGTTGGATCATTGCCCCTCCCGGCCACAGATTGCATTTCCGGGTTTTGTGTGCGGTGAAAGCCGTCTTGATCTGCCTACTGTTTTGTATGTGTAGGATACACTACCCTTTACCTCTGCCCTACGTGGGGAAGCCTGACCCAGCTGCCCTGCAGAAGGAAATCAAAGCACTCAGAGCTGAGCTCAGCGCTCTCACCTCTTCTGGAGTCAACCAATCTGCAGATCTAGAAGTGCAGCGGCTACGAGCAGAGTAGGTTACATTTCATCTCTCTCGCTGTGGCGCACATGAAAGGACGGGACTTTGTTTTTTTTTTTTTTTATGCCTATGACTATTTTCAAGGCTGGTTGTGGTGAAAGAACAGAAGGAGGCCATGGCTAAGGTTCTGGAGCGACTTCAGACGAGTGGAAGTGGCTCCACATCTGGACGAGAGGACTGGAGGATAAAAGATATGGTGAGGACGCTGGAGGAGCAGCTCGTCAAGGAGAGGGCCAAAAGTCAACGCTCGACGAGCAAGAGATGCCAGGAGCAGCGGATCTTAATGCAGCAGGTGAAAATCTTCGAGGACATTTTTGTATTTTTTTTTTTTTTGTATCGGCAGGTTTGAACTTTTTTTTTTTCTCCCTCTTTTCTATCCAGCTGGAGGAGCTGAGAGCATCAGAGTGTGTTCTCCGTGTTCGTGTCAAAAATCTCACCACCGAACTGACGTTACTACGGAGAGGGTTAGACAATCTAAGCGTGTACTATATCTTTACTTTCTCTCTCACTTTCATTCACTTCCAACTAATTGTGGATTAAACATTTGAAGCCTTAATCTGGGTTACTTGCTCAATGCGTACTCTCTTTGTGTGTCTGCAGCAGGGTGACTCCTGTGTCTGGTCACATCAGCTCCCGGCTTGACGGGGAAATCTATCGCTCCCTTTCCCGCGAGAGACGGTCCGGCTTCGGGACGATCAGAGCTCGCTCAGGATCTAGAGAGCGGACGGAGGACAGAGGGCAAAGGTCGGCGGAAAGAGGAAGAAGAGCGGACTCAACGGGGCCACATGCTCGCATACCCCGACCGTCACCTTCTCCCACTGGTAGTAGCTCCTCTCATGATGATCCTTCTGTAGATCAAAAGGCTTTTTCTTTTTCTTTTTAACTTATCAGTTATAAACCACATTTCTAAAATAAAGCAATAATGTGTTTGGATCTCAATATTCGCACCTACTGTGTTCCAGGGTCACGGGTGCCCCGCTTTGACCCAACTGCGTACATCCAGGAGAGACAGCGCAGACAGAAGGAAGCAGATCTCAAAAAGTTGGTCTCCATTCTTTTACCTTTGACACTTTGTGATTAATGCTTCAGCTGCTTAGCTCAACGCCCCCCCCCCCCCCCCCTGTCTTCTGCGCCAGACACAGGAAGGTGCGACGGGACATACTGACATCACCCGTCCTCCCCGAAAGAGGCCGCTCCCGCTCCAGAGACCTCTATCCTCCAGTGGCCCGGTCCGGCAGCAGAGGCAGGAGTCTGTCTTTGGAGCGGAGAGGGAGCAGGAACTCCTCTGACAGCTCATTAGTGGATATGGAGGAAATGTCCAAAACTCTGTTCAGGTGATGAACGTGCCTTGGACAGATTTGTGAAGTCTCTCTTGCAGCTGGTTATATTAATGTCTTTTCTTTTACTGTGTTTCCAGAGGAAGAAAACAGACGTACAATGGACCCAATGTGGTGAGCAATGAGTGTAACCCGGCTACGCTGATGATCGCTGCTCGCCGTCTCGTGTGTTTCTAAACGACGCGGTTGTTTTTGTTGCCGCCAACAAATCTCATGAAAAGACCAAAACCAGCCGCGTGCTCGTCTTTCTCAGCGCTGTCCTTCTTGTTGACTTTGTCTTTAAACTGCAACATCAAACACGTTTGTTACTTCTGAAGATGTAAAGCTTCACCAAGATATTTGTTTCATTTTTGTATTTTAATTTCCCCAAACATCCAGCCACCGTAGTGTCACGTGGTAACACGAAACGGTGTTTTTATCGGCGGCTGTGGATTAATACACGTTTGATATGAGTGCTTTCACACCGACCTGGTTTGGTCTGAACCAAAGAGCTGTTCTTGGTCCGGATCAAACCGAGCAATGGCTCAAATAGTGTGAAGCGTGAAAACACTTTTTGTAATTTGAACGTTTGGACTAATTAGAGGAACTCCAAGCAGGCTATCATCACCCGACAAACAAAAATAGAAGGAAATGAACCAGAAGAGAAGTTAAAATGAGCTGCTGTAGCACACGGGCACAGAATGAGACGAAGTATTTAATAGTAATTTGAGCCGACGGTAATAATGTCATAATACTGATTATAATGATAGCGACAATTAAATGAATCGGTTCCTTCAGCTTCCTCCAATTCAGACTAAAGAGGCTGAATTGATAACACCGACATCAGACGCTCACCCGTTTACAAACCAATCAATTTCCACTTCAGGCAGTTCTTGTCAGTAGGATCAAGTCATTGTTGGTTGTGGTTTTCTCGTGGGATTTGTTAACAATAAGAATACGTAAAGTATCACCAGCCTTATCTTGTGTTTCCTTATCCGTGTGTCTCCAGCCTAGAGGAGGCCTTTTGTCCAGGAAGCCATTATGCAGTACTCCAACACACAGAATCAAAGACAAAGGTAAGTCATGAATCTCTGTTACATTTTTCACTGCAGTAAACTGATTAGAAAAAAAACAAAAAGTCCACCTCGTAATTAATATCTAATTTTCAATTGACATCACAAACTCAGAGAGCTCTATAGACACGGGTGCTGAGCTGTCAGAGATCGATGCCCGGCTGCAGGCACTTCAGGAATACATGAGGGACTTGGACACAGGACACTAACCCGCTGCGAAGGCCACACCTACATAATGTGACCAGACAACTGCACAGCATGGAGGTCCGGCCGTCAGCTGTCCGCAGACCAGTGAGCACAGCTTGAGTCAAACACGAGTGACAAGTTTACCAGAGTGCGTGTTCATACGAGAGACTAAAAGTCCTGCTGGAGGCTCGGACCTCCAGGACGTCAGGAAACTACAGCCATCACTGTGAAGCTCATCCGGCTGCTTTTTGTGGACTAGAATTCTTTCATTTTTATTAATTAACTTAAAAATATGATTGTGTCCGAGTGTAATGTTATCCTTTATTTTGTTGTTTTTAAACCTCACCAAACGGTTACTTACACGTGTCAAATTTGGGCAGTACTTCAGTCGGTGAATGTTTTATTTTTACCCTTAAAATGCTTCATGTTTTCTCTTCTTTCATTTTTAAACATGTCTGACAGACATTGTGGGTTGAGTCACTTTAATGTTTAAAGTTCAAAACACATTTCAGCGTGGGGAAGGCGAGTGGATCATTTGGTTTTCATTTAACAGCACATTTATGTCTGGAGACCTTTTCTTGGGTTGCAGCTAATTATTTTCATCATCAATTAAAAATGTTAATTTGTGATTCTTCACTTATTTATTTGATTTTTAAAATGTCTAAATGTCCCCAGATCCAAGGTTACATCCTGCAGAAATGTCAATGTGTGTCAATATATTGTGCGATAGTTGAGCTACACGCTGATCAGACTGTTAAACCTGAGATGGACTTGTTTTCTTAAAACCCAGTGCATGCTGGGAAACATTCCAGTTCCTGTACCCTGAGGCAATAATCAAGTAGATGAAATGATTGATTGCATGCACGTCACCACGCGTCGGTGGTCAAATGTCGTCCCTGCCAAATCTTTTCGTGTTTTCTTCTCTTTCCTGCTTGATTTTCAGACATGGGGATTTACCTTGTAGCTCATCCACATAGTGGGTTCAAGTTTAACATTTTCTTTATATCCTTTTGAAAATATCTCAAACTCAAGCAGAAAATATATTGAATATTTGTGTAAGAGAACAATACTTGTCAAAAATAACTAACAATTTGTTTTGGATATCGCTGTCTGTGATCATAAATTCATTCCACTTTTACTGATGATCGTGCATGCGAGTGTATGAACACTGACCACTTTTTCATTGTTGTGAAACTGCCAAATTTTCTATAAAACTGCTCAGACTGTTACTATAAATCTTCCTCATGTGATGCCTTTTTTTTTACCTCCTGAAAATATAATTTATAAGAAACATATTTGTTGTGTAAAGACACTATTTTTTGTACCGTTGTGCACTCTGCTTGTTATTTGTTTTTTTTTGCACTGGTGTCAGTTGACGTGGAGCCCGAAGGGAAACCGGGAAGACTTTGCAGCACTGCAGCTGGCTTGTTTTCATTAATTAACAAATAGACTTGTGGGCATAGAGTCGTCCTTTCAGGGAAACCAAGCAGCGTCTGAACAGCTGTTGTGCTCCCAGTGGGAAGCTCAGGAGGGAGACATGAATGCCTGATGTTGGTTTATGCCAGGGGTGTCTAAACTTTTTTCTCTGACGGCCAAATACACGAAAGGCTGGGTCACTATTAAAGTTAACAAAATCAATCAAATGTAGGTACATTATGCTTGATAATTGAATATGCTTAAATAAAAAATTTAAAAAAAACAGCCTCCATCACAACTTTCCATTAAAGGGTTTTCATTCATTTTGTTACAGAAAGGGTGAACGGCTCATTCTCAAAACAGCTGCCTCAGATTGCTTTTTATTCAAGATGGTGATCTCCCTTCACAGCCCTGAATAAAGGAAACAAGGGGATGGTTATATTTAAAGTTAGTTATGCAAATAAGTTATTGGGGTTGTTAACACCTCAACTAACGTTTGTTAGAAAATGTTATCAACTTTAATTGGCTGAATTTATGAAGTAATTGGGCTTTTCAACACATGAACACTGTGTAATATATTTTTTAACTCGTGTAAGGGAGTCGAGAACAGCTCGATTTCTTTCTCGATGACAGAAAAGTCTCGGAAGCGCTGACTGAATTCTGTCATAAGAAATGTGATCACGGACACATATTTCCCCCCTTTTAGCAGAAAGGTCGGCCTTTGGAAAAGCACGTTTGATTTTGGACAACGTGGGGAAGTGCGCAACATTGAAGTCGCGTAGTTGTGCGTCAAAGACGAAGCTTCGCATGTGCATGTTAACAGCCTGGCCTCCACTCTCCCGCACCTTGGCACCATTGAGGCCGTTCCTTTGGGCTCGCCTGTCATCGCTGGAGCCCCGTCCGTTGTAACTCCACACAGCTTATCCCATTTAAGTTCCATCTTGTCAATTGCATCCGACACAGCTTCAAAAATGTCCTTACCCGTTGTTGTGCCCTTTAGACTCCCAAGATCAAGCAGCTCCTCCGTAATGCGAAAGTTATCGTCAACTCCCCGCAAACAAATTAACAGCTGCGCGGCGTCTGTGCTCTCATCACATGCAATCGAGTAGAAATCAAGTGAGAAGTAAAACACAGTCAAGTGCAAATTTCATGTGTGGGCCATATTCCATTATATTTTTAGAATTTGCCGCGGGCCAATTAAAAAAGAACCACGGGCCGCAGTTGGCCCGCGGGCCGTAGTTTGGACACCCCTGGTTTATGCCATGAAGGAAATTTGTGCCGCACACACGGACCAAACACTGTAGCGAGCTGAGCGTATTTACATTAAAGCCAGATTCACACAAAAATCTAATATGATTTCAGAAATAATGTCAAAAAAAATATCATTCTTGTTGATGGTTCACAGAAAATGGACCAAAATAAGTAACTCAAGGTGTAACAACATGTCGCATGTCACACCTGTGCCGTCTCCCCACATCTCTCTTCCATATCTCCACTACTGCTATCAAATTAAGAATAAATCCAGAATGAAGTCCTGTTCTTTTGTTAATTTATTACAGAAAAAAATATAAAACGTGAAACACATTTTGAGAAGCGGACCCAAGTTTAAATAGTAAGGCATGAAGTCGTCACTTCCACTTGTAAAAAAAAAAAAAAAAAAGTATCTGTAAACTGTAACTACATTTCACGTGTCAGTTAAAGTGTGGAAAGTATACGACCGAACCAAACTCTCCGTGCACCTACAAGCTTTAAGGAGTGAAACTATGGTTGTACATCTGCTGGCTTGCTGCAACGAAACCGGAGGCCGAGTTCACTCTTCTCTTCTCATATTGTTAAAACATACATTCATTGTTCGGGTACAGCAGTGATTAATTAAGATAACCCTATAAAGTGATTAAGAACAAACGTGACTTTCTTTCCAAGGCATGGTTTTGTTCAAGGCGGTCCGGGCCGGCTCGCAGTGGACGCGGTCGTCTGGTTCTCTTGAATCTTCCGACTGTTCAGTATGGACTCAATGCGGAGCGTGAGCTACGAGGGGACACGGTTGACACGTGAGAAGGTCTGCTCGCACACGTATGTGCCGACATGCGAACACTCTCACATATGCACAAATGACTCACCGATTGTTGCTGTGTAAGAGAATCCCGAAAGGAGGCCTGTATTTGTTCCTGCCTCTTCTCATCGAAGAGCTTACATTGCTCAGCTTTGGTCTTCACCACGGCCTCGGGCAGGTGGGGATACTGCTGCCGCTGTGGCATTAAAAAAAAAAAAAAAAAAAAAAAATCAAAGACTTTCAACAGCTGATCTTAACTGGAAAGTACTTCTGACATTGAGCATCATTTTATGAACTACTGTGTTAACCAACACTTTACTTTGAGTTCTGCTTCATGTGTCAGTCAACAGATGGCCATCGCTAATTTGACTTCTCAAAACTGTCACACTCAATAGACTGAGAAGTTCTGACATTGTTATCAGCTGGCAATTCCTGATGACAGTTTTTGTACCCGTAACCAAAATTTGCCAATGTCACTATTAGGGTTTCTATTTTTTCAGTTCATGGAATTAAAATTAACAGTAAAATAATATTTAAAGCACTTTCTTTGTGCGACGTTGTTGTCACTACGCTGAAAACGTATCCTCATTTTGAATACTTTCATTTACCGCGTGACCTTAAGACCCTGAAGGGGACATATTATGCCCATTTCCATGATTTCTATTTCATACTGGGGATCCTCTGGAATACCTTTGTATTATTCACAGGTAAAAAAAAATATATATATATATTTTTTTTATCTAATACTGGCCTGTTATGCAGCCCGACAGTTAATCTTCCATCTGAAACAAGTTGTTTTAACTCCTGTCTGAGTGTATGTAAAGTTTAAAACTTTACATACATTTACCTCTTTTATTTATTTGAACTTTGGCAACATTTATTATGAACATCTGCCACTGTAACATTATATATTTGACAGAAAAATATGATCGGTCCTCTTTAAGGTCACTCACCAGTTGCAACATGTAGTCCTCGATGGGGTGATACCTCATTTTCTGCAGCGACACGAAGGCGACTGAGACATTTTTTCTGCTTTTGTTAAGCAATTCCTGCAAAGACATTTGGATGTGATATGTTGTTGAAATCACAAACATTACCAGCAATAATTCTGAGAAAAAGGTTAGAAAATGATAGCCGTCTATACCATGAGCTCGTCATTGGTCATCATGTCCAAGGTGTGCTGGCTGGAGTTGACGGGATGGCTGGTTGGGTTTGACTGAGGGAAAAACACAATGACGCACATTTACATACAGTAAACCCACGTAATATAATGTATGAATAAGAACATCTGCTCTTGATCATTTCAGTTTTGCACCGTGCAGCTCTTTACCTCGGCCTCATACTCGGCCCACGCAGCTTCGCGTTCGGCCTCGCTGAGCTCCTCCTCTTGTTTGTGGTCCAGCAGGGACTCGTGCTCGTGGTAAGACACTATCTGGTCTTTACAGGTTTCTAAAAGCTGTGCCAAGACCATATCCTGACAAACAGACACAAAAAAAACTCATTCAATACTGCAACTTTTAACTACCGTCATGTTTTTATGGCATCAGAGTAGAAACCTGAAGATAAAGACGGTGACGTCACCTTCGGTAAAACGGAGCTGGGTCTCTTGCTTTTCCTGGAGTTTGGGTCGTCCAGCAGGTCTGGCTCAAACGTGTAAAGTTCAGTCAGTTCATGAAGAGTGAAGTGCCTCTCGATCTGCTGCTGATCAACCACTCGGTTGGACAAGGACTGCTTGGTCACCTGCCGATCGTAGATCTTCTCCTCCATGGTGCCCTGGAGATCAAAAATGATCAAAGTATTAAACGGAGCTGCAGCTAATTTATGTACATGTGCATAAACAAAATCCTGCAAGTAGCCTATTAATCAACATGACTTTCAATTTAGCAGAAATGGAATTAAATTTGAAAAAGAGCCTTTCAAGTCAAAGTTCACTATTTAACATTCAGTCTTTCTCGCCTGCATGTTTTGAATGTGCAGATCTGGGATATCATAGATTTAAGTCAGTGCTACAGTGCCAGTGTGACTCCACAAAATGAAGCACTCAGGGTATGTGAGTGAGCACATATTAGTGAATGTCTCCTCTACATTCATTAGGAGTGGTGCACCACCACAGAAAGAACAAAATTCAAAAATAAACATTGTAATTTATCCTTAATGTTATCTAAAAGTTAAGTGTCCACGTGCTTTGAAGGTAGTGATTACATTTAGAAGAGATTTAGAAGGCTTTGCACTGGAACTGCAACTTTAAACAAAACTTAGACCAAAACAGCAACAGATATGGGACAAAAGCAGAAATATCTATGGAAGCATCGAAGCTGTTAAAATCATAGCGGATACACAGTGTGGGAACACAGAGGCGAGCAGCAGCAGCATAGAGTGATCGTTTCTCGAAACTTCTCACATTGTTTTCATTAGAATATTTTCTAACTGACCAAAAAAAACTACCCAGGGTTTGTCAAGAAAAACAACAAACATTAGAGGAAGATCATAAAGAAATTAACACAAATGTACAGTGGTGTGAAAAAGTGTTTGCCCCCTTCCTGAGTTCTTATTTTTTTTGCATGTCCGTCACACTTAAATGTTTCAGATCATCAAACAAATTTAAATATTAGTCAAAGATAACAAGTAAACACAAAATGCAGTTTTTATTATTAAGGGAGAAAAAAAAATCCAAACCCACATGGCCCTGTGTGAACAAGTGTTTGCCCCCTAAACCTAATAACTGGTTGGGCCACCCTTAGCAGCAACAACTGCAATCAAGCGTTTGCGATAACTTGCAATGAGTCTTTTACAGCTGTGGAAGAATTTTGGCCCACTTATCTTTACAGAGTTGTTGTAATTCAGCCACATTGGAGGGTTTTCAAGCACGAACTGCCTTTTTAAGGTCACGCCACAGCATCTCAATAGGATTCAGGTCAGGACTTTGACGAGGCCACTCCAAAGTCTTCATTTTGTTTTTCTTCAGCCATTCAGAGGTGGACTTGCTGGTGTGTTTTGGATCATTGTCCTGCTGCAGAACCCAAGTTGGCTTCAGCTTGAGGTCACGAACAGATGGCCAGACGTTCTCCTTCAGGATGTTTTGGTAGACGGTAGAATTCATGGTTCCATTTATCACAGCAAGTCTTCCAGGTCCTGAAGCAGCAAAACAGCCCCAGACCATCACACTACCACCACCATATTTTACTGTTGGTATGATGTTCTTTTTCTGAAATGCGGTGTTACTTTTACGCCAGATGTAACGGGACACACACCTTCCAAAAAGTTCAACTTTTGTCTCGTCAGTCCACAGAGTATTTTCCCAAAAGTCTTGGGGATCATCAAGATGTTTTCTGGCAAAAATGAGACGAGTCTTAATGTTCTTTTTGCTCAGCGGTGGTTTTGGTCTTGAAGCTCTGCCATGCAGGTCATTTTTGCCCAGTCTCTTTCTTATGGTGGAGTCATGAACACTGACCTGAACTGAGGCAAGTGAGGCCTGCGGTTCTTTGGATGTTGTTGTGGGGTCTTTTGTGACCTCTCGGATGAGTCGTCGCTGCGCTCTTGGGGTAATTTTGGTCGGTCGGCCGCTCCTGGGAAGGTTCACCGCTGTTCCATGTTTTCTCCATTTGTGGATAATGGCTCTCACTGTGGTTCGCTGGAGTCCCAAAGCTTTAGAAATGGCTTTATAACCTTTTCCAGACTGATAGATCTCAATTACTTTCTTTCTCATTTGTTCCTGAATTTCTTTGGATCTCAGCATGATGTCTAGCTTTCGAGGATCTTTTGGTCGACTTCACTTTGTCAGGCAGGTCCTATTGAAGTGATTTCTTGATTGAGAACAGGTGTGGCAGTAATCAGGCCTCGGTGTGGCTGGAGAAATTGAACTCAGGTGTGATAAACCACAGTTATGTTTTAACAGGAGGGGGCAAACACTTTTTCACACGGGGCCGTGTGGGTTTGGATTTATTTTTTTTCTCCCTTAATAATAAAAACCTTCATTTAAAAACTGCATTTTGTGTTTACTTGTGTTATCTGTGACTAATATTTAAATATGTTTGATGATCTGAAACATGTAAGTGTGACAGACATGCAAAAAAAAAAAGAAATCAGGAAGGGGGCAAACACTTTTTCACACCACTGTATGTAGCAGAACAGGACATCTGTTTATTTTCTGTTAATCAATTGATCATTTTCTAATCCCTCAAATTTATCTTGTGACTCTGCAGCCACCGGAGGAGCTCTGACCGCCCGGCAGGGAATAACTGACTGAAGGTACATAGAGCAGCTCAAAAAGCCTTTCACTTTAAAACACACACTATACTACCATGAAGTTAATCACCAGACTGAACACATTTCCGTTAACATTTATCAAAACAGTCATATTTTTAACAATTATTATTGAAGACAGGTAAGTTTACCTGAGCCAGGAAGCGGTACACAAACACTTGCTTCAGTTGCCCGAAGCGGTACACTCTGTATACGCTCTGTATGTCGTAGGAGGGATTCCAGGAGGCATCGAAGATGATGACCCTGTTAGAAGCCACGAGGTTGATGCCAAGTGACCCCGCTCTCGTTGAGATGAGAAACAATCGGCCACTAAAATAAAAATCAGAAGAGAAACATTGTCAGGACTCTGTCAAACTTTCTGCCCACATCTTATTCCAGTGTAGTAAATATAAAAGACGTGACAGCCAACTTTTCTGTACCGAACATTGGCAGCGTTGTTGAACTCATCTGCCCATTTCGACCTTAACGTTGGACTCATGGTACCATCGAGACGATAGTAATCGACGTTTTTAATCCAGCTGCCCGCTGTTAGGACGAGGAAGGAGAATAACCAGTCAGACATGTTCTAAATGATTTTTAAATTTTCATTTTTCTTTCCCATCAACAGAATGATACCTTTCATTGATGGGTCTCTGGCTCGGTGATAAATCTGAAGGAAATTCTCAATTATGTCTAATGAGATCAAGGACTGACTGAAC
This sequence comes from Brachyistius frenatus, assembly GCF_029030835.1. Taxonomy (NCBI): domain Eukaryota; kingdom Metazoa; phylum Chordata; class Actinopteri; family Embiotocidae; genus Brachyistius; species Brachyistius frenatus. The sequence continues at coordinate 262,222 of NW_027210633.1, forward strand.
ACAAGCCTAAGAAAGCAGAAATGGATTTAGTTAGACGTGAGACCGTGCCAGCATATTTGAAGACCACTTACAGTGCGTCTCTTTAAATTAGCTTCATATCAGAAGAGAAACATACACTTTATCGTCCAGGTCTTCAGCCATTTTGAGGATCTCAAACAAGAGCACCATCTTCCCGGAGTGCTCCAGGACTCCGGCGTCACTTTCAGACAGCAGATTCTTGAACCAGCATTCATCTGGACCCTGAGACCTCAGACCGATGGTTGCTTTCAATCCTACAACCAATATAAAGCACGGTAAACTGTAGTCGCACATCGTTTGCAAGCTACAGGGTTGAAGTATTAGTGACAGAAGGAGCTGTAATACCTTTCACTGCTGGGGCACCTGTGGACACGTCAATGATCATCGCAGTGTTGTCAGTGCTACTCCCTTCTTTTCCTGCGTTCTCTTTCAGTCCACTACAGCAGTCAAAAAAAAAAGAATAACATGTCACCGAGTGGCTTTAGAAAATACTCCCCTATCTCTTTTGGTTTGGTTTTTTTTCACATTTTGTAGAGTCGATTAACTTCCTGCCATCAATAGTCAATGCCTAATTTTAAATATTTTCTGCAGACTTGTAATTTACTTATGATTCAACCCTGTTTCTTTGGCTTGACGACGGCTCTACAATTTGCATTTCCTCTACCTGATTCACCTGGTTGAACACGGCTTTCCAGGCACATAAAATATATCCTCAAGTGTGAGCCACTAGAAGTGCTGAGGCTTTCATGAGTGACAGATGAAGAGATAGTAATTTGTTAGGGTGTGTTGTTGTGAACGCTGCAGACCTTACCTCTCAGTTACAGGTGTTTCGACATTTCGCCACAGAGCTTCTCCTGGAACTTGATTCTTCTTGTCAAAATGTTTCGAGGATAAAAAAAAACAAACAACAACAACAACACAGGCATTAATCACAATGTCATGCCAGAATAATAAGGAATCAACATGCAGTTAAGGAGATTTTTTTTGGGGGGCAATTTAATTGCCCATTAATTTATTTATTGAGTCATTTATTGCGGCAGATTCGGTCTTCCATATTTGGCCTAATAAATGCTATAAATCTTCAAATCTAATAGATGGTAGTAAAATTCAGTTGTGACAAAATATAGGCAAAATACAATGACTCCATATCACAGATCACATTTAAGAGGTACCAGTTATCCTCTGGAATACGCAAGTACTTGCTCAAATATAATACAGCAATCAATTCTGGAAATATATCCGGACATACAGTATATAGTGGTAGCATCTGTAGATTTACAAAAGAGGAGCGGACTATTGGTCTTTTAGTCGTACCTTCTTGTTTCTGCCGATGCAGCTGAGCTGAAGGCACCACGGATGAGCCCAAACCCGACCGAGGGCCTGAAAGTCCTTGAACAAGTTCGCTCCGATCCTCTGCTTTGCTTTGTTAGCCAGGGACCCCACACCTGAAATGTTAGTCGCGTCATCAGTGAGACAGTTATTGTAAACACCTTCATTCTGGGGGAAATCACACCGATTCTCCAATGATTATTTTATCTTCCTCACATAAGTTCATTACTGTACCTCTACGTACAAGAACAGACCGTGGAGACACATTCTTACCGGTGACATGGTCCAGGTAGAAGCGGTATAACTTGTACTGAAGTGGGGAAATCCTCACTGCCAGCACATACTCGTGTTTGGGAGGCAGAAACTGGGTCAACTCGGAGTAATCTCTTCTCTAGGAAAAATGAAAATTGTGTTGTGAGAGACGGAATATAACAACAATAAAGGCACGCAGCTGGCAGTATTTTCTTTTACCTGCACACATCCAGCCAACATTGCGTGAAGAACATGCGCTCGCTTCTTCATGATTCGGACGTCTTTCGGCGTGGAGTCAGCACACTGGCCGTTCTGTATGGGGTTGATGAAGCGGTTTCGGAATTCTCTCCGTGAGCCCAGGAGATTCTTCTTGATGAAACTGACCATGCAGTGGTCTGTGGGAACAAAACATGTCGTCTCAATATAAAATATCTGTCAGATCTTCGTGCATACGCTTAGTTTAGTCACTTCGATTCAAAAGTGAAGACAAATTTGTTATAGCACTGCAGTATTGGTTTATTAGTGACATTTTAAAGTACTAAGATATTAAGATACGACTCGTTATTTTTATATATACGGTGTCTCATAAAATCTAAACAAACAGCCAATCACTGTCAAACTCTAATCACCAACCTCAAGAACAAAGAGTTAAACTCACATGACGGGGGAAAAAAAGGACAGAACAATTTCAGCAAAGGTTAAAAGACAAAGGTCAGCCTAAGAAACCAAACGTTACGTTTGTTGTGTTTCAGGTTGCCAATTCTCGTGTCTATGTAATGTTTTGACTCGATAAGGGAACCCTATTCAGAAACAGGAAACCATAGACTGCAGGAAACGCATACAGTTAACTCAAAAGATGAATCCGTCAACAGCCTTCGTAGTTTAAAGGCACCAGGACTACAGCAAAATTTCAATGTATACTAGGACGTAGTATGTTGAGAACGATGACAATGTCATTGCTCAAAATAACACATGCTGTTTACAATGGGGTGACTTCAGAAATGCTGTTCTTGGATTATGTTCTCCATCACCTCAAGCATAGCTTGACAGCATTTATTAAGACGCAGTGGTGAAGACTTACACTCAACAAGGTTGTTCTGCAGTGGTGTGCCAGTGAGCACCACTCTCCTCTGGGTCTTGATGGCGTTCATTGCTTTGGAAATATTGGTCGCTTCATTGCGCAGGATGTGCCCCTCGTCACAAACCACAAAGTCTGGACCTGAAAAGAAAAAAAAGCAACTATGAAGGAATGAAAAGTAAAACACGAAGCATTCTGATAATATCCTGCCATTACAAAGTCACTGCACCTGGATCCACCAGTATGCTCTTCAACTCCTTCTTCAAACCTTCATTGTTGTTTATTTGGGCTAATGACAGGGTGCGGTACATGTCATACCCCATTATAATAACGCCGCCTTCTCTCTGCCATGTCTTCAGAGTTTTGAGGCGCTCTGGGAGATGCTTTATTGTAGCCAGTTCTGTGACCTGTGAAATATTCATATGTTTGAACTATAACCACATACGGACATGTGTGACTTACAACAAATCTGAAGCACAAAATGTATTACCGGCCTCCTGTGATCGAACACATTTTAAATTCTTTGCGTACCCTGACTTTATCTTTGCCCATGTTCTTCTGCCACTTGTTGAACTCACTGACCCAGTTGAGGATCGTATTAAGTGGACACACGACCAAAGCTGTTCTGAATTTCAGGACTGTTGACAGCAGCACAGTGTGGAGGAACGTCACCACCTATGAAATAAGACAACTATGAATATGGAAGCACAAATAAAGAGTAATAGAAATATTACAAACATACAGCAGGTTAAACGGACGTATCAGCAGAGAGTGATGTTTAGCTCAGGGAATGCTTTATCATTTTGGGCTAGTAGCAATATCTGATCAGATAAAACAAATAAGATGGAATGAAAGTGAATGTGCGTGTATCTTCACCTGCAGAGTCTTTCCAAGGCCCATGCAGTGTGCGAGTAAACAGCCTGATCCAGACGAAGAGTTGGCCTTCTTCACAGACTCACAACAACTGTCCCAAATAAACTGGACACCTGTTGGGAGAAATAACAAAAAGAGAGCAAGTCAGGTTTAACAAGCTACACAATTTTTGGGAGATTTATGCATTCAAACTCATTAGAAGTTGTTATACAGTGTCTGAAAAAACTAAATCTAAATGTGTTATTAACATCACCAGAAACTGTATTGCTGCTATTACTTACAACATGCCTGTATTGTGGATCACAATAAAACAATGTCCTTTATAGTGCGAGTGACCAGAGAGCACAAACTAACCGTCCACCTGGTGAGGCTTCAGTCTCGTCACCAGGTTCCTGTGGACCTGAACAAGAGGCTGCCTGGTCTCCTCATCCTGATCCAGGACCAGCTTGGTTGTGATGGGACACGGCACTTGAGACAGCTCATCCGAAATAACAACTATCTGGAAAACAATGTGAGACAGTGAGTATTTTGTCTGTTCGTACCCTTAAAAAAAAACGTAAAACAAACACTTCCTCAGTAGTTCTACTGTCAGTAAGCCGTTGTTATTCTGTGCAGGTATACTTGTGTCATTAGCAGATTCTGCTGCAGAAATTTGAGAGCTGAACTACTGTAAGCCTCCATTGTAATCACCAGAGAACATTAACGGGCTGTTTGCAGTACCTCTCTTCTGTCCTCCATCTGCTGTTCCCTATCTGCCAAACGTTTGCACCTCTCCTCCTCCTCTCTGAGGGCTTCCTGCGTCTCAGCACGGAGATCCACATCTTCAATAATTTTGCGGATCTTTTTGCGTCCTTTGGGGGTGCCTAAGATATCGTTTCCATCCTCTTGATCGCTCTGCTGAAATACAGAACAATCGATGAGACACCGGAGCCGCCTCTCTTTCTGATGAGCATGAGATGAGGTACAGACGAGAAGGATGAACAGATATAAACAGATGAGCTGATGTATCATCCGCTGCTACCTTTTCACTGCTGGAGTCCGACAACCAAATGCAGGGCACTTGGTTCTTTGGTTCTTGACTACAGAGTGTTTTCTTAACCTTTGGCGTTAATCTGGAGTTAAAAACAAAATACAAAAGTTGAAAAAAAGTATACGTAGATAGTATATACTACTGTCTACGTGTGTACTCAAAGTGCAAGCACTTCAGTATTAGTACTGCAGTAATGTTATTTTTTTTTTTTATTATTATTATTTTTTTTTATAGTACTCTATTAATCCCCGAGGGGAAATTTCTTCACTACAGCAGGGGGACTATCAGGGGGGAGCTGCTGCAACAGGCTGCCACTAGTGCGGCGCCAGGTAACCTGACCTGAGGTGCATGTTTTTGGATGTTATGCAATATTTCAGAGGTACATTTATCACTTTGTACTCTAATACATGTATTTTTAGATTCTAATATTGCCAGTGTGACAGACAGTAATATGTTAATGTAAATATGTCCAAATATCAAGATAGAAATGCGTCAAATGCAAGACCGTTTTAAAAAATGTACATCTTAACAGCACCAGCTGTATACTATAGACAAATAAAACCAGCAAAGCAGCATAGATGTGTGACTGAATAATTCTGTACTCTTGCATAAATTATAATTATGAATGCAGGACTTGTACTGTGTATTTGAAAATGTTTTATATTTTAAGCTTTTTCTTTTTCACGGCAGATATTTTCACACACTTCTGCATTTGATAACATTTCAGTAAAACCAGAGAAGAATTTGACAGGAACAGAAATTGAAATTTAGATTTAGAACAAAAGAAAAACATTTTTGGGTTCTTTTACTGTCAAAATGAATGTACCGTTTGAGTCGGTCTTCACCAGCCTCATCTTCTGAATGACTCAACTCCTCGCTCATCCCAGCAGCTTCATCCATCTCATTACTGATGACGTCACTTTCACTATCAGCTTGACAGAAATCAAAATCAGACATTAGGGCGAGATACAATAGGTATTCCCTGTTCAGCCAGATCAGTTTCATGTCAGATGTGTGCTTACAGCTGAAGAGGTCTCTGCTGCCTCTTCTCTTGTGCTCCTTCTCACTATTTGGCACGGCCTTGTCATCCTCATCGAGGGTGAGTTTATGGCGGAGGAGATGGTGCCTGGCGTTGGGTTCATTAGATGTGGTGTCAGCTGATTCTGAAGCCAAGTCTTCTCCTGCAGCAGAGATATTCTTCTATCATTACTTCCCCAATTTTACATCCCAGTGACACAGAAGGCGCCTGACAATAAAACTCTGAAGCACACATCACACTCAGCGATTAATTAAGACTAAAACTGGAAAATGATTGTGCTGATTAAGAGCTGCTCAAGAGAAAATCCAACGTGTGAAAAAAAAAAGACTTACCATTATCATCTGATCCATTATCCTCATTGCTTTGCTTGACCTCCTTTTCACCCTCCGACTCAGATTCATCCTCCTGCGTCTCCTCATCCGAAGAGACATCGTCATCCGAGGAGTAGTTGGCTTTAATTTTGGCCAATAGCAATTTCTTAGCGATTCTTTCAAAAGTAGAAAAGAAGGAAAAGGCACCTGAAGTTCATTTCATGATCAGTAACATCTTCTTCAGCTGGATACAGTTATACTTCAAGGCAAAAATCACAACAACATGCAATCACAAGAATAAAATCAGTGTATAAGTGCAGGAAAGATGCCAACAGGTCTTTTGCTGATGGTATTAAAAATAATTTACTATAAATCTGAGCAGATATCTTCAGACAGCCACTTCAGCTTGATTCACATTAAGTGTCACCAACTAGTCTTGAAACGATGAGCCAATTTAAAACTCTGCAAGTCACAAACCAATTAAAGTAAACAAAAAGATACCACAAAAAATACAAATACAAGAGATATTTTTAAGATTAAGATTTTATTTCAACAAACAAGTATTCTTCACAGGAAACCCAAAACAGAGACATGCTCTCCTCTTCTCCTGTAGTTTGTTCTCCTTTGGCAAATAGGAAGTGATACTTGCTTTTGTTTTTCCTACAATACGTTTTGCTTGCTTGAGTCTGACAGACATTTGTCAGTTTTTTCTGTGTGAAAATGAGAATTATTTTAAATTCATCCAATTCCTCGAATCATGACAGCTCAGACTTAAAGACCAACAATCTTTTGAGCTGACGAAAAGGCAACACAAGTCATGCTAGCAGCCAATTAATGCTGTCTTAAAAGGGGGACAAAAAGCATGAGACACAAAAACACCAAAGCCTGCACATAACTATTTACTCAGGATGAAACACTACAACTTTTTTTTTAACTCCTTTAACCTACAGCGGAGTAAAAAAAAAAAAAAAAAAGTTTTTTTAATTACGAAATAATGCCCATAATGAGATCAAGTTCACGATTACAATGACTGGTTAAAAAAAGTCCATGGTTTAAATAACATATGGTGTTTTGAACAATCAATATGTACATATACGCATCTACCTATTTACTCCTGTCATTACAAACAGTTCATATAAGACATAGGTCTGGCTCCATTTAGTTTGCTGCATCCTGCATTAACATGATCTCAAGTACAGGTCCGATCCTGATCTCAAAGTGGTTATTAATGCAGGTTTGGGGATATTTGATAGCCGCCATTTTCACTGACTCTAAACCCGACGTCCAAGCAGGAGTGTATTGTAACAGATGTACAGTCGAGAGCGCAGTAACGGATCAGAGCCTTGAATCTATTCTGATATGTTTCAACTCGGGGGAAAAAAGGCGCAACAGAAAAAGCAGAAACACTGAAGAAAAATACTGTCACATAATGAATCTAGCATTTTTACCACTGCTAATAGCATGCTGTGTGGATTTCAAAATAATATATAAACAGTCTTTTTCACGGTTTCCCCATCAACCACAAACAACGTAAACATTTCTGCTGACCATTTTTTTTTTTTTTTTTTTTTTTTTTTAAAGCTAAAGTTGTGCTATCACTACAGCTAACAACAGACTTTACGAGAGAATAAAATACAAAATAAAAAAACGAGTTGTTGCCGATAATATCCCAGATTTAAGTGAGTGTTGCCTAACAGCACTGCAATCACTGCTGTGCTGTCAGGAAATCCGACCTGGAAAAAAAAACACGAGAAACAAACGTGTGTCATTAGAAGGCAGAGTGGGAGTTTGGTCTCTCTTTGCATTTCAACACTTGTCGTTTCACAGCCCACTCAGTTCTCAGATATCCAAAGTTTAAATCAACATTCGAATGCACTGACCCAGCAGAACTGTTTAGATCTGCAGTACTTCACAGCTGGTTCATCTGTTAAGCAGGGTTTAAGTCTCCGCAAGTTTAAATACGGTAACAGCTTATTTATTAGTTTTAATGGTCAGCAGTAATATTTACTCTGTATATGGAAAGAGGGGCAAAACATAAAAAGCACGGGTATAGTTCCAACAATGTTGACAGTATCTCTTTGGATATTTGGAGTCAGCCAAATAAATGAATGTAAATATGGAGGTGTGCAAATTATTCCAGTTAACTGGAAGTTAATTGGAATTTAATTAAATTAATTTAATTGGAAGTTGTTTTCTGGAAAGAAAAGCATAAAGCTTTGAGTATAGACGCATTATGACAACCGGAGACAGCTGCATCTCCAGGTAGAGCTGGTCACAAGGTAAATATCGCACATATATATATATATATATACTACTGCTGGCCGAGAAAGCAAACTGCCCACACACATGAAAGGCAAGAAAACAGAATTTATTGCCTTTTGGGGTACTAATAGCAGGTAAAGAGGAATAGGTGAAAAAAGTGGAAAATATGTACGAGATGTCAGAGAATCTCTGAAAATTACGACCGTCAGAGAAACAAAAAGACACTGAAATTTTAAAGTATTAAAGTATTTTTCCAAAGGAAGCAAATCCTGAAAATAGACATATTATAGTAGTATATAGTATGTATGCAATTGGATAGAGTGTGATCCAAAGCTCTAAGATCACTTATATTTGTGCCTGTCAGTTATATCTGTATTTTAATTACAACACTAAAAGAAGCAGACAAGAACCGAGGCCAGTACTGCATGTGTGAATATTAAAGGCAATATTATACGAGTACCCATAAATATTACTGGGAGACAAGAAAGCTCACAGACCGCTCCACCCAATATTGTCAAAAACTACTTTTAAATATCGAAACATCATCCTGGCATCGAGAATGTTTTTTGGAAACTGTACCTGGGTCTAGTCTTTACAAGTTTTACTTGAGACTCTTGACAGTCAATGAATCCATTAATACCCTGATTCAGTGTGATGTCTGCGTGTTCACGTGCTCTGACTTATTCACTGGTACAAATGAGCACTCAAATCATCTAGTGAGTGTCAACCTGCCGTTAAGCCTCCTCTGATTTAAGGGATGGTCGGCGGCCCAGTAGGACCGTTTCTATTTTCTGAAGCTGCATTAATAAACTTGTCTGTAAAAACTAAAATGGAGTCTTTGCACAACAGACTGCATACCAGGTTAACGTCATATTATGTTATTGTAAAATGTATCATTCTTCATTGTGGCAGTGTGTCAATACCAGAGTCTTGATGTTGATGCAAAGCACCACTTTACAATACAATAAGGATTTCAATCGAGAAGCAACACAAATCACATCTCCTGCGGTTTGGTGTAAACTGTGTTATTTGCACAAAATTAAAAGAGAATGGGAAATAAATTGTCAGCTGACGGTGTTTGGAGGAGAGAGGCTTTCTGTGTTTTCAGAAAAGACTCTGAGGCTTGGAAAGTTTCCAATTATTTGTTCGTTAGACTGTGAGAAAAGCACTGTAACAAATCCTTAGACTTGCAGTTCTCTATACCATCATCATCTTTTTTTTTAAAGTGTTAACCTGGATTCTGACATAATGCACCAACACTGCAGTATTAAATATATGCCCATTTGTGAAAACGCAGCCTCAAGTTATGTGCAGTAGAAAGATTACAAAATATATTTTGTGACTTCAAGTAAAGACAATAAAATATAATGTTAGTGCCTAAAAGAATGCAAAAGCCAAATAAAAATGTATCTTAAGTGCATTTGCAGAGCCATGTGCTTTTTTATCGGATATTTTATTCAAAAGTCAACCATCTGCCATCTTATAATAATTAGGGCAAAATCTAAATGTCACGCAACAGCTGTGACACATTTAGGGTTAATTTAACAGCAGACAATCAAAAAGGTGAAGCATACATGTTTTATACACACAACTTTGCAAGCCTTCTATTCCATATGTAACAAAATAAATATTGATATTCAGTATTAATACGTTATGGAAAATGAAAACCAAATACTTCATTGTTGTTTTTTGTGTTTGAAAATGTAAATGTGTGCAGCGGGCAGGTTTCAAACATTATATTTCACCCGTAAATAACTATATTTCATTTACTTAAGTTAACGGCGCTAGAAACAGATAACAAACAGCACGCTGAAGCTCAACACTTTCTAAATATGTTGGAATACTGTCACTGAAAAAAATCCTGTGCTGCAATAACAGGCTGACCTGGAAGGCAAAGTCAGTTTCATTCAATGTTATAGCTTGTGCTCAGACCTCTTCAAAAAGAAACTGGATCAACTGTAAGGTTTCCCATTTTGTATCGGCTAAGTATACCAGGGAGAGATTACAAGTATGGTATAAGAAATAATTTATTGAATATGTATCTCTTGCATTTACATTTAAACAAGATACTAAATAAAACACAGACAAGCTGAGTGTGTTGCTTATCATTCACACTGTGTCTCTAGTATTTGTATTTGACTGCTGGGGCTCTACTGCAGCTACGCTTCGGTCTTGTTTGAATAGACTGTAACTGTGTCTTAATGTCGTGGGTGTTTCTAGATTTTGCAGAAAGGCCAGGATTTGAAGTCGCAGCCTTTCGTCCACATCTAGGTTGTTTTACAAACTCTACGTCTGAGCTTTTAGAGCCGTACCTATTTTCGGGATCATCATCATCCTCTGCTGCCCATGAGGGCCCAGACTGCTCCTCATCTCCTACGAAAAATGAGAAGCAAACACCTTTTTAATTAAGCAAGTAGTGTTGCTCCAGTAGACATAACATACGTTGTCAAAGAATGGGTGATTATAACCACTGACGAGATATACTGCAGGTCCAGTTATAAATATCAATATATCATCATCATAAGAATAATAAGACTCACCCGATGAATGACGAAACGATGCTGCCAGTAAGGCCACATCTTCTGTGATTGGCTTCATCTTCTGATCACTTCCATCACTCGCAGAGTCGTCATCATGGTCATCCTCACTTGATGAGGATGATGACTCCATTGGCTCCTGCCGAGATTTGGCCTTCGACTTCCCAGCTTGTATCCTCTGCTTTCTTGCCACACCTTCCTCTTCTCTTTTGACGAGGTGAGGCTTCCCTATTGACCTCAGCGTATTCAAGTGTTGGATTTTCCTCTGCGAGTCTTGATCTTCGCTTGAGCTGTCCTCAGTCCCGCTTTCCGGTCGAGCTCTTCTCTTGCTCGAGTTGGAGTCAGGAGAGTGGTCCAGCATCTTGCGTTTTCGCCGCATGTTCTCCGGTGAGATCGGCGTGTTCTTAGTGAGCCAGAAGAGACATTTCTTGGCAACCTTAGTTGGCGACGCTTTACCGCCGTCTTCGTCGCTCGGTGGCTCATCTGAGCTTTGCGTCATCGCTGCTCGCTCGAGCAGAGCGGCAGGGACTTCATCCGAGTCAGAGTCGTCTCTTGCTCTGCTCAGACTTTGCTCTTCGGTGGTTTTGGCGGGAGCTGTTTTAGGGCTCCCCTCAGGATCGGAGTCACTGTCACTGTCCCCTGCAGAGAGAGACGTTTTGGTCTTGACATCACTTGGTCGGCGTAAAGGCGTCGTCTTCACGCGAGGAGACCGTCTGTTGCCGTTTTCCTCCTCTACATACAGAGAAGCACTCGAGCCGTCATTGCTCATCTTACCAGTTTCTTCATCCTCTGATACATGTTTCCCCTTTGACTTCTTTTCCTTCTTGTGTAGGTCTTCCTTCATCTTTGGGGCTTCAGAGGAAGGCTCCTGCTCCATAGCCACAGGTGTAAGCTGCACTACCAGTTTTTTAGTCATGTCAACCGTACTTTCAGAAGGCTTCAGGCCGATCTTTTGCGCTCTCTGTCTGGCTTCATGCGAATCTGAATCCATGTCCTTCCCAGGGCAGTCATGTGGACTTCTCCCAACTATGAAGCCCTTAGAGTCAGAATCATTATCGTCCATATGTTCGGCTGCCAACTTCTGCAAGTTGCTCAAGCATCTTTCATCAGAAATGTCCAACTCCATGTCTGCTTCTGTTACAAGTGAATCAAATTCATTGCTAAGGAACTTTTCCCAGATGTTCAACACATCCAAGTCAGTGAACTCTTCCTTAAGGCTATCCTCCAGTGCTGTAAGTGACTTTCGCAAGCCTTTGACTACGGACAAAAAAGAGTTCAGATACAGATTACGAACGTCCGGTGTTTGTTTGTTTGTTGTCACAGTATGAATAAAATTTACAAACGTTTGGTTTAAGGCATTTGCTGAGTCCACTAAATGTTTGGCCTTTTTGGTAATGTCCTTGGGAATCTGCAGTGTGCTATAGTTGAACACCACATTCCCATCCATGCCGGTGTGATCCCATTTATCCAGGGGAATGTTTTGTGGCGAGTCTGGCAACATGTGGTACAGGTCCGATTTCCCCGGCTCTACTCGGTTCCTCCGGCGCTGCTGATGCCACAGACGCTCCATGTTCTCCAGGACGCTGTCGCACGCCATCACCAGGTCAAAAAGGGGTTCTGGGCTGCACACGTAGCAGTACCACTTGCTCTCCAAGATGCCGGACAGTTCCTTCCTTCCCAAATTTCGGAGAATGCACTTTTTGCAGAAAGCATTACTGCAGAAGTCACAACAGATCAAGTTGCCGCCTTCGGCACACCACCTGCATGAGGAAAACGTGAGACATGATAAATACAGCTGATAAAAGCCGAGCACACAGTGAGCAAGGGGAAATGTTTAGAGTTCAATTAAAATATGGAATACAACAAATCCTACCTGCACTGCTCATCCATTCCATCGCCATCCTTGCTGATGTCATCACTTGAATAATACTTGTAGCACGACTGCCGAAACAAAACATTCAATTAGAGACTGCTTGGACGAATTACATAAGAAACATGGAGAATAATTTCTTTAAAAAAAAAAAAAAAAAAAAAAAAATCAGTTATGTTAATTGCGTGCTGGTAATGGATCCTTTAAATGATTAACTTCAAATACAGCAACGTGTTTGGCAAAAACAAAGAATCTTCATAATATGAATTATTTTTGATGACAGCAACTGTTGTGTTTTTGACGGACAAATTTAGCTCAGTATAGGTATTATTTATGAGAATATAAAATGACTGGCTGAGCTGCTTAAGTGCACACTGACTGCCATCTGCTGTCAGATTCCTTTGCATTTTTACATTTGCATGCATTTCTTTCATCTATGTAATATTAATAAAATCAGGAAAATCCTTCCTCAGCGTGATGCAGAAATGTTAATTCATGCGTTTGATACTTCGAGGCTTGATTATTGTAATTCCTTGTTGTTAGGATGTCCAAATTACTCATTAAAAACGCTGCAGTTGATCCAAAATGCTGCAGCAAGAGTACTGACGGGATTTAGCAAGAGAGATCATATTTCTCCTGTTTTAGCTTCTCTTCACTGGCTTCCTGTTAAATTAAGAACAGAATTTAAAATTCGCCTGCTGACTTGCAAAGCTCTTCATGACCAAGTTCCATCTTATCTCAGAGATCTTATAGAACCACATCATCCTGACAGAGATCTTCTCTCTTAGCCTGCTTGTGGTTTCCAAAAGTAGAATGGGAGGCACAGCCTTCAGGTTATTCTCCCTGAAAAAGGATTTTTTTTTTTTTCCCCTCCTAGCTTATGTGGGAATTGTTTAATTGTTGGGTTTCTCTGTATAATGTTGTAAAGTTCTGCTGTGAGGACATTACTGTGTTCAGTGCCATGAAATAACTTGTGTTGTGATTTGGCGCTATATAAATAAAATTGCATTCAATTAACGTCAAATATTGAGTACTCTAAATAAAATGAATGGATTTGCATTTGGGTATGTTTTCCAAGGCCTCAGGCTTACTATGTTGTCTTAATGGTCAGAGACAATAAAAGGAACAGAATAACCCTTTTAAAATGAAGAATTTGTTTCGGACATATCTATAAGTAGACTCACCTTACAAATCAGTACTTTCAGAACTGGGTGCCGAAAGAAGGAATCCCTCCGGAAGTGGTTAACTTGTCGGCCACATGCGGTGCAACACACAATTCCCATGTGTCCAACTGCTGGGAAACAGCAATTCTGTCATTAGCAACAACATAAATATGGTTTGCTGCATTTGCATCTTGCTCGATATTTACTTAAATCCACCACATTTTCCTGGTAAGACGTACATGAGCGAATCACTTGTCAGAATACAGAAACTTGGCAGTACAGAATGAAAGTGAGGCACTAGCAGATTTTTTTTTTTCATTTTACTGTAATATTTTCAGACAAAGCAATCAATGAACTGACAAATGCCTTCATTTTGCTTCATGTATTGAAATTGCCGCCTTAGCTAATCATGAAGTTGGAAGCAATTTAACTGCAGTAGCGACTCACCTCCACGTCTTCTTGAAAACTCTTTCCGCAGCACACTAGATTTGCGGCTGCGAAACTCCGGACCCCTGAAATCATCTCTTCCATTGTCAACTGGTTCAGGCCTGACCAGAACAGTTCCTGTAAAAACAAAACACAATAAACTCAAGATATCCCGTGATGATCAAATATGTCATCGAGACCCAAAGCAGAGGACAGACTTAACGTTCTCAGACAGGCAACACATACTAAAATACACAACGCATTTATAATGACTGAACTGTGTCAACCTAAATGTTGTTAGTCTTAAAGTCAGTGAGACGTACATAAAGCTGCTTCAGAACACACTTTGCCAGATGCATCCTTCCAACATTTCCACAGACACAAAAATGCTTTTGCTACACGGTGCTGAAACACAGTAAACACAGTTTATGGGGCGGACTGAAAAAAATCCCGTCTGGAGTCGGAGCAGCAGGGTGACACTTTAAATCCTACCTTTAGGCAATCTAGTGACATCAAGGTGACCATTTGTATTGACTGGTAACTCCACATCCTCGCTCGCATTCGAGTCTCCAGATTCATCCAGTCCAGAGTGCTTGATGACAACTAAAGGTTTTCTGTTACATCAGTGAAACAGAAAGAAAAAAAAAAAAAGTAAGTTCAGATGTTAAAAACATTTACTACAGCCTGGCAACCCACTTGAGCAGTGGAGACAAATGGTGCGCATCATGACTGAAATACTTTACAGTCAGAGCAGATTAACAAACAATATTTTCAGCAATCATCTGCATTGAATATCTGAGTGTTTAATTTGGACTGTTTCATACCATGGTGCTGCTTTATCTATGCTCGCTTGGTATAAATGAAGAGTAAACCCACCTCCTTGAGTATTTGGTATCCACACCTGCCTGAAAAACAAGACAGTTTGTTGGTTTAGTTCTCGCTGGTAGTCATCATTGTCTCCGTTGTGTTCAAAACTATCACATTAATGTCCCAAAGCAGAGTGCAAAGAATTTCTTATTTTATCGAAGTCCATCATTTTTTCTCTCTTCCTATCGCCTTAGAAAGTAACCTGAAAACTGGCATACATGGTGTTTCAGTGGCACAGGTGCCTTCTGGGAGTTGACTTTGCAGGTTTTTTTGTTTTTTTTTACAGCATTTGTATTTGCAGCTTGCATTGAAACTTTTTCAAGAATTCAGAAGAGAATTGCCTTGTTTTCATAACCAGATTCTAATAATTCACACTTGACACATTGGCAAAAACATCACGGCCCCCTGACAGACAAATGAACAGTGTAAAGGGTCATCACTTAAATAAAACTAAAGGAACAGAAAAAAAATAAAAATCATAAGGTTTAATTGAGGACATGGTTATCCACTTTTATAAGGCAGGTTTTGCATGGGGGCTTGATTTATCTACTTATTACACAAATTGCTTGATTAGTTCTTTAATCTACGCTGATTTAATCCTGCTTTAACACTTTAGGGAGAACCTGTTGGAAATTTCTGAATGTGACAAAATTTTCAGCTGGATCCAGCTAACAGCTCACAACATTAGTGTCATCAATGTATAAAACTTTATAAGGCATTAGACAAAAACACCCAAAACATGTCCACAAATGTTCAGTTACCTCGGTCTCAGTATGAGCCGTTACCCTCCCCCCAGAACAGCTCCTGATTGTCGGCCCTGTGAACAGAATATATGTTATATATACATGTAAATATGTTTGTAAAGCTTATAAAAAATGATGTTCCCATTACTCATGATCACATTAATGGAAAGTTGTACCATCAGCATCCTCAGACGTTGGTGCGCCATTGCTGTCCTCAATACTGGAATGAGCCAAGTACTCATGAAGCTTGTTGACCAGTACATTCAGCTTGCTGGTGGAGGTGCTGCAGTCAAGACAAAAGAGCACAGTTGTGACGCACTTATCAGTCAAAAATTGGTAGCTGGTGATCGATTAAAAATCCTGAATAATACAATATATAATTATGAATGATTAGGTGAATGATTACTAAAGTTAATTTGGGAGAATAAATCATTTCTGATGATAGACTATAAACATCAACTCAAATCCAGCTTTAGCAGCTACAACTCAACTTTTACTGTCCAATCCTGAACGTTTCACTCTCATTCAGTTTAGACTTTGGAAAGATCACGTTTCACAAAGTATCGTCTGTCAGCCTCCTAGAGCGAGTGATGAATGAAGCCAGACAACACTATCCCGTCTCAAAGGCTCACATGAACACACTCAAACAAAGTAGCTTTTCACCTAGTTTGCAGAGTAAAAAGTCTTAAAGATGACTCTGTGCCATTAAGTGTGCACGTAAACCACGACAGTCAACCACCATGCACAAGAACAAGTCCTCCTCTACATGGAGTGCAGCCATCATTAATACAGCCGAATTTTCCCTGCGATGGCGAGTCAAACTGTCTGTTGTGAAAATGGTCTTTTACATGAACATATCACACATTAGTTAATAGACTAATGAAAAAGTTACCACAGGATATACAGACAGAAGTCAGACCTCCACAGCAGTGTTTTGTCTATCCTCTTTAGCAGCCTAGATGTGTTTGTAGTGTTACAAAAAAAAAAACACACAAGTCACACTGATATGTTTACAATGGACCTGCTGCTCATTTTATCAATATTGTATGATGGCAGTTGTGAAATGTTAAAATTGATTCAGTAATTGTTCACTGTTGTCAGTTGTAGTACTTTGTTGACTTTTGAGTCGGGCTGATAATAATGGGCAAAATCAAATATTATATTTTTAACCACTCAATCAAAATCAGTATTGCAGTGATATTGTAGGGTTGACTATTAGTGCTTTCACATAATTATTACACAGTGAGATTTTAGATTAATAATCATCAGTGATGTGGGTGTAATGACTAAGTGAGAAAAGGCAAATAATTAAAAAAAAAAAAAAACAGCTGGAACAGTTTATTAAATTCAAACATGACATCACTTCATGTCACGCTGCCTTTAAAACTAGGCAAGGACGACACTAATGTCACGTCACAATATTGGGATTTTTAGTATCCATATCTATTCTCAAATCACAATATTGATATAACATCAAAATAAGTCCCTGATTTTAATACCAACTTGTTTACATTTCACTTCTGAAACAACTCACTGGGAATTTAAGAAAAGAAAACAACACCTGAATGCTGTCACGGATATGGTCGCTGCAATTGTTAAATATATACTAGTATTACCAACAATAATACAAATTATACACCAGGGGCTGTTTTCTACATCTTTATATTCATATTTAAGTCTAAACTCCTCTCTGTTGAGGCTGGTTGGTTCCCAAAAGCAGGAGCAAGTAAAGCTGCTCTGCAGCAGCTGTGTGAGTCACGTAAGATCAATGTAAACTGTGGTGTTGACCCTACGAGGTGTAAAATAAATAAACTTTATTAAACATGATCGCTCAGTCCACGTGTACGTGTGTACGTGTGTACGTTAGCTAGGTTACGTCCACTTCACCCAAAGTTAGCTCCGATATTAGCAACCTGCCAGCGGCTCCGAGACGTCAAACATGCATTAACAACCCCTAAACTGCGATGTCAGCGCTTGTTAATATCAAATGATGACTCGACTAAATGTGAAGTATGTCTTGCTGGGACAAATCTGTGGTTAGCTTAGCTGATAGCTGATCCCGTTAGCCGGCCGCTAAACTGGCTCGCCATTATTATTGGAAACGTTAAACACGTCACATCGCACTTTCTTTTTCTTTCTCTTTTTTTTTTTTTTTTTTACCTCAGCGTCGCAGTAGACATGTCGCGAAGCCGGTGAACAACACGAGTCGTTCAAGTTGTTACGCTCTCAGTCATAATACTAAAATAATGAGTCGCTCATCGTCCCAAACAAACAGCGCGCGACGCTGCGGAGGCTCAAACTGACAACAATTCTTCTTCTTCTGTTATTTAACCGCGTTTCATGCTCACGATGACGTGTCGCTCACCAGCGCCACCGCCCGCCCGGGAGGGCTTATCCGCTGTTGTGTTTTGTTATCCCTGCCCATGTCTCCTCCCTGAAGGTTTGAAGTCTTCAAATGCTTTTTTGCATTTTGTTTATTGCAGGGGTGGCTTAAATTAAACACAACAGGAATACCCAATTTGTTTTAAACTGCTTCCACCAATTGTGGTACCATCAATACACTCATCATCTCTGTGGTGTATACCACCTGGTTTTGTGTCAGGATAAAATAAAAGTAGTTTCTTTTATGAGCATCATAGATCATTGAACCACCTTATCCATTCATTCTTGTATATTACTGATAGCATGTTTCCATTTCTTGTCCTCACAGCAGGAAACACTGGCCCTCTCTCTCCCTGACACATCATTGTTGGATAGGTGGATCTTAATTATTTAGCACACAACCCTGTGTCACTACACTAAAGAATGATTCCAGTCTGTTTATATTCTTTCTTTGTTTTTGAAGAAACCCTCTTTAAATATTTACCTTTCTCTTTAACCTATAAATATTAGATGGCATCATTTGACAGACTAACCTCCATATATTTTGAATTGGGCCATATTTTCTTCTCTTTTTTTTATAATTATCTTCCCCGCCTCATCCTTCATTTTGAAAAAATTGTTGTCTTCGTTCATATTGTGTTCATTCATTCCACTATTTTAAATGTCAGGCTCTGCCATGAGAGTTTGTGATCTCAAGGACTGTTCACTCCCGCTTTCACTCTGGAGAATAATCACAAACACAGACGTATGCCTTTCGGCAAACGATGGTTAAATCTGACAGAAGTGTTTTTGCCTGAAGTTAAAAAAAAAAAAAAAAAAAAAACAGAACATTAAAACGTATTTTACTTCTATTTTGATTAGTTTTAACTTCAAATCTTTTATTCAGGTTTTGATTTTTTTTTTTTTTTAAATTTTTTTGGGGCAGGAAAAAATATCCCATATCCGTAACGCCTGCTGGTGACGTCACCGACAGGGCGGGGCGAACATTCCTGCTGTCTACTTTTGTCCCTACGTGGAGGAGGCAGGACTCCAAACGGGACGCTGTCTGGAATTTCGGGCGCACCGACAGTGAGTACCAATTTCCTGGCAACTTGTAGACCATCAACTAAAACTAACTTACAGCTAGACTTTTGTTTCAGCAGCGCTTTACGAAAACAAACATCCTCGTCCTCATCTTCTCTTCTCTGTGACAGCCTTTGTCCTGTGTTCAGAGGCGAGGATGTGCAGGAGTAAACAGGGGGAGAGTTTCCTGCCTATAAAACTTGCATGTCTGTCGATAGCCGCAGCTACACCTTCACTGAAGCCTTATTCATCATCGCAGCGATGTGCACGTCCTCAAATACTGAAACAAAGTACTCTTTGACTGCGTTGATTTATGCTCTGATACATTTTTTTTTAATTTTTTTTTTTAAAGAAGCGACTACCGCTCAAAGAAGGAAACAACTAAACTAGTAACTCGGCATATGTTAGTTTCATTACGTAGGCTTTGAATATGATACTCAATGTTTCCACGTATTTTTCTGAAATATATCTTTTTATATTTTGTGAATACTACAAAAATGCCACAACAAAAAGAGCCAGGTTCGTTCCTTTAGTTCACCGGAGGAAGCCGTCTAGGTGGAGTCTGTACTATTGTTGTGGGGGTTTTTTTGTTTTTTTTATCTTCCCGGTGTACGAGCTAACGCCTGTTGTAATAGATCTTTTGTAACGCTACGTGGGTGCAACCTCAATGTTTGCTCTTCTGAGGGCTGGGATGTATTTGACCCTAATAAATGTGATCCTTTCTGTTTAATAGATCTGCACCTCCTTCTCTGTGCATGTGTCTTTAAAACGGTACGAGACCGCTGCAGAGTGAGATTTCACTCACAGTACAGGAGTTAGAAAAGTGATCCTCCAAAAAAAAATCAATAATAATATTTTTTTTTTATTAGGTATGCTGGTAACATTGATGTTTCAACTAGAGTTGGACGATACGGTCCTAAAATAATATCGCGATATTTTATGGTATTTCCGTGATAACGATATTTTTTAACACGATGACAAAATACTGACACATATTTTCTAATTCATTTAAAAAGAAACACACCGAGTTTTATGTTTCAGCATAAGTTTGAAATATCCAGTAAAAACGAAAACAAAAAATGATTTCTCCAATTCGGATCTGTAACACATGTAAGGTACCTCCCGCTATGACATATGTTGGAATACTGCCACTATCGTGACATGATTGTTTTCATCATATCAAAAATAATGCTGATATTATCGTGAACGATGTGAAGTGGCACACCCTGAGTTTAACACCAAAATAAACCGGCTTTGTTCTGCTCAGAATGGTGAACAACAGTGGTCTATGTCAACTTGTTTACTGCACTGAGTGATTTACCAGATTTTTCCTGGAGCCCATCTGGGCCCGCAGCACACTTACATCTGGGATCCCGATTGTGGATCACGGTTGAACAACAGGGGCTGTCTGATGATATCAGAAAGACCCTCATTTTAACAGGATAAATATTGTTACTTGGAACAAGACGTGTGTTGTGAATACAGTAATGTGGATTCCCAGAAACATTGCGCACCATTTCTTGCTGTCCGCCCTTGGTTAAAGTCTCGTTATCTTGTGCAGAGATGTTTAAGAAAGTGTAGCATCTTTCCCTGGTATCAGGACTCGTGAGACAAAGTGTTGTTCATAGTGCCAGCAGCAGGGACACTGATGTTTGCACTTCCTTTGCGGGGTAAGAAAAAAGCTGCAAGTTATTTTAACTGTGACTCTCATTAACCTGATTGGTGGGATCAGATTGCCCGTGAACGTACCTGTGTGGTATGTGTGCTATGCTGCACAATAAAGTAAATGAAGTAAAATGTTATGTTTCCCTTGCTCATGTTGTGGAACCGTACGAGCACCTGCCGCAGGTGTTTTAAACGCAGTCATACTTGTGATGTTATCTCCGTAAAGACAAACCAGACAGCCAAGAATGAGGTTTCCATCCTTGTACACACCTGTGCGCATGAGCAGGTTGCCCCACTTCCAGCACTGTTAAGACATTTAAACAGGTGACTTAACTAGTTATGGAAGTCAGTAAAAGTGATCAAGTTACTTTTTTATTTTTTTTATTTTTATTTTTACTTACTTTCTTTCTCTAACTGTTTTATAATGATTAAAAATATATATATATTCCGTATGTTAGCTTCATCTGATGTTTTGATGCAAATATATTTTAGAAAACACTCTCGACCAGATCGTACAATCCTTTTTTTTTTAAAACTTTCTAAATGGAACGCTTTAAAGCTTTTATCCTGAAATCCATTAAAAAGGGGACGTAGTGATAGTTGTTTTTCATTATTTAAATTCAGTGAATTATGGGTCTTATTTCAAGGATGAATTGTTAAAAAAAAAAACTTGAGTGCACTGCACTGTAATGATCGCTGAGTCATGGCCATGTATATTTGTTAGGTTTTTAACTGTTCTACAGTCAATACAGCAAAAAGAACAATTCAATGACTCAGTCAGGTTTGTGTCATTTGTTTGGGAGCTCAGGACTCGACTTGTTAACATGATCTTGAGGTAAATTGCGTCTTGCTCAACGGCACTTCAACAGTTTCAGGCGAACGGGCCGGTATTTGTCAGTTACTGTAGTAGTGTGTGATTATGTGGTAATCAAAGGATTATGCTTTGTCAAGGGTAGTGCTCCGAGGTGTGGCAGCTCACCTGTGACAGAAACAGGCTGAGCTGACTGATTCAGCCTCTGCAACCCATCCGATGACATTCCTCATTGAGGGTTTGCATGGACATCTTTACTAGTACTGGACCTGCTGGATCATTAACTACCGCTGCATGCTTCCATTCGGTGAGCAAAGATGAGCCGGTTACAGTTAGGAAACCTGTCAAGGGACCATTTCATTTAAATATTTCCACGATGATTCACTGGACGTTTTTCAAGCTTTAAAAAAAAAACTAAACCCTGCCCAGGGTGTTCTGCTCGCAGCTGTTCATGATGTCACAGTTGTTTAAAGTCCACAAACAACGTTTGTTGTTGTCACCTCCTCCTCCTTACCTGTCAGTGTGGCTCTACTTATCTTATCCACCCAGCCTGAGCAGGAAATAAGTGTTTCATGAGTCAGTTTGCTTCACATCTGTAGTCGATTGGGACTGTGTTAAAAAAAAAAAAAAAGAAAAAAGGTCCATGTTCAGTTCCTGCAGACTTGTGTTGGGTGTGTGCACATGAACTTGACCACACTTGGGAAGGGTGCCCGGTCTATTTGTGTGCCTCACATTTCCCATGTAACTGTGGACGAAAATCGCTGGCGGGATGGGGTGTGTCGCACATTTAAATCGGCAGTCTGGGATCAGCCCCTCCGCTTTAAATGGGCTGAATGATCCATCAAAGGCGATTGTAAACAGCGTCGATGTGCTGTTTTTGGTTCAACAATTAAAAGCTTGGAAAGAAATTGACGTGTATGGTTGATATCAAGTTGTAAAACGAGAGCTGAGCGAGCTCTGTGACTGAGTGGTGAAATGTCTTAAAGAGGACCAAGCAAGTCCAGTTGCTCCTGTTTTGCTGCCATTACGTGAGCTGGATAGACGGCTGGAAAACTACACAGATGATTGTATTTGTCCCTCTTTTTTTTTCTTTTTTTTTATATAATTGTTTTTGTATTTATGGCAGTATCATTCTCATCTATCGAACTCGGCTAAGTACTGAGGTTTCAGTAATGTGCTTCAACCCTATCAGAGGTATTGGTATTCTTTCAGGCGAACAGGAGCCTCTCCATTTAGGATGTTGATGTTGCACTAAAGAGTGCAGGAGTCCTCGCTCCTCTGCAGGCACGCAGTCCAGCTGTCAAAGACACCAACTGTCTTCGGAGCCTGACACTCCGCACCCGTTTTCCTAGTGTAACACAGGATTTATTGCCGGTGATTACAAACCCTCTATTCTTCTTGTAACGTCTCACATTTGTCCTCTGCCATCTGTGCCCTCGCCCCGTGTACTTAACCCCCTCTTCTTGTTTCCACTCTGCCTCTGTCGCGGGTGTGACAAGGGCCGGCACATGAGGTAATGTTTGTCGGGGCCTTCATTGTAGCCGCTGGGCAGACTTCAGTGGCCACATTTCTGGAGAAAACGGTTAAATATAGCAATGCTGGCATCGTCATTTTTCCTAATCGTTTAGTCAGGAGTTTGCTCGTGCCCTGATTTGGTGTTACTTTATGGAAGAAAAAACACTCTGGTCTCTGATTCATGGTGAGGCATTTCAAATCTGTTTGTGTTGTGGCTCGGTAAAGTGACAAAGCTCTTGTCCTTGTCAGCAAGAAGCAGTCTTCTTAAATATATGAACATAATAAACATGAGTTTTAATGAATGAAATTGTTGGTAAACTCCTTGATTTCTTTCTTTTTTTATCAAGACAACATGTTTTTATTTAATCACTTTGTTTTGTTTGTAAGAGCAGCGTTGCAGGAACTGAGTCACGTCTCAGAGACCACATGGCTGCTGTTGAATCATCTTTCATGAGTGCTAATAATAGTTTCATTCATCACAGAGGATGCACAGATACTGGGCTTTGGTTCATTGTCTGATTGTGTGTGATGTTGGTGATCAGGTGGGCTGTGATCCATTTAATTGACTGTATATTCAAGTGTTCCCTCATATGGTTTTACACATGTTGCATTGTGGAAAGCAGACAAAGCTTCGCTCAGGATTTTCTGACTAATCTGCTGTGATAATAAACAGTCTGGACTTCAAATTGGGAAAAGGGAACCCGTCTCTGTCTGGAAAGATCCTCAGTTGACCGCAGTAGAAAACCTCACTTTGTTTTCTGAACACTCGGGTTGGAGAGGAATGCCATCGTACCAGTTTGGCCTCGGAGAGCGAGGCAGCACACCCAGCTCACCTCTCTGTAAGCGGAGCTCCAATCTGCCCAGGCCTCATGCATTCCTCCGCCACTGCAGGACGGGAAACAGGCGCTGAGAGAAATTCCTCATTTTCAGTGATTTTCAGATGGTTGCTTTGCCTCAGAGGAGGTCGGGAACACGGCGGTTTTCGTCAGGCAAAATAACTGAGGCTGAATCTCACTGGCTGATAGTTTTGTTTTGTGACACATTTAAAGCAAATCTCTTTCCTGGAAGAGGCTTCTTCTCTTTTCTGTTAAAAAATTCAGAAATATAGCCCTCTCAGAGGACTCCCAAATATTCAACATGTTACGTTGTCACATAAAACCGGATGTGGTCTCAATACCTTTCGTTACAGCTGCTGTTTTTTGATAAAAAAACAAAAAAAAGATAGAGAGCATTGTTAAAAAACGGTTAATTTTAGGAGATTTAAAAGAAGTGCTGTTCAGGAAGCACAACTATGAGAGATCCTCAAATCCTCCACAGGCTGTTCTCCTCCGGCAGTGTAGCTTCTTGCTGTACAATGGAGCTAACAGGAAATTGCTTTGATTAGGGGATAAATGTGTTTGTAAAAGGAAAAGAGCTGAAGAGAACAGTAGATGTGATCAGCAGGGATCAGTGAGGAGAGTGACTGATGTATTATTTTTAGTTTTTTAGACCCGACGGAAGATGAGGAGGGAGTTTGGGTCTGCCTGAAGAGGAAAGTTTACTTTACCAGCAAGTGATCTGAGTCGCAGATTATTGACTCGGGGTAGTGCAGTCCCCTTCGCACAGAGGGTGGTGGTAGTCTGGATGGGCTGCATATGAGAGGCAGATGAAGATGCAGTTCGTCTCAGGTTGTTCTTGCTGCTTTTGTTTTAAGACCTTGCTGATCTCTCTGCTCTCTCCACAGTCACACCGTTCCCTGGCTGACCACCTCAGGTCAATCACAGAAAATGTCTGGAAAGATAACAAAAGAGGAGGAGGAGGAGATGAGGGAGATCTTTGGGAAAATTGGTGAGTAAAAGCCGTGTAACTATGACTATGCTATTAATTAGCCTTCTGCTTGCCTTTTTTTTTCTATTCAAGACATTTTGAAGACCAAAAGTTAATTAATTAATTAGTACAAATTTTCTCTCATGGGTCTGATTATTAAAATATATGTTACAGTTTAACCATATTATGTGCTAGTATCTAATTGTAGCTCCTGTGTTTCTGTAGATCTGGACAACGATGGACATATCTGTGATTATGAACTCAGTGAGCTCCTCAAAGAGGCCGGCCATCCCCTCCCTGGATACATGGTTCGAGAGATCCTCCACAAACTTGATCGCAACAAAGACAATAAGATCAGCTTTGTAGAGTTCTTGGCGGTAAGTGAAGCAGAGCTCAGAGCAGCTCGCAGTTTTCAAGCCCGTCAAGTTTCCTCCTTCGTTTCTTTCTGTGAGTTTAGTCTTTGTTTTCTGCACCTCTCCCGTCGGAGTGGGACCTCTATGTAAAGCAACTTTTCAGCAGCTATGCGCGCGACGCAGTGGCAAGGCCTCCCACAAACCACACACACGCACACACACACTCCAGGAATGTGGAAGTGAGGTCAGCAAAGTGAAGTGGGTTGCAGTACTTTGACTTCAGAAGTGATGAAGGAGCAGTCGCTCACAGGCCGGCCTTATGAGGCTAAATCTCAAGATCAGAAGGGTCGACCAGACAGGTGCCGTTTCTGTTTAATTACATTTATAACGTTACAATTTCAGCTATTCTTTAAGGTTTCATGATGGCAACATCGTTGTTGTTTTGTAGGTGCTGCCATCATAATGTGTCATATACAGTAATTATAATAAACTTGATTGATACTGCACCTTTCAAAACAAGTTCTTCACATGGAGAAATCAGGATTAAAGCTGCTGCACAGCAATCGAATAGAATCATGCAATTTAGGGAAAGAAAAATGAAATAGAATATGATTTACTCGATGAAATAAGATTTTAAAGAGAATGACAAAGACATATCAAAGATGGAAAATGAAAAAAGGACGTCAGTGCAAGACAATGATTCTCCCTTATTTCTATAACGGATATAGCTACATATCAGGGTTTGACACAACCAGTGGCCCGATGGCCCGGGGCCAGTAAAAGTTTATGCAGGGCAAATTGGTTGGCTGGTCACTGGCCCGGTCGAGCCGGTAGCGGCCAATTAAGAGTCTAATGCGTGAGCAGGTTTTTGACGATGTCATCGAATTGCATCATGATTTGCTGAAATATACGTTGGGAAAATAAACACACACACACACACACACACACACACACACACACACACACACACACACACACACACACACACACACACACACACACACACACACACACACACACACACACACACACACACACACACACACACACACACAACTGAGTTCACACACCAAGTGAGTGTTCAGCTTTTGAACGCACTATCAACCTATTTTCAACCTCCCCTGAATAGAGTAGTATTTGGCTAAGGGGAGTATTTTCCCAGTCATGTACCATTGTGTGAGAAAGGTGAGCTCTTCACTACCAGGCTTTGAAGAAACACTATTATGAACACCAAAAACAAATTTATGCTAGAATGGTAGAACTGAATCTTCATCATCAGCACAAGGCCGTGATGGTCTTGTTGTGGTCACTTCTTTTACACGGAGTGCAAAAGAAGTGCAAGCAAGCGTCCTGCGACCTTGTGTATGTTGGTGGTAAAGAGTGCTGTGCTTTTTAAACAAGTTGCCCTGTGCCAGGCTGAATAGCTCATTGTGGTCAAACAACAACGCCTACAGGGCTGAGGTCACTGATGGAGCGGTGATAAGTTCAGCAGCAGGAAATATCAGACATATTTCCATATAATAGACTTTATCAGAGTGGCTCATGTACATGCGGTAGTATCCCTCACCACATAGCTCTACATGATCTCATTAGCTGAGAGCTATTTAAAGATTGGAGGTAATTGTTTGATGTTATAATGTTGAGTGAAATCTGAGTGTGTCGTTACTGTGGAGGATTTGTAGCTGAGGTTTCACTGTTACCTTAATGACACACTGACTCTCACACTCTGAACACTGTACTTAGATTACGTGTGTCGTGAATGAACTGTCTGACTGCAGTGGATTTGAAAGCACAACACATTAGTCGCTGTTGTGACTCCATCAATCTGACGCCTTCCTGGACCCGTTGACATTAACAAACACTGTTTTTCAGCCCTTTTATATTGTTCAAAACACCAAGATACATTCACCATATCTTCTCAGCCCTTTAGCTGGCAGGTTGGCTTTATGTTTTCATGCCAGTGAGGAGAAAATGCCGCGGCACTGCTGTGTCTGCTGAGTGACCTTGGCTGCCCCGGTGGCTCACGGGAGCTCGATAAGACATCGAGGCAACAACAGTAAAAGGAGAGAAGATGATTGAGGCTTTTGCACAGAAGTAACTAAAGATAGTTTTTATCACTCATTTATTTGTTGATCACTTTTTGATTAAGTTTACATGTTTGAAAAATACATTTTCAGTGAATTACAAACTGATTCACCAGAATCATGGTGCAATAAAACAACATGTGGCTGATCTGATTGTGATTTTACGTTCAATGTTCCTGTACAATCAAATTTAATCCAATTATCAACTGTTCTCTCTTAAAGTTCACTTTTATTCCACCTATAATGTTTTTATTCGTACTGCCATCTATCTGTTGTTTAATTCATACATTTTAGTGCAGAGGTGAGAAGGTGGTAGTGTTTCTTTAGACTGCATTATATTCATAATAATTCATAAAAAATATAGTTAACGCTTCTGAAAGCAAAGACGATTAATTGTCCATTACAATGAATTGGCTAATCACTTTTCCACAAAACCAAATGTTTGTAAAAATATCGTAAATTGTCCATAATCTTCAGCCTCAAACATAAATTTAGGAGGTTTGAGGCGAAATTGTTCTCTAAGTTGTCTTTGATATTGTTTCAGATCGTCAAGGAGCTGAAGGGCACTCAAATTGCAAAAACTTTCCGCAAGGCCATCAACAGAAAAGAAGGCATCCTGGCTATCGGAGGGACGTCCGAGCTGTCGAGCGAAGGCACACAACACTCGTTCTCTGGTACGTCACACGGAGCCCTGACGTCATGGACACTGTCTGTTTCCTCCAGTTGCTGCTATGTTTGTCATGAGATGTTGACTTTGTACTCTCTGCGGTTCGGCTACAGGTGCTTCATTTACAAGTGGAGAAAGCCATAATGGAACATGTGGCTTTCTGAAATGAGTCAATATATGGGCTCAGTTTATTGTTGGTGTTTTGCATTTTAAATTACGTCTGTCTTCATCCTCACAGAGGAAGAGCGATTTGCCTTTGTGAACTGGATCAACACTGCTCTGGAAAAAGATCCCGACTGCCAACATGTCCTGCCCATGGATCCCAACACAGACTCTCTCTTCAAGTGTGTCGCAGACGGTATCGTACTCTGGTGAGACTTCCTGTTCTTCTCCTGCACCCTGCTACACTTCTGAAATAAGTGGCAGATACCTGCACTCGATTCTATGGTCACATACTGGCTAGAAAAACATATAGAGAAATATGTGCATGTTATTTGGGCAGAGGAAACCGTTCTATTACTACATTCATTAAAAAAAAAAAAACCATTGAGACATGATTACCTGTTGTTTCAACTGTCCTGAAAAAGAAAATGACTAATTCTAAATTAAAACTCTGCATTTGGCACCTAATAATGTTTTTTTTAAATTTTATTTGTACCTGAACTGCAGGTGGAAACGTTTTTGTTAACAGTCTTACACTTTAAGTTCAAGAAGTTTCATTTATCCCATACAGCTTATTTAATATGGATATTAAAGACCACAGGGTTTAACCCAGGCAGACAGTCTCGAGGGGGAGGGAGGGGAGGGGGGAATTTATAAACAGTCTATAGTTGCACCACTTTAGCTACCAGGAAACTCCCAAGAGTTGAATTTTTGACACCAACTTGCTCGATGCCAGTGAACAGTGAACATTTGGGTTGCCGTCTCTTGCTGAATGATTTTACAACATGGATCCTGCATCAAACAAATTATAAAAGTATGGTTTTGTGTGTTGGCACAGCAAAATGATCAACCTGTCAGTGCCAGACACTATCGATGAGAGGACCATAAATAAGAAGAAGCTGACGCCGTTCACAGTACAGGTCAGTCAATGTTAGTTAATGCTAGTGCTGCTTTTGTATTCTGTCTTTTTTTTTTTTGTGCAAGCGTGCAGTGCAGACAGCTGATGGTTTGTACTTTTACAGGAGAACCTGAACCTGGCCCTGAACTCTGCTTCTGCCATTGGCTGCCACGTGGTGAACATCGGCGCTTTAGACCTGAAAGAAGGGAAGCCCCATCTGGTGCTGGGCCTGCTGTGGCAGATCATCAAGATTGGCCTGTTTGCCGACATCGAGCTCAGCAGAAATGAAGGTACCAAACATGTATTTGAGTCCTAACACTCGGGCTCCCCTGGTCTGTTGTCAAGTCATTTAACTGATCATTAACACCCCTCGACAGCGCTGGCAGCTTTGCTGAGAGATGGAGAAACCCTGGAGGACCTGATGAAGCTGTCACCAGAAGAGCTGCTGCTACGCTGGGCAAACTTTCACCTGGAAAATGCTGGCTGGCAGAAGATCAACAACTTCAGCTCTGACATCAAAGTGGGTTTAGTCACTGGCATTGAGCCCATTAAACAATAGATGCAGAAAGGGAAATCACTAAAAATCTAAAAGAGGAAATAAGGGTCTTGCAGGGAGCGCTTGTATTTTTTTTTAAACTTTTTTTTTTTTTTTTTTTTTTTTTTTTTTTTTTTTTTTTTTCTGCTTGTTCATTTCCCAACACTGTTGGTCCACAAACACAGGCCTCTGTCTGAACATCTGGCGAGGTCGTTCATGTTTGTGTTCGTGTTTGCCGACTGCTGCAAAAATAGGAATGAGTGGGTAGTGTCCCTTGCTAACACCGGCAATCTGTCAAATGTGTGTGAAGGGATTAAAGCGCTTCTGTTTCTTTGGCAATGTGCCTTTTCTTAAGGACGTTCAGATAGATGGTCGCACTCAAGATGTGGGATCTACAGTATTTGTCTGAATATTTAATTACTCTCTTGGAGCCATGACAAGCCACTTTATAAATCAACCAGTAGCCACTGCACCTGTCTTTATTTATATATTTTTCCTCAGACTGTCACTACATAGAAATGTCAAAAGCTTCCTGACTTTTGTTCTTTCTGATCTAATTGGTGCTCATTATTTCAACATTTAGCATCTTGATTCTGTGAAATACACTTTTAAAATTCACTGTTAGAATAATTTCAAAGCTTTAACTTACCATAAACCAAATGCACGTGTGTGTGTTATAGTGGTCAGAGTGAAAGTTGTTCCCAAGCAGTATCAAAACCCCTCTTTATCAGACACAAATTACAAATGAATTACAAAGCGGATTTTCTTGTTTGCTCTAAAGTGAGAATCTATTTTTTGTTTGTTTATTTATTTTCTAGGACTCGAGGGCCTATTTCCACCTTCTGAATCAAATCTCCCCGAAGGGCACGGAGGAAGATCAGCCGCGCATCGACATCAACATGGCAGGCTTCAGTGTAAGTTGGCTCTCACAGCTGAGCGTTTTCACCACACAGTAACAGCTGCGCAGCGCTTCTGACCCGAGCACATGTGTGATCTGTGTGTGTGTGTGTGTGTGTGTGTGTGTGTGTGTGTGTGTGTGTGTGTGTGTGTGTGTGTGTGTGTGTGTGTGTGTGTGTGTGTGTGTGTGTGTGTGTGTGTGTGTGCGCGTGTGTGTGTGTGTGTGTTTAGGAGAAAGACGACATGAAGAGGGCAGAGGCCATGCTGCAGCAGGCCGACAGGCTCGGCTGTCGGCAGTTCGTCACACCAGCTGACGTCGTCAGCGGGAACCCCAAACTCAACCTGGCCTTTGTGGCTAATCTGTTCAACAAATACCCAGCGCTCACCAAGCCGGAGAATGAAGACATTAACTGGGCACTGTTGGAAGGTGCGCGTGGAGAGAAAAATAGGCTAAACCGTCTTCAGTCTTTGTCCCAGCGGTCTTCGTCTTAACGCCCATAATAATATGGGATCAAATCATAAGTATTTATTTATAATTCATGAGTAAATAAGCATGAAAAGTTCAGGAACGGTGAGGAAGTTCAGGAAAACCATCCTTACTGTAGGAGCAGTTAAAACGTTTGATTGACACATTGAAGCAACTTCACATCAAACCAGTGAGAAGAACAAAACAACTAAACATAGTTTGACTTACATAGAAAATTAACAAAACTAAAATAAACGGTGTTTTTTTAGGATCCCATCCCACAGACAACATAACTTTTCATGTTGTAGCTGTGTTTCTAACTTCCAAATGAACAGAACCAGTTCAACAAACAGCTAACAGGCTTACTTTAGCACAGAAACAGATTTTAATGTGAAGACAAGCCACTTCCGGCTCCAGTTGCTACTAAGTACAATAGTTAGTTTGCAGATCGTATATTTACAGCAAGTATTCAGCACTGCATGCTGACATTTACCATTAAGTCCCCTAAATCCCCCCCATCCTTTGCTGTCTAGGTGAGACGAGAGAAGAGAGGACATTTAGAAACTGGATGAACTCGCTGGGAGTGAACCCGCACGTGAATCATCTTTATGTGTACGTATACCACCAACAAAGCCCAGTTTATCTCACACCTGTGTGCCTTGACGTCTGAAGAGTTTTCATGACTAACATTCTGCTTCTATGTCTTATTTGATGTTGATGTTGAATGTTTTTCTAGAGACCTACAGGATGCCATGGTCATCCTCCAACTCTACGAGAAGATTAAAGTGGTGGTTGACTGGAACAACAAGGTCAACAAGCCACCTTACCCCAAACTGGGAACCAACATGAAGAAGGTAGATTAGATTCCCTTTAATTGTTCCGAAACAGAAAAGAAAATTGTCTCTTGTGTGCCAACCGTTTGACTTTGTGCCCCCAGTTGGAGAATTGTAACTATGCAGTGGATCTGGGCAAAACAGCCAAGTTCTCCCTCGTTGGCATCGGCGGGCAGGACCTGAACGATGGCAACGCTACTCTGACTCTGGCGGTGGTGTGGCAGCTGATGAGGAGGTAAAACTCCACTACAACTACATCACTTCACGCATCACCTGTCCCAATAAAACAGAAATGCTCCTCTGAAGTGTAAATACTGCCTCACCTGGTGTAAACAAGTGCATGCAAGGCATGGACTGTGTGGTGAATTCAAACAGGACCATTGCTGAATGTGAGCTGTGTGCAATTCTCTGTGGAGTGAGCATTTCACAGTATTCACATAGCACCCATCCCTGCTCTATGATCAAAAAAAGGAATAGAAATCAGAATTTAAACAATATGGGACCTTTAAATTCATGAAAACACGACTGAACTTCTCAAAATATCAAAAAAATTGAATTGTCAAATGAAAGTAGCTTCATGAGGGAATTCATGAGCTTTTCAAAAAAGGAAAAAACGTATTTGTATATTTTGTGAGCATAACCAAGGATTGGCATCTTAGTGTTTCAGTTAATATGTCTGTGCACGGTATTTTGAAACGCTACAATCACCATCAGTCTTCACTGTCAGCTTCATTGTGATAGCTCTGTGTGTTTACTGTAAACTCTTTGTAGGGAGTTGGTAGTTCTAGTTGGCAGTCTCTGTTTCATGCCAGTGGTGTTTTTTTTTTTTTCCAAGTTGAAACTACATTTACATAAATTATGACGCCTCCTGTCTCGATGGATGCTTGTTGACATATTTAGTGGTTCCTCATTTTTACTTCCAGTGTTCAGTGTTGGCTCTTAAAAAGCAAAAACAATCAAGAATGAAAGTTTTTTTGTTTTTGGTCTTGGAGTTTAAAAAAAAAAATCATTTGACTGGAGTTTTTAGTTGATTTTAATAATAAACATGCTGCCTCTCCAATCTTTCAGATATACGCTGAATGTACTGGAGGAGCTGGGCGATGGACAGAAAGTAAATGATGACATCATTGTAAAGTGGGTGAACGAAACATTGGCACAGGCGGGAAAGTCAACCAAGATTGCAAGTTTTAAGGTAAACCAGCCGTCGCATTTTTCGCTTAAAATATTGTTGAATTTCAGAATCTGTAAATGTAAACGAACCCCCTGTATATTAAATGAATGATTATTATTGAATAATGGGAGCCTTATTATACATTTTTGTCAAGCTTTCAAGGTCTTAATGAGCAAATGGAGCCACGTGAAGAGATGTGGTGATATGAGTGGAGTGGGGGGGGTCAGGTCCCCTTTTACTGAGACAACTCCATTTGCTGATGAAGACCATGAGATGTGGTTAAAAGCTGCCTGTTAAGACCTTTAATCTGTGTTGTCGCGCGGTGATCAGGACAAGGAGATCAGCAGCAGCTTGGCAGTACTGGAACTGATCGACGCCATTCAGCCCGGCAGCATCAACAACGAGCTGATAAAAACCGGCAGCCTCTCCGATGACGACAAGCTGGAGAACGCCAAGTAAGGAAAGAGAGAGAAGCACCTTCTGCCATGTTGTAAGTGACCATGTGAGAGCAGTTCAACTAAATCGGTGTCCTTCCTAGATACGCCATCTCTATGGCGAGGAAGATCGGAGCCCGCGTCTACGCGCTCCCAGAGGACCTGGTGGAGGTCAAGCCCAAAATGGTGATGACGGTCTTCGCCTGCTTGATGGGACGGGGGATGAAGCGAGTCTGAGCTGGGATCATTGTGACACTTCCTCCTGCCCACAAGCCGTTAGCATTTTAAAAGAGCTCCCCCACCTGAAGGAATGAAGATTTTGGTTTTTTGTTTATGTGTTTTGGAATGAGTCAGAATCCTACATTTGCATGTATCCATGCCTCGTTTGATTAGCAAGAGATGTTTTCTGAAGAATATTGTGCTGTCCTGCTATTTAAAGTGAGGCTACAGTGATAAAACATCTGAAGAAGCGGCTCTCGTCGACTTGTTACTCTCAGTATGCAGAACTTCCTAATGTATAAGAATGCTGTTTTTTTTTGTTTTTTTTTAAAGCGTGTATGCATATTTCCAGCTGCAAGATTGTTTACATATTTTTACTCTGACTGATAAGTAAATTATAGCCTTGACTAAGCAACACATTCCTGAATACCATACTTACCAAATGTTTGAGAAGGCAAAAAGAAAAAAAGTGAGAGAGGCGGGATGTTTCGGTGGAGCACACGACCAAAAGCACCCAAACATTTCCTCTCACCTAATGAAGTACAAGTATGACTTAATAACTGGTACCATAAACATATCAGAAGCCATAAGGTCAACTTATAGCAATGACCAGCGACTGTATCCTTGTACTTTGTTTGTTTTTTGGGATTATTATGCGAGGTAAATGCAATGGTTTTTTTTGGGGTGTTAAGTCTTCGTTATGTTGGGCTTCTGGTTTTTTTTGTTTGTTTTTTCTTGTCTGTTACATTGGATGAGGAGCAGGCTGATAACACTCTCCTGGCTTCTGCTGTGCCTTCTTGTCTCAAAGACCATTTGTACTCGTGCTTTGAGTTTTTTTCCCCATTTTATTTTTCTTTTGTATTCAACATTACCAAATATAAACAGTAACTTCATTCCAGGTAGCTTCATGATATTCTATGACAACGGCCAAATTGGATTTGGTCTCTTGTTCATGTCTACTCTTAAAGTGCTTTACATGTAACAATAAATATGACTTTGAAAACAGCTCATGTGTTTGATCTTTGTAATTTCTGGAAAATGCATCAAATGTAGCGGACCACAAATTCAGCTGTTAACTTGATCTTTGTTTTAATCCACATAAATTGCATCATCATTTTCTACAGGGTCTATCAAACATAATTGGACTCCTGGAAGTGTTTATGTTTTATTATTGACTCCAAGGGGATTTATTGTGACTTTTTTTTTATTTTTTTTACACTGATTAGCAGAAAAATATGATATTATTAAAATGTTATGTCAGTGGTCAAATTGATCCACACATTTTAACTACACTCATAAAAATACAAATGATGAGATTAAGTCAAAACTTTATTATAGTTTGTATATATATATATATATAAGATTGTGTATAGTAAAATGCTTTATATGCATTATATTACCCTTTTAATTACCTTTTTATTTATACAAACACATTTTTGGTATCCTCTGAATGTATAATATGGATATTCACTTTTACTATGTTCTTTGTTAAAATTTTTCCTAGGTAAATCAAGGTGTTTTCAGCACCGTACATGTGTGGTGTTTGTGCTGTGAAAGGCAGACACTTGAAAACACAAATGTCAAAGAGAGGTGTGTTGGTGGTGGACATATATCATAGAATAATCAAAATAATATACAATTTACCAATAGAACCGTGAGAGTTAGAATGAACTGTCAGGAGTTAAACAGTAGGGACTTCTTCTTTTATGATCGATATTTCAACCGTTTTTTTTGTTTTCTTTTTACTGCTTCTCGTTCCTCTTATCTCAGTTTCTGTCACTCTAACTGCCTTCTACTTTTTATGTTCTTCCCTATTTGTTATCATAAAATCCTGCATCTGGTTTACAAAACATTATGTAAAAAGCAACTGCTGTTGTTTGTGCTTTTCCCCTGCTTTGTTTTGATAGCTGACTTTTATAGCTGGACTTAAAAGGACTTTAAACATGAATTTTAAGAGATGAAAAACTGCTATCAATTAATATGGCATTAGATTGTCATTTGTCACAAACCAAAGGCGAATACTGGGGAAATATTATTATTCTATTTTTCCATAATTAGAACAAATATCTGTGGATCTGTTTCTTGTTAATAGGCAGGATTTTCTTCACAGTCCGTCAACAGTCTTGGAGTACAACAGGGGATAGAAGTGGCAGATTGTACTTTCCTGTTCACTGGCCTGAATCTCAGTCAGTTGTAAGGTCCCCTGAGTTTCACTCCAAGTAGGTCTCCAGTTTTTCAAGGATCTGATTAAAGCTTTGACTGCCAGGCTCTGAAAGATGAGGATGGCTGTCTCCTGTGGCCTTCATCATCTAGGATTTCAAGCTCCATTTGCATCTGTGTGTTTGGATTTATAAAGATATTACCTTATCGTGGCTGTATGTTGCTGCCAACCTGTTCGGTCACACTTTACATCCATAGAAACAGAAAAGTGCTTTTGCAGATGGCACAGTGGATTTAACCTTTGACCTTTAAGATATATATATATATATATATAGTGATCGGTTCATCTTTTTACAGGAGAAGCATTAGACTGGTTATCAAAAGATAATTCTGAGCGGTTGTGAGTTGATTCATAAAGTAGTAATGTTTTTCTACACACATTTTTATTCTTCCATTTCAATTTTTGGACATTTATATTTCTTTCTTTCTTCATGAAACATTACATAATCTGACCTCTTTGGGCTTCATGGACTATGATTGAAATAAAACCATCTCATTGTTTATGTGTCACACTCCAAAGCCAAAAAGGTTGAGAATAACGTGTTTACTCTTTATCAATATACTGTAAATCAGTTTCATTTCATATAATGCGCCATCTTAAAACAGTATTTGCAATACTAACATTAACCAAACTTAAGGAGATGTCAAATATACATAAAACATGATATCAATCCAAGAGATTATCAAAATATCAAAGAAGCAGAACACAATTTATAAAGCGAGCTGAATGAGCTGTTGAATCGTCATTGTGCTACCAAGAGCTTTTTCCAGAAGACTCCTCAGACTAAAGCTGACATCTGGGCTATTCACTACTCAAAGATTTCCCCCCCCTCCTCCTCCTCCTCCTCCTCCTCCTCTTCCTGCGGGCACTCAGTCCATCTAAGGCTGAGGGGGACCACGTGCTCACACATCTGAAAGGGAACACACTTCAGAAGGAGGCTCACGTGTAGGAAAAATGCCACAGGAACAGAAACTTATGGTCGTGTTTTAGGGGAGTTGGAGGCAGTTTTGATTTTGTTACTCTCATAACTTCCACTGCGGGAGCCGAGGATGGACTGTCTGGGAAAGACATGCTCTGAGTGTGCCGGTGTGAAGTCAACATAAGGATTTTGTTGGAGTAACTGAAGTAAACTAAAGGTAGGAATAAAGATGTGTGAATTAATTTACTTTTTTTTATTCTTTTCCCTATTTTATTTGAAGCACTGAATTTACTATGATGTTGGTCATCTACATTTGCTTCTTTTATAAATAACATCCACAGCTATGTGTTGATGGTAAAAAATGTTTTTTAAAAAAAGCATGTTGCAATAATTTGCAATGTCCCCACATTACTGAAGTTTAAAGAACATCTGTGTGGGCAGGTGTCTCTTTGCGCTCGGATTAGTGTAGGGGTGAATTTTTTGTGGCCTCAGTTTGTTAAACCCAGCAGCCCTGACGCGTCCATCCTCACTTTGCTCTCACTCAGCACGCCGGTTTCCAAAGTGATGCACCTCCTGAGGGAGAGCAGCTGAATGGCTCACTAAGCCGCAGAGCTTCAGGCGGACTGTGTGTGTGTTTTTGTTAATGACCCACCAATTAGTCACATAATGGTAACAGTCATCTAAACATCTTATCATCTGTCTGCCCTGCAGGGTGGAAACGTCTTACGGCCCCTCAAGCTACTTTTTGTGGGTGGAAGTGGATTTTTAGGTGAACTTTAAAAGGAGACTGCAGCCTCATGTAAAGTTCACCGAGTTTCTCTTGTAGCTGCTTCAGTCACCACAGCAACCACCTGCTGGGTGATGGGCCAGGTGAGGGACTGCATCAGACAGTCCCAGACGTCCCTCCCCCTCCTCCACCTCGTCCCCTGACTATAATCTGTCATATGCACCATAAACACTTTCCTCTGCTGCCACACTGTCATTGCAGGAAAAAAAAACATGTCCAACAGTCACAACATGGGTTGAACAAGCAAGTGGGGATTTTAATATGAGTGTTTGTCCACACTGTCAGATCCGAAGATGACAGGCCAGGTGGCGGAGAGAGATCGGTCGCCCCACAATCTGTCAGTGAAGACCACCTTGGAGGAAGAGATCGAGAGAGCCGAGAGTATTCTGAGCAGGTAAACAGGACTTTTCTTTTTTTCTCAGATTGGTTTCAGAGAAGCAAAACATAACATTTTCTTAAAGCAGATTATGTAAAAAAAAAAAAAAAAAAAAAAAAAGCCCATAATGTGTGACAAACCAGGTGAGTTTTCACTCTTTTCCTTCAAGGGTGCCATCTGTCTGTGATGACACATCCTCTGAGCTACAAAGAGTCGCCACTCTTGACCCTCACGGAGGCAATTCAATAAATTCTTTCCAAGGGAGCAGAGCTATCTCAAGGTAAATCTGTGACAAGACAGCTGAGAGCTTTCAAACTGACAGACTGGGGGAGCTGAAATGTGACAGCATAGCTCCTTTCAAGCAACCTACAAGTTTCTGTTAAAGGTTTTAGAAACTTTTAGTTATAGAAACTATAAAATAGGTGAAGGTGTTTTGTCCTTTCAAGGTCTCAGACTGGGGCAAAGTGATGAAATATATGATAATCATATATTTCAGGAGAAATCGCTTCATTTATTAAGAGCTGAAAACTAGAGAAAAATATGGCTCCTATGGTGTGATAATTTAGTGTCTTCCTACTGTCAGCTTTGTCAAAACTTTTCAGTTTCAGAATTTCAGCAAAACCATAATTCAAAGAAACAGAAATTGTGTTGCCCCATTTGACAGATTTCTTTTTAAAATATACAGATTTATAACTCATTTGTGGATGCGGCAAAAGTAGAAAATATGTCACAGTAAAGGCAGTGTCCAAAAATCAATCTTAAATTCTACTTATTGAGAAATTCCTAGATCCCAAGATGAACATAAACATGATTCCTCCGTATTAATCGTGAGACTGTAGCCACACTGTCAGTATTTCCTGTATACCTGACTGCTGATGATTAAAAAGAGCATGTTTAACATTTATCTAAAAGTCATCTATTTAACCTTTCTGAGAGAAAAGGTGAGTGTGAGGGGTTTATCCATCACCCTTTTACTTTTACTGTTTCCATTGTCTGGTTTTGTAAGAGACACTAATAGCTGTGTCGGCAAATTTGAGTCAATCTTCTCTGAAGGTGTTTTTGATATGCTTCTAAAATATCATGTGACTCTGCCAAGACATGTGCCTGTACTCTCATTGTCCTGACACACTGATAAAGCACTAACTTGTCCTTGTGTGTATCAGACTGGTGAACCTGGTGGTGAGACTGAGAGAATGGGCACACAGGAGTCTGCTGGAGGAGGAAGAGCGACCGGACTCCTTCTTGGAACGCTTTCGTGGCCCCGAGCTGAGAACGGCCCCCAGCCGCATCAGCAACACGCAACCAGACGCCAATGGCAACAATGCCAAAGGGATCTTCAGGTATGCCCGGCTGCCAGCCTCAACCATTACTGTGCACTTTGATGTGCACCAGTGCAAGAGTTCAGTCACAGTATTTCCTGTCTGAAACATATATTTAAAAATATATAGTTAACAGTGCCACACATATACTTTTTAAAGGTCACCTTTCCTTCACACAGGGTTCGCGCAAGTTTATTTAGTAACACTTAGTCATTGAAATGTCTCATTAGGTAATGAAGGTTAAAGACTGAGGTTAGAGACTGTGTTTACTCAACTATGCTGCAGTTTTAAGGCTGTAATTCATGTTATTGTGTTTGTGATTTAAACATAGTGTAACGTGCTTATATAAGAAATAGAAGAGACAAAATAACTTTCAATATCATACATTATTAAACAACATAGCAGAGGCGAATCACAAACACACAAACAATAAGTCATAGACTCAACAAAAAAATGGTTAGAAAATTATATTCAGAGCTGTTGTATTGCATTATATGCTTTATATGACTAATGTAGCTGCTTCTGTTTTTCTGTCTTTGTCATGATGCTTGCAAACAATTTTGTCTGAGTATACTATTTGTAATCTCCCTCGTGATTGCAGGAAAAAATGGGATTTGTTTGTGGTTTCCCCATCTGATAACGCCTACTACCGCTGGTTATTTGTTATCGCCACAGCGGTGCTCTACAACTGGTTCATTGTTGTCGCGAGGTAATAACACCACAGTGTTATCTGCTGGGGCCCTGAAGCCTCCAGAGATGGATGATGGATGTTGTGAACCTGTGCAGTGTCCTCTTTTTGGACCGGAGCACTAAATCATGTTTCTTTTTATTTTCACAGGGCGTGCTTTGACAAGTTACAGGTGGGCAATTACATCTGCTGGTTGGTGCTGGACTACCTCTCCGACTTTGTGTACTTAATGGACACGTGTGTCCGACTTCGCACAGGTAACCGATTTCAAAGTGCAGCTAATGGCCTCATTAAAGAGTCTTTATATTCAAATTATTCTCATGGCATGGGTTTTTCATTTTTGTAGAAACATGTGCCAAATGCTGGTGAAAATTAGTGCAGTCTGTCACTTTCAGCCTATATTCCCATGGTTCAGTGTTTTTATTCATACCAAAGTGCGTTTGCAACACAATTTGGTATGAATCCTCTCAGTATTAAACACTTGGCACGATTCATGTCTGTGTAGTTTCTTAGTCATCCAGTTAAAGTGTTGCATCAAAGCAGTGACAAGTCCAACTGCTTTTGCACGTCAGTAAATTGATCTTAAATGCAAAAACATTGCAGTAAACATTAATAGTATTGGGCAGATGAGGCAGGCTGGTTTATTGAGGAGTTTTATGCTAAAAAACAGCTGCCTTCTAAAGATGGAAAAAGCTAAGTTGAAAGACGCTAAAAATGCTCATTAGACAAGGCAAAAGGAACTGGGAATCAAATGCTAACCTTATGATTAGTGGGCAAGCTGCTCTACCATCTGAGCCACAGCTGCCTCTATGGCTGCAAGTCTCACCCAAAACTGGACTAATTAAAAAAACAATTGTCTCCGTTGGTCACTTAGACCCAAACTGATGGGAAAATAAGGCCCAGTTTAAAAGATGCCAAAGTTTCCCTTTAAGCTTGTTCATTCATGGTTGAGCTTCATCTCATGATGTAAACACAAAGCTGGGATCCATGTTCAGCTGAATTTGTGCTATTTTTATTGTCTCAGGATTCCTGGAACAAGGGTTGCTGGTGAAGGACCACGCGAAGCTAAGAGACAGCTACGTCCGAACGTTACAGTTTAAGCTGGACGTGATGTCCATCCTGCCCACCGACCTGGCGTACATCTCCACCGGCATCCACACACCTCAGCTCAGGTTCAACCGTCTGCTGCGCTTCCCACGCATGTTTGAATTCTTTGACCGCACAGAGACGCGCACCAACTACCCCAACATCTTCCGAATCTGCAACTTGGTGCTCTACATCCTGGTCATCATTCACTGGAATGCCTGCATCTACTATGCTATATCCAAGTCTTTGGGACTTGGCTCGGACACCTGGGTGTTTCCAAACATCACCAAACCGGAGAATTCCTCGTTGACACGGAGTTACGTCTACTGTCTGTACTGGTCGACTCTTACTCTCACCACCATCGGAGAGATGCCGGCGCCTGTGCGAGATGAAGAGTACCTATTTGTGGTCTTTGACTTTCTTGTTGGGGTGCTGATTTTTGCCACAATTGTAGGCAACGTTGGCTCCATGATTGCCAACATGAACGCCACGCGTGCCGAGTTTCAAGCTCGAATTGATGCCATCAAGCACTACATGCACTTCCGCAAAGTCAGCAAAGAACTAGAGACCCGTGTCATTAAATGGTTTGACTACCTCTGGACCAACAAGAAGGCAGTAGATGAGCAGGAGGTGCTAAAGAACTTGCCAAACAAACTGCGGGCTGAGATTGCCATTAATGTACACCTGGAGACCTTGAAGAAAGTACGCATTTTTCAAGACTGCGAGGCAGGACTGCTGGTGGAGCTCGTACTCAAACTACGCCCACAAGTCTTCAGTCCAGGCGACTACATCTGCAGAAAAGGGGACATCGGTAAGGAGATGTACATCATCAAAGAGGGGAAGCTGGCTGTGGTGGCTGATGATGGGGTCACACAGTACGCTCTCCTCACCGATGGCAGCTGCTTTGGGGAAATCAGCATTTTGAATATAAAAGGCAGCAAAATGGGAAATCGGCGGACAGCCAACATTCGCAGCTTGGGTTACTCCGACCTATTCTGCCTCTCCAAGGACAACTTGATGGAGGCAGTGACGGAGTACCCAGATGCTAAGACTGTGCTAGAGGAGAGGGGACGGGAGATCCTGTTGAAGGAGGGTCTTCTGGATGAGAACGGCGAGAGCGGCGGGCTCCAGAAAGAGGACGCAGAGGAGAAGGTGGAGAGGCTGGAGTCCTCTCTGGACACCCTTCAGACTCGTTTTGCCCGTCTACTCAGCGAGTACACACACACTCAGCAGCGGCTGAAGCAGCGCATCACTCTGCTGGAGCGGCAGCTCAATCACACGGACTGCGGCGCAGAGGCGAACAATGACGTGGATGCAGGTGCAGAGTCGAACAATGAAACTGACCATGTGCCTGTTGCTCATATAGATACATCGCCACAACGGAGTAATGTGTAAATAGAGGACAAAAAGAGCCCTATATTAAACCATTAACTGCCTCACCAAGGAGACTTTAGAGCCGTACTTCCTGTAACCCTTTGAGTATAGGAAAACCTCATGACGCCTTTTTAACTTCCATTGTGAGAAAGTTTTATGAGTTAAGCTGAGTGTAAAGAGATGTCTGCGTGTCAATAAACCTGAAAAGAAAGTGGACAAAACTGCTATGACCAAGCAGTCTTGGAGTTCTTGTCTGTGCCAAAACCAGTAAATTGGATGTCTTTTTGAAGGTCCCATATTGGATAGAATCAGATTTCCTTTCCTGCTGAATTACAAGGCAGATCTAGGTGTTGAATAAATAGTGTAAAAGTTTCAAAACACTTGGTTCATGGGGAAATGTACACAGCCTGTATTCGTCAACTGTGCCATTTAGACTTCTGTTAAGTTTGTGATGTCACAAGCTTACAATTA
Organism: Brachyistius frenatus; assembly: GCF_029030835.1. Lineage (NCBI taxonomy): Eukaryota > Metazoa > Chordata > Actinopteri > Embiotocidae > Brachyistius > Brachyistius frenatus. The sequence goes on from NW_027210633.1 coordinate 305,221, forward strand.
TGTCATATGTCCGCCCTCAGCACGGCCCACTGTCCAACCTTTTATACAATAGAAAGCACTGAGCACTCATTCTGCTGCAGAGCTAGCGAGCTACAATACCGAAGAAATCCTGTGGTTGGTCTGGGCGTGTGTCACTCAGAAAAGAGTCAGCCAATCAGAAGAGAGGGAGGTCATTAATGTCAATGTGCCTTGAAGATACAGACACAAAACAGTTTGTTCTTTGTGGAGCTCTAGAGAGGAAATATAAAGGTGGTGGTACTTTCAAAAGTTATTTTTATGGCGATCAAGATTGTAAAAATACCAGCAGAGCACACAATACGGGACCTTTAAAGGGTGGCTGTAAATCAAAGTGTGGAGAACACATTACTGATGAAGTAAGAAGTAAATTAAAAACCTGCTAATTAAGTTTATATGAGGTTAACCATTTTCGAACTAAAAAGCTTTGAAAGCTGCTGGATGTCACAGTTTTTGGCTCACCCGTCAACATGTGTTTGCTTGCATCAGCGGAGGGATTCAGTTCTCTCGACATGTTATATATTGTGCTCTGACTCTGCTGCTACTCTTGGGAACAAAAAAGTCCAAGGAGAGATGGTAGACCGAGTTCACATACACAAACACAATTATTTTCCAGTGTCCCTATTTTCCAGATGAGATCTTAATCAGACAATGTTTACTAAAACAGCCTTCTGACTTTTTTCTTGCATTGAAATGGTTTTAAAACTCACGCAGTTTTTTTTATTTGGCACTAATTAGCTTCAATTTTTGTTGCTATAAACCTCATCAGTCTCACATAAAAACGAATAAGCTGCCTCCTCTGTTTGCACTGAGTTAGTCTCATTATTTTATGCAAACTCACTCTCTGAGGAGAGGGACCGGGGATTTTCCAGTTATTCAGCCTCTGCATTCCAGGATACAACTCAACCACATGAGCAGTGTTGATAAGCGCAGCTGGAACAATGCCTCTGCAGCAGAGCTGGATATAATAAAGAGATAGCTGGAGGTAATGGGTGCATTATCCCCCTGCAGCTCCTGAAGGAGTTTGTGGTATCAAGCACCGTGAAAAGCCTCCAGTTACCTGCTATGGACAGCTTAATGTCAATACATTCTCTCTCTTTTTGCATTGACACAGATGAGAGGTAAAGCACTTTATAGCCACAAACTTGTGTTGTCAGCAGTACATGTAGATCTCAATCTTGGCATAGATAAGGGTCGACCGAATTGAAACGCGTCACTTTAATGTAGTTAAAACAATGCTATTCTATAATCTGAACTTCACCTTACCACCAAACTTGTTTAAACCAAGACGCTGAGATATATTTTGGCCTAAACTATCCTAGATTAGTAGTTACTGAGAGCAGAAAACAGTCAAAAAGACAACGCCAACTTTGCTATATATGGATTGTGTTTGCATCAAAATTTAGCCTGGCTGTCTTTTGAACACGTTTGAATCTAAATCAGACGCAAAAGTGGAGAGAAGCCCCTACATGGTCTTGATGTATAGCTTTGGTAATTCCAGAGTATAGCATCTGCTCAGTGTTTCATGGGTAATCCAGAATGAAACAAGTCCAAATTTTTAAAGGTTGAATTTAAGAAGAATATATGTGATGTTGGAGTCAGATGCTTTATGTTTGGATTAAAGTACCATCAGTTCAGAGGGATCTGACAGTGGTGACAACATTTTCTCAGCCAGCATAAAGGCCAGAGTATAGATAAAACATTCAAGTAAAAGTCCAATAATTAGCTTTTCAAACAGTTTTTAAATGAATCTTCATCAGCACATGGATCTTGCTTAGTTGTCAGAGACAGCTCCTTGACATGTGAGCTGGTATGATTTCATCTACAGATCTTTTATTGTCTGTATTGGATTGTATGAGAAAAGCACAAAAGTTTGTGGTTGACTTTGGAAATAGGAATTTAACAAAACAACATTGAATAAATGTCCATGAACGAGCTGCGTGAAGAGTTTTCAACCAATTCAGTAGATGTTGTAGCTCCTCTTCTCCATTTTAAACCGGGATGAAAACTGTAATCTAAAGCACCTGAATACATATTTAAACTCTACACAGATTTGATTATTTCTGACTGGTTATTTCACTTCCTTTTTTTTTTTTCTCTCAGATTTGTGTATCAGAACTGCTTCCTTCTCCCAATAATCAACTGATAACCTCTCACATTTATCTGCTGTCCCCGTGTATAAAACTGATTACACACTAATGCTTCACTATTAATAATCTAATGATCTAATGAATCATTTATAATAATATATCAGAAAGGGACCACAATAGGACTTTTACTTTCATACTTTAGCTATATTTTGCTTCTAACACTTCTGTACTTTTACTTCAGTAGGATTTTTTATTTTCAGGCCTTTTACTATTAATTGAGTATTTCTACTCTGCTGTATTGGTACTTTTACTTAAACAAAATGACCCAACTGCCCTGTTGCTCTTATGCACCAATCACAACCAATCAATGGCAGTTAAATCTGAGCAGGTCACATCCACATGAGTTCCACTCTTAAAAAATAACACCTAAATATGTTTCAGACCTTGATTGTTGCTATCATATGACCGTTATAATGCTAATTCAAATAGCAACATTGGAAATCAAGGCTCACCTTACAGGACGTGCAGCTGTTTGTTATGTTAAAGTCACAGAAATGAAGTGATAGTGCTGAGCTTGTAGCTGCTCCATCTGCCCGAACACTGGTGTCAACAGGTGCGCCGTATGTCATGTGTGAAGGACAGCTGGTGCAGTGTGTCATGTGGGCCTCGTGCGCTTGGACACTGCAGGGAATAAAAGGACTGGAAGAAAAAAAAACACTTCACACAGAATAGTTTCAGAATAGAACTATATTGTTTGTAACAGCTTACAAACGGTATCTGCGGCTTATCATTCGGAAGTAACATCCCCAATCACTGGGATTCACTGCATGGTGTGAGCGAATCTACTGTCTATGACAAAAAGTGTGACAGCAAAGGTACCCCAACCCCCTCTGTATAGACAAAACTATTCATTTTTCTTTAATGTGTCAAGTTAGGACAAATAATTCAACAGAATGTAGCACTTGTCTCGATACCTGTGACCACTGTAGAAATTAGAGCAAACGAACATATGATTTCTCCCGTAAGAACTGTGATTGAATGTGAAGATATAGAGGAAACGAAACGCTGCACGGCTGCTCGTATGTATCGGAGCTGGGAGACCGCAACGTGCTGTCTGCGGTCCGTGGACTGATTGGCTGAGACTTTCCACTGGGACTAATGCATGGGCTAGCGCATTCGCATGTGCAGGCTGTGCTTGGGTCCATCCACCCGCTCCAACTTCTCAAAGTGTTTCCTAGCATTACGGATGTTGATGAGAGTGGCTGCAGATGCTGGAAAAAAAGGTGACATGAATTATTATTATTATTATGCAGATTTTTTTTTCTTTACAGTACCAGGAGCGATCACAAAGTTCTGAGTCTGCTCCTGTTGCACAGCAACGTGCACAAACCAGGTGGAAGCTCAGACCTTTTTAACCAAGTGTTCCCAGTTACACATGTTTTTGTGACCGCTGGTGTGCATTTGCGATGACACTATGCACCTGAAACTAAAGCACAGAGTGCATATCAAAGTTTGTGTTCTGTTTGAGGAACAGAAAGGAGTCAGAGTGAGCCAAATGTGATTAGTAGGAGAGGCGGGGAGCAATGATTGTGTACCATCGCACAGTTCAAGTTGTTTGCATCGCATGTTTTCCCTCAGACGTTTCAGTGTCGCGGTATAACTCGGTGTTGACGGTCTGACCCGGGCGGACTAATTCAGGGGTCTAAACCCTACGACGGTCTAAGAAAACCCACCTACTCGTGCTCCTGACCTGATGGGACCTTTTTTCGGTCTTGGAGTGATGATCGACCCCTCTTGAAATGCAAATGTCACTCAAAACACTTCACACAGCTCGTTGCTTCATTGCAGCGGACCTTCTAAAGAATTTCAGAGGTCTCCGTTGCCAATTTTCTGAATTAGACAAAAATTTTGATCTGTGCTTTTTTTGGTCAAATCCATGGTGAAATCACAAATGTTCATGAAGCATTGGCCACAAAAATGCGTGTAACACGGGTGCTAATTTTGATGAAGCAACATAACTTGGAAAACGTACTCATGAAGGTTCCACCTGCTCTGTGAACATGAACTGTGCTGCACGTAATAGGATCAGTCTCTGCACTTTGTGCTTACCCCACAGAGAAATATTATCTTCACTACTTACGAATGGAGGGGTCAGACATGATGACCATGACATAAGTGTTGGAGGTGAAGACGTCAATGAAGGCCGCAAAGTTGGAGTTCCTCACTTCCATGCTCTGGAAAGAGGCTGCAAGTTTACTGAAATAAAAAATAAATAAAGAATCAAACACGTCAAAAACAAATTCAGCAGATGGCCTCTAGAGAGAGAAGAGGGATGTCTTTGCTGAGTGAACTTACCTACAGCTGAGTTTGAACTGTTTGATAATGTTACTGATCTTCTCGAACCTGTGAGCGTCGCGCTGCTCTTTGCACTGATAGTGGGAGATCACCTGCGTTTACAAAGCACATTGGAAAAAAGAACAACAAATTACTTTCACTCCTCGACGCAGGTTTTTCCGCCCAGACACTGCCGAGTCACAGAAAGCAGTCGCTCTCACCAGGAAGGTGGCTCTCTCAAACAGAAGAACTTCATCTGCTTCTATGATCTGTGCAAAATTTCTCAGGTTTGTCTCCAGCTGCTGGACGTTTGGGATGAGCTGGTACACTATGCTGGACCACGCCTGCAAAGACATTTTAAAAGGCTTTTTAGTACATCAACTTCATCAGCTGTGATTTTCAAAAGACGGCAGGCAGTCAGGTTCACAACCTTATAGAGGGTTTCATCCCAGATCGATGTCCTGAAGCATGTACAAGCCAAAGGCCTGGACAGTCTCTTCAGATCCTCTTCACGTTCCTTAAAGATCTGCAAAGGCAGAAAAGACATGAACATAAAGGCAGTGAAGCAGGTCGCTTTATGCATTTTCCTGCAGTCCCAACATCAAAAACACATGAATAAATACATTAAAGAGAAATTGTAACATCATAAACTTTGCCAATATAAGGAAAATTAACAATAAAAGTGTGACGTGAAGAAAATAATTTCGGCTTTGAATATTTATATTACGGTTGTGGTCAACATTACAGGCACCTTTACTTTGGTGCTTTGGACAGCTGAAAAAGACAATACCACCCAGTCAAAAAAAATTCACATTTTCTCCTTGTCTCATCTTGGTTCCTAATCATCCTTTATGACTATTTTGTTTTAATTCGATTTAAAAAAAAAAAAAAGTTTTTCTTGTCTGTTATGCCAGATGAGCAGATGAACCATATCGTTTTCTCAATCTCCAGAGATAAACTGTTTGTCTGAAACAAAGGATTAGTTTTGTTTGACCTCAAGATAAAATGCCATGAAAAGGTAAACTATGAAATTATTTTCTTGAATGTGACACGTCCGTCTTATTATGGACTGTAGTTCAAATTAATTTAACACTCGTTTGTTTTGGTTTTCATTCAAGAAAGCAAAAGTGTGTAACTGAGAGGAGAACAGCAGTACTGACGATGTATCAAAGTCAGCTTAAACTCACCAAATCTCTCTGGTCTTCCTGCACCAGGTCCATTTTGTGCACGAGACAGAACACTTTGGCATCGGGGGAGTTCTGCAGGATGGCCTCCAGACACGACTGGTAATAGTGCATGTCTTTCTCCAGCTCCCGGCTCTCGACATCGAATACGTAAATAAGAACCTCTACATTCCTGAAAATGTTGTCCCTCTGGCTGGTGAAGTAGTTCTCCATGAACGTGTCCTGCCTGGAAAAGCACAGAGGAGTGTTTAACCGGTGGGGGGAGGGAGGGGGGGGGGGACTTTAAAAAGTCCAAAATGACAAATGAAGAACAAATGCGTTTTACCCTCCACAGTCCCACAGGTTTAGAACCAGATTGCCAAGAAAGCGTACATGGGAGTGCTCCACGTCAACTACATCAAACAAGAGGAAGACGGGATTTTTAAAGATGACAATTAACCCAGCATTAAACATATATATATATATATATCTTTGTGTAGGTCTACTCTTAAACTTTCTTACTTGTCGCTCCAAGGCGACGTGTGTCTCGAGCTATGTAATTGGCAAAGATGATTGATCTCATACTGGTCTTCCCCGACCCGCTTTTCCCCATCAGAAGCACCTGGAAACACAAACGCAGGCGATGATTCAACACCACTGACGTCAAATGAAAAAGCTGTCCACCTGTCGTGACACATTACAGGAGTACGGTCAAAGGTGTCGGAGAACAGCTGGATGCAGTAAATGCACGAGCTGCAGGTACAGTCACACCGCTGCGACGCAGCGAGGAGGCAACGACCTTTTTCTTCATGGCTGTGCTTGACATCCCCCTCGGCAGACACGATGTTGAGCGCTTCTCTGAGCTGCAGGTCAGGTGACTTCAGTCCGCGTCCGCAAGCGGCTCTCCTCTTCCTCTCCTCTTCCTCTCCTTCTGCTGCGGAGACAACACGTACACCACCCACATCAAACCCGCATTAAACGCTTACATTATGGACGCATCGGAGCATATTTAACTAGCCGTGGTGGGATTACACCCCGAGGCCTCAGTAAACAGCTTTCTAAATTCATTTAAACTGTCTTTCTCCGCTCCGGATAAACACCGAAGCTAACGCTAACGTAGCACGTTGAAGATAAAAGGCAGGTGGGTTAGCTTAGCTCAACTAAACGGTGAGCTCGTTACGTTGAAATCCAGCAGCGTGTCGCGTACTTACCCCGAGAGGGTAGAAAAGGTCGGTTATATGTTCAGACTACTGCAGACGACCACTTTCTTACTCGTTTCTGACAACACGGCGGTGTGCATTACTTTATAGAAGCAGGCAGTGAAGATCAGCTGCTTCCTGTTTACGCCAAAAGTCACATGATCGGCTGGAAGGAGCAGCGAGCCCCGAGTTTTGTCTCACAGACGCTTTGATTTGGTCACCGGGTTGTTTTCACCTTCAAGGACACGTCGGATGATGTATTAATGTTTAGGTTCGGGTTGTAAAATGTAAGCTAAAGGTTAGGACAGTAGATCAGGAATTTTGTTTGAGATTTTGGGAGCAAGAAAGTTAAATACAGAGAGAAATAAGCCCACAGCTTCATCTAAGTGTAAACAAATTCTTCTAGTTTTACTAGATAGCAGGAACAATTAAATATCAAATTGCCCTAAACATTTATAAATACAAGTTTACAGACATCGCAGCTGGAAGATCAACTTCAGGATGTTTCTACGAGACTTTTCAGAGGGTTCTTCTAAGTATTCGTATTTACAACGAATTGTTTAAAGTGTTGTGGATTTAAACTTGGTGGCTACAGAGCAATTTATGAATGAGTTTAGGCAACTCATCAACACGCAAAGAAATCCCTGACGTAAACAGCATTCAAATAACACAGTTTTCAGTCTTTTTGTAAATAGATAAAGGTCGTTTCTGTTTACACTGACAGCCACGTGTTTTAACGACCAAAGTAACACCGATCAGGGACGACGGAAGAACTTCAAACCACAGAAACTCCCAATAAACAATCACAGATAACGTTTACGACGTAGTCTTACTTTATTTAGATGTTTGGATTTATTTTTGAAAGGTTGTGAGGGAAGTAGCCTTCTACTCTACACTAGTGGTATTTCGACCAAAAATGCTGTTAGAAGAATTGGTTACTGTAAATTATCGTCAATACCTTTTTGTAGTTATTATCATATCCATACTGATACCATTCATATGATTAATATATATATATATATATATACACTTACATTGACGCAAATTTAATGAATATTGCAGTGCCACTCAGTGGCCAATAGAGGGAAGAGAACGGTTGATTTCAAACACACTCAAGTCAGAGGATATTATTATCATCACACCTGATAATAACTTTGAAAATAAAAATAAATACTCCAAAAATGCACATTGAGTAAGCGGGTAAAATATCTAAAAAGGTAGTATTTATGGATCTATGGTTGTTGTGTTAGAATGCATTGCTGATAATCAGGTATAATGAATGAATAGTCACTAATAAAATGTAATTTTACATGAATGCACTGACGTTTTAGAGGCCACATTGTTGGATTTCTTCTGCATGCAATACAGCAGAATATTAAAAATGTTTAAGGGGAATAATAATTTTCAGGGGTGACAACAGATAGGGTAGCTAATTTGGACCACTTGTCTTCTTTGGGTTGAGAAGCAAATGAGACTTCATTGGCAAGAAGAAAAAAATCTGCACTTAGAAATATTAAACTAAGGCAGGTAGATACACTTCATGCACACAATGGGATTTATGTGATTATAATATACATATTTAAATTATTGTTCTGTGTATTATTCAGTTGCATCAAAGTGCAAGTGGTTTGTATTTTCTATAGATGTCGGTACGTTCATAATGTTGACAGATGAGACCCTTCGTCTCCCGTTCGTCCCCCCACGGCTCTAAGTGTCAATACATCAACGTAAAACCACAATGCAATCTCTGATGTCAAACAGTCGAGGATGTACAGCGTGTGATGCTGTGGAATTCACTTTCAAAATGGGCTTTTCCCTACAGATGGAATATCTGTGGTTACCTACAACTGATTAATTAGTTCAATAAAAAAAGGAAAAGACTTACAAGTATTATAAAATTTTATTGTTTACTTTCTGTTTACTCTCCAAACTAACCCTTTCCCAAATGATCAACGAAGATACCGAAGATGACCAGACAAACACACAGGCTAATCATCCTGGATCTTCTTAACATATTGATCACAAATAAAATAAAATAAATCAACAGAAGAATTGACCAATAAAAGGGGGGAGGTCTTTCACACTGATAACAGGAAGAAAAAAAATGCATATATGCTGTCTGCAATCAGGCAGACATGAACAAAAAAATGCAATTCTATTGTCCAAAACCTTAAGCTTATTCACCACAAGTATATGAAATTAGCCTTTAAATACAGGGTAATAACTGCCACGCTCTGCTCAGTATTTTAATTTATATAGTTCTTAAATAGACATATTTAACAATAAGGCCGAATTAGATCTCTATCGTTAAATATACATGTTTAAGAAGCACACGTTTTCCATAATCAACAATCTGTTAGTTTCTGTTATCACCAAAAAAGGTGCCCGAGGAATAATTGTATTGACTTTGATGTTATTTTAAGCACAGAACCAACAACTGTGGGAGAAAAAAAACCCAATGGTACAGTAGATCCTTGACAGAAACACACCAGATGTACAAAGGAGAAAAGATATGATGTAAATAAAAAGAGTGTATTTATCAGGTAGTGCTCGGGCGTGCAAGTCGCCTGCAGTCAGTCTTTACATTTGATCTCGGAGTTTGGCGAGCCGTTGAGACAGTTCATCCTTTGGAAGAGAGAGACAGAGAGACATCAGTGAGGAAGATGAGAGATTATACACTGCTCAAAAAAATAAAGGGAACACTTAAACAACACAATGTAACTCCAAGTCAATCACACTTCTGGGAAATCAACCTGTCTAGTTAGGAAGCAACACTGATTGTGAACCAATTCCACCTGCTGTTGTGCAAATGGAACAGACAACAGGTGGAAATGAGGCAATTAGCAAGACAACCACTATAAAGGAACGGTTCTGCAGGTGGTGACCACAGACCATTTCTCTGTCTTCATCCTTTAGGGCTGATTTTTGGTCACTTTTGCATTTTGCCAGTGCTCTCACCACTAGAGGTAGCATGAGGTGTCTACAACCCACAGAAGTTGCTCAGGTCGTGCAGCTCATCCAGGATGACACATCAATGCACCCTGTGGCAAGAAGGATTGCTGTGTCTGTCAGCACAGTGTCAAGAGCATGGAGGAGACACCAGGAGACGTGGAGGGGGCCGTAGGAGGACAACAACCCAGCAGCAGGACCGCTATCTGCTCCTTTGTGCAAGGAGGAACAGGAGGAGCACTGCCAGAGCCCTACAAAATGACCTCCAGCAGGCACCAAGATTGGCAGCTTCTCTATTGGTGCCCTGTGCTCTTCACGGATGAGAGCAGGTTCACACTGAGCACATGTGACAGACGTGACAGAGTCTGGAGACGCCGTCTCGGTTTGGCGGTGGGTCAGCGATGGTCTGGGGAGTCATTTCTTTGGAGGGCCGCACAGCCCTCCATGTGCTAGCCAGAGGTACCCTGACTGCCATTAGGTACCGGGATGAGATCCTCAGACCCATTGGAAGACCATATGCTGGTGCAGTGGGCCCTGGGTTCCTTCTGATGCATGACAATGCTCGGCCTCATGTGGCTGGAGTGTGTCAGCAGTTCCTGCATGATGAAGGCATCGATGCTATGGACCGGCCTGCCCGTTCCCCAGACCTGAATCCAATCCAGCACATCTGGGACATCGTGTCTCGTTCCATCCACCGACACCACGTCCACCACAGACTGTCCAGGAGTGGACTGATGCTTTGATCCAGGTGTGGGAGGAGATCCCTCAGGAGAACATCCATCGTCTCATCAGGAGCATGCCCAGGCGTTGTAGGGAGTGATACAGGCACATGGAGGACACACACACTACTGACCCTCATTTTGACTTGACTTGAGGAATTTCCATAGAAGTTGGATCAGCCTGTGATCTGATTTTTCTACTTTTATTTTGATTCTGAATCCAGACCTCCATGGGATAATGATTTTGATTTCCATTGATCATTCTTATGTTATTTTGTTCTCAACACATTCCACTATGTAATGAATAAAGATTTTCAACTGGAATATTTCATTCATTGAGATCTCGGATGTGTTGTTTAAGTGCTCCCTTTATTTTTTTGAGCAGTGTATGTGCTATTCACACATTGACAGTCTTTGCCTGATTTATTTTGCTGTTATCACATTTCTGATATCTTTTTCATTCAATGCATTTAAATGTGAAGCATGTAAATGCTTCACATTTATATACATTTACAAGCAATCAGGTCCGTGTAGTCGTAACAAAAATGTGATTAAAGGCAAGTGTACCTGTTCTGCAGAGGCTACGCTGGTTCCCACTGATCCTGTCTGTCCTTGAGGCAGCTCCATGTTCAGGTCCAACCTACACATGAAGCGCACAACAACAATTAAGACATTTAACACTTAAATGAAAAGGAAATATCTGTCAAAAACACAATTTGATTGGCTCTTAAATATCTATGATACCAACACATGCTACAGAGTCTGTGCCGATATAACTGTATTGGTACAAATGATGTACTGCTATATGTGATTTAACTTATTTAACAAAGAATGTTGAGACCAAAAAAAAAAAGGTTACCCTGCTTCATCGGCCATTTCATGCATCAACGACTCCACTTGATTCTGAAACACACGTTGCATGTCAGGGTTACACTCAAAGTCTTTCAAAGCTGCTGTCAGACAACAGAGAGAACAAAGCACCTGTGGTGTTGTGAGAGTTGTTGTGCTGCTCATGGTGTCCTCCATCTGGGCTGTCTGAACGTCCAGAGTTTCAAACTGGTGCTCAAATTTGTCCATGAGAGCTGAGATCTGGAAAAAAAAAAAAAAAAAAAGGATTGACGCATTGTTTTATCAGTTAATGACATTGTTTTTAGTTTCAAAGATGTCCCTGTTCGACATGGAAGGCGCCGCACCTTTTCCAGGTTCATACTCTTCAGAGTGGCGTCCATTCCTTTCACCACTCCAGCCATAGATTTTGTGACCTGAGAAAAACAAACCTCATCACTAAAATGTTTTTCTAAAAAGTATGAAAAGCTGAACTTCAGCCTCTTGACGGATTTTCTAGGCCTCTACAGCAGTACGTTCTGCACCTGGTTCATCGTGACCGCCGTTTGGACCCTCGCTGCCACTGCATCGACCCGAGCGCTCATCCTCAGGAAGTTCACTGACTGGTTCTTCTGTCTGATGGCGTTCTCTGCGTGGATCCTCGCCACTTCAGTGTTGCCCTTCTGGATGGCCTGGAGGTGACACGAGAGTAAACGTGATTCAGTCACATCTTCAGCAGCGGTCTTATCTTGACGACTGGCTTCAGAAGAAGAGCTGCTTACCTTCTTCACTTTGGCCTTCTCGATTTTCTCCTCTTTGTCGCATTTCTTAGAATTTCTTTGGAGATCTTTGGCGACAAACTTTAAATTGAAGAGATGTTCTGGGATGTTAAGTTAAGGACTAAACAGAAACAAAAACAAACTTGACCACTTTGGTTACTGTGGGCAACTTTAAAAACTGTGAAAGTTGCAGGAGGAATTTACAGCAGCAGGGACTCCTGACCTTTATTGTCACTTAGTTGCCTCAACTCAAATCCTGATAACTTGATTAAATACTAATTTATTTATATGAAATTGCATTCACGCCTTTCACCGTACTTCAGTGGCGCGTACAATACTAGCAGACAAACTTTCAGGGATGCAGTCAACATCGCAATAAAAGTCAACGTCGCTGCTTTCAAGCTCATTGTGTCAGTCCACTAACGAGTACCATAGCAGTCCCCGGCCTTGCACGAAAATGATTTTCCAGAGTTTCATAATGAGGCATAAAGATTTTAAATGTAGTAAAAAAAAAAAAAATACAGCACTGGTATCAGTTTTCTACTCTAACTTGAGGTGTGTGAATCCATATCGGGGGTAGAATATTTTGGAGTAGCACCGCTCACATTTAAATAAATAACTTCAGTCAAAGTAGTCAAATATCCTGTTTACTAAATATACGCAAGTATTGAGATGATTGTTTATAATACAAAGAAATGAATATGGGCCATCATGAAATTTTATAAACACACACACACACACACACTAATTTCATTATTGGCCTAGAAATTCCAGTATCAGTCTGGATGTGGGTGACAATTGAAATAGCTGGCATTTGTTATTTACCACGACTGTTAGTCTGAACTTAATAGCCACGCCGATATAAGCACACGTTATGTAATAACAAGCTATTTTGGGAGTTTCCTTTTAATTAGCCTTTGTTTATTTCGCTCCCGAAACACCAACGTAGCTCTGGAGTTAAAAATAAATAAATAAATAAATAAAATAAAAACATGTTTACCGTGTCTTTACTTTAATATTAGAGGTATTGCCTCACACCCTGACTTCACGGTTCAGGTGCTGTGTTTCCAGCTATTAGCGAAAGGAAGCTTTCAAGGCCTTCAGCCTGGTCCTGTCGCGGTTTCCGACGCCTGAAGCGACGTGTAAATAGTCAGGACATTTAGTAAAGGTCGTACTTTGGTCGATATTTGACATATTTAGCGACGTTTCAGACGTCTGTCACACCTAAATCTCCCCCCTCCAGCCCCGTCAGAGAGTATCGTGTTGTGTTGTTCTCCTCTAGCTCCTGTGTTGACGTTTCACCACCAGTCTCTTCTGTCGCCACCGTTTAAAAAAAAAAAAAAAAAAAGGATACTTTCCATGGCAGGCATTTGGAGGCGCCTGAACAACTACAAATCCTTACAGACGAAAAAAATAATTAAAAAAAAATCGTGAAATACAAGAATACGTGTCGGTACAAACTTCAGCCTTTTCGGGGTTTCGGTCTTCGTCTTCCGTACTTCCTGATGTCTTACCAAAATATGAACGACGTCATTGTCACGTGGTGACGGTATTCCAGTCAAACGTCACGAGGGAGCTCCTCCTCCTCCTCCTCCTCCTAAAATGTGAATGAAAATAAAAAAAAATAAAAAAATAAAAAAATAAAAAAAATAGCCGCTAAAATTAAAGAGATTTTAAATGTTTGAATTAGGACGCGAATGCGGTCGCTGAGTGAATACAGTCGGGTAAAAGTGCGTGCGGCGTTGCAGCGGCGGGGCGGTGGGCGGCGAGAGCGGGTTGATTAATGATTAGATTTACGGTGTGGAGAGAGGAGGATGACTCACTCCCGTCTGATGTGATGTTCACCCCGCAACAGCTCGGCAGTGCGGTGGCACGCCGGGACCCGAGAGCCTGACACACTATCGCCGTGCTTCCGCCAATACAAGTCAAACTTTTTACCAAACTGCTTTCAGACGCGCCCGCGGCGCCGCCGAGACGCGCTGTTTGGTTTAAACTTGAGCGGCTGTCACTTCGGTAGTTCAGAGACAGAGAGACAGAGAGAGACAGAGACACAGAGAGAGACACCCGGGCGTCGTGATTTACCGTAAATGTCGTGACGCCTGATTGCCATGGAAACAGTGCTCCTGCGCTGAGACGAAAACTGTCCGTGTTTTAACTTCAGCGTCAAATCTTAAAAAAAAAAAAAAAAAAAAAAAAAAGGGGGGTCGGATAAACCTGTTGGATACCTGACTGCTTTTTCTTTTTCTTTGCTTTTCTCTTGTCTCTGCTCTGGCTTTACTTTCCTCTGCCATTCCGCCACAAACCAGGTGAGTTTTTTTTTTAATTTGTTTTTTCTGCTCTATTATTATATCTCATACCGGCAAAAATTAAAAGGTTCTGTTATTATTATTTTTTTTTCCCTCCTTCCCTCAACATATTGTTCAGTTTCAACCAAAAATATTGGCCTGCATGCTCCGACTGGCTGTCAACTTATGAGCTGCATCCGCGTGTTGCAGTCAGTATAAACAGGCTCTGATGGTGGCACTGGAACTAATTACCAACATTTTGAGTTGAGAAAACCACATGCAATGACTGTATTGAAGCATTCAAGAATAAAAGTGGCACCACCAGCATGTGTATCTCCGGATCACGACCATCCGTATGGCTCCACAATACAGTCAGTAAAATGCCACAATCCACTCACCAGGCTTGCTGGTTAAATATTTTATGAGTTTCAGAGCCGGTGCCACTGCAAGTGGTGCATTTCGTGTCGTTTTTTTTGCGCACAGGGAGAGAATCCAGGAGAGCCTACGACTGATGCTTCATTCAGTGGCTGTATGACTCATATAGTCTTTATCTATAAAGAAGCCAAGTGGCAGAAGAGCGGTCCTGCTGCAGGACCGAGCTGATGTAACCCCTGAGATTCACTAGAGGCTGCTGTGGGGCCACACTGTCCCTGTGCCCCGAGTTTGCAGGCTGCCGCTGACTGACTGCATTTTTGCACCTGATGACGGTCAAACACAAACTGATGATGCACAGGGCTGGTCACTTAATGCGCACTCAACAGATGAGCAGGAGCTGTTTAACAGGCCCAGGCCACTTTAAAAAAAAATAGACAAAAATCAACACGGTTTGATATTTTTTAAACAGACCTAAAACATATATTTAAAAGTATTGTGATGCCGTTTTTGTCTCGATAGTTCCATTTTCATTTATTATATTTAATGCAATAATATGTTTTCTGTTGTCTTTATCCGAACAAGAACTAAAAATGCTAAAATGAAGGAAAATAATTATTTAAAAAAAATTGTGCCAGAGTAAAATATGATAAAGATTATTCTGACATTTACAAGGCACAAAACAGATGGTGAAAGTTGGTGCCTCTTCACATTTTCAGGCTTTAGGGAATTTTACATATTCACTGTAGCTCAAAGACTACATTTCATAAACAACTGCTTTGATTTTTAATGAATTTGGACAACATATTTGCTGGTAGTATCATGGAGCAGCAGGAAAAAAGCAGCACAGAGTAGCAGCACAACAACAAAACTGTATTAATGTAAATTTCTCCATTTACACTATATGTACAAGCTTAAGCTCTGCTGGTAACAGGCTAAAAATCGGACATTTGCCTCTGTACTGAATGAGTCAGTGCACAATAATGATGACGTACATTATTTCCCTCTTATTTGTAAGCGTTTTGCAAAATTCATGCAAATACAATGACATCAGCAGTCCAGAAATAGGGATATTAACCAAATGCCGATTATAAGCAAAATTATGCAGTCTGGTGTATAATCACAGCAATGTATACGCCCTGTTTGGCATGGTCGAAATTAGATTCAGCATACTCCTTCCTCAGAGGCAGATATACAGGTGCAACATAAATAGATGAGTCCAGCTTGTCTCGTCTACTAACCAGGTTGTCCCTGCATCGGTCAGCTGGTGAATGACAGACAGGTGAGTCACCTGTGAACAGCAGATGGACACGTGATCATGGGAGAAAAACAAGTAAGATGACGTGAGGAGCAGTTCATAATGCTGCTGGAATGTACTTTACCCACGTCAGAAAAAAAAAGTCCCTTTCAAAACTCACAATGGGTTGTGGGAAGGAGGTATTATGTTCTTATTTCACAGCTCAACTAGTCATCGGTCGCCTCTGATCTTCAGTATATTCAGTTTGGATCTGTTTGAGAAATAAGTGTGAGAATACATTTTTATTTGCAGATGAACTGGTTGAATTACCTCGTTCAAGTGCAAACAGAAGGTCAACATAATAACATTACATTTGTTACAGTAAACATAATAAGTGTGAATTTGTTTCTGTGCATTACCAGTGGTTTAATCTCCTACTTTGCCATTCAGTTGACTTTGCCACAGGTTATAATTTTGTTGCCATCTAGTGGCAGCCAGGTAACCACAGAGACATCCTCAGTCCTCAGAGCTGCCCATTACGCTGCGTGTTGACTGGCTGAATTTCAAAATGTAGCAAATAAACAATTAGCAAGTATTCAAACAGAGAGGAATGAGGATGAAAACATCTCTGGCAAAAGCCTTCAACTCACTTATTTGTATATGTTTGATTGCATTTGGGCATTTGAGGCTCGCCGGGGGAAAGGAAAACAAAAGGGAAGATGCCAAGTCTACGAAGGCGGAGACCCGAGGTGCCCAAATTCTCTCCAATGAAGGGACACAAATTTATCTGGATGAAGAGCCAGGAGCCAGAAATAAATGTTAATGTTATGTGAAGTTGCATTTTATTAAAATGTGATACAGGAAACTAACATTATAAATCTAAAATACAATTTCAGAATAATTTAAACAATACTCTTTAATCTTTAGTCATCTTTCTAATTTTCTCTTGTCAGTGTGGCACTGCCTCGATCTCTCATCCTGACTGGCAGCCCTAAATCAGTGACGTCGATGCAGCGACTGCACATGAACCTTAGCAGAAGAGAGAGAGAGAATATCATCATTCTTCGTAGCTAAGACGTAGGCCAATATAATTTAATAGGGAACCATAACAGCACAATGATGTACTTGTCCGTTAAACTCATTATGTACTCCTTAGTAAAACTAAATTTACAGTTTGTCATCATTATGATTATTATTTTACGGTATTTAGAGAATAAGGGGAATAAGCATGAGCTTGTCAAATGCCGTGGTCGGCCAAAACAAAGAGGGTGCAGGCCAAACTTGGCCCGGGGCCCCCAAATTGGGCTGCTCTGGCCTAAACATTTAAGTAAAGATACCGATACGGAGATGAGGATGTGGACATGGTACTACATCTATATGCTACTGACAGAGGACAAAAGGACAAGACTAGTGCTTTATGTTTTCTAACTTTTCATTTGCCATTATGAGACATTAGCCACAATGTGATGCAACTTCAGATCTTTTATTTCACAGGTAAGGACGATGGAGCTCCAAACAGAGAAGAGGTTCCACAACTTGACCTTTGAGCAAGTTCAGGCTCTCGACAAAGTCCTGACTGAGGTCATCCCCATCCACGGCCGAGGAAATTTTCCTACACTGCAGGTGAGAGCGAAAGACATCATCCGTGTGGTGAAGGATCGGCTGGTCGAAAGAGACATCCAGGTTAAAGACATACGTCTTAACGGAGCGACGGCCAGCCACGTCCTGGTGAGAGATAACGGTGTGGGCTACAGAGATTTAGACATCATTTTTGGAGTGGAGCTGCCCAGGCAGGAGGACTTTCAGGTGATTAAGGAGGTGGTGCTGGGCAGCCTTCGAGACCTCCTCCCTTGCGGGGTCAACAGACGGAAGATCACCTGTCTGACAATGAAGGAAGCCTACGTGCAAAAGATGGTGAAAGTTTTCAACGAGCATGACAGATGGAGCCTCATCTCGCTTTCGAACAACAGAGCTAAAACCGTTGGGCTCAGATTCGTCAGTTCCCTTCGAAGGCAGTTTGAGTTCAGTGTGGACTCCTTCCAGATAATACTAGATCGTATGCTGGAGTCCTACTGGGAGACTGAAAGGAAACAAGGAGGAAAGTTGGCGCTGAATGCTGGGAGTCTGTCTAAAAGAGAGAAAGAGGATGAAAACAAAAAACAAGAACAATCGAGCATTCCTCGGGATGTTGAAGAGGATGGTGAAAAAGAGTCCGCAATGACAACCAGCGCAAAAAGTCCGTGCCAGGATGAAACCGTTTCTGTGCTTGACAAAGAGCTGCCACAGGACAAGGATGAGCTTGTAGATGGAAAGCAAGAGACGCAGCAGGTGTTGGAACCTGAGAAACTAAACCTGCAGCAGGAGGAAGCGGAGGCAGACGGCATCGAGGATGTTCATTCAGAGGAGGACATCGTGTTTGAGCTGGGTGAAGAAAATAGAGAAGAGAAAGGACGGTTTCATGATGATTTTCCTTCAGCTACATCTCCTAAAGCTTTATTCACAGATGTCAGGGATCCTCTCCTGACACATGCATGTTCAGAGCTCCAGAGTAATGAAGAACTGTGCGAGCCACAAGTTTCCAAGCCCGTGTCCACAGAGCAAACTGAAAAGTCTTCACTGGAAATAGGCCACAGTGAGGAAATTCCTCCGTTCAAAGTAGACATGGTAATCAGCAGGATTGAAAATATCCCAAACCTACAAGATTCACATCACCTTGAGTTCTCTTTTCCTCCTCCAGCTAAAAAGACCTGCAGCACATCACAGGACATTGTGCTGGACTACTGCCCCTCACCAAAGTTACAAAGGAAAATGTCACGGAAGTTGATCAGCAAGCCTGAAAAATGGTCTTTACTGACTGAATTGTCGGACCTTACAACACAGCTGTTTCCACCCATAGAAATACCCAAACCACTGCAGCCAAAACCGCCTTTGATGGACAGTCCTCCAGTTCATGACTCCAAGGCAGAGAACTGTGAGGGAACAGACGTCCTCACAGTTCCCACATGCAGTCCAGGCAGTACACTTCAGGAAGGGACTGGCTCTAGTGAAACTGTCGAACAAACTGTGAAGCCAAAACACTCAAAGAAGCCTCCTGATTCAGAGACTCAAAGCCACGCATGTGTAGCCAGCGGAGCCTCACAGGTTCAGGTGGATGATCAAAAACCCCGGCTGGCAGACGCTGTCCCAAACATATACGGGTCAAGCCCTTCGGTCGGGGCCGCTGGGGAGCCCACCATCGCCGTCGAAGCCGAGTGCATGTACGGAGACTTCGAGCAGGCGATGGACCACCTTCGCCACCGCCTCATCGCCACCCGCAACCCGGAGGAGATCCGAGGAGGGGGCCTGCTAAAATACAGCGACCTGCTGGTGAGGAACTTCAGGCCAGCCAGCGAGATCGAGATCAAGTCCTTGGAGCGATACATGTGCTCCCGCTTCTTCATCGACTTCCCCGACGTGAGCGAGCAGCAGCGGAAGATCGAGGCCTACTTGCAGTGCCATTTCATCGGCAACGAGGAGACGAGCAAGTACGACTATCTGATGACCCTGCGGCGCGTGATCGACGAAAGCACGGTGTGTTTGATGGGACACGAGAGGAGACAGACGCTCAACATGATCACAGTCCTGGCTCTGAGGGTGCTGGGCGAGCAGAACGCCATCCCCAACACGGCCAACGTCACCTGCTTCTATCAGCCGGCGCCGTACATGACGGAGCCCATTTACAACAGCTACTTCATCACTCAGGCCCAGCCCCCCCTCGTCTACCACCCGTACCCGCTACACGTCCACATGCACACGGGCCTGGTGTAGCTACGGTGACGTGCCCACAGGGAGGCATGCGGGCTGCTTTCAGCATGGTGCTCTGCAACGCAGAGGCACAAATGGAAGTTTTAGCGACAACAGGCAACCACGGGCGCAGTGTTGTTTAATGTCTTGAAAGACGATGAAAGGTCCGAACTAAAAGGGGGTCTGGAGGCAAAGCACGTGACCCTTTCAAGATGTACACTTTTGAAGAGGAAAGAAACGCCGGGAGTCCACTTTTCAGAGAGCTTGTCGAGAGGATTTTATTGACGCTGAGGGACTTGGTTTATGGCTGTTTCAGCTCGGTTTTGGCAGGGCTCTGTCCTGATCACCCTGCCCTGTTGAGGAGAATGTTGTCATGTGATAACTCTCTATGACAAGGCGATAAACTTCTCTATCATATAAAACATAATCTATGAAACACCTGCTGGCAACAAATACCTTATTCTGGGTAAAGTTTGAGTCATGATGAATCCTTAACATTTCTGAGGGGTTAAAGCCCCATTTAGCTGTTTCGTGAGTCTCTGTAGAGTAAAATTCAACATGTGGCTAGTCCTGTGTATTCACTGTATAGAAATAGAACAACATTTACTGAGGGTATACATTAGACAAAATCTCTTGTGGTATTTCCATGATATCGTAAGTGTTGTTTTTGTGAATGTAAACACCTCATTTCAGAGAGCTCCAAGGTTCAGTGCCATCAGGGACTGTGGGAAAATGATAAGGCTGGTGAGAGGGGCTTTATTAGATGGAAATAAAACAAGACTTTTTACATTAAAGGTCCTGAAAACGTACAATCATAGTTAAAGTTTTTTTTGGGGGAAAAAAACATCTTATCGGTTACTAAGAGATGAACACTTCAAAGCCGAGTTCAGACTACATGATATTGAACTAAAATATGTGAATCACCCTCTCTCTCTCTCCAGTTGTGTCACAGCTGAAGTAAAGAGCTTTTCCACACACAACATGGTGAAATGAAAGACTGAAAGCTAAAGGATAGACAAATCATACGGTCCTCTTTGTGCGACTCACCAACGGACCGACAGTTTTATTTTCTCCCTCTTACATTGTGCAGGTTGTGGTGGACTAATGTGTTGTGTACCATGTGCTTCGGCCAAGTCACGTCAACAGTTTATGACTCCGTAATCGGGACACAGTAACCATCTTATCAGACAAAAATATTGTGTTGTCTGAATCCAGCCTGTTCTGTTCTGTGTCCTCACACCCAGCGAGGCAGATGGACGCCCACCTCTGAGTCTGATTCTGTTGGAGGGTTCTTCCTGTTAAAAGGGACTTTGTCCTTCAAACTGTTCTTAATGTGGAAATTGTTGAATTTTTGGGTTTCTCTCCATAAAATTACAAGATCTCGACCATCCTGCGTTAAGTGCCCTGGGATGACTTGTGTTGGGATTTGAAGCTATATAAATACAATTTAATAAAACTGAGTTGTATTGAATTGAATTGAATTGGAAAGTTGATCAAAGGTGTACGAGCAACTTAAGCAAACAACCCATCCAACTGTTAACCGATTGTGATCCAAATGTTGCTAAAAACAACAACAATCATGTGAATAGTCAATAGTGCTTTTCTCCAACTGAGCACTGCCCATTTTACAAAAATGGAAGTACAGAAATCTTTCCTGTCGAATAACCAAAACTGTTCAAATTCAGGCAGAAAAACATGTGGCACCTCATAATTCATACTAAAACACGAATCGAGAAAACATGTTTAATGTTGTATTTTAACATAAAAAGAGAATAAAACTGCACCACCCCCATCTTTTCTGACCTCTCTCCTCACCTAATTAACTTTCCTACAGACCCTTAGACAATTACACTGAACCTGTGATCCCAACCAGTGACAGATGTTATGCAGATGTTGAGTTGTGCTTTTGTATTGTAATCATTTTTATCACAGTGCATTATGAACTTGGATCCGTGCCCATACGTCATTAAATTTACCTGCATTATATCAAATAAATTCACCTCTTCCTCGTCTGAGAATCGTCACCAGGATCTGCTTTGGCTTTCTCGTTTTTTGATTTGACAAATCTCTTGAAGTGAACAGCTGAAAATGCAGAGAGCATGTCGAACTCCTGTTCTTCTCACAGACTCTCAGTGTACTACGTGGTGACAGTTGTTTGTTGTCGTGGACGAAGTGACCGCACGTTCTGTTGGGATTATGCCTGTTACTGTGTGCAAAAGTGTTACTGCACATTTCAATTATTTAAGCTGTCTATAGTGCAGCCGGCAGTTCTTGCACTCTGTCCCCGTGTTTGTTCATTGTGTATGCAAAGTACATGTATAAAATATTATTATTATTTTTTTAAACAGACAATGTAAGCACAGGTTAGGATATGTGGGCAAATGTTACACTAAGTCTGAAACTGAAGCACAATTTAAATGCACTTAGATGTTGTCGAGTAATGAAGGTGTTTTAACTGCTTGTGATTCTCCAACTACATATTGAAGACATCTAAAATAGTGTGTGCAGTCGTGCCCCGTGTAACTTTAAAGTGGTCGTATCTATTGTAAGACTCTGGGTTTGTTGTGTATTGTTAAGGAACTGTTATGCCAGTAGAGAAGCTCCAATATGATGTGTAGTTGCTCACGTTGTTGTGTGATAATAAAATATAACACAGCCGCTCTTTGTGTGGAGTCTTGCTTTGGTGGTCTGAGTGACACTGGGACATTTTCAGGGCTACTACTTTGGGCAACTTCAAGTTTTACTCGATTGCATCCTCATCAAATGGAGGTGATTTTGGTGCCATGGCAACACTTGGCATGCAACGTACACAAAATAGTAGCAGCCTGCTGTTGTCTAAATCATTTGCACTTTTCCAGCTTCATCCGCTGCACAGCCGGCACGCTTGGTCGACCTGTTCACCCATCCTAATGCTCAGTACACAGTGAATGTCACTACTTCCTGCTCTAAGGGTGACGCACCCTTAGTCTCATCTCTGTTACAGCACATATTTATGAGATTGTTACATTATTTAGAGAAACAATCCTGAGACCCGTAACAGTTGCTTGGTGTGTTTTATAGTTTAAATTATACCTATTTCTTGTTTTCTGGTTTTCACAACAGTCCGATGATAAGCATTTATATCTTGCTGCATTTATACATCTATTCAGAGTATGTAATCCTAATCCTGACCCTAGTTTTAATACCGAAGAAGCACAATCTTTGTTGGACCATACTTCCTGCACTAACCCTGATCACTCTCATTCTTACTGTTGTAAAAACACATTTTAATGATCACATTTTAGTCACTTGATATGATCAGATCCCCAAAAACGAGCATTCACCTCCTTTCAAGGGTGTTACCAACTAAAATGTCCTCTTACCTCTTCTTATTTCTGTTTAACTCCGTATCATTAACTACACAACACTTTGCTTTGACCCCTTATCGTCCTAAAAGTGACCGTTACCTCTTTACGCATCAATCCATTTTAATTCCAACGATCCTCCAGCATCTCTGCAGTTTCTAGGTGTGGTGTGGTGATGCGTCACAGCTCAACCTTGTTTGCTCCTCGGCTGACTCACCCCCCAGCTTTCAGTGTATTAATGCAGTTAGGCAGCTGCGAGTGGTACAGTCAGGTTTATGACTACCTGCCTATCGCAGTCAATAGACAGTCGGCAAAAACTCTTGAATCCCTGCCTTCGGTGGTTGTTTACAACCCACCATAAAGAAAACAGATGAGTCAGTCCCAGCGCTGGTGAATAAGCCCTTCAGGCTCGAACACGAACAGACATCACTTAGGTTAGACATGGAAAATTTTCCAAGAGAAATCCAATTTTTTTTTATTTAAAAAAAGAAAAACACATACAATCAAAACATCATGTATAAAAGACAGTCATATAAGCTTATTCCGCCTACAGCAGAATGTTATTGTCGTATTTGTCGTCCACTAATCTAATGCTTTGAGGCAAGACTAAGCGCCACCTACTATAAGAAAATAAGATCGTAGTCTTCTCACACTCAGCCGCAATACTTTCAAGACACCAGTTAATGCTGCCGCTCCAAGCACCGCACAGAGAGATGCTGATTTGTGTGTTTTATCTGTAAAAACCTGACACTCACCAAACTGTAAAACGACCTCCAAGGCCTCCCTCTCATGTCAGTGACCACACACACGCACACACTCACACGCACACACTCACACACACACACACACCCACACACCCACACAGAGGGAGGGATGAGGAGGTGTGTTTGGTTTAATCTGGGAATGTGAGTCCTCTTTTCTAGTATCTCCTGGCTGGACGCCGCCTCAGATAATTTAGTGCAATGTTCGCACGACTGAGATTTATAGAAGAAAAAAAAAACACGAAAAAACTTCAGATCAGTCAGGAATCACAGAGTATGAAGAAAAGAAATAAACACAGTGATTGTATAATGACATGGAAAAAGCCATCATGTGTGCAGTTGATCTGCCCAAAGTTAGAAACCCATCAGTCCATCGGTGGTTAGAAACAAAGGGAGAAGAAAATGGCACAACACATTAACAAAGGGCTGATCATTGGCTGCTACCTTTGCTTTCGACCAGAACAATCAAGAATCAGAGGAGACCTTCGGCTTAATCATGTACAGGTTGAAATAGACTTCTAGTTATGTCCTATTGAACAGTTCAAACTTAAAAAAAACAAACCAAAAGACTGGAGTCAAGAGTGTGCTGGCACAGTTCAAACATTCTTGCACAAAAATCACGAGAGGGTTCATCTTATTTCTCTTTCTCTAATATCTCTAAAACTCAGCTGCCACAAGGAGTAGATACATGTGCAAATATTTCCTTTTCCTCAACCATCAGCGTACGAAATAGTCGAAGTCACCCAAGTATAATACAATGGAAAAATAAATATTTCTGTGGAAGAGAGTTGGCCAGGGACCCTTTTTGCTTTTGCGTGTGCTGGGTGGGGGAGGGGTCGCAGAAGTAACCATGAATGGATGCAGGTGGGATCCGTCAAATGTGTACAATAGTACACATACAAAAAGGATGCAGTGGCTTTTTTACCCATAAACTCTTCAAAAAAAAAAAAAAAAAACAAATAAATCACCCGATTCTACCTAAATAACAGAATTAAAGAGCCCCAAAAAACAGTCAACACCAGAAAAAGAAAGCAGAAGAAAAACATTTAACATTCACAGGCCAAAGACATCAAGAGGGACATTACTATGTTAGTTTTCTACTGACTTTTCACCAGTATTGCCAATCCAGAGACACTAGACAGAACAAAATCAGAATGAGGTGAGCTCTGACAACTAAGGCTTGCTGCTGAAGGTACCCAAAAAGTGGACATCAGTTACCTTAAAGGACCAGTGTGTAGGATGTAGCGGCATCTAGTGGCGAGGACGCAGATTGCAGTAAACTGAACACCCCTCTCAAGTCAGTGTTTGGTTTGTCCCTTCTGGGCCACTATAGAAACACAGCAGCATGCCAGGTTCTGGGGAAGAGGACCCGCTCCCTGTGTAGATACGAAGGGCTCCTTGTGACATAACACAAACGCAACGATTCGTAGTTTTAGGTGATTTAACACCAATGAAAACCTGATTATGAATATTATTTTGGATTCATTCCAAAAGATCTTCCTAAATCCGACACAATGCTCCTTTAAGTGATGCTGCACGTGACTCACAGTGTCCGTGACTGAACTTCGTGACCTCTCACATGACAGTTTATTTGAATTCCTCGCCTGAAAAAAAAATCTAAACAGCACAGAAATATGAGCACCATTTTTTTTTTTTGGCATCGCCGCATCCTTCTTTGGTGAGCAGGAGTTAAGAAAAAGTCGTGGGAGGGACGAGGAGGAGTCGATGTAGTGTTGTAGCACTGGACGTGGAAAAACGCACGGGATGAGGAGGAGAAGAGCCGTGGCGTGTCGTAAAGGCTCTTCCAGCGAGCAGTAAGGCCGAGGTGAGTTAGTCCAGTTTGGAGAGGGTCCGTGTTGAACAGTGGCTCCGTCGACCGGGGAAGAAACATCCGTGGCAACAATTTATGAGCACCAGCTATCAGTTTGAGAGTCATAAGCAGTTTCAAATAAAAAGAAAATCATATATATATATATATATTCTTATATATACACTTTTACAAAAAAGAAAAAAAAAAAATCCCTGATGTTTTCGTCATGTTGAACAGTTTGTTTTTTTATTGAGGTTTGAAAAGGGGTGCGACGTGTCAGTGACCCCAGCCCATGAGGTGGCTGACACGGGCTTTCTCAGTCATGCGGCGTACCCGTCCTGAACGGGACCTGCCCAGGTTGAGGGGGTCTTCCTTCGACCCATGGCCATCGTCCTCCGATTCGTCCCTGTACAGAACTGTCCTGCGGCCCTGGTTGCGTGTGTTGACCCGCCGAGACTTGACCTGGTGGCCTCTCGGACTGCTAACTGCTGCTGCTGCGGCGGCGGCGGCGGCGGCTGCTGCTGCTGCTGCTGCTGCTGCTGCTGCTGCTGCTGCTGCTGCCCCCTCTGCACCTCATCAGAGTTGTTATCATCATCGTCCTCCTCCTCCTCCTCCTCCTCGGGCTCCTCCTCTTCCTCAGGCTCCTCCTCCTCCTCCTCTTCCTCTTCGTCCTCCTCCTCCTCCTCTCCCTCTTCATGTCTTACATCCACCTGTTGTTGTTGCTGCTGCTGCTGCTCCCCCTCTTCCTCCTCCTCCTCCTCCTCCTCCTCTTCTTCTTCTTCTTCGTCTTCTTCTTCTTCATCCTCCTCTTGTGCCTCCTCCTCATCTTCCTCCTCCTCCTCCTCCTCCGGTACCGGCAGCTGTATTCGTGCTCTTTTCGGTCCAGGCATCATGTCCTCTCCTCCTTTGTGTCTCCTTTTCCCTGGGGCCGCCATCTTGCCCTTCGCTGTGACGCACACCGACAGGCAGGGGGCTTTGCTGTAGTCGTGATCTCCTCCCTCCACGAACTTCTCCATCTCAGACTCTGAGCTGTTCTCGCTGTCGGACGACGAGGACGAAGAGGAAGACGACGAAGAGGAGGACGAGTCCGATGAGGAGCTGTTGGACCCGGATGCCTCCTCGTCGTTGTCGGACTCGTCTCGGCCGTGGTGCTGTTTGGAGCCGTTGCTTAGATGGACGTTACGCCGGCGCCCTGATGCAACACAAGAGCAATGGTTCATTTCCGCATCGCAACTTTTTCAACACACTGACGAGAAAACCGATTCAGTTGGACTGGGTCGCTTGTGATACCTGACTTCTTCACTGGAGTAGCCTGGCTGCGGGTCACCCGCTGGGGCTCTTGATTACTGCTCTCGACGCTTGTCCCTGAACTTGGAGAAGAAGGCTGCATATCTTCTTCCTCTGCTACACTGCTGCTTTGCTGAACTAAAAAAAACAAAACAACACAAAAACAACAACGGTAATTACACCAATCGGATAAGTCATCACATCAGAAAACACAACAGTTCTATTAGTGAAGATTTTCTAAGGAGGTCATTGAAATATATGACCATCAACGAACAATGCTGAGAGGCCATTTCGCTAACAAGCTACCATATTGACATGTTTACCATATTCACCGTCTCGTGTGTTAGGATGCTAACGTTAGCAGAGGCTTGTGTGATTAGCTTTGCAGGTTATTTGGTCAGAAACAAAATGGATAGATTGAAATTTTGGCCAGATGTTGGTGCCGGAGGAAAAATTAAAGCTCATTTTAATGCTGGTAGCAGAAGACATTTTTCTCTTTAGGGGCAACAGTGGAAAAAAAAAAAAAAAGGTTGAAAAAAGCTGAAATCAGGACACGGACACAGAACTAGACTTCTGTCAGGCTGCGTTTCAAAGGAAATATTGCCCATACATTTTCATACCAGGGACATTTGAGGACTGATACAACCTTCATAGCGTAAAGAGATTAGTTTTCTCATTGGATAATGACTAAATTAAGGCCATTGCCGTTTTGGAAGTGTAACAATTCTGACTTCCCCGTCTCTCTCAGCAACATTTCACAGCACAATTCTGCACAAGAAAAAGTCCTAGAAAACACAGTAAGGCACAACAGTGCAGACGTACCCTGACATAGTCTCTGAGACCGATTCTTCGTTGAGCTCTGGGATTTTTTTGGTTTCCCTGACTTGTGCTTCCCTTTTGGGCTGGACATATAAAAAAGAACAGAGAAAAGAAGCAACACATCAGAATAATCGACAACACACAACAGCAGGGTGCCTCCAACTTTGAACACTTTTAAATCCAGGACCTGAAATGACATCAAAGAGAAAACACAAGAAGCCACACTTTCAGTATTTCTAAAGCTGTTTAACTTTAGCACTTGTGAGATATTTTTAGACACCCTGAGCACACGGGAATGAAAAAATAAATTTGATAACAGAGTGTGGAGGTTTGTGAATGAGTCTCAGTACCTGGGCGATGGACTGTTAGGCGGCGAGCTGCCTCCGTTGTGCAATCTATCCCTGTAATTGAGTCTCTGACGGGTCCGCCGTTCGTTCTGAATGGCAGATTTGTAGTCCGACATGATGGAGATGATGTGTTTTTCGAAGAAGGCCGACAAACTGAGGGTCATGGTATAGATCTGGACAAATTAAAAAAATAAAAAAGGCCAAAAAATTAGCTACTGCTTTCTCAGACTTGATGCATGTTTTTCTTTTAATCTCAGGGATGCAACTTCACCTGTGACTTCTTGTTGGGTGTGTATGCTTTAGAGTTGCTGAAAATGAGGCGGATGTCTTTGGCAAACTCCATGGGATTTTCGTAGTTCCCCACTAGCAGCGTCTCTGACACTGTGGACAGATCCATGGGAGTGTCGATGATGTCTCGATAGTCCTGAATGAAAAGGTTCAAAGGAATCCATTAGACTTTCACTCTTACTTTTACACCTACAGCATATATATTTATTTATATATTCATGTATTTCTCCCGTTACTTCACATCGTATGAAGAGGCATGAGCGGTGGTTCATCCAGACTGACTTACCGGATACTCAAAGAGATCCACAGGCTGTCTGAACGGTTCTGAATCCGAGGAGACAATCATTCGACGCAGCAGCTCTCGACATTGACCTCGCCATACTTTCACATCCAAAACCACACCGCGCTTTGCAGAATTTGAGTTGGATCCCTGGCAGAGAGAAAATAAAATGCACTGAGAACGGATCTACTGCGGCTGATTTTAAAAGACATGTCAAGGTCTAAAGATGAACTGCTGTAGGTAGAATCTGGCCCCTATTACCCGATGTCCTGTAGAAGTCCCTGGAGTGTCGGAGTCCACATCCAGGTCAATCTGCAGGGTAACACATACAAAAATGGATTAGTATTTACAGCAGAAACAATAGCTTAAAAAAATAAAAAATAAATAAATAAATCATCCACCATAAAACAACAACAACACACACAACTGAAGGGTCTCACCTCAGCTTCTCCTCCACTGCTGACCTCTGACTTCAGTCTGCGATACAGATCCAAGATGTCTGTGCAGCTCTGGTCCCTGAAGGAGACGGCAGGTCAACGTATCAGACACGTGTGTAGGAGTATTTATCAGTGTTACTCCAGTATTGAAGCATCAATGACGTGGCCATAACATAGGGAGTGTTGCAGTGGAGTCTTACCCAATGTAGTGGAGGAGAACATCCGTCACCACCTTGGCAGCAGCTACAATGGGGCTTTGGGGTTCATTGAAAGTGCGGGCATTGTGTTCAATGTAACGCACCTCCCACATTAATGCAGAGATCCGCCTGCAGCAGAGAGGAACATCAGCAGAAGTCAACACATCAGAACTTAAAAGAAAAAAAGGTGACTGTGTGAAGTTATGTGGGCTGCCTCACCTGTGAAAGCGATTCTCCACTCGTTTGCGGACGGTGCTGAGGTCAGTGGGGTAAGCCACCACAGTACAGTACAGAGGGTAGTCCCGCAGGTTTACCGGTAAAGCGAATGCTTTGGCTACATCTGTGGGCGAACACAAAAAAGGTCAGACAAGGCAAAAATGAACAATGAAAGACTTTCTCTTATGAACCCTGTGGTGGCAAACCTAGTGTCTGGAGCTGATCGATGCCATGGATGACTCGCTCACAGTCTTCATCTCGAGTGTGAGCCCCCCATTCTCCTTCTTGAGGGCCGTAGAGCAGAGCCATGATCTCCTCTTCTGCCACCTCCACCCCATCACCGACCCGTTCTGGCAGCGCAGCTGATGGAGACACAAAATGTTTCAGAAACTGCAGTTAGTGGGCTGCTCAGAACAAACATAAAGGAAAAAGTCAAAAAGAAACAAGACTAGGTCAAACCCTCATATATGACTGGACTGTGTAGGAAATGCTGGAGGGCTTTTAATTTGAAACAAGGGTTTTTCATTTCATTAGGCTGGGAGAAGCGGCAGCAGTAATGCAGTTGTTCTACTGGAGTGTAGTGGACACGAGGGAGCTGAGTCGCATCCCTACGATCACCTTTGGTCATGAACTCTGAGTAATGACTGAAAATATAAGATCACGAAGCGGCTCAGGAACCCGGGGGACGAGCTGGAGGAAGTTGAAGGGAAAAGGGATGTCTGGCCTTCTCTGCTTTCCCTATTGCCACCAAGAGGAGCTTTTGAAACAGACACTCGCGGCGTTCGGCCGACCAGTGGTGAAACTATGATCACTCTGTCAGTCAGTCAGTCACATTCGTGTTTACAGGACTGACCCTGCTGCTCCGGTCCAGTTTAAAATAAGCTGCAAAATACTTTTCTAGGAAGCTGGAGGTTACATGTCAAGAAAAGTTTCCTTTAGTTAAATGCCAAGCATTAGAATGCAATAAAAACACATCCATGTTATAGTCACAAAACAGGGTTATTTTACAGTATTTATATTCATCTTTGGTTTTACAATGATGTTTTAAAATTTGTGCAATCTTGTGTTGTTTTTCCCATTTTGTCTGCAAACAAACAAACTATCACATTATAAAAAAAAAATCCTTTTGCAAGTTTGTGACCACGACCACTGACCTTCCTCAGGAATAGGCTCCATATCCCAGGGACTCATTTTCTCCCGCTCACCATTATCCCACCTGATAAAACAAAATACATTCATTTGTTATTAAAATCTCACTTTGTCTGAGATTACAGTCACTTATCTGATTTAACTTGAATGTCACCGGGTCAGCGCCGAAGAACATAGTATTAACAGAGAGCTCTATATATACACATAATACATGGAGTATAATACTCATCCAGCAGCTGCCCACACTGTAGAGATCCAGACTTACTTTACTGCATAGCACTGAAACAGGCTGTCTGGATACTCCAGCTGCAGCGGCTCCTGATCCTCCACAGATCCGAACCACCAGGCG
Source organism: Brachyistius frenatus (assembly GCF_029030835.1). NCBI lineage: Eukaryota > Metazoa > Chordata > Actinopteri > Embiotocidae > Brachyistius > Brachyistius frenatus. The sequence continues at coordinate 336,255 of NW_027210633.1, forward strand.
TTGTCAATGATGCTGCGGAACCTCATACCTGAAGAGACGATCAAAAATAAGTAAACACCCGCCCACAACAATGAACACGAGTCTTTAAATGACTGCTGGGGACTCACTAACCTGGCTGCCAGTTGTGCTCTTTAGCCTCGTTGTAAAACTGCTGCAGTACCAGAAAATCAATGACATCTGGCATGTCATGATACCTTGGGAGTGTGGGGGTGAAAAAGTGGTAAATACATGTTCTTACAGAAGATTTCAGTCATTTATTATGCTGCATATAGCGAATATAAAAGCTCACTTTAAGGAGAAAGACTCATTGGTCATCTTCCCTGAGACTGGATCCAAGAGAGCCAGCTTTAGGCAGCAGAGGGTGGGAGGTCCCACTTCATATTTAATTCCAACCACCTTCACAGATTCCTGGTCCTTAAGGGGTTGCAGAGGAGACAAGAGTAAAACTCAGGATCAATGCACGTCCACCTGAATTTATTGTTATAGATCATTTGAAACGAAGTCCAATAAGGTCTTGGTGGCAGTGATAATTGGATAATTCTGCACACTTCACTTTGCTCCACAAAAACACCAACAGATCATAAAGCATCGCAGACAAAAGATTTAGGTCTTAAAGGTCTGCCAATTTTCAGTACAAAGAGCATCGGGTTACCAGTTCCAGAGAGTCAAAATAATTGGCGTCTGTTTTCCTGTTCTCTAAAGAGCTAATGCTAATATGGAGCATGTATTAATAAAACTGTGCCTTACCCTGAGGTTGAGTCTGTTCCACGGCTGTTTCTGAGGGTTGATGCTGTAGGCCTTGGCCTTGCGAACCGCCCGGACGTAGGCCTGATGGCCCTGCTTGAAGTAGATGAGCTGGAGAAGGAGAAGAGACTCCAGATTAAAATGGATGTAATGTAATATATTTTTCTATTTGATGTTAGAGTGACAGTCCTCACTTCATCTCCCATTTGTGGAACAAAAGGAGAGCGGCGTGGGATGGTCTCCATTATCCACGATGGTGGCAGCCACTCCTCCGCATCGAGTCCAGCCAGAGAGGACGTGGGTTTCTGAGTGGAAATGATTTGTACAGCATTTTCAGAGATCGCATCGAAAACCTGGACAAAGATATGTTTTTACCAAAAGTAATGTCAGCTCACCTGTTTGGTCTCCTTGGGCTTCTTCCTCTTCTCAGTTTCCCTTTTCTTTGCCTCCTTGGCCTCGTTTCCGCCTTCTTCCTCCTCAGAGCTGCTGTAACCCACGGACTGTACAGGCCTCCTGGTTGGTCGCTTCGGTGGCTGGAGGTTGATCCCAGCATCGGCTGTCCAATCAGAATATTCACTGGAGGAGTCACTGAGAACGAAGAAGAGGTGCTGTTAGGTGGGTGTTCAGAACAACATCTTAAAAAACACCGCTCAGTGAAATGAGCTATTTACCTGGAGCTGCTTTCACTCTGCCACCGAGCTTCACCATCAGAGGAGGCTTCGTTTTGCTGCACCTGTTCTGCTGCCTGTCAACACAAAGACACAGCACCATTATGATCATTATAAAGGACACTTCACAGATTATTTGTTGTGTTGTGATTTCATAGCATGTGTAACATTGCTACTCATGTTTGGATATGTAGAGTCGCTACACGGGACATACATCTCCATCGCTGTCTGATTCCATCTGGCTGTCAGAGTTACGTCGGCTGCTGGAGTTTCGACTTCTGTTTCTGGGACGGCGGACTTGAGCTGAGCGGGTTTGATAGGTGTGGCGCTGCTGCTTTTTTTTTTTGGTCGGCCGCAGGGAGCGCAGACGGGTAGCCATCAGGTCGCTCTACGAAGTGCGAAAGGGTGGTAAAAAATTAAAAGAGAAGGAATGATTTAGCATCTGTAGTATTTCGGACTTGTGGCAACAACAGTGATGTGAGAAGTTGCGTACCTTGGATGCGCAGGTTACCGGTTTCTTCCTCCTCTCTACATTGTAAAGAGAACATTCCATGTCGCCTTTGGCTCGTCTGCACTCCTCAGAAACTCTAAAAGAAATCCGTCATGTTACTAAAAAACATATAGTTTAAAAAAAAAAAATAAGAAGTTGTTGTTTAATCCCACTGAGCCCAATTGTGACTGCATGATTCTGGAAGTTCTAAAAGTTATGTTGGTTGCTTTGAGCAAGAAATTTAACTTTCAAATGAAAAAAAATGGTCTTGATTAAAATTCATCAAAGTCGTGTGTGCTTTAGTGTGAAAGCCCACAAGAACAGTTTACTTCCTACGTGCACCTCTGCAAGAATATGTCTTCTACAAAAGGAAGTATAACACCTTATTAACAGATAGAGTAATCATATTTCGTACTTTACTACTGACATATTTTTGGAATTATACTCCTGCGTATATATTTCGCTCATAAGAGGTATGAGAGGAATTTGTTAAAGGTCACTATTGAGAGCCAGTATAAAACCTAATATTTTACTATTTTGACCAGCATAAAATTAAAAAAAGGCATGAAGTTTGTGTGCATGTGTTAAATTTATAAAGGAAACGTTTGGGATTAAAGAAGTTAAAAATGTTCTGTGTACTGCACCTAAAACTAATGTATTCCCCTCCATCTGCCTCACCTGGATGTCCCTTGTGGCACTTCAGTAACCACCACTCTGCGGCTCCAGGCCAGCAGGTCCCTCTCCGTGGCCACTTGACTAGGAAGGGCATTATGCTGCATCTGCCACACCCCATCCACCTGCCCACTTCTGCGAGTTTCGGCCGCTGGGGAAGAAGCCATTATCTCTGCTGCGTCACCAGCTAAAAACACCAATAAAATGTCTTTGTTATGATTTTATGTTCTTTGGGAAATACGGCATTTTTTTAAAAGTTAACAGCACTTAACTGCTAAATATCGATTAAAAAAAAAAAAAACTATAGAAAAAGAAATATGCTCAGAGGTTTGCAGTAAATCTCATGCATAATTTAAGGTGATGTGAACTAGCCAAAGACATACTGTATATTACCCTTGTGGTAAATATCTCTAAAAGAGACAAATATCTCTAAAATGTTCTTTCATAATGTTAAACAAAACACACCTTCTTCCCCTTCGGCCTGCGGTTCTACGTCCTGCTGCTCGTCCTGCTCCTCCTGCAGCTGTCTGATGAGATTGTCCAATAGGCTTTCGGAATTTTCTGCCGTTTGCTGGCCAAGTACCTGCTCAACCAACTCTCCATCACCTGAGCAACAAAGAGGCAGAACACGAGTCACGCTCAGTCGGTCATTTTAAGGCTGTGAAACCATTCAGAGTGGTATGTGTAAACAAGTGAGCATTTTTACTGTTTGCCATGTATCCTAGCTGAGGTATTAGCTGGTCCTCCTTGCAGTTCTCTCTTCCTGGCACCAAGCGCTGGTAGAGAGGAGGATGAGGGTTCCCATCGATATCCACCAGGAAGGGTGGAGGCATGAGATGGGGGGCCTGTTGCGTCTGCTCGTCCAGGACGTAGTTATTAGTGTCGCGAATGAGAGGTCGGTAGTCCGTGTGGAAGAACATCTGGTCAGGAATCTGGAGGGGATCAAGAGTTGATGTGGTGAGGTATAAAAAGTATATTACAGTACAAAGCTTTTTTTTTTATGGTTACTCAAGAACAGATTGTATAACCACAAATCCACTATGTTGTCAAACTGTGTTTATTCTGAATGCTCCTTTAAAAAGTGACTATTAAGGTTAAATATGTTTGGTGCCAACAGTCACATGCAGTTACCTTCTCATATGGTCTGCTGCAACCGAAGCCAAAGATGAGCAAATGGCCATGTGAGTCAGTGCAGGCAAAATGTTGCCCATCAGCTGAGAACTTGCAGTCATAAATAGCACCATGGCCCTGGCCCTCAATCTGGAAACAAATATTTCATATTAACTCAATGCTAGACTAGAAAAAACAACAAACACCCCCGGTGGGTGAATCTGATAATTGCAGATCAATTACCATGTTGAAGAAATTGCGGATCTTGGCTCCTTTGCTCAGATCCCAGATGTTAATGTTGCCATCGTGGCCGGCAGATAACATGATGCGAGAGTCAAAGGGGTGAGCCTCCATCACAAACACCTCGTCATCATGACCCTTGAAAATAGAAACATTCAGGGTGGTAAGTTTGTCAAACAGATGTTTTACTGTTTTTTTTTTTTAAATGATTATTATTAAGAAGCTGCACAGGGGAAATGCAACTTTCAGTCACTCACAGACAAAATGTGCAACAGCTGTCCTGACGTTGCACTCCAAACTTTGAGCAGGTAGTTTGACACCGCTGTGATGATGGTGGTGTCCGCTCGATCCCAGGCCACCATGGTCACCACCAGCTTGGTTTTATCATCCCCAGTGGCAGCAGCGCTCCTACAAAAAAAAAAAAATATCCCATCAGACATCAAACACAAAAAGACAGAAATGGCAGTGTGAAGCTCGGTTTTCTGTCTTACCCGGGCAGCCTTGCAGCCATGTCCAAAGTGACGCTTTTCCACTCTTGTTGCTGGTAATGCCAGATCCTGGCTGTGCCGTCACGACTGCCGCTCACAAACCTTAGGCTGGACTCACAAACACATTTAACCGTCAGAGCCTCATAAAGCGCGCAAAAACAGTTTTAAGTCTGTGTAGATCGCAGCAAACACACTCACCTGTCACTGTTGTTGCTAAACTGGACGACTACAACTTTATCCTAAAAAGCGAACCAGAATATAGGTTAGACTGAGACTCCGTTTTAAGAGTAATACAGTGGGGACCAATAATGACGCAGGATACTGGATTTCGTTTCTTACCGTGTGAGCATCCATCTCTGACACCTTCATTGGAGTTTCAGCACCAAGATAGTAGACCCTGATCATGTGGTCTGTGCCCCCGGTAGCCATGAACATGCCACCTAATAACAGTAAACAGAATGACATGGAAAATATTAAGCTATGAAAATAAATATGTCTTTATCAATTAAGCAGCAGTTATTCTGTCACTCAAATGATGTCTTCACAAATTATTTGTGGTCATTTGCCCTGAGTTAGCCAATTATGATATTACTTAAAAGTAAAAGTAGCAGAAATTGCTCTAAAATAAACCGGACGGAATTTATTGTATTTTACTTTTAGTAACAGAAGAAGAAACAAACACATAACCGAGAAGTTATGTAATTAGTGATCTCTGTACATCTGAAAAATTAGATGTTATCTGGCATGCAAATATACTTACCACTGCTGAAAGAGGAAGTGGAGACTTGTACTCCCGGACGCGAACGCTCAACAAACTTCACTGGTTGATCACTGAGGAAAAAGGACAAACACAAAGGCTTTAGTTATTCAAATGATAAAGAAAGCAATGACGAGCTTTGATGCCTTGATACTTACTTGAACTTCATGCTGAGTGAGTGCCACTTCCAGAAACACACCATGCCGTCTGCACCTGTTGAGGCCAGGTATCGCGTTGTCCCTTTGACTGCAGGACAAAACTAAGAGGAGAGAAAGTCAGTGTTGGTTGGTCACGATCAAAGACTGACCAGTATTTAACATGACATTACAGCAGCAAACAGCTGGTTAAAGTTGACATGGTTCAGAGCAAGAACAGAAAATCAAGGTAGTATGGTCAATATAAGACAAAGACTTCAGGTGAGATTATTCGGCTATAAAATCCGGATGTTTTTTTTCTGTTTCTGTGGCTCCTTCAGTTGAGCTCAGTTAAAGAAAACCTTCCCAATCTGAGAATTAAATGTTACATTTTTTTCCTTTAACGTGTATCACCTGTATGGATGTGATGGAGGCAGCATGGGCCTGCAGAACAGTGATGGGCGCACAGGTGCGGAGGCACCATACTCTGATGGTTTTGTCACAGCTGGCCGAGGCGATGAGACTGTTCTCGTGGTTGACAGCCATGTCGCAGATCTCTGCTGAGTGGCCGCGGAGTGTTGCCAGGAGCCGGCCGTCATCCGTGGCCCAGATTTTCACCAGGCAGTCATCAGAACCCTAAAACACATCAGACACGGACACATAAATAAGACCGTGTCATTGGGAGCTACCCACAAATGAAGAGTGTTTGTTAGTCTCCAGTTAACTGTTAAAAACTGTGAACAAAAGTTCAATGTCATCTTCACGTGCAAAAGTGAATCATGCAAACAAATTAATTAACATATAAATTTATACTTTTGTGACAAAAAAAAATAAAAAATAGTCTGTATGTGTTGAGGTGTTTCTAATTTATTTCAGCACAGGATAGCCAATTTCAACTCTGCCGATGTCAAGATGCCTGTTTTAGCATTTTCTGTTTTGGGACAGCTCAAATTTGCCTTAATGTGACCCAACACCTGAAAGCACACCTTCTGAGACACATTACAAAAAAGGCTGCATTGCAATCATCACTCACCGTAAATATCCGACGACCGGTGCGGTCAAAGGCTACACAGTACACTGAAGAAAGGTGACCTAGGATACGTTTGTGTATCTTCATGTGTTGGTAGGAGGAAGACGGTAGGGCCTGGCCAAAGCGAGCAGTGGCTGTGGCCTGGCGAGCACCCATGATGGACACTTGATAAAAAATAAAAACATGTCAGGATGATTAATACAGGCATTACGCTGCTACAGAGTGCTCCAAATTTGTACAAATTAATTAAAAAAGGTTTCACATACCAACATTCGGAGCATTTCCATTGCTGACTGGAGGTTCTGGAGGACGTCCTCGATGGAGTGCAGCGACAGCTGTGCCCCTGCATACTTTGTGGCTACAACCTAAAGTACACAGACAGCGGGTAAAAAATAATTGTGAAAAATCAACGACTATTGATTTGGAAACAGATCTATTGGACTCAAACAGCGTAAATCTAACAACTACTGTAGTTGTGGTATGAGGACTGTCTATAAGTATGAAGAGAATAGAACAATGGTGGGTGGGCGGAAAATGCTCACTTTTGGTTGTACGTAGCAGGGATTGTTTTCCCAGCCCAAGGAGTGTTTGGACCCCGGGAACACTAGGTGGGATCTCCTTCTCTATGAGCGGGCCTATCCGCTGGCAAACACGGAGCAGATAGTCCGCAGGAATGTGCTCGTTCAAAATCACCTGCACGAGTCACAGACAATTATCACCATGTCATACAACAAATATATAAACAACATTTAATAACATACCAAAACATTACAATCTCCGTTTTACTCTTAAACACTAATAAAAAAATGTGAAAACTTTTAAGAAATACAAAAAAAACTCAGGCTTATTTAAATAAAATAAACAACCAGTGCTTATTACACAGCAATACAATCATTACAACTGACCACAACTGGTTCTTTGAGACGGATAAAAAAACAAAACAAAGGTGAGTTAAAAGCTTTAAAGATTTAAGACTGTGTCAGCGGTCTTCTTTTTTTTTTTTTTTTGCACAAAGACAAAACATGAACGTTTTCAATAAGGAGTCCTTCAATTATTATTATTGCTTTAGAATTGGACAAAAAAAGATCACAGATTTGCATATTGCGTTTTCAATCTATTAGCAGACTTCCCAGTATATTATCAATAAGAAATATTATCTCAAAGGTTGGGTGGACTGATTTAGCCATCAATTTATTTTCCAATTATTTTGCATTAGCTTAAAATAAATAATATATCACATAATTATATATCTATGAATGCAAAAAAACTTTGCAGTTGAACTGCAACACTGTTTGCTCCACATGTTTATGTAACTTATTTTATAAGTTTACATTCTCAAACAAGCAATATAAAATAGACACTGCATGGAAAAAACAGCATTTTTACTTTCTGTAAATTAAAATACTCAAAAAAATCAGCTATTTTTTATTATAGTTACAAGAAACATATATTCAATGATAACATACAAATAACTACGCAATCTAACACAAATATACAACTTCTTTCCCCCCATTCCTGTTTATATTTGCTCGTAAGTATAATCTATGGCATGTTTTTTTTGTATTCGGGTAGTTGAAAAACAATCCACAGAAAGGGAGGGCGATGGGAAGAAAGAGGAGGGACCCGAGAAGCTAACAGCCAATCGAAACACTCTCTTTCGATTCTTCCGGTTCGCCAGCAACGTTACTGTAATTTCATTGGCTCCAAATGATGACCGACGGCTATCTGGATCCGACTGAGCCTATCATCACCCGCCCTCGTCTCCATTCTCCGCCTACTAGCCCACACAATAGCAAAGCCCCGTATATCGCTATTTATGAACAGGCCCGCACCAATATCGATGATTAACTGTATTATAATAAATATACACACATTTAAAACCGCGTTATTTCTCAGCGTTTAACAGAATAAAAAAAACCTGACATTCACTAAGCGGCTTCTGTCGATTAAGAAGGAGAATAAAACGTTTTTTTTATTTATTTGATTAAAGAAGTGAATTAAATAAACTCACCCAGTCTCGGAAGGTGCGTTTGTACTTCTTCCCGTCCCAACTCCATCGTTGCGGAACCAACTAAAGTTGGAAAAACAAAAATCTTGTTAAAGATAAAAACAGCCCGTGTCGATCCGTCAGGAGCAAAACGGAGAAATAACCATGAACACCGGAGGAAAAAAAAAAAAACGACAACAAATAAACACCGAGAAGCTTCCTCTCCAACATTATGCATCACTACGGAAAGCACACAGATGAGAATAAAAGGTGGAGGTACCTCGTACTCCTCCAGCTCCTCCGTCAGGATCTAACAACACACAGTTAGCCTCGGTTAGCTCCTCGTTAAAGACCATTAACAACACAGTTATTGTTCGTTGTTGTTGTTTTTACTACCTGTGCTGCTTTTTTACAAGGTCCGGACTGCAGGAATCTGGTGATGAGGTAATACAGCTCTGTGAAGGAGAGAGAACAGGGATCGGTTCGTGAGCTCCGGTACCGACCCCACCGAGACCCGGCTCGGTTACCGGAGCTCCGCTTAGCTGACAACAACACAAACCCGCAACAAACTTATGAGGGGAAAAAAAAAATAGGGCACAAAAAAAACCCAAAATGTTGGTTCCGTCGCGAGTGAAAGGGCCACGCTGCACTCACCCGACTCGGTCTGTGAACACCGCTCTCTTGCCATTACTCGGTAGGACAGGCGACATTAAGACAAACTGGTGTTTTAGCTCGCTCGTTAGCCGCCGGCGAGCTAACAGCAGCTAGGTGTGTGAAGCTAACCCAGGCTAAGTGAATGGCCTCCTCCTTTCTCGAGTTGTTCTCAGGCCAGCTGGCGCTCTGCAGCAGCGCCCTCTAGTGACGCACCGCGGCGCTGCACTCCGGTTTATTTTATTTATTTTATATCCAGAATGAATGCATAGAACAAATATTTTAATATTCACATTTACGACGGGCAGTCCCCAACAACTTCAGACTGACATTTTAAATAATTTTCACACGACGTCTTAGATAAAGTTAAGATACGCGTCCGTGTTTGTACGAAACATTTCCAAGATATATATATATATATATTTTTTTTTGCATTGTCACTATCTTTGGGTGAACATGTTTACCACGGTGTTGCCCATAAACAGCACATATATATCAAGTTAAACTTGTCGGGGAAATCTTACCAACATTTTTCCTCAACACACAGAGTTGGACAAAAATTCGCTCGACTGATTAATTTTTCCACAATACAGAAACTGGTGTCCTGTTTGATAACATGGGCAGTTTTTGGAGACTGTCATTGGGATAGCAGCTTGGTTTAATTTTGAAAGAGGCCTCCTTGACTTTAATGGTGGAACACAAAAGGTGCTGGTTATATTAAAGTGGTCAATCATTCATTTCTTTCAAGCTTGACAGTAAGAGCCACACCACCCTTGCAAAAATATCCAGAGAAGGATACTCAGGCTTTATGATGATGTGACATTATGGGGAATTGAAAATGAACATCATGGATCTTCTATCTTTTAGATTTAATTGAACCATGAACATGTGATTTTAATACGAGATGTTACAGTGTACTTAGGAGGAATGTGTTTTTGTATTGTTTTTTTGTTTGTTTGTATTATTTTATTTAAATATGTTTATAAGATGAAAAGTACAGCTACATAAAGCATTGTTATGTACAAATACTTCTAGAAGCAATTTTGTATACACAAATTATACACACTCATGTTTTTAAATGTATAATCCGTATTATAATGGTAGGCCTATATAATGCACACTCACACACACACAAATCACGTATTAAAAGGAAACTCAACTGAATAAGCTACATACATTTACGTGCATCACTGTTGTCTACAGAGGAAGACCCTGACCTTCATAACACCCATCATGGCCCGGTGATACAACTGCAAGGCAGATTGATTGTTGTGGCTGCACAAGCATCTACACGCATACACTCTCAGCAAGGTTCACTCGCTCTCTTCAATGGACATAAAAAGGAAATTCTCTTGAATAGCATGCGCTGCAGTTTGTTCATTAAGTGTGCTTGAAAGAATACGCAGTATATGTTTGGCCTTCTGTGAACTGACTGTGTGTCTCTGGTTATTTATAAATGCTGTGAAATATGAACTATCGAACTCAGATTTTTCAATATCTAACCCTAACCTTGTGGTGGAGCTTTTGATGTTGCTCACAGTTTCCAATGAATAGATGTATGTCTCGTATCGCAGATGTTTTGTTCAATGAATGCTGCAGACTTGCCATTCATTCTCACTATAATGACTGGAGGACACTCACCGACTTAACACAGACAGCAAAATCTACTGCACATCCCGATTCAAAGACCCACAAATTTGAAAATTTCCAGACTCTTTGGTGTGTGCAAATGGAGGCAAAACACTTCCACTCAGGTTTGGTGTTATTCAATCTGACTCTTGAGTCACCTGCTGATTCACAACCAGCACAGGTTTAAAATGGTGCTCTTCAGCCGGCCATACAGTGGGAAGTTATGTGAGTAGCTAAACAGAAAAAGCATCTGACTAATCCAGAGATGCATAGCAACGATCCAGGCAGCTCTCAGGGATGTGAACATGCTGCAGGTAACAGACTTGTCTCTTCTCACACAGCGTCACGTTGTCTTTACCTCGCACATTCATAGGCCTCAGCAGGGAAAGGGAACATTTTTATTTTCTATTTTGTAAAGTATGAACAGCAGCTGGCTGACTCACAAGCATTCTCACTCATTTGGGAAAAAGTTGTGCTGACCGAAAAGGCTTTTTCTTTAAACAGTGAAAAGATCTATTTAAATCCACGTGGGCCTGAAAACAATTTGATTGGGACTCATAATTTCATACCCTGCGGTATCATTCGATGTGCTGTTTGTCTATAAATGTGTATCCCTCTGTTACTGCCATGAATCTCAAACTTCATCAGTAAATAGAGTCCACTGTGAAATGCTGGTATGTCTTCGCCCACCCCAAGGTGTTTGTCCTTATTTGCCCTCCTGAGAAGTGGTTTAGAGACAGCTGCACATCTTCTGAGGTCACCAGGCTGTCTTCTTTTCATAGAACTTTTGCTGATTGGAGTCTTGTGTTCCTTATTTAGGGAATTCTCTACCTGAGATGAATTTGCTTTCCTATGTCTCTGTGAACAAAGCTTGATGTATTGATCTTCTAATTGTGTGGTTTCTGACTGATTGTGCTTTGGCTCCAGCTGATCCAGTTTCCACGATGCACTGCCACCTCAGAAACCATCTAGCCAGGCTTTGACAATGAGGTAGCCCCTTCTTTGCTTAGAATAAGAAACCGACTTGTGACACCTTCACATAGATTGACGCCATGTTTCCCTATAAGTGTTCTGCTGGAAACTTGAAGCACATACATATTTACACCAGGTGAACAATAGCTGCAAATGGATTTACTGGCTTCTGATGAGTAAATCAAATCCACGTGAGTGTCAACTGAACGCCACTTTAAGAAAAGCAATCTGACCTTTTAAACAAAGGCGTTAATGGTCAGTAATGCAGATTTTCCTCAGCTGACCTAGAAACAATGCAGAAACTTAAATACTTTTTTATTTGACGTCAGAACTTCATGTGTTTCTAAATGTCTCAAAACCCTCAAACTGTCTGATTATTTCCAGGTTTACATGGAGATGGGACAGATTTTCGGTGTGGTCTGAACGTTTTGGAGCCCACTGTGTGCACAATGGAAGAAAAGCACTCATCATAGACAGTACAATGACTGAAGTCCCAAAGCTGATTGAAAGCCTTGACTCACAACAAAGCATTATAAAGCACATGCAGTTTACCACATAAATCTCTACCTGGTTACTAAATTATAGCATGTGAGAAACGCTCTTTGGTCGTCATTTTTACCCTTTCATTAAGTATGTGTGGTATGTCAACAATCAGAGACACACTGTGTTCATGTCTGTGGAAGACAAGTATGATATGATCCTGGCTGTAACAATGGGGAAATGAAAGAAACCAAGCTAAAAAAAAAAGTGTATGTTGTGGCATAATTTATTTAAACAGTTGGTATATATTTTTCGGTTTTGTAATCTGACTGAGTCGATTCTTCTTTTTTACAGTTTCCACAGAAACAACATACTGATTCGTGTGTATTTGACACACAATACCCAAAATGCAAAAGAAAAAGATGACATTTTTAAGTAATTGTTTTAAATACGTGCAGTGTTAAACATTTGTCTCCTTCTGCCGACATGCGCTCATACATCAGCCTCCATCATAGCATATTCCATGTTGTAGCTATAAAATAATGGATAAATTGTTTTTACGAAATTGCGAAAACTCTTTTCAGAATTTGCTCTGATAACAGAACGTCTCAAATAGCCTTAAGATTGTATGATTTTATCTCCATTCATGTTAATAGAGTTAAATCGGAAGTTACCCAACTGGGCCGCCAGAAGTCTCTGGAGCACATGCTTTGCCCTTAGAGCAAGCCCATTGAGTGTGGGAATGTCTCACCAGACATAGATCTTAAAACTCCAGATACTGTAAAATACAGAGATTTTTATCTGACTATAATAGGCTTAATCATCATTCCATGAACTATGTAAAAGTCCTGCACTATAGGTTTAAGTATTATACTTAAGTACCAGAGGTAAACACTTTAATTTAGCAATTTTATGCAACTATATATTTCTACGATACTATTTCAGAGAAGAAATATTCCTAATATTCTTTAGTAAGATTTAGTTCATGTTTACCAGCATATTAAAACTCTACACAGAGGAAACTGGCCCCACAATTACCAGTTTAAACACAAAAATGCAAGTTACACTAGAATGCATTATTAGAAGGCTATTAATAATCCAATGAGTCTAAATAAAACTTGCAGGACTTTACTGCACAGACCCTTTTACATGTTATACAATGCAGCCCTTTTATTTGTGATGGAGTTGTGTTTTTGTTTTGTTTTGTTCTTTTGTAGCATTGCAACTCTTCTGCATCTTTAAAGTTTCCACCCCCGGATTGCACTGATTGACCTAAGGGTGGCGCTACAGCGTGTCCTGATTTGTTGGATTAAGTAAAACCAAGGGTCCCAAATCAGATGCGTCTTGCTCAGCATATAATGATCAGGTTTAATGGCCTTTGAAAGCATGACCCAGAGTGAAAAATGCAATGAGTCACGCAAATCACAGCAAAGCAGTGCACAGTATGTATACACGGAGCCAGAGTCAGCGCCGTTGAACTTTGCATGAAACAGATCTTCAGATTAAAACTCCTCGTTTTTGTATTCACCTTTAGGGTCTTTTATTTTGTAGTAGGCTATTTAAACCCACCCACTCAACACAGACACACACGCGCTCACCTAACTTTATTTAGTATGTAGTTCGGTGGGCGGGACTGAGAGGGTGGACGCACACTGGTTGCCGAAGACTCTTCATTCAGCCTTCATCTGTCGGAGGACAGGGTCCGTACTTGATCAGGGCTCAATCTAATGATAAATTGAGGCGTGCGGTCCGGATCTGGATCTCTGCCCTCGTCCTCTGCAGGCTGTATCCCACATTCACCTGGAATAATCATTTTAAGAGAGTCGGCTGCGCAGTTTCATTTCTGGGCAACTTTTTGGAATGTAGGACGTCGGTTTTTTTTTTTTTTTTTTTTTTTTGGTCTGTTAAAGCCCCTCTTCCCCCCACATAACCCCGTTTGGATCCGGCTGACCCTTATTCCGTAGAATAAGGTGAGTTTCCAGCTTGTTTTTTGTTGTTGTTGGTTGTTTTTTTTATCACGGCGAACTTCTATAATGTTGAGGTTGTTTAAAACCTAGATTAACGCTGGCTGGAAAATAATTTAAAAAAAACTCTGAACACGTAGTTAAGGAAAAGCGTTTTATTTTTAGCCGAGTTTTATCCAAGTCTAGTTTTCTTTACATGGCTTTGTTAAAGTTGCTGCAACATAAAAATAGATAAAACATTTTTTATTTCAACATTCAGTTTGTGTTTCACAAGGGCTAATTTCATGTCATAGAGCCAAAGGCCAATGTCAGAGTTAAATAGCCTACATCCTATTTCTATTTGCTTCGCCAGTTTTATACATTTTAGGCAACATAGTGGATTAAGAGGATGCCTTTTCATCTGGTCTTAATATTGTGTGACGTTTAGTGAAACTAGACCCAATTACTGAAGTGTATATATGTTGATTTTTTTAGGGAATATAAAGACACATTATTATGTCTCAAAAATCAAAACTTAATATATGTTTTCAGAGATAATGAAATATGAGTGATGCCTCAGAGTGATAGGTATAAGTTGTGTATAAAGGGAAACAAGAATACTTAGGAATTCTCTAAAATGAATGGGAGGTGTGATTGAGTTTGATCTTGGCGCAATAAATTCAGGTTTGATTAACATCTAAATGACTGAAGCCAAATTGACACCTGCAACTGTGCCACTTTGTTTAGAGCCTTGATACAAAAAGCAAAAATGTCCTGTTGTCAGCATCCAAATGGCTCTCCTGTGTCCCCTCTGTATTTCCATGTTGAGGCTGGAGCATTTTACCGGCTTGCTGCATCAGTGCTGAGGTTGGCCCAGCAGACATGAATAGTGATGAGGATGTGTGCTGACAGCTGAGTGGGACAGGATGGGTTGTTCCATGACTGACTGAACTGGGGTGTTCACTGCACCATATGCTCATTTTTTCTTTTCTTTTTTTACATCGTGCTGCTAAACATTTGGGCGAGCCTCATGACTCATGCTGCCAATCCTTCGCCCTTCAGCTAATTTCTAGTGCCGTCACTAAAATGGGACAATCCGAATTTTCAGGTCTACCCCTCTGGGAACAGAGGTGAGGGGTCATCCATGATCCACTACTGAGAAGTGAGCATGCACCAACTGTGTCTGCTCTATCTATGTGCACGATGTTAGCCTGTGCAGTCCCTGTAGGTGTTTGACTTAGTGTATTAACCCAGAAACTCATAAGAATGGTTTGAGGGCATCAGGTTGTAGGGTTTAACCATTTTACTGCGCTGTTCACCTGATACATGGACTGTAATGGGATGGGATGTGCACTGAAAAAGGGGGAAACCCAAGATATTGTCCTGGTGCCACTTAGTAGTCCTGGCAGCTAGCACAGATATAAAGCGTTTAAGATTCTATATCGTAGGTCAAACTTTCATGATTTGTTTTATGATTTTAAGAAAATTTGCCACAAACATTATTTATCTTTTTTTTTTTTTTTTTTTTTTTTTTTTTTTTAGAACTATCACTTGTTAACTCATGAAGCCTATCACACTCATGAGACTCATTCTCGTGGTTAGCTTTCTCCACACTCACTGGTTTCACAATTGCCTGTGATAATTTGTCATTTTTCTCCCTTCATGCCAATTTTTTTGTGTGACATTTATTGTCTTTATGTCAATGTTTTTTATTTGAATCTCCTCCTTTGCATTTTCAAATGCAAAGAATAGCAGTTCACTCACCTTTAAAAGTAAACTGAGCATGAGGCCTTCTGGAGATTTCTTTCTGAGACATAACTGTGATCGTTGCTATTTGTTTTTTGTGCCTTCTCTGGATTTTTGCATCTCTTTGCTGAAACTATGCTGTGGTAAAGGTTAGTTAACTGATGACACACAGCCTAGTCTCTGATGTTACAGAGCATGTTGTGGGGAAAGTAGGTTACTGGGCCATGTCCTGCAAGCTTAAACTGAACGCTAGTCTGAATATTGCTCGAGCTGCTTAGTGTGACTGGGCATGCACAAATGGTGCAGGTCTATGCAACAGCAAAGGGATCATTTCTACCTTCTGTCTCTTTAAGAAAACAGAGCGGAGCTCCACATAGAATGAATGTTGAATGTTCAACTCCTGTTGATTCATCTCAAACATACATGAAATGGAGTGAAACCTGACAACAGGTTGAACGTCACGGGTTACAAATTACTCAGCCCTACTTACAGTACCTTAAACATCACTGGTGTCTTCTTTTTGTGTATGAGCAGCCCATTTTTAGTGTGTATTGTATTAATATTCTTATTTTACTTACTGACAGTGACTTCAGTGTTCATTTTCATAAAGAAATTAAAATTCAATGTTGGTGTTGGTGAAGTAACGTCTGGTTATGACTGACTGTAAGGGATCTGGGTGTTTGTTTAAAAAAAATTAAATAATTGAACCTATGGATTCATGGCGTGAGCGGTAATTTAGTATTATCTTGAAACTCTCATATTACTTCTACACAAATGCCTTTGTACCTGCTTCCTGGTACCTATTGCCAATAAGGTTGTTATTCACACTCAGCTGTAACAGTAGTTTCCATTGGGAATAACACAACTAGGTCTTGGATCATGTCTCATCACAGTGTTTTGCTTTTTTAAATAGTCAAATGTCTTTCATACAACTTGATTTAAAATTGAACCTGTAATCTACAGAAAATTGCAGGTTAAAAAAAACAATGTGAAACTTTTATTTACCCAGGTCACTGCCAGAGAGATCAGTCATCCTTAATACAAGAAATACCGCACCTGGACATCAGAGGCATGCTTAGTTAGAGAGCAGCAGTCAAAACATCTCAGTAGGTCAGTACAAGGTAAAATAATAAAAGAGCCTGAGGGAATAATGGAAGAATAGGCAGCCTGACAATATTAAAAGACCAGTTTGCCGATTTTCGGCCTCATCTCTACCTGAATTAGGGGTGCAGTGTGAAAAACAACAACGGTTGTTAATGTTCTATGTGTCTCAGGGAAGCAGCTGTAAATCTGTTGTTCTTCCAAACCAGCAGGGATAGAAAGGGCAGATGACCATTGAGTGTTTTTGTTACCCAACACTGTTTTGGCGAACAAAGTGAGCTATAAGGTGGTGTTACACGGTAACGTTGTGCAAGCAGTTTTCTGGAAAAGTTTTTTTGTTTGTGTTTACAATACCTGCTAATGTTATAGTTTATGGTCAGTAGTAGCTTCCTAATAAATGACCACCTTTTTTCCTGTCTTTTGCTTTCTGCAGACTCGTCTCGCTGCTTATCTTTCTGGGTGCTACAGGGGGAAGACTTGGCAAAGGGACTTGGTTTTTGGATGTGTTGTGGGGTTAGGCGCCAGTAACTACACCTGTCTACCTAAAGTTGAAAAACATTACTGCACCCCAGGCATGTCAGTCAAACCAGACACTCCCTCAGTTAATACTGCTTATTAATAATTAATCAAAATGTGATTCATTATGGGACTTTTTCCCAGATAGACTGCGAGAAAAGTAATCAGAAGGACTGAATTTAGTGACTGACACCATAATGACTTTTTTTTTTTTTTTTTTTTTTTAAATCTATTGACTTTGTATTTTGTGATAGAAGTTAAACTGAAGTCTGTGAAGCCAGAGGCTTATTGGAGACAGCCCCCAGTGGCCCTGAATGGTACTGAACTTTGAGCCACTTCTGCATAGGGTTCATTCACTTTTCAGACCCTGAAGCTACTGCCATTTTTATATACAGTTTATGGTGGACTTCCATGTAAAAAGTGGTCAAATTTCCCTTCATGAGGTATGTAAAGTATGTATTCCCATCACAATTAGACTTTCAATGCTCCGCCAACCTTTAACAACAGTTCCTGATGTCTCACACATTTTACCCTTTGTCCCACAAATAAGACACTTTGTCCTGCATAAGTGAAGATAAGACGTTTTGTGGCATTGTAACAAAGACTATTAAAAACAAACGGGCAGTGAATGTTGAGGAAGACGGAACAAACATAATGGTTGCAGAAATGAACACATTCTTCAAGCACTCTTGAGCAGAGTAAGGAAAGAGCTGCATTTCTAGCCTTTATAGGGGATATTAGTTTGGACCTTGCACAGCCTTCTTTATTGCAGAAATAATATTGCCAAACAAAATTCTTCTCTGTTAGTGTTATGACAAAAGTCAGATTAAAAGTCATTGGGAAGTTATTTTATAACATTTATCTTTATTTGGAGCATAAATAATAGCCATTAAATCAACTGACTATATTTGAATAGTTACATTAATGTAAAAATGTAGTGTTTATGACATAGTTTGACTGGAGGCAACAACTCACTAATTGGTACCATTGTCTGTGGATTGTTCTGTGTAAAGTTTAGGTATCCTCATTTTTATTTATTAAAATATAATATTTAAATATTTTTTTATTACGGTAGACCTTTAGTCTTTGGTGAGGACCAATTGATCATAGCTGTCCCTTACATACCCCCTCAAAATTCAGTTCACTCCAAAAAAAAAAATCAAATCCAGCAAAGCCAGTTTATCTATATCAGTCAAAAGTTTATTTAAGGTTTTAGACCTCAAATCGATCAAATAAGATATTTGGATTCAAGTAGGAAGCAAAAAAATTATGTAAATGAAGACAAAATATTCTTTAAATGTGAGATTCGGAACAGCCATATTTTGCTTTGATAACAGTCTTGAACACTCTCCATTCCCTCCATCAGCTTCATGAGATCGTCACCTGGAGCTTTTCCAACAGTCTTGAAGGAGTTCACACATATGCCGAGCAATTGTTGGCAATTTTTCACTCTTCATTCCAGCTCATCTCAAACCACCTCAGTTGGGTTTAGGTCGGGTGATTGTGGAGGTCAGGTCATCGGATGCAGCACTCCATAGCTCTGATTTTTAGTCTGCTAGCCCTCACAGAGCCTCAAAGTGTGTTTTGGCTCATTGTGCGGTCGAAAAGCAAATAATGGTCCATTCCTTGTGTTTCTTGGCCCTTGTGTTTCTTCTTCACACTTAGTTTTGGTGTCTTTGCAGCAGTTTAACCATGAAGGGCTGATTCACGCTGTCTCTTTCCACCAATTGATGCTGAGATGTGTCTGCTACTTGAACTGTGGGAAGCATTGAAGTGTGCTCTAATCTGAGAGGCTGGTAACTCTAATGAACTTGTCCTCTGCAGCAGAGGTAATTCTTTGTCCTCCGTCCCTCATGAGAGCCAGTTTCATCATAGTGTTTGATAGTTTTTGTAACTGCACTTGAAGAAAGTTTCAAAGTGCTTCAAATTTTCCAGTCTTACCTTCATGCCTTGAAGTAATGTTGCACTGCCTTTACTTTGTAGAGCAGTTCTTGCTGTAATATGGATCACTTTAGTAGTTCAATAGTGCTCTTTGCTGTATATTAGCATGCACTTTAATAACACACCAGATGGTCTCAGACATATTAATAAGGCATGAAATTCCACCAGTTAAATTTTGGAAAGGCTCACCTCTTAACTGAAAACATTTCCAGGTGACTACCTCGTGAAGCTGGTTAAGATACTGCCATCAGTGTGCTAAGCTGTCATGAAGGCAAACAGTGGCTCTTTTTTAGCTTGAAATATATAAACTATATTTTGCCTTGTTTACACTCACACTACATAATTAAATTTTGTGTTATTTCATAGTTTTGATAACTTCAGTATCGTTGTAAACTGTAGAAAAAAAAAAAAGTAAAATACAATAGATAATGAAAAACCCTTTAATGAGTAGGAGTGTCCAAATCTTTGACTGGTACTGGTGAAGCTATAAAATCTCAGCACCATTTTCTACCCTTACCCTCTTGACTCTTGAGACTCTCTGGAGCACAAGAATTAAGTATAATCCTTGAATTCAAATAAGATCAGTGCAGAGGCTGCTATTAAATTCTCTATTTATATTTCAATAGCATACCGTGGGAGTTGAAGGCTCTCATAAAAATGAGTATTGGATAAAATAAGTATTGCCAAAATGTGATAAAAAGCATGAACAAATTCCTAAAAATGCTAAATATTGTTAAAGTTGACATGCTATTTAGAGCTGCAGGTAACCGTTGGTTCACAAGCTGATAATTTTCTTTTTGATTAATTCATGAAACGATCAGAAAATGGTCAAAACCAAAAGTTTTGTCTGACCAACAATGCGATGTAAAATAGGAAAGAACAGCACATCCTCAGATCTGAGATTCTGGAATCAGGAAGTAATTGTCATGTTTGTTCAAGAAACGACTGAATTGATTATCAAAATAGTTGTTAATCACCTTGCACTTAAACAGCTTTAAAAAACCCACTTAAAAAGCATTGCAAGTGGAAATTTACCCTAAAGTGGAAGCCACTTTTTTCTCAAGGTAAAGGCCAGCCTGCCGGGAAGCCCAGAAGCTATCAGGGGCCCATGTATTGCTACAAAGCGGGCCTGTTCGTGCACAGACTGCTTTAGTATTTCAAGTATTTAACCAATTTCTTAAGGAATATTTGTTATCATTATGATGCCTACATATACCACCTTCCCATCTTGTGCACTTATGTTAACTTAAAAAGAAATATTTTTACCCATAATTTAGGTCTATTCAATTTGTTTGCTTCATTCTTAAAAGTTACGAAGGAAGAAGGCCGGGAAGTGCTAATTTGTTTGCCCAATAACCTTACTGTCTGTCTATCACATATCTTTGGTGATATGTTATGTAGGTGGGGAGTTTTGCGTTATTAAAGGGGCCCAAGAAAAATATTTTGCCCGGGGCCAATCATAATTATGTTACCACTGCAGGGTCCAGTACATTTTATTCTTATACAAGGATATTTCAGAGAACAATCTCTCCCCGTCTTTTGTGTGCTATATTTGGATTAATGCCAAAAGCCTAGTGTGAACATTCAGCTCATTTATCGTTTTAGGGCTTACTCTCCACTCAGCTTGATAAGATTAATGAAAAACAATGTATAGCTTGTAAAAATCAAAGAAAATGAAATACTCATTAAAATGGAAAACACATTAGTAATTCAGGAGCTTCTCCCTGTTTGACAAGATAATGAAAACCTGAGGCTCATCTTAATGAGGACTGTTTTATTTACTCACTTTATGTTGTTTTATTTGTATTGTCATTTGTATTAGGTTGCTATACTCTGGACTACAGCTACCTTTTATTCTTTGAATGAACTCGCTGAGATACTCACAGAGAGTAGCTCATTAGATAGCTGGTGGGTTTAATGTGGCAACGACAGGTACATCATATGGCCCTTAAATCATTTTTCATACTAATGTCGACATTAGCATGAGCATTTCTGTTTTACGCCTCATATTTGTATGGTTAAAAGAAACAAAAACAGTTGCTGATAAAGTTTCTGTTCATATTTAATGTGTTGTTTTTATGTCCATCTGTATGGTAGTTGAACGTTTACATGCTGTAATATGTGTTGATCAGCTTTGTTCAGTCAAACCTCAACAAAGTCAGTAACATATTGCTCTTAATTACTACCTGTTCTGTCATCCATACTGTAGCATCAATGTTTAGAAACGTCTGACTTGTTGGTCTCACATGGCTTGTGATCAAATATTTAGAATTATGAATCTTCAGTAAGAAGGCACTGTGCTTTTGGAGGAGCATTTAAAGCCACGGCAGACATGCTGCTAGTGAACATAAAACAAGGACTTTCCTTGTTGCGCCATACTACGTAATGCCTGCCTTGCTAAGTGTTGTTTCACTGGACCAGTGGAACTATGTTGCACATGACTCCGGAGACTATGACTGGTATTCATGTCACCCTCTTTAACCTTGCAACTATGACAGACAAAATGTTCAGCTCCAGTTATATAACTGCCTCTACAGACGTCATCATCCTTGCTGCTGTTGCTGATCTCTTGCTCCAAAGCACACACTGATTGTCCTCAGTAGCTTCGGGCTCAGATCCACTGAGGCATGATTAAGACATTTAGCTTTTTCAAATGTATTTCTTTATTAAAGGTTCCTTCTTCCAGCTCTCAGACTAGTCACATTATGTGACTTTGCATCCTGTCTTGTTATTTATGGCATGACATGACGAGCTTTAACCAAGATAAACTTGAATATTATATCTGAGACCTTTTCACTGACAATGCAGTAATGACAATCTCTGTTAAGCAAAATTTACACAGTTGACCTGAAATCGTCAGAGTGGCTTTTACGGAAGTTCTCGTCATTCAAAGGAGTGAAGATCTGCATAAATTAGGTTCTTTTAGTAGCAGGTGAAATTAATTCAGTGCTGAATAAATTGTTGTTGTCATTATTTGAGCTTTACACAGTCTGCTGCACCAAAACAGATATTTTTCTTTTGACTTTGTATAAGTGCTGTGTCTGTTTAATTTAGCTGATTCACAGGACGTGAGGTTCAGCGTTTATCTTTCCTCCACAAGAGAAGGCTACTTTCAATAAACGGGTGTGGCTACACTTTGTGTTTTAGATGAAGAAAAAATATTGGCTCCACAGTTTGTGTGTGTGTGCCCGACCCATGTGTGTGACCTAGATGTGATTCAGCTCTTCAGTTCAGGGTGTTGGCTGCATGTGCATTACAGCGTTGTTTGGTTTTGAGGAGGCAAATATATATCATGTCACGGTTTGATGCTGAAATGAAAAGAGCACTCCCATGCGGATTTCTCTTTCTCTCAATGTACAGTAGGTCATCTGCAATCTCTGATGTCAAGAGGCAAAACCTGTTCATGGCTTGTGACACTGAACTGGAGGGTTGACTCGCCACTGTGATACTTGACTTTACTTGAAGGTTGGGTCCAAACAGCCTGGCTACGCCCACCTATTGTTCACAGCTTCAGTTTTTGCTTGAACAGTCTGGAAGCCCTTTTTTGCTGAAGTTTTGCTCAGCCACTTTAAAGGGAGGACAATCAGCGACCGGTGGCAGCTAAGTGCAATGACTTTGAGGTCAAATGTTTGCTTCAGATGGTAGTTCAAACAAAATTGTTACGAACATTTGTGGCAAATGTCGAGGAATTAAAGCTGCAGTGAGAACAATGTTTAAAATTTTAAAAGTGGATGTCTGTAATGGTCATTCACTGCCATGGCGGTACATTCTGCTCACTTTGGGGGAGGGTCTCTGTTCTGCACAGCTTGGTGAGTTTCAGCGCACAGCGTGCATCATATGGTGGTTCATGGTAATTGGTTAAAGGCTGCTGCAGTAGTTTCAGACTAATTCCAAAGTGTACCCCCACTGGATGCAATGAGCCAAGGCAAGCCCTGGTGGATCTGTTCATACAGTGAATTTGGATCTGCTAGTAACAGGCTAGGCTCCAGAAACCTGAATTATTATATTTAGTTAAGACTTAATGTAATCTGGATGCTCTGGCACGTACAGGTTTTCCCACTTCCTGGGGATTTCTGTGATTTATATTCAACGTCTATTGCAGCATTTTGAACGTTTTACAGGTTTGATATGCATGTCACAAGAACACATAAACATAGGACACTGTTTGGAAATTTGTAGGGAAATTCTGCCTCTTTATTGACAGGGAGTTCATAGGTCATGCTCTGTTTTTACAGCGCTAGAAGGGATTTAGGGTTTACTTAAGGACACTTCAGCCGAGTTATTGAATCGTGAATTATTATCGCAGCAATGCATGGTTTCTGCACTCACTATAGCGAACTGCTTTCCTGTTAGTGTGCGCTGTGATCCTCAGTAATGCGCACACATAATTCACTATTATTGACATTAATATTGTGGCTTTTAAATTAGTTGTATTATACTGTACTTTAATCAGGCGTGAAGCATAAAAAGTGAAAATTACTCAGTGTGATAATTTTTTTTCCAGAGTACTAATGATCCAGCCTTTTGTCATAAAAATGTAGATGTTATTAACCCACTTTCTTCGTCAGGCATCTATTGTGATTAAACTAATTTTTCCCACAAAACAGGCCCTCAGGTGAATAAAAAATGTGATCTACTGCTGATTTTGTGTCCTACAGTTCACCTTAACTGTTAATTACCTTGGAAGTATATGAAACATTAATGCATAACTGTCAATAATGCCAGCAAATGCTCTTTCAATCTGGAAACAAAGATATATCTACTGAGTTGGTTTCTTTTGATTACAAGTTAGACCGAATGGATATTTGGCTATGGTCAAACTCAACATTTGTTCACCTGTTTCCTCAAAGGAATTAATTATTTTTATTGCAAGTTGCTTTCTCCTGTTAAGACAAAGCTAAATCTTCGAATATAAGATATTTGTGTGCTTTCAGAGCTCTGGAAATATGGAGGATAGTTTCATAACAAGGAAAATGAAACAGCAATAGATAGGAATGGAGACATAAGGTCATTTTTTCCATGGACTGCTCACGAAAGGCTATTTGAGTTCACTTCAGAGTCTGCGCATATAACAGAGTGGCTGGTGGTGTTTTTACAAACACTCACTGATGAATTCACAACAATGATATTATTCTGGTTATCAGCTCCAAATGTCTCTTTTTGGTGCATAGTGAAAGAATCAGCTTGCTTCCACAGCCAGGAATTTAATCAAAAGATGTAACCTACGATCTGAGCTTGAGAGAGTAGTACAAAGAAAGAGCTGCACTGCCCTTTCCACCCATGCCCTAGAATTGTGACCCACATATTTGCTCACACACTGCCTTAGGTAATTGCATCTTTTTCCTTAGCAGCGGCAGACAATAACAGGGCCGCCATAATTTGGCGATTCATTTGGAATTGTTGAAAGAATATAATTATGAGGAAATTTGAAAGTAGATGTACCTGGTGAAAGGATGTTTGCTTTATAGGCCTTCTTTCTCATTGAAAGGATACGGCCACCCACACTGAGTCTGTGCTGCGTGGTGAATGTGTAATTACAAGGCACTTTGGGGTAAAGCGTCACCCAAAAAGTAAACACAGAATAAGTGAAAGAAACCTACATAAAACGTACAGTTAGACTGAACAGGTCTGAACTCACTGCACACTTATATTATTGCTAAATAATCAGTTAGTATAGTTCAAAAAATTGTATTCATTTCATGTATAAAATATCTGCAAAATCCAATAGTGTTTATCATATATGATTTTTTTTCAAGATATCTATATCAACTTTATTAAGAAAAACTGGACAAATGTAGCCAGCAGATATTACATCAGTGGTATTTTTGCTCGATGATTTTCTCAAACGATTACATGATTATTCAACAGGTGCAGTTGTGAAGAACAGGGTGAAAGGGCATGTGTTTTGTGTTTGTTTTAGATTTTTTTTTTCCAGGACACAGCAGGTGAGGATGTGTTAAACTGTGCTGTGAAAGGATTGTCCAGAGAGCATAGCTCAGAGAGTGTAAGGGTTCAGCTGTTGCCCAGGGGAGGATTAGTGTGAAGCTGCTGTTCGGTTCAGAAAGACAATGCTGGTGGGAAAGCGCCGCCGAGAAGGGGCATAATGATTTGTTTCTTTACTGACCGGTGCCTTTTTCCATTGGGTACTCAACGGAAGAAAATGTTGTTTGGGGCGAGAATGTCCCAAATAGTCCCTTCCGTGATTTTCTTTGTTTCCAATGTCTCTGCTCTGGTGTTGGATAAGGTCTAGACTTTTAGCCAATGGTGCTCCATCTATACTGAATTACTTGGTGAATAATGTCCTTGACCCGGACACTGTGCAACTTAGAGTGGACTGAAGGATGCTTATGTGGAAATGAGAAATAATTTCTTGTTATAAGGTGATTTTCTTGTTGCAGGAAGAGCATCAACCACTGATGTGGGAGAGGACAAACCTCAGGAGCGTAAAGCGTTTAGCAGTGTCAGTTTTTCAAAGAATCTACAATAAAGGTTTGGAGTTTATAAGATAAGCTCTGAATGATGGGACTTATTATTTTATACCTATCCACATTTTCAGAACTTTGTGCTGAATTTCTTGTCCTATTTTCTTTTTTCTTAGTGACATTTGAGAAAATCTTTACATCATTTGATCAAATATAAACAGTAGATCATTTCAGCCCATATTTGAGACCCGTGTTAAAACATGTATAAAGGTTGCCTGCCACTTTATAAATATTCATCAGATTAAGAAATGGCTTTCTGAGCTGTGTATGGAAAATCTCAGAAGCCTGAATAAAATGGAAACCAGCAGCTTGATGGACATAGCTGCCTTGGTTGGGAGAAAGTAGACACCACACATAGTTACCATGGGAACACAGAGTGAACAGCAGTGCCACAGTCTAATTAATGACAGTCAGTGCTTCAGCAGAGGGCCACGATGACATCATCAATACCAGCACCACAGATGTATCGAGAGGCAATATGGCTCACTGTCTGAGTGATTATACAAATAATCCACTTTTTCCACTAATGTAAATGCAAGCGGTGTTCACAAAGGTATGAAATGTAAAGAACGCCACAAAGAGCATTTATTATGGAGTGGCGCCTGCTTATGAGCACTAAATGTCATCTCATTATCCAATAGCATGACCTACATAAAAGAGCGGAACTAATCTCTATGTAGGCGGATGGTGAATAATGCAGTAAAATGTGGGAGATCTTTATGAATCTTAGATGTCTCACACTTGTTGGTTGCTGGCAAATTAACAATTTAGCTCAGAATGATTCTGCATCATCACTCTGGCATTGTTTACTTTCCTTTGGCTCTATATTACAGTAGTATGTATGCAAGCTGCTGTAGAAATGAGTAGATGACAGATTTATTTTAAAGTCTTTCATTAGTTGACTTTATTTATTCTTTTGTCACGTAACAAGTATCACCTGTTTCTGCATTAATATGTCATTAATTCTGTCAATAATGTGCAGCTTTTTTTAATGTAAGAAAAAAGTCTACAGCCGTGCAGAAGAGGCTGCACTTTGGAACAGCAGTAACAATAAAATTGGCACAATGACATACTGATGTGTTTACCATGACAACCATCATAGCATCACGTGTTAGCATGCTACTCTTTGCTAATTAACACTAACCAAACCCCTGCTGAGGCTGTTATAACAAATGTAAACTCTGACCACCTCTTGATGCACCACAAACAGTTATTTTGGGAAACAATTACAATTTATTCTGAATGTCCGTATACTTTATCGAGTGTTTCACTTAATGTCACTCTCTGTCATGCTTAAAGAAGTCCGGCACTCACCAAAGTCATGAAGAGACATGTCTGGGAACCATGAGCAAGTGTGGGTCAAAGTGATGGACGGACCAACATCCTTAGAGCCACGCTGGGCCTAAGAAACCACAAGTGTGTCTGCAGAAGACCAGTGTGTCCCATCCTTGTTCAATAACAGTCTTTAAAATGATTCTATTGGCCCAATTAAAAGCATTTGTCAGGAACAGACACTTCTTTCCAAAGTCTATGAAGGGCCACAGGTGGAAGTCTTTGTACTGTAAAATGTTCAGATAAGAGCTTATAAACTCATTCGGCAATTGAAGAACTACAATTTCCACAATTATTATGTTTGCATTATTGGAGCTTGAGGGAAAAATCATTTATAGGTTTGCTTAAAACTATTAAGAGAAAAAGAAGTCCT
The DNA here is from genome assembly GCF_029030835.1 of Brachyistius frenatus. Lineage (NCBI taxonomy): Eukaryota > Metazoa > Chordata > Actinopteri > Embiotocidae > Brachyistius > Brachyistius frenatus. The sequence goes on from NW_027210633.1 coordinate 363,741, forward strand.
AAAATGCAGCTCTCTGTTCATAAATAAAGCTACAATCAATAACTTTAGCTTCCTTACATTTCCACCCCCTTTGGAGTAAAGCAATCCCAGACCAGACAGATTGGTAAATATGAGTGTGCTTGTGCAGTTTATTGACGTGTTCCATGATTTTTGTGTGCTGATAGTCAGAGTTTTTAGACATTTTACCGCTCATCACCCCATTAAGCCACCATGCCTCTCTGTGGTCTAATTATAGTCCTCTGTAAGTAAAGTGTATTATTAGTCCATTCGTAGCACTTGTAAACTTAAAATACTTCTTCGTTGGCTTCTGGTTTGCGAGATCTGATAGCAGTAACAGCAAAGTCAGATCTTGCTTTATGAATTCTTTATGCTGCTTTACATTTGATGATAAAACCTGTGTTCAATTGCTTTTTTATTATTTCTACGTTAATAATTATTAAATGACAGCAATTGTCCATAATAGTGAACAGTTTCCTCAGCATTGTCCTCTCTCAAAGCCTGGATCCAGATTCACTGCGTTAAAATATGGGTTTTGACTATGCTCCATTAGAGATTGTTTCTAGTCATTGTATCCTCTGGGCGTAGACCTCATGTTAATTTTGAAACCAATCGGCATTGACCACCATGTGACGTATGATGTGCGTCGTATCCCATCAAGCTGTAAACAACAAGGACACTCCCCCAATGGGAGGAGAGTGCAGCGCCAGGTTGGTAAATGACAACTGCAGACTTTGCAGACGCCAGCTTCAATTCCTTCATAATTGCTATTGTTCCTATGTGTGCGTGTATCACTTCATCTTGCTCTCCCACCACCGTGCTTGTTAGAACTAAACAAACGCTTGACTTCAACATCATCACACTCAGCCACCTCTACTCCTTCGAACCTCAATGCGAAAAGGGTTTACAGACTGTCATCAAGAAATTTCCCCTCGGGGATTAATAAAGTGTATAAAATCAAAAAATCAAAAATCAAACTGAAGATGTAAGGCTGAAGGCTGTGAGCAATAGGTAGGTGGAGCCCTGCTAGTTTTCTGACACCTCTATGAAAGACTTCACTTCCATTCCCAGGAGAGAAATCGCTTCCCTGATGCCCTTATTGAGTCTATTACCATCGGCGGCCCTCGCCCTGCTGCCCCCAGCACACTACAGCGTGTGACTGCTTCACTGTCTCTAACCAGTGAAACAGTTGGTGACGAGGCCACCAGTGGAGCATCCACCTGCTTGTCCAGTCACTCAGTCCTGAGCAGGGCAGGTTGTATGGTGTTAAATGCAGTTGAAGAAACAAAAAACATGACTCTAACGTCGCTGCCTGCCGCTTCAAACAGTGACAGAAACCATTACAATTCATTATATTTTAAATCTAATGTATTTCAATTTTAAGAACAAAAAGTCATTTGCTTGTATGTTAATGGAAAATAATTATAATTTAAAAAAAAAATCTTTCATTCACCATTCACTTGGTGAGTTGTTCATACGTTGGGTGATTCCAACTAAATGTTGTGTCCTGTCTTGCTTTACTCTAAGTACAGTTAAGTCACCGCATTCTTTCAAGTTTTTTTTTTGCAAATAATTGCCTCTTTTAGCAGAATGCATTACCATTGGTTTCCTCAGGGTACATTAGCAATACAGTGAACCCTCGCTATAACGCGGTTCACCTTTCACGGTCTCGCTGCTTCACGGATTTGCATCGTGCATTGAAATCACATTACGACTATATGTAACGTAGATATGTTTAATGTCCAGTTCTATCTATTTCAATTGTAAAATAAAGGTTACTACTTCACGGATTTCGCCTATCACGGTTTCTATTTGGAACGTAACCCCCGCGAAAAACGAGGGTTCACTGTACATCATATCTGTTGTACTTTGTTCTACTTATTGTTTTTTTGTTGTTGTTGTTGTTGTTGTTTTTACTAATCCCCGGACAGTTTTTTTCTCATGGTTGGCTGCAAGCAACCTGATGAGCTGCAACCCTATCAGCACCGACAGCGAAACATAAATTATTGCTGTATTGTACAGTGTATTATATAGTTACTGACTCAAATTTGACTGCAGTTCATCTTTGTTCAGCCCAACCTACCACGCAGTAACTGTCATGTGCTTGTCTTTGTTGTCTTTCACATGAGAGAAACTAGTACAACCAGTACAACCATCCCACTGTGGGAGCTCCTCACAGAAAGGGCCAACGTTGAATGAATGTGAATTGAATGTGGCCAATGCAGTGGGGGCCTTGCTGTGTTTGGTCTGGCTGAATTGTAACAAGCTTGAGGGTTTCAGCCGATGCAGAGCAGTAGAACTGACATTTCATCTCGCGTTTTAATTGGTTCATAAACGCCAACCTAATAAATAGTCTGCTTATACTTCCACATAAAGAAAAGCATATTTTGGGTGTTTGGTTCGACGCTCTGCAGACACCGGAGTTGATCAGCCATCACTTTCATCTATAGTAAGTGAAGGACTAAGTAAGTGAGACAGTGTAAATTTGCTACTGAAGTTAGCTGGCACAGAGAAATCACAAGTTAAGTGCTATAACTTTGGTACAAATGGTGCCATGCCGATTCGCTCAAGCACAAAGATGCACTGGAGAGAGGAGAGACTGGCTGTGATCCTGTGACTCCACGTCTCACAATCTGGTGAAAGTGGCATCAGATTGGAACCACCTCATAAGCCAGATCAGTCATCAAAACCGGGACTATTATAGCAGCTGCAGTCTGAATCAGCAGTGGGGAAAATCTGACTCATTACAACAGGATGGTCATTGAGACAAATGGTCTGCAAATGCCGTGTGGCCTCAACTGTGTGTCTCAAGTTCATGGACGTCTGAAGAGAAACTGCAATTATAATCCGTCAAATAATGAGGAGTGGCCGAGTAACAGGGACCATTTGGTTGGTTTTGACTTTAAAATCCCATGGCCACAGACTGTTGTTTTCTGTCTGGGGACCATCTACCATTAGTGAAATGTGTCTGTGCTATCAAAGCATCCTGAATGCTTAGATATCAGACGATATGAGACGATGAGACGTAAAAGCATCAAAAATGGGCAGTTTAATTGTCTTATAACAGACAGTGTTAAGGTTTTGTGTAAATATTAAAGACTGTGTAAGAAGTACTGACCTCTTGTCAGAAATCTGTTACTAAGTCAATAGTTTAGTTCAGTTCAACTGAATTTACTGCCTTGCAGTTGTACGCCTTGACTAACCAGTCAATTTTTTACATCCATGTCTGTCCAGACTCATATAATGTATTTGGTGAAGACTTGAAAGGAATCTGTGGAAAAGTGATTCTGACACAACACAAAGGTCGAGCCACGACCATAGACAATGCTTCGAGTAAGGATGTTGCTGCAAAGAAGCTACAAATTTTAAAGGCGGATGCTTCACTCACATCTTTAACCCGATATTCAATAGTCGTTTCACCAGTACAGCGTCAGACCAAAAGTGTAATATGGTCACAGTCGCCACTTTTGTTGGACTAAAAAGTATATTTGCAAAACATTATGATGTCATAATGAAGTTGACCTTTGATCTTTTGGATATAAAATGTCATCAAGTAATGGCCACAAACATGCTTTGTGTGGCAACTGTGACCTTTGACTACCAAAATCTATTCTGTTCATTGTTGGGACCAAGTGAACGTTTGTTCCACATATAAAGAAATTCCCTCAATACTTTCCTGAGATATCACGTTCACGAGAATGAGACGTAGGGACAGTTGTGAGACCTTTGACCTTTAATCTCCAGAGAATTAGGACCATATTTAATGTTTGGTCAGATACTGAATTGGTGACACACATACTAGAGGGGGGCAGCACAGTGGTGCAGTGGTTAGCACGGTCACCTCACAGCAAAAAGGTTCAGGGTTCAAATCCGGGCCTGGGCCTCTCCATGGGGAGCCTGCATGTTCCTCCTGTGCCTGTGCGGGTTCTCTCCGGGTACTCCGGCTTCCTCCAAACACATGCGTCTCAGGTTAATTGGTGATTGTACAAATTGCCCTTCGGGGTCTTTGTTTCCATCTGTCTCTATGTGTTGGCCCTGTGATGGACTGGCGATCTGTCCAGGGTGTACCCTGCCCTCGCCCTGTGACCCTGTTCAGGATAAAGCGGGTATAGATAATGGATGGATGGACATACTAGAGGGAAGAATTCAATAGGTGTGGGGTTGTCATTGTGAGCATGTTAGCATTTAGCTCAGAGCTCATACTGCTGTATCTAAGTACACACAAATGCTGGCATGGCTGCAGACTCTTGGTCTTGTTTCACTGCGTTTACTAAAAAAGAGAAAAATGCCCAAAGTAATTAAAAAACAAACTTGAAGAATAGCTAGCTGACACAAAACAAGGGAAGTTTTATATTGAAATTTTGTTTCTGGTAAATTGGCCTAGTATTCAACGTGTTTATTCAAAATGTGTTTTTCTCAGTTGTTGATGATCAAAAAGAAGACATCAAACAGCTTTAAAATGGCCTGAAAATACCCTTTTGTTTTGCTTAGAAGGACACTAAACTGAAACTGTTGAAACTGTTGCATATTTAACAACTAACTGTTCATCATTACAATAGTTTCTGTTAAGGTTTTGCTCTTTAATCTTTAAAATACAGATCCCATTCAGGTTTGTCATAAAAATAACAATAATATCCACCCTCTAATTAATGAAAGTCAGTTATCACAGTAAAATGAGGTCTATAATAAGGAGCAGTGAGATTCTGGAATTAGCCACTCAAAACAAAAGCTGTATTTATTAAATTTAAGATTTACCTACAATTGTTGACGCTCTGATAGACTCCGTGGAGACTCAACAAATTACATTAATTATTGACTGAAAAATGTCCTGATAATTATGACAATCAAACACTGATAGGGTTGTTTTGGAGTTTAAAGTTTCACCTCAGTCTTATCTCCCCATAATGTCTTAAAGCAAACAGGTCATCTTAAGCGCTCACTTTTGAAAGCCCTCAACATGCCTGTATCTGCAGTCATTTGGTGTAATAATTTGACAGCAGCAAAAGAAATTGGAGCCTGTCCATTGTGAGCTCTTGAAATTAGTCATGCAGACTGCTGACCCACATTTGAGACTTCATCTGAGGCAGGAGGCAACAGGGAAGTTGTAAAGAAAACAAAAAAACAAAAACATAGGAAGTGCATGGGGAAGTACTTAAAGGGAAAACGATTGTCTTCGGCTTCTTGTTTTGCTTTTGGGTTGAAGTGTCATCTTTTAATATGGCCGAGTTTTTTCTTCTTCTCTCTTTTACCTCCAGATTTATAATTTATAAACTTTGTGTTCAGACAGGCTGCTCCCTCTTGATGGCAGGGGAGGAGGCACCATTTTCCCTCCACCTCCTCTACGTGTGATTTGCCTTACGACACCAGCCCTACCTGTCATTTTAGGTCCTGATTTTACACCAGTGTATTCCCCTCTGAAAAAACGTGGACCGGGTTTAATAGATTAAAGGTTAGTCATGCTGGTATGGCCAGGTGGTATTACGCTTTACTTCAGACTACCATTCATAATTTCACGGCCCGAGTGAACTGCATCGCAAACCTAAATCGCACATCGAGACAGCTCTCCCTTAAAAGTAAACTAATGACATTTAGTGGGGGTGTTATTATGCATTAAGCACGTGTTAAAGATTACAGTATATCCCCCCTTCCTCCTCCTCCTCCTCCTCCTCCTCCTCCCCAGTCAGCGCAGGTTTCTTTCGCTTGTGTTGCACAGCCGACTGCTTATGCTGCTGCCGTCGTTAGCCGAGTATTGAGCTACGAGCTGACCTACTTTCTCCGCTCCCAGCCACTCGGTCCTGTTTACAAGCCACTGCCAGCGGAGGATGTGGAGTACAGTGCCTGGAAAATACACGGACACAGCCTGCGACGAGCACACAGCACGAATGAGGGACGTTTTCGGTCGTGTGTTGTCGTTAAATTAGGACTGTCACGGCCGGAGACAGCTCACCGGCGATTAATAGCAGCGCGTTATTAACTCAGGCGTTGTTATGCAATTGAACGCTCTCGCCTGGTCAGTCGGGAGCTGCTGGTTACCTGCTGTGCTGTAGTTTTTTTTTTTTTTATTTATTTTTTATTATATATTATTCTTGAAGAAAATGACGAGCTTGGTTAAAGTTTGGTGTGGCGCTTTATTTCTGCTGGATAACCCTTTTCAAGGTACGTGAGATTTAACTTTCAGTTTCGCGTCACTCTTGACAGATGAGCGCAAGATGTTGTCATACTGCTGCCACCAGATCGCACTGCTTGTTTCATCAAAGTTCACCGCTGGCCTCTTTCAATTTTGAAGTGGACTTGATTAGACCTAGTTAATGATTTTCCACGAGATCAAACTGTGAAGGCTGACGATGAATTTGGTCAAATACCGAAGTCTGTATTAGGAAACGTTACATGTATCCTGCGCTCTTGAACGCTGCTTGCATGTTTTCAGCTCAGTCATCAAGTGCCCTGGTTACAAGGTTGAAATAACCTATTTCCCCCCCCGTTGTGCCACTGCTGATGACATTCATGGCAAAACACGAGAGGGATTGTCGTCATTGGTTCCTCTTAGACGCCACATAGAAAAATGGTAAATTTCAGAGGAAAAGAAATGCTTAAATAATTTCTCAGCAGGCTTAGGTCAGGCTGATGTTACCCAACCTGGCAGCTTTAAGTCTACTGGAGTTCCCATTTCTCCCACTAAGCCACAGTTTCCTTGTTCTTTCAAGGCATGATTGGGTTTCTCATGTGCAGCTGACTGGTTTATAATAGCGAGACATTTCCTCTGTTTGACCCTGGGCTTGAAGTGTGGCACAAGTACTTATTTACCCTGTACATACCGGTAAGGTAAAGGGTTAGTGAATGCACTCAGCGGCCTTCTCACTTTTTTATTTGTAGGTGTGCAACTTTATCTCTTAAGGGGAGCTTTGCCCACAGCAGAAATCACAACAGAAAACTGAGACTCTTAAATAGTACCAAGGCCTCAATGGATTATAAAAAGTATTTTGAATCGGAATTTTTGTTTGTGTGTATGCCATATGCTGTAGCTTATATGTAGACTAATACACTGATATAACCAAAGGACCAGTAATCACATAGATGTTAAATATTGAAACAAATAACAAAATTCTAATATGAATATCATGAGGTAATGATGCAAATGGGTTCACGTGTAATTCTGTTAATTTTAGATTATGTGCGGTCTAAGCTGAAGCAACCAGACATGCTCACACAAACATTTCCAGTTTGACTGATACTAAGCTTGTTCAGGCCCAGTTCGTGTTTCCCTGACAGCTTGAGCTGTCGGCTCAAAACTAGATGCAGGTGGAGGTGGCAAATGTAAACCTTTATAGAAGCAGATAGCAGGCGTCAGTCTGCCAGACTCTGCAGCTGGATTAGCAGGTGCCTTAAAGTCGTCTTTCAGCACAAGCACAGAACAAAATAACGAGAGCTCTTTGGCTGTAATACAGTAGTAGTTTGTGGTTTGCTTTCAGCCGTTAGCAATCTGTCACCGGATTCATTCTCTTATCTGTAGTCTTGTCTGTTTTTGTGGTCTTGCTCTCAATTAATCATGAATTGCAAAAACACAGTCAACAACATTATTATGGTGATGATAAACATTTGTTTCATTGTGAGCTTTCAGCCCGGGGAATAGGTCTTTACTCATGTTTGGCACCTGATTTATTTTTATGTTTTCTACGTCTGTGTCATTCCTGCTCAATATTGCACTGCTAAATAACTTATGAACAATTAATGAGCCATTATTTACAACCTGCACTCATTAGAGTTTCTTTTTCAATGCAGTGGAGTTTTCTTACTGGGTTTGCTCATGAGTTACTGCAGTTTTGTGTGTTTTAGGCTTTCACAATCAGACCCACAGCTCATAGGTTTGAAATGTTTAGTATTCTCAGTGAGTTTTAAGCAATTTCACTGGTGTCATCCACCTATACTGGTTATTTTTGTGAGGAATAAAAAATCAAAGGCGAGACGGTGATATGGTTTCATTATATATCAAATAGATATAGATGGTTTATTATAAGTTTGCTGGGAAATGATAACGAGAAACTGTTTATGAATACATTAAAATCAAAGTGCTTTTTCACATTCCTCCTTTTTGATTTACAACACTGCCTACAAAGGTCTAATACGCCAACAGACATTAATGTAATAGCTGAATCAGTGAAAATATTGTGTTAGAATATCTGCCAATTGACATATTTCTACAGTCTAACTATGTCCATTTCTCAACTGAAACAAAAGTCCAAAGAATTTTTAAGATTCTTATTAAAATATTTATAAACTGGGTCTATTAAGATGCTCAGTAATTGGACAAGTCTTGATTCTAATTTGTGAATTGTGGAATAAATTACAGGCATGAAAATTACACAGTTCTTGTCCAGTTTGATACAAATCACCACAGTATGTTTTCATATCTTTGGTCTTACACATTAAAGATGAAGAGGAACATGAATTAACATGTCAACACCATATGCTAAAACAATTCCAAGTATTATGAAGTAAAAAAAAAAAAATCGGACGACATTGTTCATCACGTGACGTGCACATCTACATGTGCATACCATCAACATGGGAAAAGGGTTAAATAAATCTATACCAAATGACTTGTATCTGAAAATGTTTAAAGCTTCAACACATTATAGATAGGTGTTGACAGGCTTGCTGGCCACACCTCAATCATTGATGTCAAACTGGTATTTTGTCTTTGACAGCGACATGAAATTATCTAATGGCAACATCTCCAAGCCATTATTAAAGTTACCGATGGTATCAAGAACAACCTAGTTAATTTGAGAGGTACAACTAAGATAACATGACCGTGTAGTAGCATCTTAGATATTTTACATTCTGCTTTTACATGATAAACAACCACCTGATAGAGTGTGACGTCAGCACATACTCTTTGTAACTCTAAAAAAACAGCACCAGTATCCAGCTGAAGGTAAAAAAGTACAGAGGAAGCGAGGGTTTTTCAGAAGTCATTTATTGTAGTAGAGGATTACTGCACATCTTCATCAGTAAGAATAAACATCTAAAGTGAAAAAGCATGGTTTTTCTCTTCAAAGCCATTCATAGTTTTTTTTTTTAATGACCACACACTGATGTTTGAAATAAAAATAAGACTTATTTACTTTTAAAGTAACTTTAAAAATGTGCTGAATATTCAGGACTAAAACACCAGATGCAAAGTTTTAATATTAAAGGATTAATAATAACAAAAAAGTTTGTAAATATAGTGAATAGACTTTAAAATACATTCACCATTGGAGCATATTGCATTCCAGAACAAGCTGCCGGGTAGGGTGTGTGGTTCAGTGTGGCAGTTTCCCCTCCAATAAACTGTAAAATAAAACCTACACTCTCTCAAAGAAATCAGCAATTCATGCATTGAGTTTCCTTTTGGGGATTTTATGTGCAATAACAAAGTAATTTATTGTCTTTATTACAGTCTGAATCCTTTTTACAGCCGTCTTTACTATATATCCACGGTTGGCCACAAACTTGAACTTCAGCGAAGAGACTTGTATCGTGAGTTCAGGTTTCTAGTTAAAGGCTTTAAATACCCTAAGGCACGAGTGTAACTGGACTCTGATGTTTTTTAGCTGTTAACCTTGCAAGGTGTGGTTTAACCTCAATATGTTAAGAGAATTCAGGCCGATCTGAGGTCTCATTTCACGCAGCACATAAGTTATAGCTGCATAAAGTAATTTCCTAATGCACCTCAAATGGTGTATTTTATTTTGTTAATTTTCCAAAATGTCATTTAAGCGGTAGCTCAAATAATTAGTATTAATTCATTTGTGTTGTTTAGGGGACATTTTTTTTAATTCTGTCAACATGCATCTGAAACAGATGTTTTGCATTTTATTACTGTATTAACATCTCAGGGCCATATTTTTTTTGGCTTCGGTCTCACACTGAAAGTCTAAATGGTCTAGACAGTTGTTTGGCAGTAAATTCAAACACTGTGAATGCAGAAATTATGTTTCTAATTAAGCATTACTGTCTCCCTCAGTGGTAGCAAATGTTTTTCTTGCTGAACATGAACAGAATTTCAAGATCAATTTGGGAAATTTTTTAATTGTAATGACCCAATTAAATAATCACTTAAATTTTCTGTAACAGTTTAGAATTTCCACCCTGGATTGGTCAACACTGATGAGGGTCCAACGGTCTGGTTTCTCTTGCCTGCTTTTACTGCTTCCTCATGTGTTTTTGTGGACAGGAGTGGAAAGGAGGAGAATCTGGTTTGTTTACATTAATTAAGATGTTGATGGAAATCTGTGTTTCCACTGAATTCATTGGTCTTTCCTTATTTGAGCTATTAATCTCAAAGGCGGTATGACAGCATGTGCATCATAGAGGTCACGGAAAGGTAGAACTTAATGTTGAGCTTTAATAAATTACTGTTGATATGACAACCAAACATATATAAAAAGAGGAATATGTTTAGTCAACTAAATATAAATCTACTGACTTGAAATTGGAGACTTGTTTGAAAGTGTATCCATCCTGCTGCATTAGATTTATGAGTTACAATTTAACAAATTGCTAATTAGCTATATTAAAATTTAATTTATTGAATACATGGTTGAATAATGTTGTTTCCCCTTGTGGTGAATGTGTTTTGCAAAAATCAACACAGCTTCACAGTAAAAGCTTCCCAGGAACGTCTCCATGCTTTGTGCCTTTCATATCTTTACTTTATTAATATATCCCTGACCCATGTGATGCTCTCAGCAGTACACACTTTGAAGTGCACAATACTGAAGCAGTATGAAACATAAATTATGGCTAAATGTTTGATTTTGTCTCCTGAACAGGATTTTAGACTCTTTTGGACTGGAAGGGTTTAATTGTGAAGCAGTCAGAGGAAGCTGAATGGAGCGTTTGTGATAAAACACAGACAAAGACAACCAATCAGAAAGCAGTGCTGCCACTGTTACAGAAATAAAAAGAAAAGGAGCAAAACAGTAAAAAGCAGGGCCTGAATCTGAAGTAACATTTGGACTTCTGCATAAATTTGTTTGAAATAAGCGCACAAGTGAAATGCTTTTTAGCCTAACAGTTACTTTTGTTCCATTAACAGATATATGTAAATTTTATAATTTGTCTAAATCAAAGTGTGAAATTCTAAAATCATTACTTTGATGATGCAAATGTTTGATATTAGACATGAGTTTATACTTTTATCTTGTGATGAAGTTGATACTTGTGTATAGAATGAGATTGATCCTTCCAAACAGTTAAAAATGATTTTGAATAAACCCAATTTTTCCGGTGCTGATGATATAAACTGTCAAATGAGTTTCTAAAATCAGAGATAAGATATGCATGTAATCACATTTTTATATGACAGTGTTGGTGCTCTAGTGGTCAATGGTTCAAGTAATTTTGGCTGAAGTGGTGTCTTATAGACCAGCTACATACAAACTTATGTTTTTATATGCTGTGGGAGAAGAGAAAGAATTTTAAAACCCAAAATATAAAATGATTTCTGTAATGAAATACCTTCATTTTATTTTAAAAAATTTGTTGCTTTTCTATTTGAAAAAAAGCTCAGTAATTTGATGGCAACTGCAGGATGCTGACTTTCATACGTATTAGTTTTTTGCTAAGACAAAGACTTCTAATCGTTCGATTCGTTAATTATTCAGGGCTGCATCACTTCTCTCTTGCATTTCCATTAAAGTGTTCTCCCCCTGCCAAAGAGTCTCCTTTAGTTTAAAAATGATGGAAGACGCAATAACTGGTAGTTTCGCCTGAAGCCGCTCAGTGTACACTTGGAATAAAACAAACACTGATGACTGCCTGAGTTAAGATGGCCCATTAACTCTAATTATACCTTGAATATAATTGATACATAATGTGAATTATTTCCAAACCACAAAGCCATCAAGGGTAAAGGAAAGCATGTGTGTTGCTCTCCTACTGGAAAGCGATGGTGGAATAAAATAATTGCTCTTTGCTATTATGATTATTTTAGACTGTTGAAATTGGCCTATTCAGACATGTTATTGATATCTGTAATTGAATGCAGTCTTTTTTTGTTTAATTGCGTTTGGCCACTCTGTGAGCTCTTAGTTAGGTTTATAATAGAGGTGTCTGCTCCATGTTGTTTAAGTTGGTCATATACAAAGGATGTGAGGAAGGTGGCTGTTCTCTTCGCACTCTCTTATTTTATGCTGGGTTATCAAAAGTGCTGCCCGCTTCAGACATTTTTCTAGGTCAGGGGAGCTCCTCCCGTGCAAAAACACTTCTTTAGTGATGAAGCACTGTACCCAGGTGAAGATGGTCGATTCACTTTGCTTTGCATTATTAATGCTTTTCTAGCAAAACACATTAAGTCCTCATAGCTGATTGTATTTACAGATAAATGGAGGAGCTTGTGTATTTTCCTGAACACAAGTCATTGTGGAAATACCATGTTGACATGACTTAATGCAGTTTAATCAACAAAATGCTCTGTTTTTTGTGTTTCCACAGGCCTTGGCGTTTCTTTGGTGGAATTGAGGAGGTGGTGGGCGACTGGTTCGTGGTAGATTTTTCTAAAAGAGTGTTCAGACGAGGTCAGCGCGGATGGGACTTACAAGACTTCAGAAAGGGCCTGGTTGGGAGAGGGAGTGAGTATGGACAACCTTTCTGACTTCGGGGGCCCCTGTCCGTCCACACGCAGGGAATGGGAGTGAGTATCAAATCAGTTAATTTATGCTCTATATAAACTGCTTTGTATCCACACATTTTACAGTAGAGGTCTATTGTGCAAAAATATTTCTACAATATTGTATTTATTTATATAAAAGACATTGAATAAGTACATACAAAATATACAAGAAAACTTTTGCAGGCATGTACTATGAGTGCATGTAAATGTATTGGAGGCCACCTATACTTTTCCTCAAAATACCTCAGCTTTTCACTTTCCTTTCTTCAATGGTTGGAGTATTTTTTTCTTTCATCAGTTATCAGAAAATATGTTCACAGTTACTATTTTTCCTCAAAGCCTCTGAACACTGGTTCAGTGTGTTGCACAGAGAAGTTATTATTTCTGTGGTGAAAAGCAGATTTTAGAAAGATTGTCTTTAAAAAAAAAAGAAGGTTTTTTTGGTAGTTTTTCTGTCAAACTATGGCAAGGTGATAAATGGATGAGAATCTGGATTGACTATGAACTCTGGAATGAGATGAATGGAGACACGTGTATGTGTGACAATGATTCAGTTATAATTCTCTGGATATACTTTAATACCAAAGTATGAGAAGACATTTAGTACATTTTGGATTCAAACAACTTCTCATACACTGCGAGTTATATTCAGGCTGTACACTCAGTGAAGACCGTTTCACATCCATGAAAGGTAATGAAGCATTTAAATCATTGAATGTGTGGCTGTATTGATACTGATCCAACACATATAAAAAGTCACACTCACACAGAATCTGGAGTTTTGGAGAACAAGCGTGCATCTTATTTCTGGGTTAAACTTTCTCCAGTGGTTGCTTATTATTCTCTATGATGTACTGTGCAAGCAGTACATTCCCTCCCTGTTGTGTGCCCATTGTAAAGGGAATGCTTACGTTGTTACTAAATTAGCACATTATCATAACATGTTTCCCACAGGGTGAGAACTTACTTGTGGTGGTCAGTGGTGCAGCATGTGGCCGATGTGCATGTAGAGACTCATGCAGTTTTAAGGGGGAGTGAGAGACCCAAGTTGTTTTCTCTTACTACAATTTACAGATGTCCCCTTAACAGCTCACATGCAGGCTGATGGTGGAAGTTTTGTGCACAGAGAAGCCTGTTGTGTTGTGACTTGGCGCTCTATAAATAAAATTGAATTGAATTGTAGTCCACACAAAATTTGTGTGTGGACAAAATAGTTTGAAAACAGCGACCCCAAACGCCTCAAGATAGCAGAACGAACAGGTACGAGAAGGGTACCGTGAGGGGAGATTGTCCACTAGTTCATCCATCACGGACGACGTGGTTCTCTCGAACAGATAAAAAAAAATGAAAAATGGTTGCAAAATATACGGCCGGCCATTAATATACCTGTGCATATACCTGCCAGTGCAACGGTGCATTAGTGTTCGTGTTGCTTTCTTTAAAAGTGAAATTTGAAGATTTGTTTGGGGGAAGCTACTGTATATTTCAGCTTTTTTGTATGCATTATTGACAGTTAGCTCAATAAAGTACTGCTACAGTCTCACCCTCAGTGAGAGAAAGAGGTACATTTCAAGATAAATTACATTTTGGAAAACCAAACCCTGAACACGACCCTGACAACTTGCCACTTGCCATACTCAGGTTAAAGTCTTACTTGGGTGTGGTTGTTGACACATAACGCAATGCTTTATGACTGATTATCTCTGTTGCCATTGATGAACCAGTTATAGTATATATATCCACTCAACTTGTTGTGATCGTAAGTAGTAAATATCTACCAATAGTAAAGATAACACTAGCTGCCGGCTAAGCCGTCCCCCTGCTTACTGACGAGGGACAGAAACGGTGACTCTGCATGTTAAACTTTCCGCCATTAAACATCAAACCATGCGAGCCCGCTTTTCAGTGTGTGTGTGTGTGTGTGTGTGTGTGTGTGTGTGTGTGTGTGTGTGTGTGTGTGTGTGTGTGTGTGTGTGTGTGTGTGTGTGTGTGAGTGTGTGTGTGCACGCGCGTGCTCGCAGTGTAAACCAAAAATATGAATATGGAGTTGTTTACATGCCACAGTGACCTGTTAAATATTGGAGAAAGTCAGCAGCTTCAACTGGGTCACCAGGTTATGCTAACAGAATCATGGCATTGAGAGTGGAAAGTGCAACGTTTTCCTTCGGCAATCTCTCTTTCTCTCTTTCCCCTCACATATCCTGGAACTCAGGATCCAAGTTAAAGCTCACATGCCTTTTTTTTTTTTACAGGGTACACATTGACAAGTCACAGTAGGAAAAGCACAGGGCTAAATGATAGAATAAACATGGTCTAGATTTCAATTATTTGCTTTGGTTTCAGGCTCCTGGCATTGAGCATGCTGGCTCACTGTCACACTGTCAGGTCTTAATGGGACACCTAAACAGAGCAGAGCCATTGTTGACTTTATTAGCAACACCTACTATGAAATGTCAAAATTTCTACTATGTAAAATGTCTAATGTAAAGGCAGCAGCAGTGCTGGAATGGAAATGCTGTTGTCATTGTCAATGTTAGCCATGTTTGATTAAAAATGATCAAAGAAACTTCACATTTTAATTGGTCTCCCTCTGTTTTAAGCACCAACAGCTGCGTGGACGATTTAATGGATGAAGATGAGAAAGACAGGGCAAAAAGGTACCCAGTCCTGACTATATGTTTGTGTTTGTCAGTGTGGACTATATCAACAGTGCATTTTTACTCATTTAGCTGCAATTTACCTAAACTGATTAATTGTAATCAGGATGAAAAAATATGCATTTCTTGTGGTTAATCAATAAAAATGAAACTTGAAGCTCCAATTTCAACTTAACCTGAGAATCATTCTCAAGTGATGATTACTTTTTTGTCACCTGTTATCGCTGTTCTCTTTTGTCTCTCTAATATTCTGTATTTTTGCACACTGCTAGATTTTCTCTTTTTAGTTTAATACTGTTTAGAGGAGAATTAATTCCTTACTACTTACAGTATCTGATCTCTGACCGGGGAAGAGTTATGGTCATGTATTTTAAAAAACCTGATTGCTAACTTAATGTTTTAGATGTCAGCCGTGAAAGAAGAAAACATAGATCGTGCAAATTAGTATGGAAAGATGGAAAAATACAGACGTCGGCTGTAGAAATCAATGTCAGCTGATGAACAGGATTTATTCATTTGTAGAAAATCCACCACTGTTTGTTAACATTAATTTGTATTTTCTATAAGATTAGTCTGCAATTAGAGTTAAATTTGGTTTAATTCTTTGTCTTTATGACATAGTTTCCCTACAGATTCAAACAAATTCAGACTAGTTTTCAGGACTGTGCTGCTGTGCTGCGATTGTTTATTCTGAGCTGTCCTTCTTCCATCTCCAGTGACAACAGGATAAATAAAAGTTAAACTAAAGTTGCTTCATTGGCGGAGTTTGCTCGAGCACGTCCACTGATTTGTAATTGTTTTCATCTGCTGACTGCTGCAGGGCATCCCGTAACAAATCTGAAAAGAAAAGAAGAGACCAATTCAATGTGCTCATCAAGGAGCTATGCACCATGCTGCAGGGTCAAGGCCATCCGCGCAAGATGGATAAATCCACCATATTGCAGAGGACTATTGACTTCTTGCAGAAACAGAAAGGTCCGTGTACTGCATTTGTTCTTAATCTCAACATTTAGTTGGAGTCATTCAGCCGACTTAATCCTCATCTTTTAATCAACCTGCTGTCTTTTTCAGACATTACTGCACAGAATGAAACGTGTGATGTGAGGCAGGACTGGAAGCCTTCGTTCCTCAGCAATGAGGAGTTCACTCAGCTAATGCTGGAGGTAAAGCTCGGGAGGATGAGTCTGTCGAGCAGGCGATTTATCTGACATTGACTAATATTGTAAATAAACAACAAAGAAACACACTCGCTTAAATGGCCACTGAGAGCTGCGCAAAATGATATATGATGAGGTATATACATTCATCTAAATTACATTTTCACTGTTGTTCAAGTTAACATATTTTTCCGATTTATTATGAAAACATGGCTGGAGAAGGAAGCACTCATAAGTTTGAGTTGAATAAGTTGCACAAACAGAATAAATTACAGCGCATCCACAACATGTAAATATAATCTTATAATACATTTTACCTCCACAGATATGGGGCAATATAAAGTCTACTTTTCAGCACACTGTCACACCTTCTAACCTTACTGTCAAATTGTAAATGCTCTCCCTCTTCTTACAGGCCCTGGATGGTTTCCTGGTTGCATTAACTACAGATGGAAACATCATATACGTATCTGACAGTGTGTCTTCTCTTATTGGCCATTTACCGGTAAGTCAAGAGAGCTTAAATAACTTTACATTACTTTCACTCTCTCACTAACACTGCATTGTTTTGTTGTTGTCCTTTTTATGTTTTTTTTCTTTTGGTAGCTTCAGCTTCAGGCTCATTCTCATCCAAACAGCCAAACACATTTCTCTGTTTACATCGCATTGCCACTTAAGTCTAAATGTCTCCGTATTAGAAACACACCAGTTACAGTACATGTTAATTTGTGGCCAATATCTGACCTGGACTGATAAATTCACATCCAATCTATTAATTGAATTATTATGACAAATTCAAATCTTACAATCATGGCATTGATATTTCAGTTTATGGCTTTTAAAACAATTTTGTTATAATGAATTAAAATAAGTGACATCAATTTCTGTATGTTTTGGTTGATGACTGACTGCTGTGAACCGCTGGAGTCTCTCCAGTTGTAAACGACTGAAAAAGCACTTGTTTGATGCTCCTATTAGTATTTCTATTACAGATTGATGAAGAGACTTAATTTTAAAAGTGTTCAACAGAACACAAGTTTGACATTACAACTAGCCATCGCTTCCAAGTAAGAAGTGCTATTAAATGAAAAAAAGTGGCCAAGACCACTCATTAAAATGAACAGTTCAGTAACTGAGATATTCCCCAGTGTATAATGATGATGTTGCACATGACGCTCTCATCAAAAGGCTGACCATCATTCGTCTTTCCTTTTGCACCAGTCAGATATGGTGGACCAAAATATCTTGAATTTCCTCCCGGAGCGGGAACATGGGGAGGTGTATAAGCTGCTATCATCCCACATGCTGATGACTGACCCCGTTGCTGCTGACTTCCTTGACAGTGAGTATCCTGCTGAGCCTGCACACTGCACACATTGTGTCTGGGTCAGCGTGTTGAAGCACAATGGAAGTGGAACAACTCACCTGATTCTTGATATCAGTCTTGTCGAGTTTTGCACGCGGTTGTTTCAGGACATCTCAGAAGATTGTTCCGACTAAACTCATTATATATAGAACAGGACACTGAATCGGGGTCTGTAGTTTATTGGATTGCTGATTAAGGGGTTTCTATGTTAGACTTTTAGCTAATAATAGGTGCTAGCTTTGTATCATAGTTAAGACTTTAAATCACTGTTATGTTAGCACGGTAATCCAAAGCAATGTAGTATGGTAGGTTTAAGACACTGACCTTAATCCTGTGTTACTATTGGGCTTTTCTGGGGAAGAGAGATTGAGTTACTAGTGTCTCTGTCTATTTTCAGAAGCCTAAATAGCAAACTGTCACGAAGTCATGTCTGGAGTGATCATTATCTCTTGGGCAAAGGATTCCTTGCTCTTTAACAACATCACTGCCTTATTTTGAAAAATATGCAGAATCTAGTTGGATAAAACAGGATTTTTATTCTTTATTTTCCTCCACAGGCTAAACAAAAGATAACTTTAAGCGTTGCCCAAACTACTTGGCCTGTCCTCCCAAAAACATTTTATTTTGATCTTTTCTGGTAAATAAATAATCAGAATCAGACAATTCAAATATTTCATTGAGTACATATTGGAAATCATATGAAGTGTAAAGTGCGCCTGATGTGCTGTCAAACCTAAAATCCGCTCTTTTGACTCTTCCAGTGGATTTAAGAAATACACGAATGACTATTAAAATATTACATGAGCAGTATGTCTTAATACTTTTGTTGGTGTGAATCTTTTCTTCCTTCTCAGACTGTTTTAATGCTTCATAGTGAACAATATCTACTGTAACAGTGTGAAGTATAAAGAATACGAGATCCCTCATGGATTATACTGTGTGACATTAAAAAGAGAAAGTTCATATCTGTAAATGCTGTATTGTCAGAGTCATAAAAAAACTAAAGTGGGACCTCATTATCAAGTGTGAGACTGTGTTACAAAAATGCATGTATACCGTGTTGTGTAGGTTGTTAACCATGAGAATCTTCTGTTTTTAGGTGAGGCACATATTGAATTTTGCTGTCATCTAGCCAGAGGTAACATGGACCCAAAGGAGCCACCTGTGTATGAGTATGTCAAGTTTGTTGGAGATTTCAAGTTTCATAACAATGGTAAGAATTTTTTCTGTTTTTCTTGTTTAATGATGGTTTTATTTCATGTAAATTAAGTTCTCTGAATCCTCTAAATTTAGCATTAATTTATGAAACTTCATGGAATTAAATGTCCATCATCCCTCTCAACACAGTGCCTACATCTTCTTGTAACGGGCTTGAACTGACGTTACCAAGAAGTCTGCAGTCAACGCTGGAGGAGCAGGTCTGCCTCATTGCTACTGTACGATTAGTCACTCCACAGTTTCTAAAGGTAAGAGCAGCTTGGATCTGAACAACATCTGTGTCGTAGTTTCTCAGTTTGTGTTTCATGTCTGGTGCCATTACCGCCAAAGGAATAAAACATGTGGCACTGAAAGCAGGCACAATGGCACTCCATTGTGTCACACACTGTCTGGAAGTTTGTTGTAGCACACAGGCCCAGTGTTTGACATTATGTACCTTCCAGCTGATGACTTCATGAGGATACATATGAACCCAAAACTGCTCTATGAGTTTAAACCTGGACATTTTTCAGTTGCTAGGAGTAAATTAAAGTCACTTTTGTACTCCTGTAACCTTTCTGAGATCAACTCAGATCACAATTGATGTTATACTTACTGCTTCCATTTCCAAAGAGGAAAGTGATAAACTGGCACATATTCAGTAAATGCTGAGGCAGGATTAACTTCTGTAGCATTTCCAGCATTTCCAAGAGTACAAATAATACTGTGTACACCGTGGACAAGTGCCATTAAATTCTCTCTCACTCAGAAGAACCAGATCCATCGGACAGACGTACTCCAAAATGAAAAAGACACTGATTACACTGATTCACCAGATGGAAAGACTGTAACAATAACTTCTGGAGCAAATGACATGTGATATTTTTTCCCCTTCGGAATCTCAGACTCGAGACGAATCCTTTAGAGATCCTAGTTTAGTTATCATTTCACTGAGTTATCTCAGCTGTTGCATGCTTTTGTTATAGTACACTTATATGTTTAAGGTTGCAGGTCTCAGGAAGTATTCAGAAAATACAAACTGTTCAGCTGTGACACATAATTAGGATCACAAGATGATAAAACTGTCAGAAACTATTGCTAAGTGCTTGATGCTAGAGCCGCACACTGTACATTTTGTGATGTCTTTCATGATGTAAGCAATTTAACAACCTGGAAATTAGGAGTTTAACTGTGTATGAATACAATTGATTATCTGAGAACATTAGCTGAGGCAAAATAATATATAGCCAAACTTTGCTTGCTGTGAAATCTTCATGGAGACTTTCTCACGGTGTGACTTTGTTTTGGTTTAGGATTTGTGTAATGTGGAAGATCCTTGTGATGAGTTCACTTCCAGACACAGCCTTGAATGGAAGTTCTTGTTTTTGGATCACAGGTAAAAGATTTTTATGATCATGAGAATCATCAGTGTTGATTATTTTTTTTTATTTTTTTTATCAGAAAATAAAAGTATTTCTTACATGTTGATCATCTTTTATGTTTCAGGGCTTCGCCAATCATAGGCTATTTACCCTTTGAGGTTCTTGGAACTTCTGGCTATGATTACTATCATGTGGATGACTTGGAGCTCATAGCCCAGTGTCACAAGCAATGTAAGTAACTCATCATCACCACCACCAGGTCCAAGAATCCAACTCTGATTAATGTGTAAACTTTGCCAGGGCACAAAACATTTCAGTGATACCTGAACGCAGCACTGATGTACTCATTTTTTCCCTCTCCTTAGTAATGCAGTTTGGAAAGGGTAAATCCTGCTATTATCGCTTCCTGACCAAAGGTCAGCAGTGGATTTGGTTGCAGACTCACTACTACATTACTTACCACCAGTGGAACTCCAAACCTGAGTTCATTGTTTGCACTCACACTGTTGTCAGGTAAGGTTTTCTATTGTCTGTCCATGCAATGATGTGGAGACTTTGCCACTGTGCTGACATATACCTCTTGCCACATACCTCACATACCTCTTTGTGCCTGTTGTTATTCAGTTATGCTGAAGTGCGTGCTGAAAGGAGGAGAGAGTTTGGCCTTGAAGAGCTGTCTCCACCTGAGATAGCACCCTCCTCTGTGAAGGTAAGAGTTGAGAGCCCTATTACGGCAATTATGTGAAGTCTACAACGTCAGTCTTCAGGTCAGCTTCAGATCTGACCTACTGTGGTGAACATTACTCCATGTTCCAGGCTCAGGAGTTGTACTTGGACATCTGCTCCACGCTGGACGCTCCGCGGGACAGAAACAGCGGTGCACGTTCGGTGTCCTCCCATAGCTCCCGGAAGTCCTCCCACACAGCGCTGTCGGACTCTGCATGTGAGTCATCGTCTGCTCCCCTAAAGTGCTAACTCACTCAACAGCAGGTCATTATGTACAGAAATCCTGCTCCTGTATGACTGGAGCACCTGTTATTTAAATTTAGCTTCAAAAAGTTGCTGATATGGCAACAAACAATGCAACGCCGATGATGATGCTCATTTACTGTATTTAACAAATTTCTTAATAAAAATGGAAATAGTCGATCATCCTCAATTTTTTTCAGTTTTTGTGAAAATCCTACAATTGTTGTTTTTATGTAATCTGAGCAGACTTTTTGATCTGTGGTGAAAACTCCAGCAACTAAGCAGACCAGGTGTTATGACGACGCCCACCTTAAAATATGTGGGTGACGACGTATCTCTGACGAAAGCTCTCCAAGGCTTACTTTAGCACGCCCTGTTTGTTTGAGCCCCCATTCTCTCTGCCTTGCTGCTGTTCCACCCACCATCTATCTAATAGTGATCAGACTCTGTCTGCATATATATGAATATGAAGAACACACAGCAGCAGCAGTGGCAGGTTCATTACAGTTCCTGTTTATAAAAAGTAAACAGCCCACACTCATTATTTTTAAGGCATTCATAAAACTGCTTCTGTCAATTGCGTTGTCATTTTATGTTGGTTGCAGTAAAAAACATCCAGTGAATGCATAACAGTTTGTGGGTTTAAGTCAGTGGCAGAATGAGGTGGCAATCAAGTGCTTGTGAATCAGCCTTATTGTTATACAACCAAAAAAAAGAAAGAAATGCATTTCATAAGTTGTTTCGCCTTTCTCTTCGAAAGGCTATAGTTACTCTATTTCGGAAAATAAATATCACAAGTATCTCCCTTTTAAAGAGGGAGAACTGCACCTATTTTTATTTAAGTTAGTCACATTTAAAGGGAACAGAGCTAAGTCTGTTTGCAGGTCCTGGGGAGTGATGCAGCTATATGAAAAAGAGTTGTATAAAGGGGCTTTGTGGCTCCAGTAGGAACTGTGATGAAGTGATATCATCTGAGTCAGCAGAAGCTGGTTCTGAGTTTAAAAAAATAAAAAAATAAGTAGACCACTGCTCCATTCCAGCTACTGAGCTCAGCTTTGAGGTAAAATTAGCATGTCATACATGAATCTCTGACCAAATTGTCCGAGGTACATTGTGGGTAATATAGGCAGCAAGCTTTGACAAGGAAAAATAACTTATAAAGAAGATATGTCTTGCTGTGCTTTATTAATATTGATACTGTTTTTTTTTAGGTGAAAAGAATGTCTTAATGCCTGCCGCAAACGGAGATCAAAAGGAGCCTTTTTCTCAAATGTACTGGCAATCTTTCTTCCTTGAGCTTTAAAAGATATCGCAATAATGGCCTCTGCAAATGTTCGGCATCCATCTATTTGTAAAACCCTCAGAACTTCATTAAAACATTTACTCATCAAGCCTTGATTGACTCATTAGGACTTTGAAGGCAGGTCAGGAGTGATCTTTATTCATTTCTAACAAATGACTGAAGGTCTGGAAATGCAGCTGATGCTTCCAAAGCTTTTGCTGACACAGAAATGAGCAGAGCATCGAGACCTTGATGTACTAACCCTTCCCGCAGTTCTCAGTCGACAGAGAAAAACAGTAACTGAACAGATCCTCAGTGTACCTTGTGTTTAGATGTGATCTGTCTCTTCTGCAGCAGCTAACTCCTACACAGAGGCCTGCACACCATCGTGGCAGTCTGCTTCCATCGGGCCCGAGAAGACGTCTGCCAGACTCCAACCTAGTGGTTCAAAGGTCAGTTTACACAGCGCTTACGTCAGCCTCTGTGTCTTTGGAAATAAAATGGCCAGTAGGAAACAAAGATGACACAATATCATGTTGAACCTTGGGCTGTTTTGTGAAACTTTTTCCCTTTTTCCCCTGTAGAATTTGGCTCAAAGACAAAATTCCTTTGACCTTGTTCCCCAAATGAGCCTCCCCCTTTCTCCTACCAGCAGCAAGCACTCCGCAATGGTTAGTGTTTAGACTTCCTCTCGTGCCGGTTACCTTCCTCTCCCTTGTTTGTGTACAATATGTTACTGTTATGACTGTTGCTACTGTATGTGTTTATTTGATCTGCTTTTTGTGTACAGTGCCTCTCAGCCCACTTATAAGATTGTGTTAAAAAAAAAAAAAACAGTAGGAAAGATTTTATCTAAAAAAAAAATTTGGTTGGCGCTTTCCACGTATTACGTGTATGTTTCAGAGGAAATTAGTCATCTCTATAATGTATTAATTTGCTAAAATCTATTTTGTAGGAAAAGTTGCAAGATTGATGTGCTGTCACCACCATGACTCACGCTAACTTATTTTAATCACATTTGGGAGTTCTGGGGAAAAAAAAAAACATAAGTGAAGTACTGAAGAGATTTTTCTTACGCCTGTTCCCCACTGCTCTCTTTCCAGCAACAGCAGACACAGCAGCAGCAGCAGCAGCCGTCGTCGTCGTCCATGTATCAGCTGCCGCAGCCTCAGCTCGGTGTGATGAACCAGCTGAAGGAGCAGCTGGAGGAGAGGACGCGCATTCTGCAAGCTGACATTAAGACGCAGCAGCAGGAGCTGCACGACATTAAGGAGAAGCTTCATCTGGCTAACCTACAGGTAGCAGTCCCACTTTTCTTCGGTTGAATGTGGATTAAGTAGTGTTATCTACAACGCTTGGATCTTTTTATTGGAAGACAGAAGACATAGAGTGTACTGGGAAAACACTGAATTTCATTTAGATATTTAGAATATACTTGACATCTACATAAAGGCTGTTAAAAGAAGTCAACATCAGGTTTTAAATTTATATTACTTAATCCATGGCAGTAACGGAATAGCCCCACCTAGTGGTCAGCTCTGCCCCTAGATGACCCACATAACATGCAAAAAGACTGTGGGTGTTCAGGAGTAAATCTGAGGCAATGCAGACCTTGAAACAGAAAAACTCAAATATTTCTATATGATGAGCAACCCAGCATTTAAATAATGTTTTTTTTGCTATATTTTATCTTTTATTTATAAAATAACACAGCAATATTCAAGAACAATCACTCTGGAAGCAAACGTTGTTTGTGAAAGGAATATGTTTCTTTAGTGAGTTCATTTGTATGTTTGTATGTTAGATGTTGTTACAGCAGCCTGTCCACAATGACTTTGGCCAGGCGCAGCAGCAGCCGCCTCAGCAGCAGGGCCCAGGCAGGCCGGCCCAGCAGAGCCAGGCAGGGGTCATCAGGCAGCTCTCAGCCCACCCTAAACCACCGTCGTGCGGGGCTCACAGTTCATCTCCTCACTCACTCCTGAGAGAGAACGGCTCACCGTCAACGCAGGTACGGAGCAAGAGCGCAAAACCCAAATCTGAAACAACAAAGTCAAACACAGCTGTTTGGAAAACCGTGCGCTAATTTCAAGAGGGTGAAATTACTTTCAGTCATTAGCAACTAGCAATACAAGAGAAGGTTTGGATTCAGCCATAAATGTCAGTACATTACTGAAACATAGATTGGTTTTCAGTTTCTTAACCACAAGACACAGAAACCTGAAACCCTCATTGTCAAGATTATTGACGTTTTAGGAGATGAAAAGGATTTAATAACCACAGGGTTTTATTCTGCTTCCTCCTCATTATACTCTATTTTCACGGGCAAATTGGTTTTGATGTTAAGTAGACCGTTGGATCATGTTGTTTTATAAGTTATTAAAAGGTGGACAGTGTCTCTGATCAGCCTGTGTTCCTTGTGTTGCATCATAGGTCCAGCAGAGGATCGCACAGAGCGCGCAGTCACAGTCGGTGAGTTTGCCCGTCCAGACGAACACGAGTCTGACGATGCCCTTCTACAGCAACCCCATGATGTTCTCCCAGACCAACACGAGGCCTCAGCAGGAAGTAAACCAAAGACACACAGACAACCAGTTCAGCCCAGACGGACTACGGTGAGAGCCCCGAAAAAAGATGCACGGTAGTCAGAACCACAATCGACAATGGCAGCATGGCAGACCACATATACAGACAGGGTTAAGAATAGCAGAGCAGTGTATTAGCAGGAAAAACTGGTTCAACTGGTCGAAATAAATTTTGCATGTATTAAACAGTTGGACAAAAAATATATTAAGGTACACTCATCATGCTCCTTTACATAATTTATTCATTCGTTCAACCTTTCAAGAGGTCCTTGAGCGTCACCCTTGTTTACAATAATAATAATATGTTTTTTTATACAGTGCTTTTCAAAAACAGGTTACAAAGTGCTTTACATACATTTAAAACACAATAGGCAAAACAAATTAAATATTAGAATAAAATACAACAGGAAAATAAAACAAACAATAAATCAATAAAAGGTAAATCAATAAAAAAACAAAAAACAAGTTGATTCAATTACAAAACAAAGAAAATGGGAAACATAACAATAAGCGTACTTACAGAGATGAGGCTTTACCACAGTTTAGCTTATAAAAAGCCATTTAACGTTTAGATTAAGGACGATAACCCAAAGTTTACCACAAAATAAACAAAATAATAAAATGAAATACAGTTGTATAAAAAGCCTTAAAATGTTGCAGTTAAGCATTTATGTAAAAGTAGAGGTTAGGAAGTTTAATATCAAATTTCTAAAATGTTTTAATGGGATACGTGTATTGATTGTAAGGAGTTGCTGTTTGATGAAGCTTTGAGGTTTTTTCCACTGCACAGACTGAACTCTCCCACTGACACGTGTCATTTGTAGCAGAATGCTCCTCAACCAACCAATGCAGACGCTGGTTCCCACCAGCAGCGTCACCTCGCAGCCTTCCCAGTGCAACATGGGCCTCTCGCAAACCATGTGAGTAATCACCCACACACACACACACACACACACACACACACACACACACACACACACACACACACACACACACACACACACACACACACACACACACACACACACACACACACACACACACACACACACACACCTGTCTGTTTGCGTGGCGTGATGCCTGAGCTCGTCTCCGTGCCCTCCGTACAGATACACGTTGGAGCAGCAGATCATCGCCCCCTCGTTCTCAATGCAGCAGGTCAACTGCAACGCCGTCCTCGTGCCCTCGCCGGTATTCACATCCCCGATAATGATCCCACACAACAGCTTCATCACGCCGCCGTCCCAGTCGACCTACCAACCTCAGCCTCAGGCCTCGCATCCCTCACTGCAGCTCCAGCAGCCGCAGCAGTTCTTTCAGGTACGACGGCCATGTCGTGATGCAGCAGTATCACTCAGCACGTATAAAACAGTGTTTCTAGAAACATATTTTTTGACTTAAATGTCAGTAATCTGTGATGGATTGTTACATTATGCTGCACAGTGTAGTTATCCATAATTTTCTATTTATTAATTTATGACCATTGTAGGTATTACACTACATCTGAATACTTTATACCACAACAACAAGCTACTGTGCAATTCCCAAAGGTTTTAAAGCCTTAAAATGAGAACCTAAATTCATGTTTTATTTTAAAACTACAGTTTATATTGACGCTTTTATGTGTTTATAAGCATCTTTACTTCCTGCAGAGTTTGTCTTAATATTCGGAGATGGCCCTCGTGTACTGTTTACACTATTTTATATGCATCTCAGTTCAGGAGTAGGTTACATTTCACAATTAAATTCTAATGAAATGAGCTTTGTACATTCATATTCTCTTATGTGTCCACAGATGACTCAAGGACTTGTACACGGTGGATCTACTCCAGCTTTCTTACACACCACTAATGTCCCACAGCAGAACACTGTGGGATACATTCAGCAGCAGCCGCAATCACAGCAACAGCAGCAGCAGCAGCAACAACGGCAGTACCAACATTCCCAAAACCAGACTGGCAGCGTTTCAGACTTCCGAAATTTGCTGACCCGGTAGCGCTGTGGACTTTGTCGGAGAGTGCTGAGATCTGCGTCTGTGACGTAGTCGTGTAGGAGGCAGCAGCGATGCGGCATTTAAAAAGTCCAAAAACTTGACGACAAGTTCCGCAGCGGGAATGCTTGGAAGTGGGGAAAAAAAAAATGCTTATAGTGAATTTACTTTTGACGTGAAGCTGCCGGGTCAGAAGGAGCCGGCCCGGACGTCACCGGAGTGAAACCACGAGCGGAGACGGCACTGACCTGATGTCAGGTGCAGGATCAGAAGAGCTGCTGGGCCGTCATCCCACTGTGGCCATCAGTGAGACTGCTGGAACGAGTGGATTATCAAAGCTCTTAAGGAGACAATTTTACATGTTTACATGTGGAAGTTTTCATTTGACAGTTTCCTTCTAAGTGTCTGTTTGCACTTTGGAACCACCTCCTACCTAAAAGTAGAATATTTATTTTTGCCCATGAGTCAATGTTCTATTTTGTCCCCTAATAACAGCTCATTAGTGAGGTTGCTTTTCAAATCTACAACTTAACACCCCTCCCCAGTGATAAAACATCATGACCCCTGGTAAGATTTGTATCTCCGATGAAAATGGTTCATCTCTTAAAAGGGATTTGAGAACATTTGAGGACATGAGAACTTGATATTTCAGCTGGCAGAGATCAGATGGCTCCTATTTTGTCCAGAAAACAACATGTATTTGCAAGTGTGTTGGTTGTCGAGTCACTAGAGAGGCGTTTCGTTGTGAAACATGCAGTGAGATGACCATCATATCAAAAATCAGGTGTGGTAAGAATTTAAAGCTGGGGGAGGGGATTTCTCCAAATATTAGAAAAGGTCTATCTAGATTTTTAAAGCCTCAATCTGGGACTGAAGAAGGGTTGCTGCTACTGTCCCACCACTTCTCACAGAGGACAACAACGAAACTCTGAAGTTGTAATTTCAGGTGCTTCTGATGCTGCATCGTGCTGCACGATGAGTTCTCGAGAGAGAGATAAACAGCTACCAGAGAGGCGGGGGGAGTAAAAAAATTGTGCCTTTAACCATGGCGTGTCCATGGTGCGGTTTGATGGTTTCGTCTGATTATGGCTTTAAAAATCCAGCTCAGGTCCATTTGGGATACAAAGTTCTATTTTCATAAGGTCCTAAGTTTTTCCGCATCAAGACTTAAACAAAAAGACATCTAGATTTGTATTGGATATATTACAAATGGATGGTTTTTGCAACCTTTACATGTCCAGTAAGTCCCGACTTTTTAAACACTTTCTCTAATGATAGTAATCCATCATTGATCTATTTACTTAAACCCTAATTAAATAATTTGATGTTTATTTATTACATATATATATTCAAAACAATATGGGATTAAGGAACAAGTTTTATACACTAAAGTTATAATTGATTTTTTGTGTGTGTTCATTTAGACATTGGAAGGTCAACACTGGTCCTTATGTCTTTCCCTATCATGTTTTAATACAAACTGTTCTCAATATGACACCACTGATCTTGGATGTGGCTAATTGTAGTTTAACACAATGGTAAAAATAAAAGGTCATGATGATTTTAATATCTTGGAAATGTGACAATATATTTGGGAGCCTGTAACCTGAACAAAATAACAGTTTCTATTCTAGTCTGCTCAGTGTTTTTTTAGGGCCCGAGCACCAAAGGTGCAAAAGCCCTATTGTTATTCAAGGAATTATTTATTGTGATTATTTGAACATTTTAGCAGATAAAGATAGACTCCAACCATGACCAAGTGAGCTCTATTATGGATATCATCAAAAACAAAAATCATGGAAGCAGATATTTAATTTACCTTGGAAACATGGTTGTCTCCACTGCATTAAGTATTATACAGCTGCAGTGATGAGGACAACATTATATTTGATTGTTCCTTCCTATTGAAGTCAGTCCTGCCACTATGTCAAGGTCACGCTGTGCTAATTTTAACTTTTCATATGCCAATCTTTGATGTTCACTATATTTTTTTGGGAGACACTATCGTATGTTTGTTTGGTGAAGGAAATCTTGCTGCGATGTGTGCAACTACTAATCAGCTCCAGCAGCTGCGCTCCTCTCAAACAGTCAGACACAAACATATTCATTGTGATGCAGCGTGGTGTGTTCTTTGCAGACAGCGTTGTCAGATTGCAGCACTGTGTTAATCGTGCAATGACAGTTGTAACAGAAAGAGGATTGGAGTGTGTTTGTGAAGCCAGATTAGCAGATGAACAATGTGCAGGAAGAATTCAAACTAAAGAAACATGTGTGCATCTCTCTTTTGTTAATGACAATCAGACAGATGGTGAACAACAGCAATAGAAACGGCATCATGACTCTGTGTTTCCTAAAATTCTCAATCTGGACACATTATTAAAATAGTTGTCACAGTCCCATTCAAGACTGGTGCTGTTCATACTGGACGACACGACGCAACCGTCAGAACACATGGAGCATGTACGTTCAGTGCCGTTTTACACTTTTCTATGTGCAATGTCAATTTGAAGAGAAGAATGTTAATTTATACTGTTTTAAATGTCTCAGAACAGATGTGTATAGAGGTGTATAATAAGCCGTTGTACCATGTAAATTATATGGAAGTATTTTTTTAATGAAAATGTCCTGACATTCCTTCAGCTGTTGATAGCAGCAGTACTTTTTTTTTTTTTTTTTTTTTAAAGGTACAAGATTTGTCCACTGAAGATTTATGATTACACAGGACTTTGTGGTGCAGTGTTAGTTCCTCCCAAGATGAAACATGGAACACAGAAACTCTGGAGTAAAGGATCATACTGTATGTTCAGCATGATGATGAAAAAAAAAAGATTAAATAAAGATGAATCCTTTATGACAGCAACAGCTGTCCAGTCATAGTAAAGTTATTCAGCCAAAACTGAAAGAAGTCAACAGAAAAAAGTGCAATTGTACATCATCATCAAAACATTCTTTGTTTTTTACATGACTATAGCAAGTCTCCCTGCGTTTGTTTGACTCTGTGCTTTCACAAGTAAAATGGTTCATAAAGGTTCAGTTCAGCCAGTAACTCAGAGGTGCCATAGACAACTACGTTTCCTTTATTAATCAATATTATTTCAACTACTGACAAAAAAAAAAATCATTGAAAATAATCTGATTTAGCCAAATATCAACCTTTCAAGTAGTGGTAGTAAAACTCCATAGAAACACATCATTCAGATCTCAGTCTATTTCTCTGTACACAGAATAACTGCTTTTATGTTGTTTGCCTTGTAAAGGTGGTTGAGGGAAATTCTGCTCATTAAACTCCACTCTGCTCCACCCTAAATTATTTTTGCTTTGGATCTAAGATGATTTTTTTTTTTTTTTTTTTTTCTTTTTTAGGTGTGTTTTGCTTTGCTTCACAGAAGTTGTTGTAAATAATCGTGCCGCTCAGTCGGTACCGTTTTTCTTTGCTCTCCTCAACCGTAGTCGCTGCACCTTTTATTATTTTCTTCTTCAACCTTCAGAATGCTTTTCTTTCTCTTTATGAGTTTTTTTTTCATTGAGTGTCACTGTTCTTTTTGAAGGTATGTGAATTTAATCCCATACTTCTTTTCTATTTTTTCTGATTTGTAAAATACCGACTGACACCTGAAGTGTTAGCGTGGGAGGTCAGATCAATGCTTTCTGTGAGATATTTGCCAGGACCTGAACAAAACAAACCTGGTATACAGCTATTTCTGCAGTTTCAGTGCAGAAACAAACATTGAATATATTGTATAATAGAATGTACAAAAAAAAACAAAAAACCTTTAGGCTACATAGTTGTTTATTTTATATGTCTAATAGATTACATATGTATGTTACATGATTTTAAAATTAAAGTAATTTTGTAACAGATAATGAAGTGTCTTATTAGAGGAGGTGAGGCTTTTTTGTGTTCAAGTTGGTGTTGCACAGTCACTTGTATGGCTTGTTTTCTTTCTGTATTTACCATCAAAATAAGCTTTAAAAAATATTGTTAACATTGTTTGAAAAGAAATTAACAAATTAAGTTTACATTCAAAAATATCTTGATATTAATTATATATTGAATTATTTATATATTAAAAAAAATCAACCTGGATATTGTGAAATATTTGAAAATAAATATTTTTAAACATATGTATTGTTATTCTGAGCAAGATCTTTTACTTTGAAAGTTATTTATGGACATTTCCATCTTCACATCAGAAAGCTGGGATTGTATTTCTCAGTAAAAAAAAAGATTAATAAGGCCTCTGGGCATCAAGACATTTATATTATATTACAACTTCTGTCACGCAGTAAACATACAGTTGAAGGCTGATGGTAATTGAAGATGCAGTTTTATGTATTTCAGTTTTTTTTACAAGAAAAGTTAGTCTTCTCAAATGTTTGCAGCAAAAATATTGTGACATTTACTGCACATAAGTAACCAGAGAATTTACAAGTATGAAAGTGAGGCTTAGTCTAAAACAACTGCCTGGAGTATCCTCCAAAATAACTGTTCAATAACATGATTGATGCTGATAATGTTTTCATTTTATCTTCTACTCGAGAGAAACCTCTGTCACTCTGTACACCTTGTTGATCAGGATTTCCGCCTTATTTCCACCCAGATGACAAAGATCCAAGATGCACACAACATGAGTGTCCTCCAGCTCACTGGCAGTCGCCAAGATCTCATCTGCAAGACAAAAAAAAGCATGTTAAATAAAATGTGTGAGTGACTGCTGGGAAAGCAGCTTCCTGAGTTGGTTTAGTGTGGTGGTGGCTACCTGGCTCAGGAAGAGTTGTCTCACTGTGGTTGGCTGAATCGCTGAGAGGGCAGAGAAAACCTGACGAGAGGCAGGACAGCAGCGTGTTGCCGTGGGGATCCTGAGGAAGGCCGACAGCCCGGGGCTCATCGCAGCTCACCACGGGAGAATACGCAGCGTCGACGGCTATCTGCTTGTTGATGCCTGTCGGGAAGATAAAAAAAATTAAAAAAAAAAAAAAAATTAAATATTTGTTATTCCTCTGACGTTGAAACACAGGCCTTTAAAAGAGTTTTAAGATGATTTGGGTAATTTTTTCCGCCGTGACTGAAGGCCGGCCCTCTTGACCATTTGTGTGGGCTCATAGGTTTATGTTGCATTCATCCTATAAGCTGTTGTTCAGACATGTTAAACTACCCGTCTTGTTGGAAATGGAGCAGAAGTCACAGAGCAAACATTTAAAGAAGCAGCTCCACCTAAATACTACAGCGTCACATGAATTCTGGTGTTTTCTAAAGGTGACTCAGCCCTCTGACTGTGACCGCTGACAGCAGGTCTCCACCTCACAGTGACTCATTGATGACGTAAAGGTAATATAATAAAAAAAACGTAAAAGCTCAGTTAGTCATGATTATTCGGGACAGAGATTTGTGTGACACGTACTCAGAAGAAAGAAGGCAGCGACCTACACTGGCTGAATAACTCAAACAGAATATTAGATATGTATTATGTAACAAGAGGACGTTCTGACAGGACCGACAGAGTGCGAGACCCTCTTGTGCATCCGAGGTCAGTGATCGTCCTTTACCTAGGATTGTCACTTGGTAGTATCCTGGGCACGGCGCCGGTGGGATAGTGTTTGCATTGTGCTCTGATGTCCACCGTGTTGGCTGAAGGTTGCTCCACTGCAGGAGGATGCTCTTCTCGTCGAACGTGAACCTCCGGGAGATGCTGTCCTGGTACAGACCACCTCGACACAGATGTTCGGACACTTCCTGCCGCTGCGTCAGCCAGCTGCTGCTCTCCCAAGAGGAAGCATGAGAGTCTGTGTAGAGGACAAACACATCAGTGTGTGACAGGACAGTTAAGATGCGCTGCAGTGAAGGTGACACTCCAGTTACTCACCACTCGGATTTGGTCGGCTGACTTCCTTATGTTGAACTTCCTCAGATGCAGAGTCGCTCTCTTCTTCCTCCTGCTCTCCTTCGTCTGTGTTTTTATGTCCAGACGTCCTGCAGGAGCAGAGACAAATGAGCTGAGACGAGTTCAAATGGTTTACTGACAAAAACTACCAGATGAATCTTAACTACCTTTTAGCTGGAGTGTTTCTACAACTCAGGGACGACTGCGTGGCTTCACTGAAAAACACATCACATTTATTTTAACCAGTAAACTGCAGCATTAAACTCACAAAACTACAATTCATGATTTTATATCACACACTTAAATCTGTCAGTCAAATCACACCTCGTTTGAATTCTTCTTTTCCTTCTGCTCGCTGAGCTTTTGTCAGCAGAGGGAGACGTTAAACTGTCGGCCAAAGTCCTCTCAGCTGTCAAGAGGTGCGTGTCTGGTACAGCTTGTTTACACTCACCAGTGGAAACCTTCAGAAAGACCAACTGACTTGTTTTACATCTGAAATGATCACTAGTCTTGGAAAGATGCTCTGAAATAATGTCAGTTACCTCCTCCTCCTCCTCCTCTGTTCCTTGTGACTCGCTGGTCTGTGGGCTTTGCATGTAGCGCACCGCTGTGATCTGTCCTTGAATTGCAAGTTTCTTATGTTCCCTGTATTGCAGGGTCTCCAACTCCTTCTTCAAGTCAGCCGCAGCAACCAGAGGAACTTGCGCTTAAGATGAAGGGTAAAGAGTTAAAATTTTAAATGACGTCTAATCACTTTTACCGTGGAGTAAAATTACACACTGGGAAGGTGCACAGTACACATGATTTATTAATACTACAAAAACTGTAAACTATTCAGATTTTTTTCCTCTCACCTGAAGCATCTGCCATCGACTGAGTAAACATCTGTGGGGGAGGAGGGTAGCAGTAATGGCCACCGACAGCAGTCCTCTGGAGGACCACGTTGTCCTTCAGCTTCTTGGTCCACTGGATGAAGCTCTTCACGCTGGGGTCACTCACATATGGCTGACCTTTATGGCAGCCTGTTGTGGACACAGATGACACGCAGGTCACTTCCGCCTTCAGCCACCAGTAAAATCACCTCATATCATCAGGTACTTGTTGCTAACCTGTGATGAACGTCTGGGTCTCGCAGCTGCTCGTGAGGTACGGCAGTGAGCCCTCCACATGACAAACCCTCATCTGAGTGCACACCAGGTAGGTCACTACAGAGGAGAGGATGATGTATTAGAAAAAAGTGTCCAGAGAGATATCAGACATGAGCTGATGCAGCAGACTTACTTGGACAAATTTGACTGAAGGTTTCTGCATGAGACGAGGAGAAAAGCTCCAGAATAAAAGGTTGATTTGATGTTCCATCCAAAGCGTGGATCCAGCGATACGTCCAAAATTTTTCTGGACCTGAAAGGTGAGCTAGGTCAGTCACACAAGCCAGCAGCTTTACTTCAGTTTTCAAAACAAATTTCGGCTGATAGATAAAATATGAACGGGTTTTACCCTTGTTCCCTTTACTCTTCACTCTTTCAACACGGCCAACAAACGTCACCAAACCAATGATGTCACATGCAGCGTTGTTGGACAGTTTCTCCAGCTCTGACCTGGGTGAATTATGGCACAATAACATGGAGCTGTTTTTTTAACCAAACTAAAATCAGAATAACACATGGATCACAGAGCAAAGAGCAGCATAAAACAAAATATTTTGAAAGAGACTTTCATATTCGTATTAACCAAAAATAGCATGGCATGTAAGAGATAAAAGAGAGACAAATGTAAGACTGTGGAGTAATAAAATGATGAGTCATCATCACCTGGTGGTGAACTGGTAGGAGACCTCAGGGAGTCCCCACTGAGGCCGAACAGTCTTCGGTGAGACCACAGTGATGATTGAAGCTGGGTTGTGAGGGTTCAGGCAGATTTCTTAGAAAAACACATGCACATAACAAAGTGTAAGTTCGAGTTCATCAGACCTTTCAGATACAGTACAAATAAATCAGTGGAAGAGATGATGGAAGTACATTAATCTTCTTAAAACAGGGAAATTTATATAAATAGACAGCAGAGTAGATGAATTGTTGATGTATACTTTGACTATGCAAAGATTGTATAGACAAGTACACTATGATTCTTTCTGACAATGATGCTCTCCAGTTTTAACACTAAATATGAAAGTGCGACAGTGATCAGTAGTTCTGTACGTACCTACAGAGTCAAAGGTCTTCATTCGGCGATGGTCTATTTGCGGCCGTGATCGGTTCACGTAACTCTGCTTCAGGGTGTATTTTTGGAGGTACAACACCGTGCCGACATTCAGTGTCTGGTAAAACTCGGGACAGAGGTCGTTCCAAAGCACGAGGGACATTGTGCCACTCTGGTCGGCAACTTCAAAGTACGCCTGAAATATGACAAAGTCTGAGATGAACGCGTGTGAACTGCACTCTGTCACAACAGGAGAAAGAAACGTTCACAGGAAATATGAAAGTGAGATCCTGTTCACATCTTGTTACTAATGCACAACATTTATGAGAAGGTCAAACTCACCTGGTAGGGGTAATCAATCTTGAGCCCAAATTTCCCATAGTACCTTAATCTGGATTTGTGGATTATCTTAACCAGGAGCGGGAGAGGTTTCCATGTGTTTTTAAAGGAGGACTCCAGACTGCTGAGAAGAGTCACCTTGGACACTGTTGAGAATCAGCCAAAGCCAGTTCAATTCTCTCTTACAAAATAAAAAATAATAATGAAATAAAAATAATTTTACAAAGGGGAGACATGAAGTGAAATGTTTTGAAACCTGAATTAATTTGATGATTGTCTAAATATGCAAGATTGTTGTGTGAACAATAATGTCTCTTGCCTGCTTGGTTCTCATACTTGTGGTAATCAATCGATAGAAAAGTTAAAGACAAAACTGACAACAGTTTAGTCATTTTAAATTAATATAAGGCAAAAAAAAATTTTTTCAAAAAAAAGCCTGACATTTAGTAGTTGTAGATTTGCAAAATGTGTGGATTTCCTACATTTGTCTGTTAAACATACTTACAAATCTACATCTCCGTGCTAAAAAAAAAAAAAAAAAAATGCAGCATCAGCCGAGCTCTAATTATTGCAGACAAGGCAGGTAAAATGTGAAAGACATGTGTCTCTGGGTGTGTTAGGGTGGGATCAGAGCGCAGCATCTCACCGTCCAGCACGGCGTCGGATGAGGGAGAGCCCGAGGTCCAGACGTCTCCCTCCGGGTCGTCGTTGTTCCACAGAGACAGGTAGTGTTTGCGGCTCACCTGAAGAGGTACATCACTCTGCAGCAACACGCTCCTCTCCATGCCGTGCTTGACCAGCATGGGCAGTGAACTGACATCGCGCATGCGGAGCAGGACGGCCGACCTCTCTCCGGTACATCTGATCTTCTCGATGCAGATGTACCCGTGTCCCAGTCTCCTCTCGTTGTAAACAAAGGAGCACTGCGCGATGCTGATGTCGGTCCCGGTCCGCAGGACGTTTCTGTGCACCAGCGGGTTTAAACTGGGATGAACCAAACATTTAGCTCGCCAGACTCCGTCGGTGATCGTCACGTCGTAGCTGTAGCTGTCGAGGAGGATCTGCTGCTGCTGCTCGTCACTTTGCTCAGATAAATACCTCTGGAGCGCGATTACAGCGACCGGAGCCGCCTGCTCTGTTTGGACTCTCGAGCACTGCGATAGTCGCTCCAACGTCCTCTGGAGGAAAGACGCCGGACCGAGACCAGCCACCATCGAGGAATAGGACGAGTTATCCTCCATGCATATTTTTTTTTTGTTTTTTTTTTTGTAGTTTTTAGTTTTTACTCGCTAAATTACAGTTTCCGCGATACAAACAACGGCGGTGCTGTTTGATTACGTCACTATCTGCCCGAATAACAATACGCGCACGAAGGGAAAGAAGATCAGCTGATACGCACTGAATTCACGCGTTTAAACAATTATTTTTACTCTGACCTCAAAAAGAGTCCGTGGATGTACTCGGGTAATTCCTGTTTTTAAAAACCGCGCTGAGCTGAGCAGAGTGAGGAGAGGACCAGTTGACCTGACGTCATCAAGGCGACGAGTGCATTGTGGGCAGCGTACAGTATTTAAAAAAAACAACACATTTTTTTTTAAATACAGTATATCAAATTATCAATTTAAATATATCATTTAAAATGTTATATTATATAGTATATTTTAAATTTAATTTGATCTTTTATCTTTTTCAAATTAATTTATTGTGTAAACATTTACACATTAATGACGTGAGGAAACACCTTTGGTTGTTGGCTGAACGCTTTATAATACAGAAGCAAAATTGTTAGTAGTTACAATCAGAGAGGAATGAATCAGGAATGACTCGTAAAAGCTGAATTAATTAAACGGTATAACACTTTGCAATCTGGTACAAAAAGCTTGTAACTCATGGGGAATGAATCTTGATCTGATAATTAAAATTGTCTTTGAATTCAAATAATATGGTCATCAAAAACACATATTATTCTTTAGATTTAATCAATATGATCAACTATTGCTAACAGCCGCAGTGACCCAGAACCACAACCAGATTATCAGTAAAACCACTATTTTATTATGAAGTCAGGTTTATTTTCAGGAAATCCTATTTACTATTCCTCACCAAATACTGTTTTAAATGTTATACTAAAACCCAAATGTGAGTTTCCAACACGCCGTATCCACAGAATGTCAAATCTGCTTTCAATGACAACTTCATTTTTTTTTTTTTTCATCTTTGGGCTACCAGTTGTTGTACTAAAATGTGTTTCTCCTTTCAAAATCAATTGTTAAAGTTGTTGCATTCAGATTGTTGCATTTGGTCACATTTATATGTCATGTACTATACTGCCACTACTGTAAATGCTGTATGTAGTTTGGCTGCTTTGGCCAAATGAGGCATAGAAGTAAACTTCTTAGAAACATCCTGATATCACAGAGCTGATTTGGATCATCCAGATATTTGACTTTGACAATTTATCAAAAACTCTTGAGCCTTTGTTTTGAAGGAAACATCCTGAAGATGACCCCCCTTTAAAAACTTACATTTTAAAAAAGCAAACGTATCGATGATTACTTTTTACTCATTTGAACAATTGCCTGAAAGTATTGATACGCCTCATTTTGTGTCACATTTATTTATACATTTTTAGCTTGCGCTGTATGGCACATACTCTTACAATGTCATATTTGATGCTGTGAAGGTATTTTTTTGCGATTTGTGATGCCAGCAGGGGGAGGACTTTCCCTCACTGTTGCAAAATCATCAGTGCTCCAAGAGCTCAAACACATCCTCTGTTGTCCAAATTGAGTTATTGCAAACCAAACTCTTTGGACAGGAAGGGAGGTTTTTAACATCTTATACTGTGTGGTGTAAGGTCAACATGTCTGCAATTTTTTTGTATTTTTTTTGTATTCATGTTCTCTGGATATTTTTCCTTGTTTGGACTTTCCTGCTTTGTCCCAATTAAGGAAAATCTTTTGTTACAACATAAAATGATATTTGAACATTGTACTTTTAATTTAGAGGCAGCAGTTTGCAGAAGACCATTTCTTTTCTCAGAGTGACAATATCCCCACAAATTAAGGCCCATAAAGAAATTCTGAGTTTTGTGTAGAAGACCTTGACTGGCCTGCACCTTTGGGATGAATAGAAACAAAAACTTGTGACCCAAACCAATGGCCAACTTCCCTAATTATTTCATGGCTGAATAGGAGCTGATTAAGGCATTCCTGTGTTGGCATTAATCTGTGCCACTCTCACCATCAATATTAAGTGGCAAAGAGGATTTACAGTTCTTTGTACTGCTGACCTGTTTAAAAAAAAAATCCCTGTTGCAACTTCCTGGCAAGTGAATCAGGCGTCATGGCATCATTCATTCCTTGAGTGAAGCAACAGACATCTATCGCTGCTGGTATTACATTTTACAAACTCTAAAATGGGCCAAATTTTTACAGACTGTGTGGAGTTCAGCCATAAGTTATGTTCATGTTTTTTTTTACATACTTTGTAAGTAAATGTTCTCATTTAAGCATCATTGTCAGCTGATGCCGTTCACCTGGGCCTTCCAGGCTATAAAAGCTGGATCATGTGATTAAACTCTCTCTCCTCCTTCCTTTGGCATCAGCATTATTTTCTATTTATACAGTCAACAGCTCCACAGCCCATATGACACACATCCACTCATTGCTTGCATTACTGACGGTACTGATTTTCACACTCTGCATTCTTGGTTTGTGTTATTTTATTTTTAATAAATTTAACTAGTTTTAAGTGACCATCTTGCGTGGACTCCCTACTTGTCACATTCTCGGAGCCAGTTTGTGACACTGTTCTCGTCCGGGATCCACGTTTTGATAAGTACTTGGAAAGTGGGAGGTTGACCGTACTCACTGTTGTGTTTCTTCACAGATCAGATCTGTAAGTTTAGGTGGGCGTTGTTCCTGCAGGCCTACAACTTAACAGTCACCAGATCAAAGGTGCTGACAATGCGCAATCCTTTGTGCAATACTTCTAAATCTATATTTTTTTACTGCCTCTGATTTCCCTTCTCGTCTATGATCATCTCTGCCTCTTATACTCTTAATTTGCTCCTCCAAGGTTGCTGAGGATGTTTGGATGGTGGGTGTATAGGCATTTAGATAAAGACTGTGGTACTACAGAGATGTGCTGATAAAGCAATACTCTTCCTCATGTCTTGTCAACTTTTTGATAATTATAATCATTAGTCTTTGAGATGGCAAATAGTAATATTCTTATACTTTTCTTTTTATAAATCCCATTTTATGCCAAGGTTAAACATGATTAGAAAAGGTGGGGACTGTTTGGTTTGTTGGCACTTGTTATATATACGTGGCCATACTATATAGTCTTGCTGTACGAATACAGTGTTTCAGCTATAGGATGTGAAAGTAATTTTACAAATTGATCAGAAAAGCAAATCTAATCAATTCTGTTAACACATTTGAAAATTATTACAGCTTGGGGGAAAAACTAATTTTCTTAATTTAAAATGAGGTAACTATAATGAAAACATTCGTCAATTATTCAGCATTTTTTCTTTTCCTTTTCGGTTGTTTTTTTTGGTGTGTTTTTAAGAATGAAGCTCCTGCGGGCCCGCCTCCTCTAACAGAAACTACAATCCCACAATGCCCCGCGGTTCTGGCAGCTTTTCTTGTCGACGTGGGAAGGGAGGGACTCGGACACAAACAAACGTCCACGGGTTTTCTGCCGGAGCTCGTTGCACATAACCGTGACATGTCTGCTGGATTTAACAGATAACTTCATGACATTGGAAACATGTGGCTCAAACCCGAAGAGGTTCTGCTGAAAAACGCGTTTAAATTGTGGGTCACGGAGAAGGATAATGAGTACTTCGTACTGCAAAGGAGACGAGGGTACGGGGAAGGTGGCGGCGGGTTGACAGGTAACGTCAGCGGTTTTCTTATCGCTTCATCAAATGTTCCGGGACTGCAGCTGCAGCTTTCTCAGACCACATTAAAACAGTTTTCGTCATTAACGGGTTAACGCCCCCAATAACTGCTTCAGCTGACGTGCCGACCGTGTCCGGGGCGGGTGACGCTTCCTTACACCCGTCTGGAGGAAAATAGCCTCGTTGCAACAGGTACGAGCCAAGTGTCGTAACGACACGAGGGAGTTCAGGTGCTGAACAGCTGGTTTTCAAGCTCGTCTGCAGGAGGGAGGTGGTGTCTCTCGCTGGTCCTGTCGGCACACTGGCTAATTTGTTTTGGTTTCATGTTTGTCAGAGCTCAGAGTTGACCAAGAGGAGGCGAAAGGCGGAATAAGTCTGTCCTCTACACGTTTCACTGAATTCACTCCCGCCTGAGGTTATGCTGCAAAAATGTACGCCACTGTGTCATATTTACACCCAAGTGATAGTTTACCACCTTTTTTTTTAAAATTTATTTATTTTTTATAAAAACGGACACACGATCAAGCATTTTATGTCAAAGGGCTGGACATTTAAATTGGGACATCCCACCCCTTTTTACATTTGGCTCTGAAAGCTGACAGAGGACGGTTCAGTCAGTTTGTGAATATTTGCACCACTTTCTCCCACAGGCCACAGACACAAGCCTTGCATTTGTAATGTCACTGCAATGTCAGTGTCTGTCCCCTTGGATAATATTGGATCAGCTACTTTGGGGGAAGCGATGATGCTCATTGGAGTTGTCACCCTGTAAATCAGGTTATATCATAGCTTTGCTGAAATGAGATGGCATATTTTTTAGCTGGGCAAGACAACTGTTGTTTCCACAGATTAGGGTTGCAACTACTTGTTGTTTTTAGGGTTGATTAATCTTTGTTGTCTTTTTATTTAACAATAATAGGGCTGCAATTAAAGATTATTTTCATCACTGACTAATCTGTTGAATAATTAAGTAATCAAATAATTGCTAGGTCCTTAAGGACATAAGGCAGTTTATTGTCATTGTAAAAAATACAACATTAAGTTGACAACTCGTCAGTTCAGCAGCAATGAGCAAGGTAACGGATATAATTTTTTTTTTTTAAAAACCGATAACAAGACATCGCCATGGTATTGAACAATAGACATAGAAATAAGTGTAATAAATATTTAAAAGATTAAATGGGCATCGCTGACTTTAAAGTGCAAGTCAGTGTCAAAGTGTGAACGTTTTCTTGCCTATTATAGTCCTCAGCAGCATTGTCAGGTGTGTGTAGAGGTGTGTGTTGGGGAGGGTGGGGGGTTGATGGAGGAAACAGCTCTGGCGAAAAAGCTGTTCCTCAGCCTGTTAGTCTGGGTTTTGATTGTTCAGTATCTTTTTCCTGATGGCAGGGGAACTAACAGAGAATGACCCGGCTGTTTAATATCTCTGCTGATGTTTCTGGCTCTCTTCTGTAGGCGGCCAGCTTACACAGTGTCAAAGTCAGGGAGTGCAACTCCCACAATCCTCTGTGCCGTTCTTACAACCCAGGCCAGGTCCCTCCAGGTCTCTGCCGTGCAGCTGGCATACCACACAGTGTTTCAGCTTCTTAAGGAAGAAAAGCCTCTGCTGGGCTTTCTTCACCAGGTGGGATGTGTTCAGGGACCATGTTAGGTCTTCAGTTATGTGGAGTCCCAGGAATTTGATGTTGTCCACCCTTGTCCACCAGGGTGTGGTCTTCCTGGTTCTCCTGAAGTCAACTATGATCTCTTTTGTTTTGGTGGTGTTGAGGACAAGATTGTTATACGAGCACCACTCAGCCAGATGTGTGACCTCCTGTCTGTTGTGTGTCTCGTCGTTGTTAGTGAGGAGTCCCACCACAGTGGTGTCGTCGGCATAAGATCTCAACCGACCAGTGTCGGGGTCCAGGGTGCAGCCTAAAATGTCTTGTTTTTCCCCGACCAACAGACCACAAACAAAATATATGCAGATTATTATTATGGAGGACTAAAGGAACCAGAAAATATTCACATCTAAGGAGCTGGAATCAAATATTTTTTTTTTGAATTTTTTTTCCCCCAATAATTTTCATGACTCAAAACAATCAATCAATAATCAAAATACCTGGCGATTAGTTTTCTGTCAATCAACAAATCTATTAATTGACTAGTTGTTGCAGTTCTAATTGTTTTAAAGACCCAAAGTTATTGAATTTACAGTGATAAAGGTCATAAGCTAAACAGACTGAAAACAATTACATTTTAGTAATAGAACTTAATGTATTGGTGCTGCATATTTATCATAGCTAGCTGACCTGTCAGAAATACTTTTAACACGGGTAATATGAGAATTTCTGGATAATAGCAGCACTTTTTAAATTATACATGCATCCCCTGAGGTCCTCGACTCCAGCTTGAACACCCATTGAGTTTTTGATTTAGATGCAACATGCAACTACGATCTTTGAGACCCGTTGTCACCTGACAACATAAAAGTAGAGCTCGTAATGCAGCCAGTCATTGTAGATTACTAACCACACATCAGTGTGACAGCTGTAAGGTCATTAATAGATCATTATTGATAATGA
This sequence comes from Brachyistius frenatus, assembly GCF_029030835.1. Classification (NCBI taxonomy): domain Eukaryota; kingdom Metazoa; phylum Chordata; class Actinopteri; family Embiotocidae; genus Brachyistius; species Brachyistius frenatus. The sequence continues at coordinate 406,874 of NW_027210633.1, forward strand.
ATGGTGTTCCACATGAAGACAAAAGTAGCGATGGCCTGTCTGGTTGGTGTAATGATAGTGGAGGTTAAATACTACGTGGTGGTACACAGCATGCTGCAACTGAAGACCCATCCAGCACGAGAGCCTTTTTCTATCTGAAGCAGCTTTTCTGCTCCTTTTCTCTCCTGTGTGCTACTGCTGTTCTGTACTGACGACAACATAAATGATGTGAACCACATTTGATCCGCTGAGTGCGTTACTACTTGGCTCACTGTTCGAACATGTGGAGAGCTGAGCAGCAGACAGGCCCGTATAATGCTGATGCAGTGCATGAGAGAGTGGTTTCACTGCGACCTTGTTAATTATTCACGGAGGGCACGTCAGAGAGAAGTTGTAGAGGTAACAGATTTGGCTAATTTTAGTGCCGACATGGACCTGGGGGATCATTCATTTCCACTGTCAGTATGAGTATAGACGCACAGCCTGCGCTCCCGCACCGAGTAACACCAGCAGATTAACTTGAATGCTGTTTAATGACCCAACACACATAATGTTTGTTTTGAATCAGGAAGTCCAAATGTATGTCTTAGATAAATCTGATGTTTGTCTTTCTGGTTTTCAGAGGTGTTCCATGGTTGAAGATCAAGTGTAACAGTACAAGTTAAAAAATATATGAATGTCCTGTATGTTACAGGTCTCCTTGTGGGAACTCTGGATACTGTGCTGGACTCCACATCCAAAGTGGCTCCGTTCCGCATTCTGCACCACACACCGGACTCGCAAGTGTCCTGGTCAATAGCATGCGGTAGGTCACTGCATGTTCTTCTCAGTCTGGTAAACATTTCAATAGGGTGTTTAAGGATTATAGATTCCAACATTTCTTTGATTAAGTGCATAATAAACACATGAAACTGCATAAAAACATTCACTGTTAATGTGCTGAAGTGCAACAAAATTAAATACAGAACTACAATGAAGCTAGGTTTCCCAAATTCAAGTTAAAAATGTTGCAGTAAATAGTTGTTGTTTTTGTGGTCACCTAAGATGCTTATAGCTATAAAATAAGGGTACAAAATCTAAACATGATAACTGACCTGAGTTGTTATCACTTTTTCACCCTCGATGTTGGTCAGGTGTCACCAAAGAGGAGATTGTTCAGCATTGGGATTGGCTGCAGAAGAACATCATGAGGACGCTCTCTGTTTTCGACTCGAGCGAAGACATCACCAGTTTTGTGCAGGGCAAGATAAGAGTAAGAATTTATGAAAATCTTTTTATTTAAATGCAGACATTGATTACAGCTGCTTTATTGAACATGCTGTATCGCTCTGTATCTGCCCTGTGTGTGTGTCATGTGTCAGGGTCTTATTGCTGAGGAGGGAAAGACGTCTCTGGTGCTGGAGGACGATCCTGAGAAGTTCAGAGAAGCGCTCTTGAGGTTTGAGAAGTGGTTTGAGCTGCCGCCGGAGGAAAAGCTGGTCACGTATTACTCATGCAGCTACTGGAAAGGCAAAGTGCCCTGCCAAGGCTGGCTCTACCTCAGCACAAACTTCATGTGCTTCTATTCATACTTTCTGGGAGCTGAGGGTAAGCCAGTCACTTCTGCCCCATTTATTAACACATGCCGCCACTTGTCTTGATAATATTGATTGCTGGTAACAAAGAGGGTGGCAGCTCCTAATGGCCTTCATAGTGGGCTGTTATGGCCTGAAAAGACTGTTCTTTGAGGTTTGTTTTTTTCTTTATTTTTTTTCCAATCGAAAATAGCTCTTGGTAATGACAGCTTCAGAAATTGTGAAAAAGCCATTACAACTGACCTCATAACTGCACAATGATGCCATTAACATTTTTTCTTTTTTTTTTTTTTTTTTGTCAGTTATTTGTTTTAATCACTGTTTTCATCTTAATTTACTGTGTTCACTCTGCAGTGAAACTGGTCATCTCCTGGGACGAGGTCTGGCGGCTGGAGAAGACCTCTAATGTTATTCTCACTGAGAGCATCCACGTTCTGGCTCATAGAGAGGACCATTACTTCTCCATGCTATTGCACCTTAATGAGACATTTGTCATCATGGAGCAGCTGGCCGACTACTCCATCAAGCGTCTTTTTGATAAAGAGTCCTTCGAGCGAGAACCGGCACTCTCTGACCCTCTGCAAATCACCAAGAGGTGCTGTCTGACTGTCTGCTGCACTGCATAGATTCACATGAGCCTGTTAGGGCTGGCTGCCAGCTTGAAGAGCCTGAGTAAACATTAAGTCTGGCTTAAGTCAATTAGTGTTTGTGTTTGTTTTAATCTGCCACATACCTGAGTACTGTGAATAAATATTCCAGCTTCTGACTTGATGTTAATCTGCTAGAATCATATTGTAATTTGAGATAATTTTAAAATCTGTAATTTAGGTTTATATAAATATAAATATAAATACATATATATATATATAAACCTAAATTACAGATTGAAAATGGGATTTTCTGCTTTACTCTCCCCACAGAGGCCTCGAGGCTCATGCAAGGAGTGAGCAATTCCGGACATTTTTCAGGCTTCCCAAAGAGGAAAACCTGCTGGAGGTGCATGAGAGCTTCCTGTGGGTGCCCTTCTGCCATTTTAACACGCTTGGCAAGATCTGCCTGTCGGAGAACTACCTGTGTTTCGCCAGTCAGGATGGCAGCCAATGCCACGTCATCATTCCAATGCGAGAGGTAAAGTTTGGATCGATTCAAAACACAGTTTAATTAATAATAATTGACAGTTTCAAACAGAACCCTGTGTACTGATGAGCAGAAAAACTCCATGTGTGACTGTCTGGTATTCCAACGTTCCTCCAGGTTGTTAATGTTGAGAAGCCAGACTCGAGCAGCAGGGCTTTAACCGTGTGTGTGCGTGGCAAGAGGGCGCTGCGGTTCTCTGAGGTGCGGGACTACCAGCGGCTGGCCAACACGATCCGTAGCCGATGTGGTATTAGTGCCAGCCCACAGCACTCTGCTTCTTCAGAGGTAACGTGTGCTGACTGTTTCATTTGTGCCAGTGTGCTCATTACTTCTCTTCCCTGCTCATCCTGTATTTTGCAGTGGTTTCTGACGGTGAAATTTATACATGCTTTTGTCACCAAGGGCATACGAGGCGAATGTCAGTCACTCATAAACCATTTCGATGACAATCCAGAGGACGTAACTCTCATGGTGGGACAGAAGGACAGCAGCAAGGCTGTCAGCACCGAGGCCCTCATGACTGTTTTCCATCCCCAAGATGTTGAAAACTTGGATCCCAAAATGGTAAACACCAGAGTTCAGTTCAAATTAAAGCCTGTTTTCACCAGCATTTTCCACAAAACAACCCAATCTGAAGGGATTACCTTAATGTAGCTATAATTTACCAGAACCTTCTTATGCACTGCAGTGTGCAAGTATCCGGTTCAAAGCACTAACATGAATAACAATGAAGCAAGCATCAGTTTAGAAATTACAACAAGGTTGGATAGAGTTGCATTATTGTATCACTGTGTTGTGTGGTATATCCGTATGTTGGAACAGCTTAAAGAGAAGATGAAGGAGCAGTCGTGGAACATCCATTTCTCTGAATATGGACGCGGCACGAGTATGTTCTTCACCAAAAAGACACGAGACTTGATTGTTCGTGGTGTCCCGGAGGCCTTGAGGGGAGAGCTGTGGATGCTTTTTTCAGGTACATCAAACGTCCTTCTTGCCCCACTCAATGTAAATAAGTAAAAGGTGGCTGTTTTTGGACTGACTGTGGTTCTGACTCTGCAGGAGCTGTGAACGACATGGCCACTCACCCTGGCTATTACACTGAGCTGGTGGAGCAGTCCCTGGGCACCAGCACTCTGGCTACAGATGAGATCGAAAGAGACCTGCACCGCTCCCTACCCGAGCACCCAGCCTTTCAGAGTGACACGGGAATCTCAGCTCTTCGCAGAGTCCTCACCGCCTATGCCTACAGAAACCCTAAAATCGGATACTGCCAGGTACTTGGATTTCTTCAGGCTTGTTGGTTAGTGGCGAGAATGCACTGATTGACGCTGATAACAAACACTGAGAAGATCTTAAGACTCTGTGATTAAAATGCAGCCAATTACTGTGTGCTGCCAGGAGATGTTTATCACAGAAAAACATATGATGAATATGCAAATAAAAACACAATTACCACGAGGCTAAGATTTAACCCAGACAGTCTCCTCTATTTGTCATTTTGTGACATTGAGAATCGCAGCACTTTTTTCGTACTTTTGAAAGAGAAAAGCTGTCATATTTTAAAACTTTTGAGTAGCCTGAAGTGACTGAGAAACTGATGGCAGAAAGATGAAGCAAACTCCAGGGATACCATGCAGAGTACTTTCATTTTTCTTTGAAGTTTTTGGTTTGTGTTTATGTGGTTTAAGCTCTGCAAAGAGAACAAAAGTATTATTACATCAACAAAGTCGAGCATAAATTTTGTGTTAGATAAATCAAATCATGATTAACTTGCATGACAAACAAAACAAATGGCTGAAGTCCAAAAGGAAGAATAGAGGATGGAAGGCAGAGTGTGTAGTCTCCTGAGTGGACTGATTGCAGCTGAGGGAGGCGTTTCTTTTAGCTAGGTGTGTTTCATTTCTCCACTGCTTGGGAAGTGTGTCAGCTGGCTCCGAGGTGGAGGCTTTTTACAAAGGCTCATTGAAAACATTAGTGTTTCCTTCTCTTCCTGTTTAGGCCATGAACATCCTCACCTCAGTTCTGCTGCTGTACGCAAAAGAAGAGGAGGCTTTCTGGCTGCTAGTAGCCGTCTGTGAACGGATGCTGCCCGATTACTTTAACCGTCGGATTATTGGTGAGACTGGATTTTAATGCTGTCTCTGCTGGTAAAAAAAAAACATTTTAATGATTTCTGGAAAAAAACAACAACAACCTCACCCTGACATGTTTGCCAATACTTTTTCAGGTGCTTTGGTTGACCAGGCTGTTTTTGAGGATCTGATCAGAGAAAACCTGCCCCAGCTGGTGGAGCACATGACGGACCTGAGTTTCTTCTCGTCCGTGTCCTTGTCCTGGTTTCTCACTCTTTTCATCAGCGTCCTGCCCATAGAGAGTGCCGTGAACGTGGTGGACTGCTTCTTTTACGACGGCATTAAAGCTATTCTGCAGCTTGGCCTGGCTGTGCTGGACTACAACATGGAGGCTCTGATCAGCTGCAGTGACGACGCCGAGGCCGTCACCATCCTCAACAAGTCTGTGTTCATACAAACAAACCAGGACTGACATATTTTAAACGTTATCTCTCTGTAAATTGCTGTCTGTCTTTTCCTGATGGCGTTTCAGGTTTTTTGACAATGTGACAAACAAAGACAGCCCGTTGCCTCCCACAGTGCAGCAAGCTTCAGTGAGCAATAATGATAAAGCATCCCACATCAGTGTGGATATCAGTGAACTGATCCGAGAGGCCTACGAGGTATTACAAGACTTTCCCACGTCGGTTTTAGTCAGCGAGGACAGCGTTGTGGTTGATTTAACTCATTTGTGTCTTTTTACAGAAATATGGAAACATCCGTTCAGAGGAAGTCGAGAGCTCACGGAAAAGAAACAAACTCTACGTGATTCAGACACTGGAGGATACAACCAAGCAGAATGTTGTAAGTGAGTTCAGAGTTATTTGTATATTTCTATCGTTACTAAGGCTTTTAAAGTTAATGTAAAATCTGTTTTCAGATCCGGGTGGTGTCCCAAGAAGTCAGATTCAATGTCTCGCAGCTCGACGAGCTTTATAATTTGTTCAAAGTGAGTTCAAAACATAATACAGCTTCTTTATTGTCATCTTAAATAAATGCCAGTTAAAATAAGAAAACAAGAAAAATCTAAAGGTTCTGCTACTTTTTTTTTTTCTTTCTCTCATTTCAGAGGCAACATTTCCTCAGCTGTTACGGGACAATGAAAAGTCCAGCTCTGCTCCATCACGACCCCAGTCTGGCCTATTTGGAGCAGTACCAGTTGGGTTTCCAGCAGTTCAGCGTGCTCTTCTCGCTGCTGGAGCCCTGGGCTTTTTGCACCACCAAGAGCACCCTCTCCCTCTGGATATCCCGCCTGATAGACGAGAACCAGGATGGCCTTGTCAACTTTAAAGAGTTCTGCTGTGCCCTCGGTGAGGTCCTTCGTCCCTCTCCACTAATGCGGCTTTTCACATTCAGCGTCCCTGCTGCTATAACTGCATATTGCTTCTCCCACAGATACTTTATACAGCGGATCTTTCACAAATAAGCTGAAGTTTCTCTTCAAGCTACACCTGCCACCAGGTTAGTAACGAACAACTGATAAAGCCAAAAGTAGCGAATCTAAAGAAAATTATTAACATGTCTGACATGATGATTTTACCCCCTAACACATTATGTTGTCTCAGGGGCGTCAGTCTCTTGTAAACTATACGAGTATCTCCAGCCTCTGACCCATTTCTTTCACAACATATCTCATATCATATTCTGCCAAATGTACTCACCTTACAGCAGCAGACATCGAGAAGCAGCCCAAAGTAAAACACACGGACAAATATAGTTACATCAGTCTGTGGTCCACAGGGCTTAAAAAACATTTATGAGTTGTCATTTCAATAATCCGGTTCATAACTCGGCATTTGTTGAGTGAGCACTTTGCCTGGGGGAAGAAGCTGTCCTTGAAAGCGTGGCTCTTATCTGCATTATGTGGCACTGCTTGAAGGCAGGGGTAAGAATAGTGTATGCTGGGTGAGAACTCGCCATGGCAACGATGGCTGTGAGGTGCTGTAAGGGCATTTTGCAGTGGGCTAGTTTCTAAAAAGGAGGATCTGTGCCGAGGAAGAACTGCTCGAATTACAACTGATAGCTTAGCAGCAGACGACCACTGAATCACCGTTTGTGAAATACCAGGCCAGTGAATGTCAAGCAGCAAAGCGTGCTTTATGTCTCATGGAGAGCGCACATTGCATCAGCACCAAGGACAGGTCACATCCTGGTGCCACAGTGCAAACAAGACGGCAGAGGCTCGGTTCCAATCCATCTCCGAGGCACTAAGCGCTGTCATGTCGTATGCTTCAAAAGGCGCTGGGACTGAGCCAAACACCCCATCGATCAGAGAAATGAAATCGTGTGCTATTTAGAGCTGAAAGTCTGCAGGTTTTTCCTTCCAAACACAGAGCAGCAGCTGTATTCACTTAAACGCTTCAATCAGAGAGCAGCGACTGCCTCGTTACATCACCTGTGCTGTGATTGGTTGAAGAGGCGGCAACATGTCTCACAGCTTTCAACTTGGTCACAGCCCTGCTGAAGTCTGCATTGCTCTAATGTATGAAATGTTGGATAAACATGCTGAGGATTTCTCCTGGAGAAGGAACACAATTATCCCCAGGCAAATAGACTATTTCATCACGTGATTAAATATTATCACGCGAAATTTAATATGAACATTTTCACAGCTGATCATTAGTTACCTTGTGTACCAAGGTGAGCGTTTGACATTTAGGGTTGTTCAGAGGCTAATGCAGTGCAAAGCTTTCAGGCAAATACAATGACACCACTGGCTTGTGAGGGTAATTGTCTAATCCAGGCATGTAAACCAACGCGCATGCATGCACCCACATGTGGTTATTCGTGGGGGTTGGAGCATAGAAGTATAGCACATCTCAAATAACAGAATGAGACATTATTATGATGCAGGTCAGTGGTGTTGGCAGCCGTAATCCTGTGTACATTTTGTTAAATGATTTTTTTTTTGAATTTGGTAAACAGGCTAACCAGAGCTTTATGGTGCGTGTTGTGTCCGTTCACTTTTGCGCAAAAGAAAATGAATCAGACGCTCTTGTTCTTTTACTTGCCTGCTTAGTAGACATAGATGTGCTACATACAGGAGTCAAGTAATTCTGATTGGCCCATATGCATAGATTTGTTAGGCTCCTCCCCTCAAATTTCCCAGCATACCGCCTTCCTTTGTAACTTTTGAGGATAAAGCAACTATTTTAAATAGGCAGAAGTAGGTTTAATTAAAAAAAAAAAAAAAAAAAAAAATTTAGAAAACAAAATGCAGTTTCAGAACATTTCAATGAACACAAATTAAAATACCTCCATGCATACATGAAAAAGGCATAAGTGCAGAAGGTGGTAAATGAACCCATTACAATCATTAGAATGTGTGAAGCATTGACAAGTCGTCATTATAGATCTAAAATGGTCTGTACACTGAAAGTCCCCTTTCTAAATTATACCCGAGTACTTGACTGCGTTGGTTCCAGTTGTGTCATGACGCATGTTTGCCAGGGTGAACTTGGACGTTGAAGGTGACCTACCAGCAGGTGGAGGGTTCTTGTTTGTATCACGAAATATAGTCCTGCTGGTGTGAATGCCTTATTTAAAATGGAAATTACATGGAAAATTATAGGACTGTTTCTATGTACGTGTAATGATCCCGTACTTTACGAGTTTATCACCCTCGTGTGTTCAATTTTAGAAACGCATTTAATGTGTGATGTTAAATGCATCATCACTAGTTAGAGCTTAGTCTCTACCAGTGTTAACAAAAAGCTGTGTCATTGTGAGCGTATTGAAAGAGTTGGATATGATTGCATTAGACTGTATCTAATAAACTGATATTGTTCCATGTCTGTGATTTCCCTAATCAAACTTTCTAACAAAACTTTTGTCTCCATTGTTCATGTGCTACTCTGTCACCTCTGTCTCTTCTTCTTCTTTCCTTTCAGTGCTCTTAACAGTCAGTATCTTTTAGCTTTCACAGGTAGTCCTTTGCACGTAAAGGAGCAAAGAATCCAGCACTTTATTCCAGTGACTGAAGACTCTTCTCACTTGAGTAGACTCGCTGGTTAGCCTCTTTACTCCTCCTTTACTTTTAAAACTCAGATTTAACTTTCCCCCTTTCTACTTACATTCTGTAATACTTCTGTCTTGACACTTGCTTGGAAGAATTTCTCTGTGCAGTTTTATTCACATATTTCTTGTATTTTTCAGCTTTTGATCTTCCAGAAGATGGCGTGATAAGAAAGAGCCCTGAAAGAGGTAATATTACACCCACATTTATTGCACAACATTACTGTCCATGTTTTAGTTTTGTATGACAGTGCACATTTTAACTATGACTTTGACAGGGAGAGGAAAGGTTGATCTTCAGGCCTACCTGAAACAGTGGCAAAATGAAATACTGAAGAAAGAGGAAACCATCAAGGACTTACCCAGAATTAATCAGGTAATTTAATCCATGTTTATTTACCTAAGAGAGAATCTAACATCACATTCTCACAATAATTACCCATTTTATATATTTCAGACTCAGTTCATCCAGTTCTCCAAGACCCTGTACAACATTTTTCACGGTGATCCAGAGGAGGAGACGCTGTACCGAGCCGTGGCCCACGTGACCAGCCTCCTCCTGAGGATGGAGGAGGTGGGACGGAGGCTGCAGGAGCCGAGTAGCCCGTCTGAGTCTAAAAAGCCTGCCAGCAGCAGCAGCAGCAGCAGCACCGCCGCCGCCGCTGCGGAGTCTTCAACTGAAGAGGCCTCCACCACCCCAGAGAGCTCTGACACCGCCAGCTCCCACAACAGTCAGGACGCGGGAGCCGACCTCTCGGAGACGGATTGGTCGTTTTCGTTCGAGCAGGTCCTGGCGTCTCTGCTCAACGAGCCATCCATAGTCACCTTCTTCGAAAGGCCTGTCGATGTTCACACTAAACTGGGACAAGCTAGGGTCGCCCAGCTGAAGCTGAAGGCAAGTAAGTGAACGGGTGCAGAAGTGAACTGATACCTCAGAGGTCGCCATGAATTTCCTGTCTCCACTCGGACAGGGCTGCGGATGTTCCGAGGCAGACAGGAAGATGACTGATGCCATGAATGAAGAGGAGACACCAGTGCATCAGGCTGATGAAACATTAGAGACGCAGCATCTTTAAGACACTATAACCACTGTTCTGTATGAGTCCGCTGACCTTCGGTGCATTTCCATGTTTCGTCCTGTTTCAGGCATTTTGGCTGTCTTTCCTCAAACCGGACTATGCATTCTCAACTTCGATGATGAAATTCATTCACTCATGTAGCTGCAGTTTCGTCAGATTTCAAGTTCAATTTAAACAGAGTAGTTTTGTATTGTATAAGGCACCTTGCAGAAACATGACGGAAGAGTCTGATGTCACGGTGAGGTCCAACTCCATGAAGAATGACTTGGACAAGGTGACTGAGAGTCCACAGGAGGATCCTCCATCTGCATATCTTGATGTATATTCTCTCTCTGATTAACAGTCACTGCTTTAAAGTGAAACTTACTGTAAGTGCTCGTATGTCCTGTGACTTCGGTGTCTTATGGTGTGTGTTACCCTCTGAACATCAACTTATTGTGAGAAACACCAGCTTTTAAGTTCGTACAGGCACACAGCAAACAGTACAGTGAAGTTAAGGACGAGGTGTAATGTTGCCCCTGAAAGCCATAAATTCAGCTGAGAAATTTATCTGAGTGAAGATGTCAGACGCATTTTAATGGGAGTATAAAAGATTCGTTTGCAGTAATCTACATGCAGAGGAGGCCGTACTGCCACAGCACACTCATTGGAGCACATGGTAACCACATTATAGCATGACGTGTGTTATACTTGAAACATATGATAAGAATCCACACTGCTGCCGTAGGTAGATCACCTGCATTGTCTATAAGTGCTGTGTGCGTGAGTGTGTGTGTGTGTGCGTGACCTTCACCGTGCGATTGGTCCATGTTTCGTCTGCTTACGTCCGTCTTACTGTACATATAGAATGTCCCGCTCTCGTGCAGTATTTTGTACATTTAAGGTCAGCTCTGTAGACGTTTGATTATTGTATTTAAGAGGCCTGTATTGAAAAATGTAATATATGAGCTTGTGGACTGTTGTGGACAACTTCAACCTTTTTAGAAGGACATTTAGTTTAAATTCAATCTCAGGGTGACATTTGTGTAAAATGAAAGGGAGTAAAGGGATATTTTTCAACCTGGGACATATAAAGTATATGATAGGTTACATCTTACCTGTAACGCTAAAATAAAGAGCATGTGTGGCATAGTTATAGGATCAGGAACAGATACGACAGCTTGCTACAGAAAGACAGATTTGACAGTATTTCAGTTTTGTTTTTATTATGTTTTGTTTGTTTTTGTTGTTCTTTTGCTTCTTTTCTCTCTTCTTGCTACCATCTCTGAGTAATTTGCACAATTGTTTGAGATTCACAAGCTCTGGATATGCCTGTATCTCGGCCAGATCTCAGAGGCGTTGGATTCCAAAAGGTCACGACTACTTCAGCTGCAGCTTGTCGTCTCCAGGGGCCAAATTCGCACATGTACAAAGCTTTATCTCCGCTTGTGTTGGGAAACAAGTGCTTTAAATATTTGTTAAATGCAACTGCAACTCTGTTCACTGTATTTTTTATTATTTTGCCATTGCTGGGAATGATTTATTTTCTTGAAGTACTTATTTTTCACCTATAGGACTGTAAGACCAATCAGAAGTTTAGAAACGGTAATTATTGGGTCAATTTGAGATATTTTGTTGAAGTAAGTTGTACAAACTTACTGAGAATAAGGATTTGTTATTGGAGCTGAAAAAAAATCTGCCATTTCTTAGATAGCTAATGTAAAAAAAAAAATTAAAAAAAAAAATCTCATCTTTGATATGTTCTGACTCCTTCAACCCAAAGCCTGAGCGGTGACATCACCTCTCTGCTGAACGTGATGATGAAACAGCACAGAGATTCAACAAGGAGAGCTCAGCCTGGGGCTTCAGGATCTGAGTAGATCATCATACGGCAATCTTTTAAATCAGCTGTTTTCATGATTTAAAACCGTCACATCCGACTGTGGTTTGACTATTTCACGACAACTGTTTGCCCACAGTTTCACACTGCATTTGTAACTCCTCATGACTTCAAGACGTTACAAGGAAATACGATGTAAAACCTCTAATCTCAGAAGACGTTTTGCTTTTGAGTTACTGCATGCTTGGCCAGTTTCTTATTTGATGATCTTATAAGATTAGCGTTCATTAAAAAAAAAGTTGTTCGCTTTCAATAATTAATTTGTTGATCCAAAACATTTCAAAGGGTGGTCAAGATGAAACCGTTTGATGCGCAATACAGTGTATCTTCACTGTATGTCTTCAGGCACAGCTTCAGGAAAGTGGCATTCGGGGACGACAGGGATTTTTATAGTTTGCGGTTTCCTCTCGGTGGGGAAATAAATGAAAAGGAGATGACTTTGTAGGAACAGAAGAAGTCAGAGGGTTGGAACCCTTTATCCCCCTGGCACGCTGGCAGCTCTGCCAGTAAACATCAGAGTGTTTACAGTAGCCATGGATAATGCTGCAGCTGCAGCAGCACTTTATGGTTAATCAAATCCTCCCAGTCAACAGATTTTAAACTCTCTGGCTTTTGATTGAACGCTTGTTTGACTGAATATGTGAAGCACAGATATTTGTTTACTTGCTTGATTCTGATTTTGTTTTTATTTCATTAAAAATGTACCAGAATAAAGATCGATGCCTCTATGAATGACACAGTTTAGGTCATTCTTACTTATAGTGTCTTTAAATTATGAGCTTGCTCACTGTATTTACACACACCAGCATTAATTGGAAATGAGACTCATGACATGTTGGCTTGAATCTGATTGGGTTGTCACATTTATATTCGTCTGCATGTTACTATGTGGGTAAAGTTCTGTGTATTTTATTGTGTAACAGTCAAACCGTCGTAGTATTGCTTATTAGAGAATCAAATGGTGAGGAAGAGGGTCTATTATTTCACGTCCATGAACTTCCATTGTAAAGTTTTAAAACTATTTCATCGCAGAGCTATGATAAGTAAAAAAAGTTAAAAGTTGTAATAAACTAAACTCAAATTTGGTTTTAATGATCATCAGTCGTGCGTCACTGCTTTTTAGCTGAGCATACAATCTCAATCAAACTACTTCCAATAGCACCAGTGTCATGAAAAGTAGCCCAAATGATCACGACCTGCACTAAACAACTGCTACCTGCCTAATTAGATGAGACGTGGCCCAGCTGCGTGCCGAGTGGAGCAGACCATGAATGTCGACTAAATGTCACAACAATCCATCCAATAGCTGTTGAGATATTTTAGTTTGTATCAGAGCGATGGACTGACTGACCCATGTTACTATTCAAAAACTGTATGCTCAGCACCATACCAACCACAGTATATGCATATTGTATGTGTCACAGCCGGTGCAGGCTGGACTTCAGGCTTCACCCACAGGTCTGGAAATTCTCAACCGCCCCTCAACAGCTGACTTCCCCACCAACAACAAACAATAAATACCTACAGTTCCTGGCATGTTCCCCTCCAGATCTGGTCCCCAACAAAAGCCTTGAAGGTTTACCACTTCATGTGGTCACTGAACCTACAGTAAGTGTAACGGTTGAAAAGCAAAATACTCACATAGATGTTTCAATGGTTATGTTATATGGATTTATATAACATTATACATAACATGGCCAGTAAATGAGGCTTTATATGGCATGTATGTAAGAGCTGGATGTCAAACCAAAACTTCCTTTTTTGTAAGTTTACATGTAAATGAGTAGTAGAACATGAAGACAGAGATCAATGAATTATGCTGGAAGTCTGTACTAAAGACAAAATTGTACTTATTAGAAAGAGAAGCACAAATCAGTCTCGTTCATTAGTAGGCTACGATTTTACCTGGAAAACAAGCTTCATAATGGACACTTTAAAATTCACTGCAACACAGCAGTTACAAAAATAACCTCTATGAAATGACAAAAACATGGGATCACAGTAATTCATCACTAATGTCCTCTCTCTGACTTGGCCTATAGCTTAACTCTGTCTGTCCGATTTATGAGGTGCAGTGGGACCCACTGACGAATGGCCTCTGCGTGTCACTCATACTATTCTGGCTCGGAGATTTGGTTGCATATGGTTGGAACCCAGAGTTCACAACCCTAAACCCCCATCACCTGTTCGGTTTTCACCCCGTCAAGATTAATCAAGATGATGCACTGCACTGATGTCCAATCATTTTTTGGGGTGTTTGTGTGACATAATTTCCCAAATATTAGTGCTGCTTCATGATTTGATAAACTTCAAGCCACCTTTTTATTATTGAGGAAAAATTGCTGACAACAGCTTATTAATGAGAGTGTTTACATGCACACTAGTACCTTGGTTATGACTGGATTTGAATTGTTTGCTCATGTAAACATCTTATTTTACTTTCAGATGTCCTGTTTTTGAGAGGCCTGGATGTGCTACCAGGAGTGCTCCAATGGAAACCGGGACTGTGTGACATGTAAACACTTGATCCAGGTTTCTGAACTCTGCTGCTGGACAACATCGTGGCTGAGATGGTGAGAAGTTACACACAACTGTACACAGATTATCCAAAACCTGCATAATGTAATGATCTATGCAGGTAAAGAACCAGGTTTCATGTTCCACATGCTGAATATGATCCAAACTAGTAGACACTGTGTTACTGATGCAGAAGAAACTTTTGGTCCCCTACCCCCATTTTTCCTACAATGCTCCTCCAAGTGTGTATGAGTGCTATTTATAGGCTGCAGAGAGGAAGCCTTTGAAGCACAGCTCTCACCAGCGTTTCATGGCATGTGTTTTGGAAATGGGACCATCCACACCATCCATACTCAATCTCTGTGTGTGTCTGCTGCAGCTGGTGGAAGCCGAGCAGCTAACATGGCAGATTCTGGGTTAAAATAGCAGGTCTGCACTCAGACACTGGCAGATCATATTGAAGCCATATTGAAGCCACCTGAAACCTAAGTATTATACACATAGTTTGTCTTCTAAGAGACTTATGTGAATATCTACTTGCTTTAGTTTGGCTCTGGAGCTGGGATATTTGCTGGGATGAATCACTTTTTAAAGGCTGCAGTTTTTATTTAAATCACACGATCATCTCTTTGCCCTGAGCAGTGGATAAATAGCAAATTAGCTGCATGGGAGTGTGGAGCGCTCCATTTGGGAGCAGAATAAATACCTCCAGAGTATCTGTGACATCTACATCGCAGGTGGGAAAGAGATGGGAATTATTTGTAGCCTCTCAAGGATCACAGGATATCTGATATTTGAAGCGATCAACACAGGAAACACTCCTTTGCTGCACATCAGTTTAATCAAAGTACCCAGTCACAAATAAGTAAGTATGAGAACTGGATGTTTTTGTCTGTGATATTTGTTGGATATTTAAATTAATGTTGACATTTATTGCCAATATTTGATAGATGAAAGCAACAAACAGTAATATGGCAATAAAACAGGTAAGATTTTGCTTTCTGAAACACATTGGTCAAACAAAAAATTTTTTTCAAGTAAACACTTGTAAACAACCGACAAACAAACAAAACTACAGTATTCTGGTTACAAATTACAATGGATATGGACAACAAGACAACACAATCACATGTGTATGTGGCCACATGAGTTTTTGCACATGTGAAATTCATGTGGTTTTTATGAGGGAAAAATTCACTGTCACATGCAAACTCATCGCGAGAGCAGATTCAATTTCATAACCCTGGCCTCTAAATAATACTTGATCTTTCAGGTTCACTTGTGATTATAAAAAGGAGGTTGATATGATTAAGTAATGGCCCAGTTTCTAGGTAGATTCTGCTGACGCCCATTGGTTATGAACTCTCACAATAAAAAGTCCTGTGAGCTGGTGAGTTCTTATAAAAGTCTATTCAGCACTTATTCTGCCTTCACAAATGTGTCCCTGTGTTCTCTCAAATCTTCACTCAAATCTACAGTCTGATTTTTGTTTGCTCAGTAGGTTTTTTTTGTCCCTAATGTCTCCCATACCCAAAACTCTTCATGCATAGCGGCCTCTCCTGTTGATCCAGAGTCTTGGGTTAAAACACAGCTGGTTCCTAGATCTTCAGGTCATCCAGCCTGCTCTTGGTGTTGCTGTGCTTGCTTGACTGACTGTTTCTGCGCTGATTTTCAACGGGCATCTCAAAGGCCGAACTGGACGTTTTCCTCTCCTTATAATCATCGCCCTCTGCTTTACCTTTCCTCTCCACGGCCATATTGTCTCTGTTCTGCTTGTAAGCCGCCTTGCTGTTGTAGGGGCTGTAAGCAGAGCTGGGCTCTGCCATGCTGTACTTTGAGTCCGTCGGGAAAGGTTCAGGCACTGCAGGATGGCCAGCGCAGTAGCTGTAGCTCGGGACAAAGGGCATGACCGCTTCAGGTAGGGCCTTGGTAGCCTCAGTCATTGCCTTTGATCGCCGGTAGCGAAGACCCTTGTGGCATTTTGTGAAACCCAGATGGTACATTTCCACCAGGTTGAGCAGAAGGGAGACAGAGGCCACGGCCAGCATGAAAATGATGAAGATTGTCTTCTCAGTGGGTCGGGAGATGTAACAGTTCACCACGTTTGGGCAAGGCCAGCGGTTGCAGGTGTACATCGGCTTGAGCTCAAAGCCATAAAGGAAGTACTGAGCTACAATAAATGCTACTTCAAACAGGGTCTTAAAAATAATGTTGAGGATGTAGGTTCGCAGCAGGGCTCCATGCAAACACACGTGGCCCTGGTTGTCTTTAACTGGGGCCTTCTTGGCCTTGTTGCTATGGTGGTTTTCATTCTGCAAGGCAAGGTCCTTCTCTTTCTGCTTCTCCTCCATGCGGACCAGATGAAGGATGTGGCCCAGGTAAATGAGAGTGGGCGTGGAGACGAAGATGATCTGCATCACCCAGAAACGGATGTGCGAGATGGGGAAGGTCTTGTCATAGCAGACGTTCTGACAACCGGGTTGTTTGGTGTCACAGGTAAAGCCGGACTGCTCATCGCCCCACACCTTCTCGGCGGCGGTTCCCAGCACCAGGATGCGGAAGATGAACAGCACAGTGAGCCAGACTTTGCCCACAACAGTGGAGTGTTCCTGGGCACTCTCCAGCAGCTTCCCCAACAAGTTCCAGTCTCCCATGCTGGCTCACGAATATACCCTCAGCTTTATCGGCAAAACCAGGAGAAAAGCCTGCAAGGAGAGGGGACATGTATTTTTAGTTGAATGAAATATACAACTAATGTGGCAGACTCTGGTCTAGTCATGTCTTTGTATATTTTCTAATTCGCTGAACACTCCAAAAATCACTACATAATAACATATAAGAAGTTTAACCTGCAGGGAATTATTTAGGACCTTTTAAGTAGATATACCTGTCAGCCTGGTTTGAATGTAAATATTCACTATTCTTTAAGCTGTGCTTTTGGAGTCAATTCCCCAAAGAAATGTCTGTCCTTCAGCCCCTAAATGCAGCTTGCAACACTATGTTGGCCTGCTAATCTCAAATGTTGCCTGTAGTTTGTGGTGTACTCTGGGTTTTCTGACCTTTTTCAATTGACTTAAAGGCCCCATATTGTATACATTCAACTTTTCTTTGCAATTTACATAGTAACGAGGGTATGGGTGCTGGGTAAACACTGTGAAAATGTCAAAACTATTAATAAGCTCATTAATGCACACAGCGCTAATCCAGTATATGTGCCCTCTCAGCGTGTCGTTTGTACTTCCGTAACTTTATGAAATCATATCGTGACGGAAGTACATAACTAAGCCCCACCCCCCTTACACCTACACTGCTATGGAAGAAACCGCCGAGTCCTCGCATCACCTTAGCAACCGGACCAAGCAACCAGACCTAACATCCGGACCCAGCAAGCTGCAAGAACGACCAAAATGTCAGGGAAATTCTGCTCCGTTGTTGGATGTACAGAAGATAAATTGCCACAGCACAGCCTGCCAAAGGACAGTAATTTAAAAGACCAGAAGCTTAAGTTTATTTTTTCAGAAATACCGCAGTCATTTAGTCCAAACGTGACAGCCTGCTTGGCTCATTTCAGCGCTGGCTGCTTCCTCCTCAATCTGCCTCAATATAATCTCAGTTTTGTGAAGAAGTTACAGATCACGTTGCTTGGACCAATTAAAAATCAGCAACCCATAAATGAACTACGAATATGTAATATATATTATACTGTGTGTAGCATGGAGAAATTTTATTGACTGAAAATTTGATGAGAGAAGTATTTTTTAGGGTACATCACAGCAGTCCGTCCCCTTCAAACATGTCGGCATCCAAACTGACCTCCCCAAGTCTGGCTATAGTTGGCACACAGCTTTCCATCGGGACACTGAGACAACATGTCATAAGTCAGGGTGAGTAATAATGCCATTGTGAATAAGTAATTGACACACAAATACACCTCTGTAATTAATAGTGACACTTGTGTTTCGGCTAGCAAGCACAAAGTTCAGGATGTCATGTCACTTAATCTCCCAACATGGTTACTAAGAGTTTTATACAAAGGCAGTGAACAGATTCTTTGGTTCTAATTGAGCTTAAATGAATTAAATGATATCTGTTTGAATGATTAGGCTAGACTTTTTATGCCCTATAACTGTGCCACAAACTTAAATGTAGGAACTATGACATAAATTCAGTCAAGTGCAATAATTCATCGAAATCTTCTTCATAATAAAGTGAAACTCTTCACGTATTATAGTCACATTCAATCCAATAAACAGGTCAAGTCAGTTGTGTCATGACCTCAGGACATTCCTTGCATGCACATCATTATAATACAGTATTTATTTTTACTGCTGGAAGTTTTTAAGCACCCCTCAACCAAAGGCTACTGTACTTCTGACAACCCAATCGGAAACTTACCAATAGAAACATTGATCCATCATGAATCCACCGTTTGTATTCTTAAAGGTTGTGTCCTATCCAGTGTGTGCTGATAAAGACACAGGACACAGCTGACTGTGTGTGAGAGAAAGCCTGGAGCAGGGTCTGCGAGACTCCCGGCCTCAGCATGGGTCTTGTGACACAGTACCCAACATTACCACCCAACTCCAGAATTAGGTTTCTCGTTTACATTTCAGGGCCTATTTGTTACAGCATAGAAAGAAAAACAAATTACAAGTAGTTGTACTTGTCCTTTCAGTAACGGGGTGATCAGTGATCGGAAGTAGACTAACTGGGAATCTGAGCACCTGTTTGAAACATGTATACAGACTGTAAACCAGGACTGAAAGAAACACTTTTCATACAGTTGTAATCGTTAAAAAATGATCTTAAAATTGACCTCATTCATATCGTTACATTCAGTGAAGCAATACAATAAGTACTGTAAGATAACTATGTAATAACAAGTTGGAACTGTTAGTATTTCTAACTATAGTATGAATTTAACATTTTTAAGTAAGACATCGTAGATCTTTCTCTTTGTATTTTCATTAAGAAAGACCTACCTGATAATGATCATCTCCTTCAGAGTCTCTCGGTGACAGGCCTTGTTCCCTGAGCCACTGAAAAAACTGCAGCTCCAAGATAAACTTCTCTCTCAGATAGTTTGAGACTATGATCCTGCCTGGTGCCCTCCCTCCCTCTCTGACCTTATCAATGGCCAGTGTTCAACAAGCCACCGCAGCCAAGCCCCTGTCTTGTCTCTCAGTGTGAGCGCAGATGAAAACATTCCCATCTGGGGAAAAATCTAAAACCCCTCTCCCAAGAGGTGTTTCTGTTCGACTGAGTGGCAGCTGAGGAGTCCAGTGAGGATGCAGGTTAAGCTTACATGTCAGTGTGCTCTAAATATAATTCACTGCTAAGGGAGTGGCTTTGTTGTCACTTTTATGGTGATCTGACCCTTGACTGTGTGGAGGAGCTTCAGACACCGAAGAGCTGGTCCTCGGTGCTCCAGTGAGGGATACTGCTCAGTGAGTAACACACAGGCCATATGTATGGTGGTATTATAGCTATACAAAACCAAATCACATTTTGGCTTTCATCTGAAATTCCTCTGTTTGTTGTGGCAAATCCAAGTTTCTTGTAGCTCTGGTGCAAATCACAGAACAGTGACTATATTTACTGACCTGTACACGCGTGGAATTTTGTGGTTTCCAATTACAGTAGCTTTATACCTGAACACCCGTAAATTCATTTGACAGCTTTTAATGAAAAAGCCAAGCAGTGTTATGGCTGACCTCATTATTACGGCCTAGCTATTGATAATTTGCTACAAGGGTGTTTAGACCAACCTCCAAAATCAACCTTTCAATGTTTGAGAGGGGCTAAAATGCACCACAAATTATCTGGACTTTGGAAACACACTCACCATTAATACCAATCATAAAGTGGAATGAGAGGTAGCATGAATTTGTTGTTGGTACACTGCTCATCAGTCTTTTCTCTACTGATGGTGAATGTTCCATAAAAAGAGAAGCGCCCTCAGTGCT
The DNA here is from genome assembly GCF_029030835.1 of Brachyistius frenatus. Classification (NCBI taxonomy): domain Eukaryota; kingdom Metazoa; phylum Chordata; class Actinopteri; family Embiotocidae; genus Brachyistius; species Brachyistius frenatus. The sequence continues at coordinate 427,130 of NW_027210633.1, forward strand.
CAGCCATGGCAGGTCCAGCTGTCCTCTGGGTCAGTTATTGTCACCCTTACACTGACCCCTTTACGTGACGATGCTATTGATAACCCTAAAACTCTGCACTCTGGCCTTTACAAGACAAACTTAATTGGCCTGAGACGTTTCGTCACAAGTGGCGACACGGGCTCTCACGTCTGAAGATGGTGACGAAATGACTGATGAATTTTCCTGTTGTTTTTCTCTCAGTCTCATTGACGGCAGCTGAGAAGAATCACAAAGTGGCACCGTGGGGACTGCGGTTTAATGACTGCAGCTCTGCTCTAATTTATCACATAGAATTCAGAAAATCATGCTAAAAGACACTAAAACAGTTTCAAACTAATGTGCTCTAATAAATTTCACTACAGTCAACCGGATATATGAGGCTGTAAATATTTCACAAGTTACTTTAGCATTAATTAAAAATAACACAATTAAACAAACTCTGGTTGATTTTATTCTGTTGTGCACAGACAATATATCCAGCTTTAAAATAAATACATTTAAACCACATGTTTAGCAATCAGTAGTAAACTTCAGAAAAAAAGTTTGTTCAAGTCGCTCTTTTGTTTATGTCTCAGTATATTTACTTATCTAAGTAAAAATGTGTAAATTAAAGTTACATATAACATTTATGAAATGTAATAAGTTTACAATATGTTAGTAAAACATCTCGCAAATAACAGCTGATGAAAAGGAATAAATCCTCCAGTCCATTAGATTCATAGACATTTAAACAGAAGCATCATGTTTGTGATTATATTTGAAGTAAAATATAAAATATTAATTTTAATTCCCTCAACCCACCCCCACCCCTCCACCCCCGCCCCAAAAAAACCCAATTACAACATTGTCACACTTTTCTTGTATAATATAAAATAGCATGTGTCCTAATTTAATACTGTCATTTTAGGATAAAAAATGTATAAGGCTACAATTTGCTCAACACTGATATTTTTTCATAAAAAGTTACTTGTGATGTTTAGTTGGTCAAATACCAAGCTATTATATCATGTAAGTGCAAAGTGCTGCTTTGTACAGTGTTTTGGTTCTATAAGTAGATACTGACTCCTGGACTGCTGCATTAATCTCTGAACACTGGAATGGGATGCTTCTTGTCACCTATATGTCCCTTTGTATGAACCCTGTGTGTGTTGTTAGTACTAGCAAAGCTTTTGTTGGATCCAGGCTACCATGCTTGAGTCTCCAGCATTGTGCAAATGCTTACTGCAGGCCTTCCCTACCAAGAAGACCACCTCTGCGATGTTGAGCAGAATACAAACCCCTGACGCAGTCAGCATGAACACGGTGAAGACAGTTTTCTCTGTGGGCCTAGACACAAAGCAGTCCACCGTGTTGGGACAGGGGTACGAGTCACACTTCACCAGCCGGATCATTTTGTAACCAGGGTAGATCATATAAAACACATACATGAAGGTGACCTCTAAGATAATGCGGAACAACAGGCTTATGACGTACGTCCACCACAGGGCCCCTGTGATTTTCATCTTCTGCGTCTTTATCTGCTCTAGGTCTTTGGGATTGGTCCTGCCTGACAGTTTGTAGAGCCTTTTGTCAACATGGCGTCGGTGGGCCACGTGCATTGCCACCAGCAGGGCGGGAGTGGAGACCAGGATGAGCTGCAGCGCCCAGAGGCGGATGTGGGAGATGGGGAAGAAGTGGTCGTAGCAGACGCTGTTGCAGCCCGGCTGCTGGGTGTTGCAGGTGAAGCCAGACTTCTCGTCGCCCCACACGCTCTCGGCTGCAACCACCAGGACCAGGATGCGGAAAATGAAGAGGACAGAGAGCCAGATGCGACCGATGCCGGTGGAGTGTCGGTTCACACCGCTGATGACAGCATAAAACGATGCCCAGTTCATCTTTGGTTCCGGGTCTGAAGCGAACAACACATACAAAAGGGGCAACAACCGTGAGGACACTGCTGGATATGATTTTCTGTCTTTAGAGTTTAAGTTTTTTTTCAACACATTAAAAACATAACAAACCTCCAATAAATCATCGAATAACAGGCGACACAATAAACACAAAATAAACATAAAACATAATTTTTTTTTCAGAATATAACATTACCAAATACAAGCAAAAGTTATAAAAAAAATATTTACTTTTAAATGTGTAAAAAAAAATTGACCAAATTAAAATAATCATCATCATCACGATCATCTTCATCTTCAAAGTGCTTCACACAAAAACAAACCATTAAATTCAATAAGCTGTAACATCCAGTGACAAAATAATCGTATAAAGTAAATGACCTTGTGCGATAACCATTTAAAAAGTAAAATAGTGACAGTATAGAATAACATATAATCCCAGAAGTAGCGATAAAACGGGGTAAAAATAGATCACTAAAATGAACTAAAATCAGGAAAGGCTCTCCAATAGAAATATGTTGACGAGCTATCACAGACTCTGCTGACATGATTTCCTCAGGCAGCTCGCTCAATAATTTAGAGGCTCAGAAAACTTCTTAAGATTAGACAGCTAGAAGTGGCATTCAAGCACTACTTTATTCACTTCCAAAAAAGAAATACAGAAGAGCAATCGGTCATTAAATGCACTAAAGTACCTGGTTCACCTTTACTTATTTTTTACAATCACCAAAACTAAGACTGAGTGTGCCCTTGAAGGTACATAAATACATATCATTTATTCTTCGTTACACTCGGTACTCATTCATAGGTACCAGCAGAGCTCACTCTTGCTCGTTTAGCCAAAACCCATCTTAAAGCTCCTGAAAAGACTGACGCGCTCAGAACAAATCACTAGCAAATATTTTTTGATATGACGGACACAATGATTACTTTGACTGTATGACTGTGATTATTTTACAAGAGAAGAAAAAAGTTATTTAACATGAATTATTAGGTTATCTCCATGTATCTCTATAATGACATTGTGCTATAATTTGCATTATATTATATAATTGTGCTTTCAGTCCTTTTATGCTCAAACCAGCATCCTTAGTTACAGCAGATTTAATTGAACAGTTTAAAAAAAAATTAAAGCTGAAATGACGATTAGACGATTAATCAGTTAGGTAACAGAAATAAATTATTTTTGAATTACAAATGCTAAACTTTTTCTAGTTCCAGCTTCTATTTAATGTTTGGATTTGCTACTTTTCTTTGTCTTCTGTGACATAAAACTGAATATATTTGGGTTTTGAACTGTCAGTCAGACCAAGTACGCAAGACATCATCGTTTATAAAGAATTTATGATGGCTATTTTTGAATATTTTATGACACTATAGTGTCATGAAATACACATAGGATAATAATCTGAAGATTAATTAAAAATGATAATAATAAATGAATATATAAATAGTAGTTGCACCTGCAATCCTGAAAAAGGATTATATTCAAATATTTAGAAGCAAACTTAAATGCACAACTTCAGTCTAAATTAGTACTTAAATATTAAATCACATAATACTGTACCTGTGTCAATGGGACAGTTTAGTCGAGAAATTATCACAAAATGACCTTAAGTTAGAGCACTTTGTGCAATCACGCGTTTTAGTTTTTCATCTTAAATGAATAAACCCCCAAATTTCTGAGTCCAGAATTGATTTCAAGCTTTAAAAGTGATGTGTGTTTTATCTCCTGTGATAGCTCTGTGACCTCCCAACATGTTTAAATTCTTGGTCAAGTACAAATGTCAGAGATGTTACCGGGCTCAGCTGGAGGTGTAAGAGGCATAGGAGGCAGCGTGAAGGACGATGTTGGCCCGCTGGTTTGGCATGGATGTGAGTCCAGAGAAGAAGGAAGCCTCTCTGCCCCCCTCTGCTGCTGGCAGGCCACTTAAGAGTGCAATACTGAGGTCTGGCACCATGTGCCATGTGACATGCTTTCACCAGTTGCCATGGTGGAGCATGCAAAGTGGGCACCCATGCCCAACGTAACGTCTGCAACACTTTTTGGCAAGAAAATATTTTTGGGCTCCAAAATTGTCTTGATGATCAATAAAGAAAGACTCATGTGGTCCTTAACTTACAAGAATTCAAGCAATGTGATTGGTCAGTCTTTATTTAGTAACCAGGTGTATGGCTGCATATAAAAATAAGTAACACCGACTGCATATAAATTAGTTGAATTGATTATCCATGACATTTCTTCCTGCCTATTATCCAGACTCCCCTTCAAGCAAAGCAACAGTAAAGCACAGATTAACCGTAGCACAGAAAAAAAACTTGCTGAACACACTGAAAACAAACTATCCAACCTTTCTGCTACATGATCTGTAAACAAAGTGAGAAATAACAGCAACTCACCTTCAGCTGCAGCTTTGAATACAGTACATCCAGAAACATTTACGTCGACATTGGCAGATTTTTTTTTTTTTTCAGTTTATGACTGTGAACAAGAGTATCAGAGCACCATGACTTTGCATTGCTAATGATTTCTCTCACACTAGCCACTGCCCTGCACTGGCGAGGTCATATGCTTCTGTGCAAAGAATTTGCATACAATAGCCTCTTTTACCCCGGCCAAACAAACAGCTTCAGAGTTCTGATCAAACGTTTTAATTTCTGCCCAGCTGAAGAATCTGTGTGGGGACTGCAGTCTGTCCTCGGGTCCTTATTGTGCTGTGTTTCAGCAGAGGAAGAGGGGGATGTTTTTGACGTAATATGGAGTAAAACATAAAGGTCTAAAACAAAGAATGAGCCACAAAAGCTAAAGATAAGAGGACAAAGCTTTATTATTGTAATAATCAGTCTCTCATCGAGCTTTTCCACACAACCTTTACATCTACATTGTTGCTGCCCGCCGACTGTTTAACCTCTCAGTCAACCAGCAAATGATTGTGGTCACTACAGTATGTACTCACTAAGGCCGTGCGCAGGTTGACGTATTTCTGCTAAGTGGGATAAACTGCCATTATTTTAGTTTGAATAATGTCTTCAGCCCAATCCTTGTAGCACCGAGGTTTCATGCAGCTGCACAACTTTACTGTTTTCACATTAAAATCTACAGAAACAAACCAAAACCAACTGTTTCAACCCTCCCGTTGTCCTTGGGTCAAAATGACCCGCAGCTGTGTTCAACCAAGTTCTATTTTATTTTATTTTTATATTTTTATTTGTATAGGAGGCTGTGAGGGTTTCTTCACAGCCTCCTTGTCACCAATGATCCCAAAAAAATATCAAAATAAAATAGAACTTGGTTGAACACAGCTGCGGGTCATTTTGACCCAAGGACAACGGGAGGGTTAAGAGCAAAGATTGACGTAAGAACATCAAATCTCCATGAATTTGTGAAATGCTATGATCTATTTGGAGTTTAGATTAGGTTTTAAATCTATAAAACAGCTCTGAAGGTCATAAAAAACAGACTGAGGCCTACAGAGAAGGCCTGATTCAGTGTTCAGTCAAGATGATTTCATCAGCATAAAAATAGACATTGCAATATTTAGTTGAAAATACATATAATTTATGTATAGAGTAAATACCAGGCTTCCTAGTGATGTTCCATGTAAGTCACCTTTTGAAACTGTCTGAGGACTTGATTTGAAGAAATTCTTATGAACAACTGTATCAACAGTCTTGAAAGGATCTGCAAAAAGACCATCACAATGTGGAAATCTTCATTCAGTACATAAGAGGGCGAGAATAATGAAATTTAATTCAGATCGGAGACTGTTGGGTAAAATAATCTGCTCTTCATAGAAGGTGTCATCATGTTTGTGTTATGGGAGCATCTTAATGTCACACCCTTTCACCCCCATACACTGTATTATACTATAATCTGAGTTCAACATCTGAAATGTGACTAACAAATTATTGAATCACTCATTGTATATTTTTGTCATCATTATTGTCCTGTTTTGTCACGTTTGTTAAATATCAGCATAGCTATCAGTGCGTTTGTCTGACTCATATGGCCTTTCTATTAGTGCCTGCATTTATCACTCTGTGGGGCCAAACATCTGGTAACACACTCAGGAAGACGACACATACCAACACACACCTCGACTCTAATCAAATTTTACATCAGGCTCTACTTTTTGTCCCCAAGTTAGGTACCCTGCACACCACTGTTCACACTGTTTGATGCATTCTGACTGAACAGCTCTGAATCAGCTGCACACATTATGAATAGTTGTAACTCTTCTACTGTGTTGTTGATTTAATTGTTGCTGCTACCTGTAAGAGTGATAACAACATGTCCCCCTGCAAGGCAAGGATATTTTATTATATCCCCTGCCCCTGTAACATCTCAAACACTCCTTGTTGTCTTTGTAAACGTAATCTGACTTTTTAATTGTAATGGCGGGATATGTCGAGCTGCACATGAATCTTTTTCTGATAAATCAATGAAGTCCCTGGATGTAAATATGTTGTATCAGTGAGCCCTAAGCATGTTCATGAAGTGAAAAACTGTTTGACTCATTCAGTATACTTTTAATGCAACTGCTGAATTTAACAAGAATATTTAAAAATGTGTGTGTGTGTGTGTGTGTGTGTGTGTGTGTGTGTGTGTGTGTGTGTGTGTGTGTGTGTGTGTGTGTGTGTAGGCTCACTGTCGTCCCCTGCTTCAGTTTAGTATGACATCTGGAGGCCACTAACAATTACTGCAACATCTCAGTAACAATTCTCTGACTCTGCAGAAGCAAAATAACAGCAGTAAAGATGTTTCTTACTATGAGCAAGGTTGGAGGAAGTATTCAGATCCACACTGTAAAATTATTCCTTTACAAGTAAAAGGCCACACTGAAAAGGTTACTTATGTAAATATAATCAGGTAAATGTACTTCAGGTTTATTTATGGTAAATGTAGTGAATGCTGAACAATTTTATAATGGTTCTTTAATCTGCTAATTATTCTGTCTATTAACTGATTGGAGAAAGTGTATGGTTTGGAACAAAAAGTCAGAAAATACAGAGTCTAAAGTTACATCCTCACAACATTTGTTTTGAAAATCAATACATCATCATATTCGAGCTAGCTACATCGTTACATAGCTGGAAAGATGAAATGTTCCGAAAAATGACCAAGAAACAGATATAAGAATAGTTACAAAATTGTTTTCTACCGATTACACATATTTAGATATTTGATGTTCCTACTGAGACACAACTGTGAGTTAAGCAATGTACTTTAATAGTATTTTTCCCACCACTGCTTATCATTGTTTTGTTTCTTAAATGTCATAGTTTTACAGTAGTTGATGTTTACATCATGTTTGTTGAAACATTTTTGCAGGATTGCCATCGTTGTGAGCTGTAAGGAAGACTTCAGTGCGAGCTAAGTGTGGTGAAGCTGCATGTGCAACAAAGACAGGTCAGATTGTACACAACCAGTCACATGCAGGTGTGACCTGTCTCTGTGCAGCAATCACATGGTTCAGGCTTTTCACACTGGGTGTCTCTGTCCAGCATCATGAGCTGATTAGAACACAGACAAATTCTTAACAGATTAATGAAAATATTTGCAACGTTTGCTTTATTTATTCATGGAGGTCCACAGTCACGGTAGAAACTGCTCATAGTAACCCAGAGTCTGATCTGAGGACCACTGGAGCTGTTGAGGGTTAAGAGCCTTACTGATGTCGGAGTAATTTCTGACCAGGATCTATTTCGGCCATCACATCAAAAACCTGCCTCTTAGATTAGATTAGACTCAACTTTATGGTCACTGGACAACTACAAACAAAGAAATTTAGCTGGCATCTAACTAGAAGTGCAATCAGGCAGAAAGAGAACATGTATGTACAGTATACACATATGAAACAATATCTCTCTCTCTATCTATCTATCTATCTATCTATCTATCTATCTATCTATCTATCTATCGATCTATCTATCTATCGATCTATCTATCGATCTATCTATCTATCGATCTATCTATCTATCTACTTACCTACCTATATTCATAGCTCAGTTCCTTCCTCCTTCCGTGCAGCAGCCCCTTTAAGAACCTTCTGGGTGTGGAAATGGGAAGTGTTTTTTGTGAGGCTGAGCCAGCTGGTTCCGTCCCATTGCGCTTTGTCTTACGCTCCTAGTAAAGATGTGGGACTTAAACATGTTTATAATGTCTCTATTATAAAAATATATACGGACTGACTCGTATTTACAGGTTTTAGGTTTGCGCTTTTAACCTTGGAGATTAATAGCGGATATTAAATCAAAGAGAAGGAAGGAAACAGGTTTCATGAAAGTGTGACATTTCGGAATGGAACGCGTCCAAAGGGGATTTAGCCGCTCATCTCATCACGACGCTTCAAACAGGAAAAAGTGGCAAAGACAGCCGGGATACAATTAAATTCGAGCGTAAATAGCGCGTCCGACGCGGAAAAGGGAAGGAAGTGAGTCTAAACCGTGCGTCTTCGGTACGCGCTACACTTGATCGACCAGCGGCGGCTGCAGCAGGCTCCCCTGGACACCATGGTTTGTGGTCCTCTGGTCAGATGAGCGTGTTGAGTCGCCTCAGCTGAGCATAAAATGAACAGTGTGCGGTAGACGAGCGTGGGCAGCGTGACTCTTACACCGATTCAGTGTTTCTATTGTTTGAAGCAAGATGGGACACCCTCCTCTGGAGTTCAGTGATTGCTATCTGGACAGTCCCGACTTCAGAGAGACTCTCAAGTGTTATGAACTGGAGCTGGATAGGACAAGCAAATTTCTCAAAGAAGTAATCAAAGACGGAAACGGTGTAATCAATGCAATCAAGGGTGAGCATTGCTGACATCTTACCTCTATTTTTTTAATTACAGAAAAAGTCCCCTTTTCTGCATATACAGTTGTTGGAGTAATGAGGAGCAGAATCAGTGGGGCCTTTTTTGAGGGCCTGCAGGATCAATGTGGGTGGGAGAGGCACGTTCAGGGAGGTGCTAGAGTGCACTGCTCCCCTGGGTGCTTTGACAGGCCGTGGATCTGAAGCAGATGTGAAGGATAACCAAGTTTATTTGTCCCCAAAATGCAAAACCGCCGCATTCGTGTGTTACATTTTACTGCCTTTTCGCTTCATGTTGTCATTTGTCTGCTGCCAGGCCTGTGACAGCTCCCACTGCTGCAGATGTGTATATTTGGCTGAGTGTTGGCACCCACTTAGTGGGAACACTGTTGGGTTTGTTTGGACTCTCCAACATGTGAATGACAAGCTTTTCACCTCCAGAACAGAAAGTGTCATTGTAGGTGGTGTAGTAGTGCTGCAGAGCGGTAAGGGTCCTATAGTTTAGTCCAAATAATAGTCAGGGGTCACGAGTGCTTATTGTTGCCAGGATAGACTGCTCCCAGAAAAATCCCAGTTTAATCTGCGATTATCAGAACACTCACGCTATGAATACGCCCTTTTTTTTTTCTTTTTCTTTTTTACTGTTAAATCTGAAGTAAAAAAATAAATAAACAAAAAGCTGAACTGGTTAATGTAAAATAACCCACAAAATAACTGTAAGATGTTCCATTGCAAAAAGAGGGATTTAGAATATGAGACTGCCAAGCTCCTCGAGCTAAAAGCTGCGCAGTATTGATCTGACAGACTCAGTTTTGTTTTGATAATAAAATCCAGACATAGCTTGGGATAATATCAACCACATACTGGCTGCTGCTCCACTGCTGCATCCTGCCAATGGTGTCTCAGACTTTACACTTTCCTACCAAAGAAATGCACAGTTGTAATAATCAAGCACTGTAATTCAATATGATGTTTGAATTTAAAGAATGAAAAATAAATGTATATCACAGTGCTGATGTTCAGATGTTTTATATAAAGGTGTAAATCTTGTGTTTTAATAGGCTACTCTTTGGCTGTGCAGAAGTTCTCCCAGACTCTCAGCGTGTTTCAGTTCGACTTCATCGGCGACTCCCTGACAGATGATGAGATTAACATCGGTGAGATCACACAGACACACTGCTAAACACACACACTTTATATTTACTATACTATTTACTTGCAGAACATTTCATGTTGTATACCAGAGGTTTTAAACTGTCTGAGTACAGGAGGAGTCAGACATGCTGGATTTTTTTTTTTTTTATCCTGAAATGAAAGTATTATATAATAGAGTTTACAAAAACACTTGCCCTACTTGACCTGAGTAGAGAGGAACATTTTTGGCTGCCGACTGTTAATTCCACACAACTTGAGTGTGAGGAATTAAGGAACAAAATGGTTTGGAAAAACTTTGGCCTAAGATCTCAATGACAAGCAAGTTAAGAAAAATTAAATCTATGCTTGTGAATGTTTGTAAAGGCTGGAGCGCTATTATGTTGTGTTGCTTTCTTTCTTTCTTTTTTTTTTTTTGGAGGGGGGGGGGGGTTCTGTCCAAACACGTCAGACAGGCGAGAAAACAATGTGCAAAGTCTTTATTTACTCATCAACTCTAGTGTTTTCTTCCTCAGCTCAGTCATTCCAGGAGTTTGCCGGACTTATGCAGGAAGTGGAGCACGACAGGATGATGCTGGTGGGTTATCGGCTTCCTCCATGCTGACTCTGCATCTTATCTGAACCCTCATTGGATATTTGAAACCAATTTAACACATCCTGCACTAAAGACTACATGGAAGGAAACCTTTGGCACATTCTGGTTCAAAATGTTATTGCAATGCCATCTGTAGGTGTTAATTCACATATGTTCATTAGTTCTGATGAGACGCATCCATACACGCACGCACATGCACACACAGATGCTGATTGTGTAAATGTGTGGCCTCATGTGGAACTGTGAAGAGCAATGTTGGTAATTATTTTGGTATCGGTTCCCTTTCTAGTTTTCTTCTTCCCCTTTTTGTGTCAATGGTTGCATATTGCCCAAACGTTCATACATTTTTACACCGTTTTTAAATATTGGCCTGTTGCTATTTATTACACTTCACTTCACTGTGAGTAATACAAAGCAGAGTACTCAATCAGAAGCTGCAGGAGGTCATCCGCCCTTATGTGTCATCGATCAAGCCGTGACAATAGGAGGAGCAATTCCTGTTAGACTGGGTTTTCCGGATCCCAATCTGGAGAACATGTACATTAGGCTTCAGCCCAAATATTTGCGTGTTCAAACTCAAAAAGCTGACTTATAAACTTCGATTATTGTTTAATCTATAAACACAGTGCGTGTTCATTTGAAATCTGTTTTCTTTGTCCAGGTTCAGAATGCTTCCGATCTGCTCATCAAGCCTTTGGAGAAGTTCAGAAAGGAGCAAATAGGAGTAACTAAAGTGAGTGTTTTTATGGATCCCGCTGCTCTGTGAGAGAAATGTAGAGTAGTCACTTCTTCGTCAGTACTGGACAATCAAATTATGACAAATATATAAAACTCCCACAGCTGTAGTGCGAACACAGACCAAACAGGATGTTATGAGATACTTCCCCAAATCTCAGTGTGTATGTGAAACATTCATCTAGTATCAGCAATAAGAAACACCCATGACAACATATAATCTGACTTCATGATGTATCACAAATATGATAAATAGCATTATTTAGAAAATTGATAATGGACATAAAGTGCAAGAAAGTGCCAATTCCCACCATCTGATCAGAGCTTGTTAAGCTGTGACGATGTGATGTCTATTATTTTATAGAACTAACAGTTTATTTACTGCTGTTTGATCTGTGAAAGGTTGAATAATGTTGACCAGCTCAATATGCAACCTAAAATGTCTTGTTTTGTCCCGACCAACAGTCCACAACCAGATGATATTAATTTTATTTTCATGCTGCACTAAAGGAACCAGAAAATATGTTTAAGAGCATTTTAAAAAGCTTGAATTAGAAAGTTTTGGCATTTTTCTTGATAAAATGCACTCAAACTGATAAATCCTAACTTTTAGTCAATATTCTTAGCGAGCTATTTTAGACCACCTCGGCACACTTGCCAACACGTCATGTACTCTGTGTGTTGTTGTCTTTTCTTTAATCCAAATGAATTATTCAATTTTTTTAGCTGCACCCCCCTGAAGTATAATTATCCCTCATTAGCCTGATCTTTACTGATAAATTAGCACGTCTGGTATATTAGGTGATATTATCTTACTGTAGATAATATTTGTATGAGCTATATGAAAATGAAAGTTGATAAGGAACAGAAAATTCCAGAGCAGATATACCAATTAAGCGATTAATATAAGTAATACATAGTCTCCCAGGTGTCCCCCAAAAAGAACAGCTCATGATTTGCATTAGAGGGCACTGAAACTACAGTTTTCTTGATTTAATGGTCCCATAATCTTTCATCTTGACCTCATCCGTCTTGCAGGAGAAGAGGAAGAAGTTCGAGAAGGAGAGTGAAAAATATTACTCTCAGTTAGACAAACACCTGAATCTGTCTGCCAAGAAGAAAGAGAGTCAACTTCAAGAGGTCGGGTGAAGTACAGCGAGTATTTTGCACCATTTGTGGAGTCAAATTTACAACCGAGAGAGTCAGTCTAAAAATTCCCTTTACCTTACTTTAAAAAAAAAAATATATATATATATATACACACTACAGGCAGATGAACTTCTAGACAAAGAGCGGGTGAACTTCTGCGAATCGTCAGTGGAGTACGTGTACCAGATCCATCAGGTGCAGGACAGGAAGAAGTTTGACGTGGTGGAGCCGGTGAGTGCTGCCGGTGGCCTCCCACTCTGCCTCTCTGCTGCCACACTCATGTAGCAAGGCAGTGAGAAAACATACAGTACTCTCTTATGGCATCGTCTCTTTTGTTTTGACTCAGTCTTAAGTATGTAACCCATGCTTTGGTCGGACAGGTGCTGGCCTTTCTCCACAGCATTGTCACACTCAACAACCTGACAGTGGAGATGACTAAGGACTTCATGCCTTACAAGCAAGAACTGCAGCTCAGCCTGCAGAACGTAAGTGCTGTTACAGATAATGAAAGATTTAATATCCTTTAATCGGATGTTTTCTAAGGTGCTCTCGGGTTTTACCTGCAGACGAGAAACCACTATGAGAGCACTTGCGAGGAGTTGGAGGAACTGATGAAAAGAATGAAACACCCATCTCAGATCTATAAAATGCACAGCTCCCTGACGGTGGAGGGATATCTGAACTGTCAGGAGAAGTGTAAGTTCACGAGAATCCTGTTTCCTTTTATAGGCTGGTTTGAATCCCCCCTGTTACCAAATCTGATGAGGCTCATCCTATGTGTCTTTTCCCCACCAGGGGCTTTGGGTGTGACATGGGTCAAATATTACTGTAAGTATCACAAGGAGGGGCGACTGCTGGTCATGGTACCTTGTGAACAGAAGCCGACAACTAAACAGGTGCTTCACTGAAAATAAATCTGTTATATACTTTAGTTTATATCCTATTAGTTTTCTGTCTGACCACTTTCCAACTTTCTTTCTTTTCCCTGCAGGGCCCGACGCAGCTGACACTGAAGTCCTGCATCCGCCGGAAAACGGAGTCCATAGACAAGCGCTTTTGCTTTGACGTGGAGACGAATGAGAGGTTCGTGCAAACTAACTGCCAGATGAGGCAACAGGACAAAGCCCTGTGGGATAAACAGGTTGAGGCGGCGAGGTTGAACAGGTGGTTTACAAGGACAGGGTGTGAAGGCTAAATGGACTGTAGCCCAAACAATCCCATAAGAGATGGGCTGGCCCTGGAAACAGATGGCAAGCTGGGTGATTTCAGGGGGAAGGAACACAACAAGCTCATATTTATATAACCAGGCCACTCGGAACAAGATGCTTTTTAATAGCTGCTCGAGCCGTAGGCTGCTCTGACTGTCACCCAGCAAGGTCTGTCTTCTGAAATCTGTGGAAATACTGGAGTGTTTTTAAATGTTTAAAACGCCTTTGAATTTTGCATGAAGTGCAAGAATGTGTCTCTGAATGTGGAACGACTCATTGTGAACCGAGCAACCGCATAATGATAAACTCAAGGTGGCAGTGCTGTCTCGTGTAGAAGGAGATGCTGTGAGCTCGAGCAGAAGCCTGCCTGCATGTATCTGAAGTGCTCCCAGTGCTAATGCTAAAGCTCTGACCTTTGACCTTTTTAGAAGAAGTAAATGAACAGTGATTATTCCTCACATATCCCTCAGACCAGATTATTCCTGACGTTTGATTGCTGAGGTAGTTTTTTTTTTTTATCCCACTTATAATAAACTTATTTGTATAGCACCTTTCAAACAAGAAATGCAACTTTACAGTAAGAGAATTACATATGCTAAGTGCTTCATATTAAACCAGATATTAAAGAACATAAAAACATGTTAAAATAAAATAAAAACATTAAATGGCATTAGAACAGTTAAAATGAAACACAAAAAAACCCCCACATATTCATAAAATACAATTAAAATCGTAGAATAAAAGATTGCTGTTTGATCCTAAAGCCTCAAAACAAATTGGAAAAAGCTTTGAAATCACTAACATGTCTTTGCCAAACCTTAGATATCAGGGTTATCTATTTAAATGTGGACTTTTTTTTAGCGCGTTGCTTGATTAGCACTGTTGTCAGAGAGAGCTTTAAACTCATTGCACAGTTGCTTGATTTAATTGATTTAGTAGCATATGAGCTATGAAATCAAATCTGGCACCAGATTTTGTTGCCTCCACAGGAGAGAATTTGCAACTAGAGATTTTCATTTCTGTCTTATTTATCTCAAATTGCTCACATGGATTTAATCCAATTCTTCAAATACACTTCTTCCTGCGGTGTTCTCATTATTTTGTCCACCCCGCTTTGCTTGAAAAATGTGTGCGATCTGTTCACGACGGTTTGGAGGCTGCAACAGTGCATCCTTTTAACTGCATAATTAAAGTGCAACCTTTTGCCTCTTTAATGGCATTTGTTACTGTTTCCATAGAAACACACCAGTCACTTTCCAGGCTCTCTCGGAGGGAGATAGGAAGTTGTGGATGGAGGCCATGGATGGAAAAGAGCCTGTGAGTTCGATTATTCTTCAATGATGCTATGAAAACTGCTCTATAATAATGTTATGAAATATTATGGAGTCACTGTACAGTTTACATTCCCCAAATGCATATCAAGAGTCTATTCAAACCTAAATTTCTTGACATGTACACTGCTAAAAAAAATAAAGGGAGCACTTAAACAACACATCCGAGATCTCAATGAATGAAATATTCCAGTTGAAACTCTTCATTCATTACATAGTGGAATGTGTTGAGAACAAAATAACATAAGAATGATCAATGGAAATCAAAATCATTATCCCATGGAGGTCTGGATTCAGAATCATACTCAAAATAAAAGTGGAAAAATCAGATCACAGGCTGATCCAACTTCTGTGGAAATTCCTCAAGACAAGTCAAAATGAGTCTCAGTGTTGTGTGTGGCCTCCATGTGCCTGTGTGCACTCCCTACAACGCCTGGGCATGCTCCTGATGAGACGACGGATGTTCTCCTGAGGGATCTCCTCCCAGACCTGGATCAAAGCACCAGTCCACTCCTGGACAGTCTGTGGTGGACGTGGCGTCGGTGGACGGAACGAGACACGATGTCCCAGATGTGCTGGATTGGATTCAGGTCTGGGGAACGGGCAGGCCGGTCCATAGCATCGATGCCTTCATCATGCAGGAACTGCTGACACACTCCAGCCACATGAGGCCGAGCATTGTCATGCATCAGAAGGAACCCAGGGCCCACTGCACCAGCATATGGTCTTCCAATGGGTCTGAGGATCTCATCCCGGTACCTGATGGCAGTCAGGGTACCTCTGGCTAGCACATGGAGGGCTGTGCGGCCCTCCAAAGAAATGACTCCCCAGACCATCGCTGACCCACCGCCAAACCGAGACGGCGTCTCCAGACTCTGTCACGTCTGTCACATGTGCTCAGTGTGAACCTGCTCTCATCCGTGAAGAGCACAGGGCGGCAATGGAGAAGCTGCCAATCTTGGTGCCTGCTGGAGGTCATTTTGTAGGGCTCTGGCAGTGCTCCTCCTGTTCCTCCTTGCACAAAGGAGCAGATAGCGGTCCTGCTGCTGGGTTGTTGTCCTCCTACGGCCCCCTCCACGTCTCCTGGTGTACCGGCCTGTCTCCTGGTATGTCCTCCGTGCTCTTGACACTGTGCTGACAGACACAGCAAACCTTCTTGCCACAGCGTACATTGATGTGTCATCATGGATGAGCTGCACTACCTGAGCAGCTTCTGTGGGTTGTAGACACCGCCTCATGCTACCTCTAGTGGTGAGGACACTGGCAAAATGCAAAAGTGACCAAAAATCATCCAGAAAGGACGAGGACAGAGAAATGGTCTGTGGTCACCACCTGCAGAACCGTTCCTTTATAGTGGTTGTCTTGATAATTGCCTCATTTCCACCTGTTGTCTGTTCCATTTGCACAACAGCAGGTGGAATTGGTTCACAATCAGTGTTGCTTCCTAACTGGACAGGTTGATTTCCCAGAAGTGTGATTGACTTGGAGTTACGTTGTGTTGTTTAAGTGTTCCCTTTATTTTTTTGAGCAGTGTAGTTAAATCTGCAGTCACATATTTTTTTTTAAAATGAAGCTGTTATCAGATTTTATGTAATTTGAAGCTTCTTAATTGGATCACACCCAATTAAATGTGTTTTATCTTCCCAAAATCAGTTTGCTGAACTCTGGAGAGAAAAATCTTGATATATTAAGTAATGTTTTGTTTTAAATGTTTTTTATTTATACGTGTGTGCGCGTGTGCGTGCGTGCGTGCGTGAAATGATTTCATGGGCGTCTTAATTTTTTCCAGTCTGTCATATGACAGCTGAAATGTGACATTTGTAAAGCAGGATGTAGACATGGCTGATATCGTTCTGGCCTCGTGTGTGAGAACTTGTATGAGGCTTGTTGGACACAAAGTTCTCAACGTGCAGCAGAATGACAGCACCTGCTTCGTCTTAATTGAATTCATACTGGGTTTGTTCTGGCTCTTAAAATGGTGTTGAGGTGTTAATGGGTCTCTGAAACTGCCAACTTGCTGCTCCCACGATCTGCTTCTGTGTTAAGCAGGTTTGCAGAAGTGAAATAACCAAAGTGCCTCACTGGCAAAGTGGAAGACATTGTTAATTCTTCTTCTGGTTGGAACTGTAAACACTGTTTTGCTCACTCCGCAGTTCCTGTCTTTCATATCAGGCGGTTTATTGCTGGTTATTGTGGACGAAATAAAAAAGGGGCAGAGGATGTGAAAATACCAGAAGACATGCTTCTCAGTGTCTTCTTCCTCTGCTGTTTCCCCAATCACTTCTGTGTAATATGAAAGTTACACATGAGCTTTTCCACCCAATCAGCCTCAGCAAAGCTCTGATCCAAACGTCTGCCACACCCACTGTTGACTTTACTTTTCTCTGAATGCCCTCCAGCCTTCTGAAGAGCTGAAATGTGCAGAACTGCCTCTGTCCTTCAGTGCTGTCATTTGGGCCTTTTTCTGAAGGCCACATAGTGCAGTGTGTCTAAACATGCTGTTACTGGTTTCAACCTGCAGATCTCTCCATAGTCTCATAGATACTCCTTTCTTTTCCGGTTATTTTCTTCAGCCCAGAAAACAGGCTGATTTTCTTTGTCATTTAATGTGCAGTGGTCATCGGGTTACTGTCACCCTGTCATCATACGGCTGTGGCTCAGGTAGTAGAGCTGGTTGCCCACTTATCATTAGGTTAGTGGTCTGCTCCCTCGCTCCTCATGGCCACATGAACACTGGACTCCCAAGTTTCTCCTGATGGCAGGCAAGCACCTTGCATGGCAGCTCAGCAGCCACTGGTGTGTGAATGTGAATGTGTGTGTGTGTGTGGATGGGTGAATAGTAGGCAAAGTGTAAAGTGCTTTCAGACCGCTATGGTGATAAAGTGCAGACCATTTACATAAACTTACATTATATAGTAGAACTGAAATGATCAGTCACCTGACATTTAGTTGATAAATAAAAGGAAAAACATTAATCGACAACTACTCTGATTGTTGCCGTTTCAAACTTCTCAAATGGGACTATTTGCTCAAGTTCTTTGTCATATTTAATCATGAATTAATTGTTTACCAGTTTTAGAAATGTTTCACTATTTTCCTGACATTTTGAAAAGTAATGGTTAGCTGCAGTTCCAATTGATATGCATTGGCCATAATGTTGTTGACCTTGTGCACAGAGAAAAAGAAGAAAATAATCCCCCCCACGAGGTCTTGGAAGTGAAACTAATTTGACACAGTCCATTACAGTTCTTTTTTTTTAAAGATCTCAAACCCGAGGAGTTGACCTGATTGGACCCAAAACAACATATGTAACTCTACACCTCCCTTTCTGTATACTCTTCTTTACAACTTCCTATTTGGCAATAAGAGGAAAAGGCCTGGATGTACTTCCACAAAGTCTCCCAAGCAACTGGACTTTTTGGCAATTTTCTTGTCAGCTATAGAAATGAAAGCGATCATTCATATGTTGGCAAAAAAAAGAGCTCAGTTTAAACTGTTAATGCCTCTCGCTGGCAGCTCCATTAAGTTTTCAGCCACGTCTAAATTGTCAGCTGCTGTGCGCTTCTATTTTTTTAAAGAGTAAATTAGAAACTCCGCCATTTTAGTGGAAAAACTGAAATAGAACTTTTAACTTAAGTTATAAAAGCTAAGAACAACATATCATATGGACAGATGTGATAATTTAATAGATACTCTATTCTCTCAATAACAGCATGAGACAACAAACACTTGCCCTGCTTAAAAGTCCTTGAACAAGACTCCACTGTCTACCGGCTCTGACCCCTGATATCCTTCTGAGGGGAGGGCGCTGTGCTATTTTGGAAAGCTTGGATATAAAAACCACATTTGACAGTGATTAACTGGTTTCTGAGTTTCGATGTTGTGGGTCTGAGTTCTTGCCGTTTATGGCTGCAGACATGGAGCCAAATTGCCCCAAGAATGAGCACATTTCCCCTCTCTGTTTTCATTATCGCTATTGTGATGTAATTTAAATCTTCTCCTAAGGTAAATTATAACCAGAAAACAACTTTAATGTTCTCATCCACTGTCCGGGAAGACTTCACTGTGTGCACAAAGTCGGGTTCAGTTGTTTCCTCGTACCATCAAGTATTTTGTTTTTTCTTCTCGTTTAAAAAAAAAAAGAAAAAAGCCGTGTTCATCAACCACTCGGGTCAACTTTTCCACAAGCTCCACTTTCCTTTTACTTTTCTTTTTCATTTCAGATTTATCATTCCCCAATTCACAAGCAAGCTGAAAGTAAGTCATCATTATCCTCAAAGTCTGAAATGACGTCTGTACATCCCGTGTCACTGAATGCATATATGGTCATATTTTAATAAAAGAAAGTCTCAAAATGTATTGTCTTCTGTTCTGCTGTGCCGTTTTTTCTTTCACAGTGGAATTGAATGGAATTGGCTTCAAGTTTGTGCGGAAGTGCATCAACTTCATTGAAACAAAAGGTAAATGCTCCTAGCAGAGGTTTGAGTTTTCTTACTTGCCCTTAAGGGGGCGTAGGTGAGTCGCATGTCACATGTCTATGCCACTCCTGCAGACTGCTCTCAGGGAGAAATGTCTTCCGTTAAATACTAAACCTCTTTCAGGTTTTAAAGAATCATCACATCTCCATCTCTAACCTGTTCTGTGAAGGCCTCAGTAACACGGACATGTGACCTCTAATTATCTCTACAGTCACAATATGTTTTTGTAGTGTCGTGGTTCATCTTGCAGGAATGGAATTAAACACTTAAGCACATCAGCATGCTGTCTGACTCTGTTTCAAACTGCAGGAAAGAACATCTGTATCTTAATTCGGCTTTTATGAGAAGCATGTGGTACATTTCCAATGCTCTCTATTTGTCTAGATTACACTCCTTCTTTTTTTTGTTTTTTCTTATACCTACCCCTCTCTCCTCTCCTCTCTCCTCTCTCCAGGAACCACACAAGAAGGAGTGTACCGAACAGTTGGCAGCAACATCCAAGTGCAGAAGCTTTTAAATGCCTTCTTTGGTAAGGAAATAGACCTGTCAACATGCGCTGCATCTGCCCATTCACTTTGCAATAGTTTCTGCCACTCTTTGGTGAGGGTGAGTGCAAATGTGATGGGGAAATATGAGCAGGTTGCAGCGCTCTTGACTTAACGTGACTCTAAACTATATTTTCTATAAAAGCAATGGAGGAAATGACGATCCAGGTTGTGACGAGGGCTTATTTGTAGTGACTAAAAGATTAAACACCCAGTGCATTTTTCGGCTTTACGGTTTTGATGTACTCTCGTAGGGCAACTGTGCCCGGCAGCAAATGGCAGACAGTCAAGGCTAGAACATGGTGGAGCATTTAGCCGTTGAAGAGCCACATATTTCCCCAGCAGGTAGCGGAGAGGTGGCTGGAAACACAACTTAAAATGAATGCCAGCGTTGCTTTGTGTTTGTTGGGTGTAAATTGGCAACCGTTTGCTAATAAGTTAGCTATATCAAGTATAAAGTTCATGTTAGTATTTTCACAGCATTCTGTCGCCATGTTGTGTAACTGTTATATAATATAGCTTGCACGTGTCACAGTGAACCAGTCACTTGGATTAACCAAAGAGATCGGTATCTCTTTGCTCTTTCACAGACCCGACAAACCCAGGAGATGTGGATCTGCACAGCAGCGACTGGGATGTGAAAACCATCACAAGTGCAATGAAGTTTTATCTCAGGTGTGTTTGTGTGGGAGTGGACTCTGATAAATGAAATTACATCATAATATAAGAATTTATCATTAAATACATTTTTAAATGGTCACAACTCACTTGAAACTTTGCTGTGTGTTTGTATGTAAGCTGATGTGAAAGGATTTCTGCTTTATTGTATAACATGTACTGGGTTTTTCCTACTGTTATATCACTAAGGTGACGTACCCAGGTGTTGTTCACAGCACCTTTCAGTGTTGTCAATAGGAGTAGAACATTTTTACAAATGTTTTGTGATTTATAATTTTTTCTGGCACCCAGTGTATTTTTTTTATGAATAAATATCATAATGATAATTGGCCAAAACGATGTGAAAATACACACTGAGCACCTTAGCCTCCCAGACACCCTGTATCTATAGATTTGGATCTGCACATCAGAAACGGTTTGGCTGTAACCAAAATTAACAAATGACTGAGGCTTCACCCTCTCGCTGTTCTTGAATGTAACCGTGTCACAGGTGGGTACTGCGTTTTAGGCTTTCTCACTTATGATGTGGTGAGTTCGATTGCACTTGTGTTTACTTGTGTGTCTTTATTTCTCCTCAGGAGTCTGTCTGAACCATTAATGACCTACGGTCTGCACAGAGATCTCATGTGTGCTGCAAGTAAGACATGTTTTGGGTCGAAGATGGAAGGGAGGGGGGTGTTGGGTTTCAATGTCTGCCTCTTCATTAAATTCTCCTTTTGGATCGAGACCTACCAATGAAATGTTACATACGTCAACATAGTAGAACCCAACTGGTGCTACCACTACATTTAGATTTTTATATGTATATACAACAATACAGAGGTTGATATGTTGTTTAGCTCGTCTCCTGACCTGTTAACATACAGTAGGGCGAAACTATTTCTTTTCATTGTTTGTGAAAATTTCAGATCATATTTTCTGATAGTTTGGGCAGTAATTATCAGGGTTTCCACAAGCCAGGGAATATTAAACTCTTTTCCAGGCAGGAATAGTCAGGGAATTTTGTTTGCATGTGGAAATTCGTGTTGCCACTTATCAAAATATAATATTTTCCCTGTATTTTTTTTTTTTTTTTTTTAAATCACAATATTTCACGTGTTCCCCATATTGTCTGAGTGGTTTTATCCCCTTTCTGTTCATCAACAAGTGGCAAGCACTTCAGTGAAGATGTGCCTTTTATTGTATCAACTTAGGAAACCAAACATGCAGGAAAATGTAAATTTCAAGAGCTTTGACCACAGACAGATGAATTCAAAGACTGGGTGATTAAAAATAGACGAGTTTGTAAAAATGTTATAGATCTATGAAATATAGGAGAGCAACCATGCTAACGAAAAAAGCATAATCGTGCAGTAGGTTAAAGCAGTGAAGAGTTTTGTACTGAAAACCCTGTGAGTTTGTAAATGAATGGGAACATGATAATGCGGCTGGTTTTGGTCCATTATAGGTCATGGAATTTCAGCTTTTTAGTCAGGGAAAAGTCAGGGAATTTGACATTTTACTTGGAGTGGGATGCCTGAATTATGAACCCTGCTGTCTTGGGAAAAAAAAAGAAAAAAAAGAAAAAAGCCTGGATATGAGGCATGAATAGGATTCATCAGCGCTGCAGGTTGAGCAGCCTGTTACGCAGCAGTATATCATTCTGGGCATTATAGGAAACCAGAGTCCACTGTTTGTTTTAGTCTGTCACACAACATCATTGTAAAAGCAAGAAGACAATGAGTTTAATAGCATCAGCCTCATTCTGTCAGGATGTTACATTAAGGCAGCTGGTGGCTTTCATTAGTTGAATGGGGGGCTCTCCTCATTGCACAGCCTGACCTTTCAGAGACTTTCTTTTATTAGTTTCATGCCATTGCAGTGGGTGGCATATTGTTTCATTATTATACGTGTAATTTCTGTTGTTTTTGACACAAAGTTTTTCAGAGCATTTGAATTTTAGATTATCCTCAGATGAAATAGAAGAAAACATGAAAACATTATTTTCTTATATTTTCAGGCTGGTATTGCTCTTTAACTTGGAGAACTTGTATTTATACAGATAAACTTTTTATTTGAAACGGCTCCCTTTGATAACTTGTGTTGTCTTTGCATCGCAGAGTCTGATAATCTGGACTTTCGACTTAGTGAAATTCATTCACTTACCTACAAACTACCAGAGAAGAACCGGGAAATGCTGGAGATGCTGATTAAACACCTGGTCAGGTGAGTGCGAGCAGCTGTGACTGTCTTTTTACCACGTCCAGAGGAACCTCCCTCTCTCTCTTTGAAATGAGCTGAGATAATGTGTCCCTGCCTCCCTGTGTTGAGCTACATTATTTTATTTAAACCCGGCCCTGTATGTGTTGACAGCGTGTGCAGCCACAGCGATGAAAACCTGATGACTCCCTCAAACATGGCAGTTATCTTTGGACCCACACTCATGAGAGCAAAGGAGGAGACGGTGGCGGCCATGTTGGATATCAAGTTCCAAAATATTGTGGTTGAGATTCTGATTGAAGACTACAAAAAGGTAAGTTGAAGTACTTGATATATGTTTGACTATTTTTATATGGATGGATACCACATACACATTGAAAATATCTAGTTGGTGCACTAAAATAGTTACTACAACTGGTTAGTTAGCTCACCATAGGAGGGTGGCTCAAAAAAGTTGAGAGACTGCTCCTGTTGCACGTGAATGGTGCACAGTGTCGTAACATTCATGGAGCACAGAGATGCTGTAACCTTCATGAGTAAGTGATTTAAGTTTCATTGCTCGATCAAAATCAGCAGCTGAGTCGCACATGATTTTGTGAGCAGTCATCTGTGTGTGTCTGATTCTTTACGGACCTGAAACCTTAGCAGAAAGCGCACATCACAGTTTGACTCAGATTCTGGAAATTGGCAACGGAGACCCGTGACATCCTTCAGGATTCCTACAGCAATGAAGCGGTGAGCCGGGCAAGGTGTTTTGATAACATCCTTATTTCCGAAAAAGAGGCATCAGATCAGGAGTGCCAGCAGGTGGGTTTTCTTTGACATTAAAGGGGTTTTGCGCTGTGAATTCATCCCCCAGAATCAGACTGTCAACATGGAGATCTACTGTGACAAACTGAGGCGTCTGAGGAAAAACGTGATGGCACTCCAACATGACAATGCGCTCAACAACAAACCAAATGTCGCTCCCCGCCACCTTTACTCACCTAATTTTGCTCCCTGCTACTTCTTTCTGTTCCCCAATAATTTGTCCCAAACTTTGATGTGCGCGCTGCTCAAGTTTCAGGTGGTTAAAGAAATTGCCGATGCACCAGGACCACTGCTCACAAAAGCATGTGTAACTCGGGTGCTGATTTTGATCAAGCGATGAAACTTTGAATACTTACTCAAGTAGGTTAGAGCTTCTCTGTGCTTTGTGCATGTCACAATGCTGCACACCGTTCGCGGACAACCGGAGCAGTCGTACAACTTTCTGATCTGCCTTCGTGAAGACTGGAAACATGGAGAAGCAGCTCGCCTGGCTTTGTTCAACGGTAATGAAACCCACCAGCACCTATTGTTGTATAATCCGTACATAAAAACAACAGGGGGATGTGTACTTACCTCTTTTTTTTTTATTTTATGGCCAGGACCAGTTCCCTCACAGCAGGAGCAGTGTATGGCCGCAGCCAATAAATCCTTGTGCACATAATCCCCTATAAAACGTAAAATTACTGTTATTTTAAGGTTTGAGTTTTATACTGATTTAACAAACAAGATACAACAACTTTGGCGTGCTGACAAGGTTGCTGCTTGTGGTAGATAGATGGTTCTTATTGTGATGTTGTGCAGTAGAGACCTTTGTTTATTTAAGGTTGAGTCACCACTTTTGTATTTGTACTTTGCTAACATGACTCCACAAAACAGAAAAAAAGTGTGTTTGCAGTCTTTTTTTTTTTTTTTCTGCTCGTTATCATGCATGTCATTTCATTCTTTCTGTTAAGTTACAGGCTGTATGAAGCTGAAAGTATTCCTGTAACTTTTTTGTTTTTTGTCCTCTGATTACAGATCTTCAGTTATATGCCAGAGGACAGCACCGCTCCACCTGTGCCTCCTCCGCGCATCACCCCGAGAAAGCGGCAACCCATCACAATCTCTAAGCGGCCGGCTCGTGTTTATCAAGCTCTTAGTCACGACCACTTCCAGCACACAGAGAGTAATTATCAGCCTCTCTTGGCCTGAATGTCATCATCATCCTCTGTTTTTTTAAAAATTTTAGTCAGAAAGATTTGTACCATGGCGTACCTGCAGGGTTATTCCTTGACATTTGCTAAATGGGATTTATTGTAGTGTGTGTCAATCAAAACAATTATTGCATACACTCTAAACATGGAATTTGTTCTGCAAATCAAATTCTGTTATTTTTTTGTATTATTATTCTGTATCATCCTTAAATGTTGGTAGAAAATCATTTGGTGCCTTTTAAAATTTGATTTCAAGTCCAAATAAATGCATCTACTCTACATTTTTTAAAATGTATTATTATTATTTTTTTTTATCACACGTTAGTCTGTTTCGGTGCCTCTGGCTAAATCATGTAATTTTCTGTCTGTTTGAACCCCTTGTTAAGTGGGTGTGACTCCATCTTCTCATAGATGGTGGCAGAGAAATGTGGAGCACATGCAGCTTGTCGTGTGAAATTAAAGTGTTCTGAACTTGCTGCCTGGTATAGCCGAATAAGTTCATGAGCAAATCCTCTCTGTCTAGGGCTTCAGCGGTTAAACTTATTCTCTGTCGTATTGACACTGTATCGTTACATGTGACCTTGAGGACATTTTTCCTGCATCTTGTACAAGTTTTTATCACAGAAGAAAACATTCATATTTAACTGAGGTCTAAAGTTTCTGTGCTGTTGATGCCGTTTCTTTGTAACAGATGGTCAGAGTGAAAGCTCCCGCGTGGACGCCTCAGCGAACCCCGTTCCTCTACAGCGGACAAAACCTGTGAGCTCCGCTCCACTCGCTCCAAGAGAGCCTCCACCAAGACAAGCGCTCATGCCAAGACTGTCGACCAAATCAACAGACTCTGATGCTGGGAAGATAGACGATACGAGGCAGAGGCCAGAGTCTGCTTCGGCAGCGAATGGGGAGTCTGGAGTCCACGTGAGCAGGGCACAATCCTTCCAGAGCAAGAAGCCACCACCAAAAGGCCCGGCAGCCAACAGAGAAGGTACGAGGGACCATTTTTTTTTTATGCAACTGAAAATCCCTCGTCATACGTCTTCATCTGCAAAAAGCTTCTTCCAGGTTTTCTTTTAATGATTTAAACAAGTGAAGGGATATCATGTAAAGTGATGTGGAGGCAAAGTTGTGATGTGTTGGTCTGACATGTGGGGACATTGAAATGGAACAGGAAAAGAAAATAATTTTTCCTTTTATGTGGCTACATGTAGATAATCCTCTTTTTTTCCCTATTGACTGAATATTTGATTGTTTACTGTTGTAGTGGTGATAGTTGTGTTGCTCTTTATGACATGTGCTGCAACATGTGCAGCTGCTACACCTTTTTTATATATATATATATATATATATGTATATAAATTTACCTCTAAAGGTCATCTGAAATTGGCCTCTTGCCACTTTTTTTTTTAAATTTCTAAACAAACACAAGACTTGGCTGTCAATTGAGGAAAAAAAATAAAATTCTGAAAAATGTTTCATCAGTGTAAAATGCAATGACACAGTGTAGCACAGAGGTGATAGTTGATGATGGAGGAAACCAGGCTTGGTTGCAGATGTAAAGTGTCCAGAAAGGATCTGTGTTGTAGATTGTAGCTATCAAAATATCAGTGTGGGATGTTTGGTTATTATAATTATTGCAAATCAAAAATGGAGCATTTTAGCACCTCTCAGCTCATTGTTTTGGTTTCATGGTCTGCAAATTTACTCTTTTGGTCCACTCACACCACTCTGGCTCTCATAACTAAATGTTCTCAGTAGCATCAGGCAGCTGTTTGTTTGTAAAACAACTTGTACCTGTATGGACAGGCAGAATTAGTGAACTTATTAGTGAATACCTCCTCAAGTGAAAATCAAGTTTTTAACCTTGTTAAAATTTCCATCTGTTTGTTTTTTTATGCTACAAGACATTAGGAGTGAAATAAGTAGTCAAAACCATGACTGAGCATTTCCACTATGGAACTGCAGTGACAGTCTGACAGTCTCAAAAATACTGATTCAGACAGCCAGAGATTGTGGAGGGTTGGATGGAGATAGAGGTAGGGACGTTATGCATATTCATAGAGCTGCACGTACTGAATAAAGTCAAAGACATGGAGTTATCCAAGCCACTTCTAGGCATCAGGGGATTTTGTTTTCTTGGGGGGGAAAAAAACTTGTGTGTAAAATAAATGTGTAATATTGCTGAACAGATGAGTTTTTCTGTGTTTAAGCAGTGCCATGAGAGGAAATTAAATAGTTTATAAAGTTCCCATTATTACACTGTGTAAGTTCCCCTAATTTCTACACATTCTCAATCACTATTACAGTAACCTTTTCTTTTTGTCTTGTTTTTGTTTAGCAGGAGATTCCGACGGTCTGACCAGAACAAGGTCCACAGAGAAGCCTTCCATTTGTAGACCCCCAGTCAGACCTCCTGAGCCCCCCTCTAGATGTCCTGCTCCACAAAAGCCCCCAAGTGCAGCCAGCAGCGAGGGCATGACCATATCCTAGTAAGTGCTCTTCAGAGTCACACGAGTCTCCAGCCACATGCTTTTAGGTATGCAAATGCAGAGTGAATAGAAGAGGTCCAATACATATTAGAGTAGATTAGAGAATGTGCTATTTTGATCAAAAACAATGGGACATATTAGGGCTGCAAGTATTTTTTTGACTAACTGATCAACTGTTCAGTCTTTAAAATGTCCGAAAATGTTGACCAGTGTCTCCCAAAGCCAGAGGTGCAGCCTAATATGTCTCGTTTTGTCCCCATCAATACTCCAGAACCAAACGATGTTTACATTATTATTATTATTATTATTATTATGAAGGATTCAACGAAGCAGAAAATATTCACATTAAAGAAGCTGGAATCACAGAATTGTACTATTTTTTTAATTTACAAAATGATTGAAAACAATGAATTGATGATCAAAATTTTCTGTTGATCAAGCAGGCGAGGGATTCCCAGACTGTTGTGCACATACCACCAGTGGTATATGAGGCTCCATCTTGTTTACAGCCTCGCTGAAGGCTTATCAATTGTACTCAGACTGGCTTGCGTCCAAAAGATTGTCATTTGATTTAATACATACAGACAACAGTTTATGTTACAATATAACGGTTAGTTGTTTATCATTAAAATATTTTAACGTCATATTCTAACGTCACTCAAGTCCAACATAGCAGCCAGAGGTAAAACTGTAACGAAGTACATTTACTCAAGTACTGTACTTAAGTACAAATTTCAGGTCTTTTGAATTTTTCTGATAAACTGAAGGAAGCTCTGGAAAGAATTAAGAGACCACTTCAAAATGATCAGTTTCTGTGGTTTTACTATTTATTGGCATGAGTAAAATGACAGTTTTTGTTTTATTCTATAAACTACTGACAACATTTCTCCCAAATTTCAAATAAAAATATTGTCATTTAGAGCATTTATTTGCAGAAAATGACAACTGTTCAAAACAACAAAAAAGATGGTGTTTTCAGATCTCAAATAATGCAAAGAAAACAAGTTCATATTCATTTTTAACTTAGGAAGAGTTCAGAAATCAATATTTGGTGGAATAACCTTGATTTACAATCACAGCTTTCATGCGTCTTGGCGTGCTCTCCACCAATCTTTCACATTGCTGTTGGGGGACTTCGTGCCACTCCTGGTGCAAAAATTCAAACAGGTCGGCTTTGTGTGATGGCTTGTGACCATCAAACTTCCTCTTGATCACATTCCAGAGGTTTTCAATGGGATTCAGGTCTGGAGATTGGGCTGGCCATGACAGGGTCCTGAGCCGGTGGTCCTTCATCCACACCTTCACTGACCTGGCTGTGTGGCATGGAGCATTGTCCTGCTGGGAAAAACACTCCTCAGAGTTGGGGAACATTGTCAGAGCAGAAGGAAGCAAGTTTTCTTCCAGGACAACTTTATACTTGGCTTGAATAATGCATCCTTCACACAGACAAATCTGCCTGATTCCAGCCTTGGTGAAACACCCCCAGATCATCACCGATCCTCCACCAAATTTCACAGCAGGTGCGAGACACTGTGGTTTATGGGCCTCTCCAGGTCTCTGTCTAACCATTACACAACCAGGTGTTGGGCAAAGCTGAAAATTGGACTCACCAGAGAAGATGACCTTACTCCAGTCCTCTATGGTCCAATCCTTATGGTCTTTTGCAAACTTCAGTCTGGCTCTTCTTTGCTTCTTGTTGATGAAGGGCTTTTTTATAGCTTTGCACGACTTCAGCCGCCCCTTGGAGCCTGTTTCTAACCGTCCTCGCCGTGCACTTCACCCCAGCTGCCGTTTGCCGTTCTTTTTGGAGGTCACTTGATGTCGTCCTACGGTTGTTGAGTGACATTCGAATGAGTTGTTGGTCATCCCGGTGAGTGGAGAGTCGTTTTTGTCCTCTGCCGGTCTGTAGCTTTGTTGTCCCTAATGTCTGCTGCTTGACCTCGTTCTTATGAACCGCCGTCTTTGAAATGTTAAGGATGGAAGCAACCTGACGCTCACTGTATCCCTCTGCCAGTAAAACCAGAATTGAACCCTTCTTTTCCTCACTCAAAACTTTTCTTTTTAACTCTTGTGGCATGGTCAATAGTCACTTTTTTTTTTTTAATTCCAATTACTTTTGAGGTACTACTAGCACTGTTTCTGCCATCCAGCTAGTCCTACTGCAAGAGGACAGTGATGACCACAGCACTGGTTTTTATACTTTTCTTCATTAAATAAGATTTGGTTCAGGTGATCACCTAATCAGTACCTCATTAAGTAGAATCAGATGTTCCTGTATTGGAACTCAACAGACACTGGAATGGAACGGCTGCCATACATGTAGAGATGCTGATTTATGGTCTCTTAATTTTTTTTTTCCAGAGTTGTATATATGTTAGTAAATCACTGACAGAGAGCATTTACTGCATAGTGTGGACTTTTACTTTTGCTATTTAAAAGAATAAACTCAAAACTGACTTTTTGATAATAGCTTTTACTTGTAATACATTTATTATCAAACATCTACGTTTGATAATTGAGTAGAAGTTTTAAAGCATCTGATATTTTCTGTGCTTAGGTAATTATTTAATAGGTGACTTTAACTTTTACTTAAAATACATTTGTACAGATTAGGATATCTGTACATTTGCTCAAGTGTTGCTTTCAGGTACTGCATAAACCACTGCATAGCGCTATCGTTGGATTTGGACTCCTCAGTCGTTGATTTTTAACAGTGGAGTGGGTGTCATTTTTAAATGGAATCTAGGTCCAAAAAAAACTGGCTAGCGTTACGTAACAACACCAGAGAGCGCTGCCAGCTGCAAACAGCTGTTTCCACGTGCTTTGGAACCTGCTGATTTGGAGTCGCTTTTGTGAGTGCTTTGATTTATAAATGTATTGTTTGAATTTGAAACAGTTGCTTTGTCTTATTAATGTTAAGCCTGTCTGAGGGTCCTGCATGGTTAAATTAGCTCATATTGGTCTGGGAAGTGGTGGTTGGAGGCCGCTGATGGTGGTCATGTCACGGGGCCTTTTTGAAGCACTACATTGTGAAGGATTGTTTCATGGACACAAGTCTTTTGCTCACTGCAGTGGCCTGCACAGCTACCGTACTTTCCGGACTATAAACCGCTACTTTTTTCCCATGCTTTGAACCTCGCGGCTTAAACAATGACGCGGCTAATTTATGGATTCAACGGCTTTCGAAAGGCTGGACTGCTGCGTGTTGAAGAGGGCAGCATGAGCTCAGCGGGGAATTTGCCTCCGGATGAAAGTAACGAGAGCGACAATGAGAACGATCCAACATCGAATGAAGCAATTCTGAGGCTATTCAACTCCGACACCGAAGGAGATGACTTCAGTGGTTTCAGTGCACAGGAGGAGGAAGATAGTGACCAATAACTTTCTTGGTAGGCTACTGTTTACCACTCATTTTTTTTAAATTTTTGTTACAAGCCGTGTTTTTGTTAAAGCCTGTGTAAAGTTCATTTGTTTCAATGTACCAGTAGGCACCTGCGGCTTATAGACATGTGCGGCTTATTTATGTTCAAAATAATTATTTTTTTTAAAAATTCAGTGGGTGCAGCTTATATTCAGGTGCGCTCAATAGTCCGGAAATTACGGTAATTGAATCGACTTCGGGATGGCGTGGACTGTGACGAGTCTGAAAGCCAGGAGCAGCATACGCGAGAATTGTTTGGTTCATTTTAATGTTAAGACTATCTTTATTATACCAGGCGCAATCAAAAAGTTCCAAGGTTACTTCTGTTGCTCGTAACTGGAGTGCAGTGCTGTGCAGAGAACAGGAAGAAGCTACAACCTTTAGTGAGCAAGTTCTCCCAAGTTACATCACTTGATCAGCATCAGCACCTGAGTTACACATGTTTTTGTGACCACTGGTCTGTGCATATCTGCATCTGCCATTTCTCAATGCACCTTAAGCTTGAGCAGAGGGCGCACATTAAATCCTTTAAGTAGGGAAGGTGGGGAGCTATAATTGTGAGAAACTTGCATGTTTTCATCTTGCTCTGAGCAGATGTGTTCAGTCATGTTGGAGAACACAATTGTTATGGCACCACACTTCAGATCTTGTTTTTGTTTTTTTACCCATTGTTCTCCCTCAGACGTCTCGGAACGTCACAGTTGAACTCTGTGTTGACACGTCTGACCGTTGGGGGCTGAATTCACAAAATCCACCTGGTTGTGCTCCTGACTTGTTAAAAACTGATATTTCCCTCTGGAGTTGGCACTGACAGAACTATGAGGAGAGTCATTATTTAACTACATCAGCTCAACTAAATGCTCCAAATGTAGGCCAATGTTGCTAAACAGCCAACTGCAAGATGATCATTTGCAATTGTTTGTAGTTACAGCTTGTTTTTACTTCCTTTACGATGCCAGAAAAGAG
This sequence comes from Brachyistius frenatus, assembly GCF_029030835.1. Taxonomy (NCBI): domain Eukaryota; kingdom Metazoa; phylum Chordata; class Actinopteri; family Embiotocidae; genus Brachyistius; species Brachyistius frenatus. Next base: position 458,788 of record NW_027210633.1, read on the forward strand.
TTATTCCGTGATTCTGTCATTTGACATGTCCGCTTCCAATAAAAACGTGGGTTTCTAATGGGTGCCGAATGGATTAAAGAGCCTGTTATTGTACGTTTTTGACTCATGATGAGTGCTGACTATTGCATCATAAAGAGTTCTGTTTTTTGAAACCTCAAATGCACTGAATCTTTATCCCCAATACTAACTTGTCTTTTTTTTTTTTTTTTTTTTTTTTTTTTGTCCGCAGTGTTGCGTCTAAAACAAAGTTTTTTGAGAATGCCTCCAGACAAGTTGGCAGGTATGTACAAAACTGTTTCTTTGTCTTTGCTGTAGTTTCTTTTTCTTTGCTCAGGACACTAGCCAGATGTTTTTACACGATAGTAGAAGGAAGTTACTAAAACCACAAGAGAAGGCAAAAATATTAAAGATTTATATTATTTGCAAAAGCAGTCATATCTACATTTAAATTAGCGTCATCTAACTAACTCAACTAATGTTTATTGCACACTATTAAGATGTTTACTACGTCAAGCTGTTTGGCACTTCAGGTCATAGATTATATCTTTAATTTGTTCGCCCTCATTTAGAGCCCACAGACTCCCATGTGATAGGAGTGTGTTTGTGTGTTGGAAATACCCCACACACACAAAGTTGTTGGATCTGGTAACATGGTTACCCGGTAACCATTCTGACATTTGGCCTCTGCCATTTTGAGGCCACATTTAGATTTTTATTGACAAGCATGATCATTCAATGCGAGAGCGTGATCTCTTGTCTACATGCTTGGATATAATAATGATGTCCTTCAAAACTCTGACTCAAACAGTCCTTTCTCACGCACAGATTTCATTTAACTCCTCCTTCTTGCACTCAAGTTGCTTCTGCTTGCTTGCAAAACTATCAGATTTTTGGCCAACAAAATTTAGTTAGGGTACATAACACATGGGCACAGCGAGTTGCTGTTTCAATTACCGCCCATCTGGACCTTTTAAAGCACAATAAACAAATAACGACTTGTTTTTCATTTATGCTCGAGTCAAAAATTTTAAAACAGAAAATGGGCCACAAAACAAATTTGATTTGGACATTTGATCTTTTTGATTTGTGTAACTATTTTATTTAGTTACTGCCGATGTACTGTTGCAGGAATGCACGGAGTTTTAGAGGGGTTTTTTTGGGTTGTTTTTTTTTTAACCTATATTGGTTTAACATTTTTGAAATTAAGTCCGCCAAATAAGCTAGTTACAGTTGACTGCTGTAATTATGAGATACTGTCGTAAACTCCCATCTTTGATCCTGATGATTAGTTGTTTTTTTTCATCATTAGAAGATCCTGTGAAATAAATTAATGGAACGGGAATTTAATGGCTTCAGAATTTGCATGAAAATCTTCCTGTTTTAGAGATTTTTTTCTGTATCAAAGTAATTCAGTGACAGTTGTCAGTACATCCAATGGTGCACAAAAAATGGTGAATGGCAAATATGTTATACTTTAAGCAAATATAAATCACCATTTTGCAGCCGACAGTACAACTCATTGTATCCATGTCAACATTATATTTACTGTTTTTTGTAAAAGTATACATCGGCTCACAAGTGTAGCCTTTCAATATATTTTCTAAAATACTGGAAAAAAAACTGGACTTACATTGATATTAAGGCTCAAATTCTTTATATTAAATTGGGTCGCACCATCACTGCTGTTCTTTTAAGTATAGCGATGACTGATAACAACAATCTTCTCTGAAGAGTAAAAATAATTTCTTGTAATTATGAGTTAGTAGTAGGTTGGTAGTTTTAATTGCAACAATGGTGTTGATTAAAAGTCTATTGAGAGGCTGAAGCAGATGAATTGTACCGACCAGAAGGGACACTCAAAGAAGTAAAGTAAATGCTATCACTAGGTGGCCAAGAAAATGTTGAATGTCAGATCCATATTTTCCTTCTACAGCTCAGGGAATTTTGATAGGGTGGTTAACAACCATAGCTAGTGCCATTATGTTTTCAGGTCGTCGGGTTGTACCATTCTGGGGAAAAGCGTTATCTCAGTTGATGTTTGTGCCCAATTTGAAGAAGTTCCATCAAGATGTTCCCAAGACTCGAGGATGAACTGAATTGATTTTCATGTTTAAAGGTCACTGTGACTTGACAAAACACGTTTGTGGATAACTCAAGAATTCTGATGTTAATAATGACAGAATTTTGCAAAAAATTCCAATTGGATAAAGTGGTAAAGTCATGAAATTTTGTACGTGAAAGGTCGAAGGTAAACTTTACTGTGATATTAAGATGTTCTGCAAAAACACTTTTCTGGCCATTATTTACCCCTCGTGTTGTCCTTGGATCAACATGACCCGCAGCTGTGTTCAACCAAGTTCTATTTTATGTTCACATTTTTTTGGGATCATTGGTGACAAGGAGGCTGTGAGGGTTTCTTTAAAGAAACCCTCACAGCCTCCTATACAAATGAAAATATAAAAATACAGAAATAAAATAGAACTTGGTTGAACACAGCTGCGGGTCATTTTGACCCGAGGACAACACGAGGGTTAACGTAATAACTCGGGAACAGAAGGGGAGATTGTGACTATATTTGACTTTTGGTTGGATGCTGAACTGGTGACACTAATCTAGACAATAGACGATGTCTATGAAGCATCAATGTTTTAGAATTTGGAGCATATTTGCATAAACTTGCAAAACCTACAAAGTCTTCACTAGAAATATTACAACCCCGTTTTCAAAAAAGTTGGGACGCTGTGTAAAATGTGATTAAAAATAGAACGTGTTGATTTGCAAATGATGTAAACCCATATTGATTTGAAAATGGATAAAAGACAACATATCAAAGAAGAAAACAGAAATTTTATTGTTTGATGAAAAATATATGCTCATTTTGAATTTGATGCCAGCAACATATTTCAAAATAGTTGGGCATATTGACCACTGTTGCATTACCTCTTCTTTTAACAACACTGTGAATATTTGGGAACTGAGGAGACCAGTTGCTGGAGTTTTGAAAGTGAAATGTTGACCCAATCTTGCCTGATGTAGGATTTCCCTGAAAAAGATGTTGTATGTTGAATGGCAGTATATGCTGCTCCAAAACCTGTATATATTGTTCGGCATTATTGGTGCCTTCCCAAATATAAAATCTACCTATACAATGTGCACTAATGCATCCCTGTGCCGTCATGGGTGCTGGCTTTTGAACTGTGCCCTGGTCATCCAACATTGGTTTTTGGCCTTGTCGACCTTTCCCCACCTTCACTGTTGAGAGACTGGGATGCTATTTATTTTTTATTTTTTTTATCCCCAATCATGTTACTGACCTATTGCCAGTTGCCCTAATTAGTTTGAGATGTTAGGTGTTATTTTTTTTTTTTTTTTTTTTGCATTCTACAACTTTTCCAGTCTTTCTTTTGGCCAACTTATTTGAAACGTGTTGATGCCTTCAAATGTTTAATAAAACACTAGAATATCTCTGTTTCAACATTTGATATGTTGGCTTTGGTCTATTTTCAAATCAATATGGGTTTACATGATTTGCAAATCATCACGTTCTTTTTTCATTTTTTATTTACATTTTACACAGCATCCCAACTTTTTTAGAAACTGCGTAGAAGTCTAGTCAATCATGGATGTAAATTGCAAATTGATTGGTTGGCAGAGGCATAAACTGTAAAGCTGTATTTCTAGTTTTTTATTTAAATACTTTTTTTTTTCCTTTCTTAATTGGTTGTAATTGAGATAGACAGGATTGTGGGGAAGAGTAGCAGAATGGCATATATATATATGACCTTTATTTAACCAGGTAAAATCAATTGAGAACCAATTCTCATTTACAATGATGACCTGTCAGCACAGTCCACACAGAGACACAAACAGCACAGATACAAAACAGTATAACAAACACATGAGGAAAAGGCTAAAGACAACATGGGTAAATGGGTAAATAAAGTGGGCATACAGTAATGAACTAGGCAGGAATTGAATTGGGAACTTGCTGCTTGGAACATCTGTGCTCATGCTGCATGTGCAGGAGTTTCGCGAGCAAACAGAAGGAACCAGGAGGACGGGTTAGGTTGGAGCGACTGAAATTTGTGCAAGCAGCAGTATGTCTGAGCAGAATAAAGATAACGGGATGAGTAAAGGTGGAAACGGACACATCTGTTCTTTTATAATTTGCATGGATGAGTCAAGCTAAGGTCCTCGCTGTCTGCCCTGCACAGACTGCGATGGAGGCTGTAAATGAAGAATGTTTGAGTGGGTAGAATTTGTGGGAGTTTTATCAAAGAGGGCTCATCTCTTTATTGTTCTTCATTGTAATCTCGACTATCAATGTTGCCTACAGTTTACATTTACGTATCCAAACGAGAGGTTGTGACCTGCACTGACGAATAAAGCCCTGGTGACGTGTCTATTTCCAGTTTGTCTTTTTGACAATAGAAGCACAGGTTGTGACTTCAGTAATTGTTATTCCACAGTGGAAAAAGTGTGACCTTCTGAACAGGCTCGTATAACTGTAGTAAACCATAAATGGCTTTGTAATTTATTTGTTTTTCTCTCTTCTAATTTAGTCCACCGACCTCTCCATCGCCATCAGTCGGGACAAATGTAAAAAAAGAGGTGAGATTTACTATAATTTACCATTTTCTTTAGTATATTTTATGTTATTCAGTCTTTAACAGATGTACTGGTGTGATAAACTGAAAAATGTTTTGGTTTCTTTTCATACTTGAGAGAGACCGTTATGTTTCGTTTTTGCAGAATTAAGTCGAAGGAGACTTGGATGACATTAGGTGACCTCTACACATGCTGTTGGGCGCACATCAAGCTGGAGGGAGTCACCACTAATAAACTTAATCAACTCAGTCAGTCTTGATTGTATAAAGATAAAGACTGAAGAAATGGCTCTCAATGGGACTGAATAGACTCATTTGGTTTGATTTGTAAAGGTAAGAATCATTGTTGTAAATCAACATTGTGGCAAACTGTCTTTTACATGAGCTCTCAAAGTGACCGGCTCTGTGTTTGATCATTAGTCCAAAGTCAGGCTAAAGTAAAAGTCCTTTATTTTTTTTTATTTCCTCGTTCCACACCAACATATTATGAAATTTCGTAATTTTACTGTGTTAAATAGTTTAACTTACTCTTGGCCAATTTTATTTGTGGGTATTAACTGCTATACTGGTTGTGACTTGTACATTGCTAACATTTGTTCTCAGCAGTGTAAAATAGATATCCCAAAGAAGACAAATTGATTTAAAACTGACTTCATCGGTTTAATCCAGATATTAACTTCTATATTTTCTGAACTGGATAAATATTTTTGCCATTGAGAAAACAAAAACTATTGTGCTTTTTGTGGGTGCATCTGGTTACAAACCAACAGCTGAAAATTACTATATTTCAGTATTAAAACAAACATGGGAAAAAAAATTACAAAGAAGAATAGAATTTTTGTCAACAAATTGGATGAAAATGTAAGAGTTGTAATCAAGATAATTATCTCTGAAAGCTATTTTAGTTGGATATTAAGATAACATTTTAGACTTAAAGGAGCTTGTCACTTAAACATATGTCACTTTTTAAAAGGCATTACATAAAAGTATTTTCCTCAAGTGTCCGCCTGTCTCCCGGTTTTTGTAGTTTGAATTCACACTGAATATAAATAGTAAATTCCCATGTGTGCATTCCCTCACTCCTTACATCAGAGGTCTCCAACCAGTAGAGCGCGACGTACCCGACCAAAGGAGTTCTGAGGGAAAAATGCATAATCGAGGCAGGTCAGGGTGTACAGGAGAGTCCTCAAAGTTTACCTAAACTCAGTGGGATTAAAAAGCAGGTCAAATATGAAACAAAACTGATTGTTACAACATGTGAAAATAACACTCCAGGGTTTTGTTTTTATGTCTTTGTTCTTAAAATAGCTATTATGTTAATTTTACATATGTCAATTGTTTTCTTTTGATAACACAACTTGAAAATTCCGGTTTTTGTCTGGTTATCAAAAAGTTAAATAAATCTGAAGAATTATTAACTCGTAAGTGTTTTTTTGTTGTTTTTTTCTTAAGTACTGGTTCTTCATTCATTTCTGTGTTACTGAGTACGGTTTCTGTGCTATCTCTCATGACATCTGTGTCACATTTATTAGCTCATATTTTTCTTATTGTAATTGCTCTCTGTAAAACAGTTAAGTTATTCAGAAGCCTATTCACAACTTAATGTGGTGTTAACAGGTCGGTTATAAAACTTGGGGCACCCATCTGTCTGATTAAATGGCAAATTAACTTGTAAAACCTTTTTTCTATTTGTCCAGTGACAATTCAACTCATTATATTTTGCACAAAGTACAAGAGGAGCAATCTACTCAAAAGATAAGCACGGGGTAACCTCTTTTATGTTGGCTGAAAAGTACAATCTGAGTGATTGTTATCTTTGCCAGAGATGGGAGCCATACAGGCGGCTCTGTGACGCTATAAACAGCCACAGTAGTGTTTACAGCCGAATGATGTTAATGTTGATTTAATGTGTTTGCATGCTGATGTTGGCTTTTAAGCACAAAACGGAAAAATAAAGCTGAGAAAGATTGGAATTTTTCAATGTATGTAGAGAAAAATAAGGAGTTGGACCCACTAACGGACGGAGTTCACGGACGCACCGCTTCTCCTGCAGCGCGGAGCCGAACCGAGCATCGCCCTCCCGGCCGTTCACTCTCCAGACACACCGCTTCTCCTGTAGCGCGGAGCGTAATTTAACATACTTGTCAGTGTTTTTTTTTTCATTCAAATTCTGATGGGTAGTTAACAACCCTTACTTCTGTGGTGTGATGAAATTTAAAACCCATTTTCATTTCTATTTTACAGCATCTTTAAACCAACTGGTGGCACCAAAATAAAGGTCAGGTGGCTTTAAGCTGTGGCAACATGATATTTCATGGCTATCCATCAACAGCCGTTAATATACAACGCCAGGTTTGACCTTAAACCTAAAACTTTTCAAAGCCAAAAACAGGAATAAAATGTTTCCTAGCATTATCCACCAAGTGCTTCTCTGTGTTAAAAATCTGTTTGCAGTTGGACATTGTATTTCATGTATTCACTCCTCCCACCACATTCCAACCTCCACTGCCAGCCCGAGCCTTCACTCCTCACCTCGGCCTCTTTCCTTTCACCAGCTTGTGCCCCGATTTTCTCACCACCACTGCACCAGCCTCAGCACTGGACCAGGTGGATGGTTGGCCCACAACAGGGATCGGCAGAAATTCTCATAAAGATTTCATGCCAGTTCGTCTGACCTTGAGCTTCAGTGAATTATTATGCACCTAAGCGCTTGACTCCTAATTAGGGGAGCGCACACAAAGGAACAAAGAATGTGTTTTCACTGAAACAGTTTGGTGCTAACGTTCTCCAATAGTGCATTAGGAAATGTGCCGCTACCCGATCCTTCAATAGTTTTTCTGCTTTTCAATTAATTGCACCATTCTTACTGATTGTCCTCCTGATGAATGAATGCTATACAGGGTTTGTGGGAAAAAAAGAAGAATTGGACTTTGTAAATGTGTAAATGTTGTTACATATTGTATTTTCCAAGTTTAATTTGACATCTCTCATGCAGTTTGTTTAAGTTAGAATCAAAAATATTAAAATTAAGTAAAAGTAAAGATTTTCTGGCTATACGGTTGCCCAAAACATTATTGGTATTTAAAGAAAAGCCTCAATTTGTGCAGAAATTTCTACCATTCCTACACTACTCCTACTTGATTTACCTTTCACACAAAGTCTTACCTCATCGTCAGAGTTAGAATTATTTTAATTGCCTTCAAAAGATGATGCAACTTTACATCTTTGAAAAACACACATATTGAAAAACAGGTCACACAAGATATAAATCATACAAGATGACTTTAAAAGTCAAGTTTTGGGACACTGAAGCAGACATGAAACTAATCAATATATACAGTTACTGTAACATGGACAAACCTTGTTAATATGCAGTACATTGGGCACATACCAGCAATTGTCCATTGACATAATACAAAAACTGTAGTTTAACTAAATCATAGAAATAATAAACATTTACAGGAGCATCTCTGTGGCTCATTGATGTGCGCGACACACTGGCACTGATAATGGCATCATATTCCTCCTGTGAGATGTGTAACGAAGCTACAACAGCAGAAAAAGTACATTACAGTTCATTAAACAAAATGTTAACTGTTGCAACAGTCTAGTGCATTCAGAAAATGTAGGAAAGCTTGATTCATATTCATTTTGGAAATTTGGATTTTAATCAAGAGCACAATGAGCTTGCAGAAAATTGAAAATCAGTTTTGTTTTTTCACATGAAAAATAGATTAGCTGTGTTGTTGTCATACCTTAATTTAATTTCTGTAAAGTTTAAACACTATTTATTCACGTGTCGGGGTAGAATTAGTGGTTAGGGCAAGTCTTATGGATGACCTTTACTGGTTTCCTTTTTCTCCCATTTATTGTCACAGCAAATATTATATAAAAAGACATGTTGAAGACATGAAGATTTGTGCAGATGAAGTCAATTATCTCTACACATTTCACTACAGCTTATGAATGAACCAGTTACTAAAAGAAAAAAACTTTGAAACTGACTGTTACCGTTAACTTATCTGTACTGTACAACAAAATGTTCTCATGCCTTCTGATAAATGTCCCATGCATTGAACAGTAAAAGACACAACCGGTCAGTATACGATAAACAGGTAATCGGAGCGATATATGGATGTCTGAGCATCGCCGTCTACAAAGCAAACAGTTACGCACACGGCTATACGAACACATGACGCATGCTTCTACAAGCTCATAAAAGAAACTTGGAATCGTTTAAAAAGTTGAATTGACAGTTATCAAACATCGTTGGAAATGACTGACCGATGCAGAATAGGCCACAGATGTTAACTTGGTGATAAACACAGAGCAGCTGGCTTGAGAGAAGTTCTGCTACAATTTTATTCATTTACTGAGAAAAAACATTTCAGTGTGAATTACATAGACCAAGTTGTGTCATTTCACTGCTTGGTTTATGTCTTTTTAAATAAAATATAAAAACTGATAATTGGATTCTACTCCATGAATTAATACTTTTCGTCTCGAGTGTCTGGGGTGATTTATCTTCAAGGCATTCCACAGATTGTTTTCCTGGTTTTCCTGTTGGGGGGGTTTGGCAGGGCCAGTCAAGGACTTTCTACATCTGAGAGCCCTCCAGTTTTGCGTTGGCGTTAATTTTACATTCGTTACCCTGTTGGAACATTGCGGTCTTAATCTGAAGATCTCTGGCACTCGGAATCAAGTTCTCGTTCAGTATTTGCCTGTATTTGGCGCCATCTTTTCTTCCTTGTGTCCCCATAAGTCTCCCCCCCACCTGCTGCTGCTCACAGAACGATGCCGTCTGGCAACAATGGTGATGGTGGTAGACGAGCAAAGAGCTGTGCACCCTGCACATCGTGCTGACATGACTTTTAGTTTGGTTTTGTCAATGAATCATTTACTAATTCATCAATAGTCTTTGTTTTACCTCAAAATCATTTATGTCAGAGTTACTTTTTGCCAAATTCAGGTTGTCATGGTAAACTGAAAAAATCAATAGTTTTTAAAGGCACTATATTTATAGACAGTTAGTGGAAACACTAGTTGCGTCATCAATTTGAATTTTCATGAAACGTATAAAGTAAAAACTGATTGTAAAGCTGTGCAGTGGAGGAAGAAACTTTTTACACACTGTCTAAATTTTTTACTTCACTTCAGTACCTGAAAATATGAAATGATAAAAAAAAAGATTTTTTTTTTTTTTTTTAATAAAAAGCAGCATCAGGCATGCTGTGTCCTCAGTGTAGGACAGCATTTATCTACGCTGGCTAAGTCAAACAAGTTTAAGACATGTTTAAAAGCTCAAGTAGTTTAAAGTTGGTAAAGAGCGCTTCAAGTAAAAAACAAAACATTCTTCTTTTATAACTTGAACTTTACAAGAATTGTAGTACTAATCATGTTTGATATTTGATTTAAAAAGTAGACAAAAGTAAATAGTGACGACCTGGTAAAATATTCTTTAAGCTTAAAACACACAAAGTGAGGTTTTTGTTGTATGACTGCTACCAGACACGTTAACAGTCATCTTGACATCTGTCCTTCCTAAACACAAAGTAAATAATCTTTCAATTTAAAGCCATTTAAATTTGAAGAGACTCCTGGATTAACACAGTCTGGGATTATTGTTTATAGTCAAATGGTCAAAGAGTCAACAACAAATATTCTACAACTGTTTTCAGGTGCTCTCAGGACAGTTTAACAACAAGCCAAAGGAGCAGTAAACACAACTTGGAGGGACTTTTCTTTGACTCTACACAGAAGTGGTGGTAACAATGATGTAATTAATTATTATACAGTAGAATTTCCTTATCATTAACTAGTAGTCTACTGGATCTGTAATATCACTATTTTGTTTGTGTTTCTAATGGAGACATCACATGTCCACACTGTAGGTTTTATCTTTCATCACCTGAACTAAAACTGCTGAACATTCACACTTCAGCTGTTTGGGTAAATCTAATATTTCAGGGTTAGTTAACAGACATTATAATATAGCTTATTAGCTTAGTTTTTTACGGTTGCAGTACTTGACTCTCATATCACTGATTGTTGTAGCAATGACTGAGAAAGGGCACCAATGTCATGGCAGGAAAAATATTGTTTATATTAAATCATTACTGTTTAAAATAAATCTGAAAATTACACATTTCTTACTTTATGGACCTTTAAAACCTCAGAAGTTGTATTTAGCACTCAGTTGGTTTGTGCACCAGAAGGCAGCAGTTATAAAAATAGATTTTTGTAGCTGATAGGAAACAAGAATTCGTTTTTTTCTCTGATCCAATCCTCAGATCCTCTTTTATTCAGGATAAATGATCACCCTGTTAAGTGTGTGAATAATGGAGGTCACATGCAAAACTTCATGTTTTTAACCCTGTTACAGATTTACAGGCTGACTGCGTATGTAAAGTAGCATCTCTGCTTCATCTGAAAACAAACTTTCCACTCAGAAACAGCAGAGTTGTCAACAGCTCAGATAAAAGCTTTAACTGTGCTGAAAAAACAATCTAAATTATGGCTAAAAGGGGGAGAAAAAACTTGAGGAATAAAATAATGATTGCAGGACAGGGTTAAAAGCAATCAGATTGAAGATGTGAGGAAACAGTTCGAAGCCTTTGTTAAAGTTTGTGGAGGCAGCAAAGATGAGTCACTGTTTGATAAAAAATAAAAAAAAATAAAAAAAAGCCTCCTTCTACTTGTGAAACAAGATTGGTTTAGCCAAACCTGCCAGGATCTTTGGTACATGTACTGAGATTATTTCTCCAATCATCTCTGGGAAGCTGACCTTCGTGGGGAGCGACTGAGCCTGGACAAACAGGTCAAATGTAAACTGATGCAGCTTCTTTACAGTCTGAAACAGAAGAGAAGACACAAGTAGATGACATTATGTGAAAGAAATTTATTACACAAAGTGCATTAACAGCAACTCAGGAAACATGAGTCATGAAAACATATGTTATACACCCAGCTAAAGCGCTTTCCTAAAACAGATGGTCAGGCTTAAAATTTAGAGCGTCTAAATCAAAGTGAACTTGTCCATTAGGCTTTTTTTCTACCCTAAAATACAGTTGTGGTATCCTATTCTGCTTGTCCTGGCCTTAATGCATACATTTTTTTTTAACGGGCTATTGTTAATTTAACATCCCCTGACTTAATTGCACGTGTTGCCAAGAAATGTTTCAATGTGATGTTATTACAGTCGTTTTTCCAGTTTGTCAAGTTTGGTAAACTGAACCCACGTGTTCAGACAACTTTGGCTTTTTAGAAACTTTTACAGCGAAGCCAAAGTCCTGTCTTTTCCGTCTAGTGGGAGAAGGAATGTGTGCATGTAACAATAGTAAACTGGGGACTGAGTAGCAGCAAGGTGTCTCACCATCTGCAGAGAGTCCAGGAGTCGTGTGAGCCGGTAGAACCTCTGAGGGCAATTTGTCATCATCTGATAGTTGATGAGGCGATCGAGTTCATTGATGTAGGTGAGACGCAGTTCATCGAAGTACTTCTGACTCTTCAGACCTTCAACTGGAACTGGACAGAACAAAAATCTGTTTAGCATTCATGCTTAGCTGATCAATTTCTGACTGTTAGAGATGTGATTAAAAAGTTCAGAGACGTAGCTTCCAGGTCTGAAAAGTGAGGCCAATGTGATAATTTGGTGTTTCCAATCAGATCGAGTCAGATCCACCGCTCGCTCCTCCTTAGCTCATCCAAATATGGTTACTTCTGGCTCCAAACCGGTCTCAACTAAATGGCGACGGCCAAAGAGTCAATCTCAAGGCTTCATAACAGCAGTTCACAAACCAATGGGTGATGTCACTGCTGGTTGCTGCTTGTGCATGAGGAGAGCGCAGCACGGTGGTGTGCACGGAGCAAAGGGAAGCTATAACCGTTTGATCGGCACCAGCACCCGAGTTACACGCCTTCTTGTGACGACTAATACGAGCATATTTGTTGATTTCCCCACGGACCTGAAACTTGAGCACATCGAATTTTGAGTCACATTTTTGGGGAACAGAAAGAAGCAAGCCAAATCCAGTGAGTAGGTTAAGTGGGGAGTGATGATTGTGTTGCTGCTGGTAAGGAGAGCCAAAGTGCCATCACGGTACAGTTCAGGTCGTTTGCACCGAATGTTAATCTTCAGACGTTTCAGAGCCTCACAGTAGAACTCGGTGTTGACAGTCTGACCCTGGGGGACAAATCCTTGGTGAACAACCCTGCGAATGTCAAAGAAATCCCACTTGGTTGTGCTCCTGACCTGACGCGCCCTCTTCCGTCATGGACGTTCTGCCCCTCTTGAAATGCAAACGTCACTCAAAACATTGAAGCACTTCAAGTGTCTCTGTTGCCAATTTCCAAAGTTTGACAAAACATTTGTTGTAAGCTCTCTACTCAAGTCTATGTAGAAATCACAAATGCACACGAACACCTATAATTTACAAAGGGTTTTGCTTCTCCCTGCTTTATGCAGGGCACGGTGCTGAGCTCCGTTCGTGTGCAACAGGAACTGTCTCAGATGTTCAATGTACTTACTAATGCTGAAGAGGAGCAAAGCCTTCATGCAAAGGAACTCTTCCTGGGTGATCTGCAGCAGCACAAACTCCTGTGAAAGATGTCTCATCCGCATGCAGTGCTCATACATGGTGGAAATGTGCATTCGATGTCTGCAAATGAAAAAAGGTCAGGATGAGAAATTGAGACAAATGGAAATATTCAAATCCCAAAAAGTGAAGGATAAATTGCTTTACAACTTGGAAATGTATTCTGTAACGAATGATTGCTGAAGAGGAAAGAATGTCAGAGGTTAAATCCATATCTATCACTGGTGTAACAGGGACACTGACTCTGAAATACATTATATACATATAGAGATTTCTGATATGTAATCTTTGACATCTGGAGCAGGATGTTAAAAACACAACTCTGAATCACCCTCATCCATTGTTGGCTCAAAGTTCTTGGCAAGAGATGATTGGATATTTAATGTTCACCATGTCGGAACGATCTGTGACCAAGGACATTCTCATCAAAGTTTTCCATCTCTTCCAACATGAGATGATTCTGCCTTTATTATGAATCAGGAAATAGTTTGTAACATATTCACATTCTTGTGCTGAGAAGATAAAGGTGAAATGAAGCACATTTTGGGAATTAGATGTCACCAAAAGAGCTCAAATTGAAAGAATTAGATATGAAATGGAGCTGAAATTTTTTTAAGTCTCTGGAAATGAAGTTTCAGATATGCAGTTATATACTGCACAGGCCAGCGTATACTACAATTATTGTTTCTTGGTAAACTAAAAAAGCTATAAACTGGAATAAATGCAAGAGATGTAAGGTCTAGTAAACGTCCGGCCCGACATTTCCGTCATTACTTCAACCGTTTGAGGTTTGACTGGTGCTCTTTTAATGACGTCATCTCTTTGTGCTCCCTTAGGCTATTATTTAATGGGACATCAGTGGCAAATTATCACCACCAGCTGTTTCAGTGAGCATCTATTATTCAAGTCTATCTCGCTGTTTTTGGCACTTTGGTCAACCCCTGTTGTGTTTTACTGTGCTATATAACAAATCTGACTTATCTATTGACAATAACATCATAGATTAAGTTGCAAAGGCCGACATCACAACCAACAAATGGCTCCCTTTTCTTCATAACGGGTTTTATTATACTAGGACTAAGTTTATACTACAACAGTGGCATAAAATCAATAGAAAAAAAAACAATTAAATCTTTAATTGCAATTCATAGTATGACAATTGACAGTCCTGGTAAGTGCATGGTGATATTTTGTGTATTGACACTGAGCGCTGACACACAACAGACATACCTAAAAAAAATCAGACAGTCTGCACAATATCAACTTAATTATAATAATAGCTTTGTATGTTTGGAAACATGCCTATCGACATTCTTTCCGGGATTAAAAAAGAGGATTAATACCACTCCCATGTTTGTGAGGTAAATAATGGTCGTGAGCAGTCGCTTAGCTTATCGTAAAGATGAGAAACGGGGGCAGTGGAGGCTTGCCCGGCACTTTCAAGTGGTATCAAAATACACCCACCAGCACCTACAAAGCTCCCTAATTATCAGGCTGTGGTTTAATTCATTTATTAAGTTAAAAAAAATGGTAGTTCACTGAGCTTTTCCTGTAAATTTTCAGTCTTTACGCTAAACTAAGATAAGGTATCTAGTTGCTTGCTGTACCTTTACAAGCTGCTTTCTTGTGTTTACTGCACAGCTGTGAGAGTGGTATTATCAATCTTTTTATCTAACTCTTGGCAAAATATCACAATATCATAATATTTCCCTAAAGGTCAGTTATACCAGCAGCTACTGTCTGTATGCTGCTATCTTTTCATACCCATTTTAAACCATTAAACTGTATGTCTGCAATGATCGTTGTTGGTTTTTTTTGGAGTTGAAGTATATACAGTAAGTACACCTACACTTTTTGCGAGGAAGAACCGACAATCATCCAGTCAACCCTTAATTCAGTCTCCAGTTACGACTGTATTGAGGTTTCAACCACTTGTAAAGGACAAACTTGTAGCGAACCCGCTTTGAAGTATCCTTCACAAAGTGCCAGAACCACATCTCCTCACCCGTTATCTCTGTGACCTGAGAAGGACCCATCAAGCTGACTTCGCCCCCACATCCCTATAGGATGTGAACTTTTGTTAAACGCCAGATGACCACCAGGATTGACCACCTCGAAGATCCACGTCTCCCTCATGTGGTCATACGCCACGAAAAACTCACGAACTATAAGAACAAAATATGGACTTTGTAATTCCTAACTATATACCCTGCTATAATGTACTCTGATGATTCTGCTAACAGTGTGACATTGACAGAAAGTGTTCTGTATCGCAAACTATGACTTTACGTGAATATGCGGACACTCTCTCTACTCCTCTGTCTCTCACCCCTCTCTCTCACTCTTCGCCGCCCTCCTTCACCTCTCTATCTGAGTAATTAGGTAGAATGACATTATCGTTTAAAATGTGATCTGTGTTGTAATGATATATCTCATCTTACGTTGCTGAAGTGAAATAAGGGACTTCCTTTATACATAGTTTGAGTCAAATCGTGCTAAACGTGAGCCCTCATGACACCCCTCCTCTCCCCCTGAGACAGGGTATCGATAAGGTGAAATTCAACACCCTGATCCTTGACCAGCCTCTTCACCTTAAAAGAGGGAGACTCGAGCTGATCATGCAGATTCACTTAGATTCATTGAGATTCACTTAGATTCACTCAGATTCAAATTCGTTTTAGTTTTCTTGTAGATTCATTTTAATCCTCTTCCCTTTTCTTTCAAGACTCCTTCAAGTTAATTTTGTTCTACTTAGAGTTTTCAATTATTTTTGAGTTTCGCTAAGTTTTGACTGTCATTTTTATCTCGCATTTTTATTGAAAGAGAAAAATAATCTGTGGATCCACCCTGTGATTTGGATCCCATTTAATGAGTTCTTCCTTGACCAATTGTACACTTCTCCGCCAAGTTTCAGGAATATAAGGCCGATAGTTTTTTCGTTATCTTTCTGACAAACAAACAAACCACACCGAAAACATAACCTCTATGGTGGAGGTAAAAAAAAAAAGGGGCCATTCTTAAAACTAAAAGTCAAGATTTCTGCCTCTGCTGATTCAATTTTGACCATTGTTTTTCTCTTGTCTGTCAACTTCATGGAAGTGTCAGTCTAAATTGTTGGATGGGCTTTTAATTACACTCTCGTAATGCGCTGGCTCTCAACATTTTCATTAACCGCACTCTGAAAAAAAGACACAAAAATAGTAGAGTACACACAATTACTTTTTTATGTGCTAGTGTCACAAATAGAATTGAAATAGAAAAACTGGCAAATACAATGCTCTGAAGGAAAGATAAACCAATAACCACATTACACTAATGGACCTCCTCATCTATCATATGATCCAGTTTGGTTGTCGTACACCAAACAGAAGCTATAGAGCTGTCTAACAGCTCAATTTGACATATAATTAAACGTAAATCACTTAATGTGCTATTTTGGAAGTTGGGCTTTTGAATAGTGGCCTCAATGTGAAACACTATTTTCTATTCATGCACTTTTTAATCATCTTATTTCCTGACACCTTGGTGTTTGGATAGTTTGAATAATTTGTTTTTATTCTAAAAAAGAAAAAGCTTTGTTTATTCAGTGCAAGTTTGCTGAGCACAAATGCTCTTTTTCATCAAGACCCTGGCTTTTTCTACAACTGCACAATTGGATTCATTACAACTGAATTTGATATGCAGCAGGAACAGATGTTGCCCAAATCATAATACAAGTTTTTTGGCCTTTCCAAAACTGGCCATAATCATAAGTCTGTTCTGTCATTCTGAGAATTTGATACAAACGCTGGTTTTTTTATGTTTATTTCTCAGTTCTCAAAATGTGTGAAATTTTAGTAAATTGCATACTTAAATGTGTTTAAGATGGTTAGACCCGTGCATTTGTAAATGTATAGTGTTTGTTTAGGTCTGTGGAAAAATAATTGATGCATGGGAATACAGCTGTGCTGTTACTGGATTTGTCGTATAACGTTTAACATAATGTGTAAAATATCTTGTATGTCACCAGATTTGACTAAATATCATCTACTTCTACATGTCTGTTGCAGTAAACATTTGATGGAACTTAATAAGAATTTAGATTTTGTAACCATTAGTATTCCCCACTAACACTCATACAGATCTTACCACGATTATTGTCTGGAATATTCAGATCTGAATAAATTTCATGCCTCAGGGCCGGGAGAGTTTGAATGCTGAAAAATGTACCACACTTTAATTTCACGGTAACAAAAGATCACTTTAGGAGGAACTTGGATGGACAGGCTACTAAAAAGCCTGCAACCATTTCTGCTGTACATTTGTAAAATTGTGGATATGTCTTTGTGTTTGTGCGTGAACAGGAAGGGAAATGTAAGAACGACAGAAAGAGAAAGACAAATGAGAGCACCAGCTTGCTCACTGGGGGTGATCTCTCAAAACAAAGAGGAGCACACCCTCAAATTGAAACCTTTTAGAGAACATAATTGAATGGAAAAATTTAGAGCTGTACTTACTCATTGAACACAAGGTCCGGGGCAAAGTAAAGCATCCTGCCATTGACATTCTTATAGGATCTCCATCCCAAGGCAAACACCATCACCCCCATCCAAGACTGTTGGATGACAGTCATCTGGTCGTCCATATGGAGATTTCTAAAACCTAAAAACAAAGATTGAAGAACAGGTATGACACAACATGGGATATTTTGTACGAATAGAAACATGAATTCGTATACATTTTTATATTACCTGAACATAATGTTAAATTGATAATCACCTAAAATCAACCCAGCAACGCACGGGCTATTCTGAAACTGATTTAATTGGTTTGTCTCGTGTAGTCTCATCATCTTTTAAAATATTCTACAGTAACTTGTGGGGTTCCTCAGGGATTGATTTCAGGGGCTCTACTTTTTAACTATATATTTTATCTGTAGGATTAACATATGACTAGATTGGAATTTTTTTTTTTTTTTTTTTTTTTTAATGGTAAAAAAGGATAATAAAAATGGTGAACCCCAATGCACTGACTCCCTTTCAACGAGCCGCTCAGAATGAGATGTGCCCTCCCACTTGCTAATCTCCTACAAGGGTGTGGCCTGGGCAATGAATGAAGGAATGACTTAATGGTGGGATTATAACCCTGGGCTGAGGCCAGGGACCCCACCAGGCACCACTGCCGGGAAAATCTCCTTTGAATATTAACTGAAAAGGAAATTAAAACAATTAAAAGACAAAATAAATAATTGACAGCCCCTGTCAAATTTGTCTGTTTCTGTAACTTATCTCTTGTTCTCAGACAGAAAATTGGCAACTAATTTAATTCCTCCAACAAAAAGCAACACACTTGGGTGTTGTCAGAATGAAAAGGTTCATGTCCTTTGAAGATTTTATATAAATTGTGACTCTTTATTTCACAGTGAAAACTGCTCATGTTTGGAATCCATTTGAACTTGAATTCAAGCTGACCACAGATGCCATAATCAGAGGCACGCCATCTGCAACTTTTAACACCCTTAAGGTCGACTCTGGATTCAGCTATAAAATCATAATCATCAAACAGGCATCTGTGACACATATTTCAGATTCCTCAGATCTCTGTCATAGATTATTATATGCAAAATTATGAAAACATTGTTGTTGTTTTTTTTAAACCATGTCTGTGACATAAATACTTTTTCTATTTACATTTTTGTTGGGAAATAATTGAGCTGCGGTCCTTCTGGTTAGTTTTTCCATGTTTTCCTTATTTTCTCATGCTACATTTTTTCTGTCTGACAAAAGGGAAGACAGGTCAGAAGTCGCAGCTCAAAAAATTAACAATGAAGCTGTTTCACTGCATTGTGTTTGATAGCTCATATTCATTATTTGGACTCTAATACATATCTGAAACTGCTATAATCAGTATGTTTTTTACCTCAACAATTGATCAGATAACTAGTTCTCAAAGCCACAGACATTATCACCTCAGTTCTACGGAGCACTTTAGCATTCATTAGCACATTGTTTCGGTTTGATTCCCTCGCTGCTCTCATTAATACTGTTTTCACACAACATGTAGCTGTTTTTCGGTGAAAAAGCTCTCATAAACCCAGTGGACAACCTGCCCAGCAACAAATTGCAGACAGACAGTTAGCATCGAGCAGTGAGCACAACGAACCAAAGACCTCACACATTTCAGTAGTTGGTAGAGAATAAAATGGAGCAAAAAGGAGAGTGAATTCAAGAACATACATTTATCAGGCGAACATAAGTGACTTAAAATGAATGAACTTTGACATTGTATTGTATTCTTCTGTTACATAAATCAGCACTGCTTCAACCAGTGTCTCACCTGGCAGTCCTTTCGCCCACTTGACCACTTTGACCAGTTGTCTCTCTCCCAGCTCGTTGAGGCTGGTGAGCAGTGTGGCGGCTGAGTCTGGCTGGCCACAGTCGTGTCCTGCATTCACCACCTCAGGCTCAATGGACTCCAGGATGTTGAGGAAGACCACCTGGGAGTTGAAGCTCAGACCTGATTTAGGAGAGAAGTTCTGAATAGCCTCTGCTGGATCCTGAACAGGATGGTCCTCCTCTGGGTTTTTTTGTTGTCCAATCTTCTTCAGCTTACGAGCTACAAACAACAGAAAAAAGAAAAAGAAAATTGAAATCTGTTAATGTCTTCTAAGGTCACAATTTAAGCTGTGATATTTAATGTTTATACTAATGTATCACAAAGCTAGTTAAGAAGAAAGGCAGGTTCAGCCTCCAGTCCACCTGAGCTGCATGTCTTTTGCAAATGACACTCAACAGTCAAATGAGACTAACAATCAAATAATATTTTTTGCACAGTGAACTGCTCTCCAAAAATTGAAAGTTCAATCCCCTCAGTTTAGTTTCGACACATTAGTTTAACTGATGAATCCAGCTGTTGTTTCCAAACATTTGTGTCTAACATGATTGACTTTGACTAAGATTCTTTGTTGCACAGTCTGTCTATCTCGGATGTGGAGAATGAACAGATGATTCGATAATACCATTTAAAATTAACACAATTATAGATTTGGTTATCCATCAGCTCTCAATAATTTATTTAAAATCAATTAAATTCTATGACAATTGGAACATTTACACAATGACTGTTCTGTCTTTTGACCATCGGGGGAAAACACTTTGCAAACCATCATCAGAACACAACCACTGTGCTGAGAGTTAATACGTTTCTGCTTTCCAAATCATCTGTTAGAAATTACTCATACCGCAACTGCGGGTTTTAAGTAAGCTTTTTAAGGGAAATATTAATTTTACCCAACAATACTCAATACTGATCTACTAATAGCTTTAAAGATATTGAATCATATTCCATTTGAAAGAGAACTCTCTGAACAGATGAGCCTCATCTCATGGAAAAGGCCTACCATCATCATGTCCTTACTGGCAAAGTGGAAGCAGACATTATTTTTTTTCTTTTTCTTTCGCCTTTGCACTCTTCTAAAAATATATTTTTTAACTGTAAAGCGAAAAAAAAAAAAGCATGCATATTTGCATTACATTTGTGTTTGTTAACGCACGACAATCATCTAGGGTTTAGATACAACAGAATCAATAACAACAAATACTATATGTTAAACAAAAATCCCTGGTTCCCAATTTTGATGAATTTTTAAAGCTGCTATTCCTCTCCCTCTAAAATGCTGAAAATCCTGCAGCAGCTGCTCCATATAAGAGCGTGCACTTAAACTAAATTGAAGTAGGATTCTTGATTTGGTAGAGTAGACCGCCATGTATAGTGAGCAACAATGCAATAGCGATGAAATAATTATATTCTGCTAAACAGCTGCTGAATACATTTAGTTCTTTAACCAGTTTGAAGACCAATCATTTACTACAGTCAATCACTGCCTGTTCTTTTTCCACAAGGAATGCAGCATCGAACAGTTAAAATTCAGCTCAGCCTGTTATTTCACAATGACAGTTGTGCCGACTGCACTGAGGAACAGACACTTCTGCTGTTTGTCTATTTTAAAGATCTTTAAAACACGCAGAAGTTTATGATCTAATTCTTTAACAATGAATCTTTTGTGGCTATAAGAGGAAAAAAAACAGAATAAAAATAAGAGGAAACTTCTTATTTTTTTAATCTATTTTATCACTATTGACTCAGTTAAAGTGACTATGTAGAAAATGTCTCATTAAAACTGTAGCCCTGTTCTTCAGTTCAGTTTGATAAATATTGAATTTCCAGTTATAGACACGACTTAAGTCTCTCTGAAAAGTAGCAAGGTTGAAAGAAAATGGCAGATTATATAAGACGGATAATTTGTAAGTTTCACATTTCCATTCCTGATCCAATTACAAACATTTCAAATAAAAATGGTTAATTAAAAGTTCCTCCTTGTGATCCTCGTCTGTGACACAGGCAGGCATCTGATCTTTGCAGAGTGCAGTGTAAATAGGTTGGGTTGAGCTAACCTTAACATCTCCATACTTGAGCTGAAGCCAATATAAACATACTAAGACGCCCAAAAAATTTATTGAGGCTCGAGTCTTTGTTGCGCTCACAGTTTTAGTCCAGGAGAACATTTAATTGGTCAAAATGTTGTCAAACTGTTTGCATTCAGATTTTGGTATATGGGTTGACCTGGAGACTGAGCTCTAGCATCAGCTCCTTTGTTTCCAGCTGAAACTGACCTGCAGTGAATGAGCTGCAGACTTATCCATTACAAGCCAATTTTCCCTCAAATCAAAATTGCACACATGAAATTTATTGCCCATTTTCTACTCAGTAGACTCACATTTTTTCGTTCAGTTTTCTCTGTGCCGTTACCAGTCAGGTCGTCATTACAATCATATCGTTATCCCGTCCGTCTTTTTAGGTTACTTGATTGCAAAGGTCAGTTTAGCACCTTTTCTTCCCTTTTGAAATGCCTTTGTGTAATGTGTGACTTTGCAGATCCCACTTTGCTCTCACTTTGGTGTCCAGGTTGTAGGTGTCATTATAGCATTATGTGATAGAACCTGACAAATCACCTGTCGCTTGTCAACCTCACAGATCCCTTTACTTGATATCAGGCACAATCCCAAAAGACGATTCTTATAAAACCAGGGTCATTGTAAATAAAGTTATATTCAATGACATATTAGCAGTTTACATGAGAACTTTCTAAAAAGATAAAACTAGGGTTTATAATTACAAGGTAATTGGTGCAATACAATTGTTTTGCATTGGGTTTATATATGGCAAAAATAAGATAATAAAGATAAAAACGTGAGGGTAATTCTGGAGCAAAACTTCAGTGCTAATTTGATGACAACAAGGCATCAGTCGATTATTGTCCTCAAAATATCCGGTTACATCAATACAATAATAGTCTGATTAATATTGGAGGTGGAGGAGGAGGGTGTCAAAATTGCACAAACTTCCGGGCTGAATCATTCTCTCTAATTTATAGTTATATTACTCTAAATTCTGATAGACTGTAACCACATTACAGAGTAAAAAACAATGGCTCAGTGCTTGGAAAAGCAAAAAAAATATAATCCTGTTTAATTATAGCTTGAGACTAACGATCACAGGCCAGAACTTGTATTCGGAAACACACATATAGTTTTAATGTAAAATTGACAAGAAAGATCTTGAAAATGCAAAACCTGCTGCTGCTTAATTCCACTGAAATGTTTATTATCTCCTTGTAATTACTACTTATTACTACTGTACTGTGTTCTGTGCCACGTGTACTTGTTTCTCCCGCAGACTGTGTTTTTGTGCGAGAAATTATATACATTTGACGGTATTCCTGAGAGAATAATATAATTTAACTTTTTCGTAATTAATATCAGACTCTAATATTGTCATGTGACTAAACAGTATTACTCTTTTATTATCCCAATAAGGCTTTCTTTCATCCAAATGTTCCCTTAATAAGACCTAAATCATTTATTACACTGAATCTGGGATGATCATTTGATTAGTTGATTGACAGAAAATAAACTGGCTACTTGTTTGGGGTTCCTGTTCGTGCTTCTCCAATGTGATGATTTTATAATATTGTGAAAACCTTTGAGCTTTTGAGTGTTGATTTGACAAAACAAAATGTCTCTTTGGACTGGATTTGAGTATAATAGTTATTTTTTGACTATTTTCCAGCATTTAGATCAATTAACACCAAACATGATCAAGAATCAAAAAATCATTACAGCGATCATCAGTTGTCACCTTGCTTTGTATTACACCATATTTAATTTCAACTACAAATTACTTTGCAATATAAATATATAATCTTTTTATGACTCCACTATTATCTTCTTATGACATGATTAGTTTTATGATCTACTGCTAATTGCGACTCCTCCGTGCAAAGAGTCAATTCAGGAGGGCCTCATCATTGAGTTCCTGCTCCTTTGCATCGTCCTTTCTTTAGGCAGAACCATCTGGGACAAGACCTCCCACCTGGATCGCGAACACTCTGGGACCCCCCATGGAGAAATTAGAGGAAGTTACTGGAGGCAAAGGCAGATTTGGCAGCTTCCTTGACGTGGATGGATGAGTGATTTATACTACTGTCAAAATAATTATCTTTACGGATTACGGCTGCTCATCCTATGATTCAAAATTCAAAACAAAACTTAACACTAGATTGTAAAGGAGGATTCTCTCGTGCAAGAAATTTCATTGTTGCATAAAATGAGCTAAACAAGTTGTACGGGTGAAACATGAGAGCACTGAGCTTCTTTCAGGTTGCTGCAAAATGCAACTGCGATCATTGTTTGGCTAAAGTAATGTCCCTGCTCGGCTTCTATTTGTGGGTGTAATTAACATTCCAGAAATGATATGGAATTCAAATTGTAATACATCAAACCTCCGAGCAATAATGACAGCTATGCTTCGGTTTTGAACAGATTCTAAACATTCAAGTGAGAGATTCATTGCTTCTCTGCAAACCTTCCAAACTACAAGGAGAGAAACAAACAATATGATCTGATGATACAGTATAATTTAATAGATAGACCTGTCAATATTTTTATAATGTGGTAATAAATAAGTTAAAAATCCAATTGGTCAAATTAGAAGTCTCCTTTTCTTAGAGTTTTGAGTTAAAAGACCACTGGGATAATAAGACCACATGTCAAATTTTTCTGCTTCCACTTCCACAGATTATTGCCATGAATTTCCCCGTGAAATGCTGGGAGGGAATTACATGTCTACGATGAGAACATAAGTGAAAGGATCTTTTAAGCCACGAGCAGAAAAGGTGTGCCTTTCTACTCACAATCACAGCATTAGATCGCATTTTCTCTCCATGGGTTTGTCAGTGACTGGTGGCAAAATTACCAGCATGTCTGCTGCTTTAATTCACATGTCTCATGTCAGCTTTGTGCTTCCAGTACAATTTTCACCGTTAACGGCATGAGAAAATGGGAGAGAGTGAAAATTGAACGCGGGACTAAAATTAGCCCACTACATGTCAATCTTTACAGCCTAATATGACGAGCAAGTCTGGCTGACAGTAAGGAGAAGTGAATGGAAGAGGTCTAAATTGCATGGCAGCTCAGTCAGGGGCTTGATTATCAGTAACATCCCCTATTGTGGTGATGCTGCAATTGAAGACAGCCAGCTAAGATGTGCAGTGTTGAGAGAATAAAGTACTTGGTCTTGGAAAGCCATTAATAGTTTCACTTTTAGGACTTCACTTTCTCTGTAGTGTGCTTTGTTCATTTAGTATGTGGTGCACGCTGTTTGCAATGGTCCATACTGCATGTATATATATATATATTACTCATACTGTTCACAGCCATATCTGAAGGGAAATGCAACTGATGCCTTCACGTATTACGAATAAAATAGTCAGTGGTTAGTAATTCTAATAAATAAACAGCAGGATAAAATTATTAGGGCTGCAACATTATCAATTGATCTGTTCATTATTTTCTCAATTAAACGATAAGCTGTTTGGTCTTTAAAATGTCAGATAATGGAGCAAAATGTCAAACAGATATTTATTTCATTATCATGGGGAACTAAAGGAACCAAATGTAAAAAACATGTAATAAGCTGGAATCTAAGATTTTTAGCAATTTCTTATACAAAATTGCTCCAAATGATGACTCAATTAAAAAAAATTGTTACCGATTTTCTTTCAATCAACTAATTGGTTAATTGACTGATCGTTGCAGCCCTAAAATGAATAAATGCAAATTCTTCTTTCAAAAACATGTTTTAGTGCATTCATCTATCCCACCTCCGAGAGTCATTCCAGCTTCAAAGCACTTCCTCAGCCGACACGAAGGGCAATTCTTTCTTCTCAGCTTATCAATAGTGCAGTCGTTTTTGCTTGCACACAGGTATTTCTGTTTGCCTACATGAGAAACAGAGAAACAACCGGTTACTGAAAATCCATCCATCCATCCATTATCTATACCCGCTTTATCCTGAACAGGGTCACGGGGGGGCTGGAGCCTATCCCAGCTCACTATGGGCAAAGACAGGTTGCCAGTCCATCACAGGGTGTTACTGAAAATGTAAAAGTATTATAATCATCATTCCAACTGGAATCAAAGAAAACTGGTTTAACTGATCAATCGGAAAATTATCTTAATTAATGTGTCGTGAGCATACACCTCAAAAGGGGCGGGTGCCGAACTCAGAACCCGACACGGACCTTTTGAGGTTTTTACCTTCTGCAGCTCTTTTGAAGAAAACTTTGCAGCTGCCGCAGGTGAGCGCTCCGTAGTGGCAGCCTGACGCCTCGTCTGAACAGATCAGGCACGTCCTCTGTGGGGGGAAGAAGAAGTCCATGGGGAACATGTGCTCTCTGCCAGCCTCGAACCTGCAGTCAAACAC
The DNA here is from genome assembly GCF_029030835.1 of Brachyistius frenatus. NCBI lineage: Eukaryota > Metazoa > Chordata > Actinopteri > Embiotocidae > Brachyistius > Brachyistius frenatus. The sequence continues at coordinate 484,790 of NW_027210633.1, forward strand.
ACAAAACACCACTTGTAGGAAAACAATTTTCAACATTTTGTGGTCACTGTGACTATTGTGTTGTGAAACTAATAGACCATCAGACAGATAAAACCTAACATCATACGCCACAGCAAAACCTCTGTGTTGTCCAAAGTCTTAACACTACATACTTACTCTTCATTCTCCAGAACTATAGTCTGTGTGTGTGTGTGTGTGTGTGTGTGTGTGTGTGTGTGTGTGTGTGTGTGTGTGTGTGTGTGTGTGTGTGTGTGTGTGTGTGTGTGTGTGTGTGTGTGTGTGTGTGTGTGTGTGTGTGTGTGTGTGTGCGTGTGCGTGTGTGTGTTATTTAAGGAGGGCAGAGTGTAAGAGTGTGTGTGTGTGTGTGTGTGTGTGTGTGTGTGTGTGTGTGTGTGTGTGTGTGTGTGTGTGTGTGTGTGTGTGTGTGTGTGTGTGTGTGTGTGTGTGTGTGTGTGTGTGTGTGTGTGTGTGTGTGTGTGTGTGAGTGCGTGTGTGGGGGGTGGGGGGAAGCTGCAGCCTTGAACACAGAGAGATTGGAGAAGACTCAGACATAACGTTGCCTCAGTGACCTGCAACTTAGATATGGAGGCTCGGTGTAAAAGAGACAAGGATGAAGCTCGACTGAAGAGCCTCCAACTGTGTCCTGATTTAATTTTGAGGACATTAAGACACAATTTTTCATTTTAGTAGGGAAACTGAACTTGCAAGACAAACTCATAAGTGCTTTGTCAAGCAAGGTACTAAATAGTCCTGTGGCCTGGAGCTTCCTCGTTTTACTGGATGATTCTGGTGTTGTTCAGGAGTAAGGCTGTACACATTAAAGACATCTCACTACATACAGTGTTTATGTTACCTTAGGTGAACTTTTTAAATGCAAGAATTTAATCGTAGTCAGAGTTTGAGAATATAAGCATTTATTCTTACTTTTCAGCTTGTGTGGCTTAAGGGTATTATTGACATACAATCATGAATACTAATTATTCTGTCATCTTCTTATCACTTCTGCAAATACTTAAGTAACTAAATTTGTCATCTTCAGGTTTACTCACACCTTTGGAGTATATACTCTTTATATTAACAGGATTAATTGTACTGCAAAAGTATAACACAAAAAAAAAGAAGCACAGATACACATTCAATATCCCTAAAACCCTTTTTTCTTTCCATTTACAATTGACCATTACTGAACCACACTGTACCAAACAGCTCCCCAATTTTTTTTATATACAAAATAAAGGGTAGTCTTCAGTAGTCTGGTGTTTTCTAACTATAAAGATCACCAAAACCTAATTCAAACTCTTGTCCATGCACAATGCTGTTTGATTACTGAAGCAGAGTATTAGAATTATTCCCACCTCTGTGTCTCCTATGTTTAACTTGCTGGGGCACATTAGTGATATTTTTCTGCATAGTTGTGGATCAGGCTGTTTGAAATACACAAAGTTGTTTCAGTTTGTTTCAGTTTATTTGCCTCATTTTGTGTATTCACTCTGATGTTTAGAAATCTGTTTTTACTCAGCTGTGAGGTCACTTCCTCCTTGACAGAAAACAGTGGTCAATCATAATGCATTTCATGCCCAATTGTAGACTGAGGCCATTTACTGTAAGTGCACCAATACAATCACGTGTCAATGTTTCTCAGCTGTAGCCTCCACGTCTGTCGCTGCAGTTTATGCTCACATTGCTCTCTCACCACTCTGGATATTCAACACATGGAACAAAGTCCAGATATTCAACACATGGAACAAAGTCCAGATGTGAGCCATGTGACGTCTAGTTCTCACTCTGCCTCTGCCACAACCCCTTTAAAATTCTTCTAATGGCTGGTTCCAAATGATCCATTTGGCACTTGTTCACGTGATTCTTATAATGGTTATAAATTCAAGATGATCGTCTTAACTTTTTTTGTGGAATAATTCCAGGAAATTCCCTCTTCGTCTAAAAATGGAAACCAGGTGCAAAGTGCAGGAAATTGTAAACAAAAGTAATAATAAAAAAAAAAGGCAGTGTCACAAGCTGATGTTCAACTATTTTTAACTACAGAGAAATAACACACTTAAAATGTTGTGTTTTTGTCTTTAGGCGGCACTGACCCGATGTGGACAGACAGGTCTTGCCAGTCCCTCAACCGCATTCCCAGAACTGAACCGAGCTCCAACTGCACACTGTCTGCCCCAGTGTGTATCCTCAGCCAGCTGTGCCAGCTTACAGTCCCGCACGGCCCAAACAAGAACCCACTCATGTTTTCTGAGACGTGTTCCACATGCTTATAGCACAAATAAACGCAACATATGTGTCCATCTAATGCACTGTATTTTTTTCAGCAAATGACATTAAGGCAAACATTCAGTCAGTGAAGGCCTACAGTAACTCAGGAGCAGGAACAAGAGGCTAAGCAACAGGTGCTCATTCGCTGTGTGACAGACGTTTTAGCAATTTGGCAAGAAGAAGAAGTTCAGCGGAGATCAGCTTGTTGCAAATGAACAGCAGATCAGTGCTGCAATTGCTAACCAAAGGCTGAGTGTATTTACAGGAGCTTTTGTTGTTTATTTATTTGAGCTTTTTTCCAATATATTTCCGACATTCGAAAAATCTTCCATTCATTGCTTGCAAAACATCTCCCTGTGACTAATAATAAGGCAAGAGTGTTTACAGGAGCTTTTGTTGTTTATTTATTTAAGCTTTTTTTCCAATATATTTCCTACATTCGAAAAGTCTTCCATTCATTGCTTGCAAAACACCTCCCTGTGATAAGGCAAGTGAATCAGCGCAAACCACTCTAAACGGAAACAATATTTAAATGAAAATAGCTGCATTATGTAAAGATGGGACGAACTCTGAAGGGAAATGAAATCCTTCTGCTGGGTAAAACATCAGTAAGCCTGATTTTTTTGGAACGAGCTTCGAGACTTGGGCAAAGTCTTGCGAATTTAGGGGAGTCTCAATGCCCAAGTAGTCTAAACTTCCCACACAACCCTGTCTGAACCAAGTTTGGGTCAGACTGGAGACATGTTTCGGTAGATTTACATGTTTCCTGTCGCCCTCTGCAGTCGAAATACTCAACGAAGGCGAAGAACCGTAAAACTAAAACAGCATGCACCTGGCATATCTTTTCGATTCAAGGCAGATATTGGCTGGGCGGACCCCGCTGCTGCACCTTCTCCCAGCGGTGATGGGAAGCTGGTTTCACTGTCCTCACATTTGAGAACGCCATTGATCTCTGCTCTCCCCTACACTCCTGTTCTTGGTTTAATAATCCATTACACTCCACACGCAGTTACTGTATGCTAGTTATTTGTGTCCTGAACTCTAACAGCCAGAGACATGGCTGTCAGACAGTGCTCTCAATCATTCACCCCAGTCAGCTCGCTGGCAGTCACAGAACGGCTGATGACATCAGCTGCACGAAACTGTTGTCTGGCGTATGATACCATGACTGTCAGTCAACATGTCCACGCTGCGTCCCCTCTATTACTCAGGGCCAAACTCAAGACTGGAGAGACCAAGTAGATGTAGGTTTAGGTTCTAAAGTGTAGAGTCATTTTACACACACATACACACATAGAAAAGACCATGTAAAGACCTTTGGAAACATATATAAAATTATCACAATTGTCACGAAATTATCAGGAGTCATTTCCACTCAAAAAAAAGGCAAGCAGAGTTTCTTTGCTGTAATTTGATTCTGTGTAATCACATCTGATTGATTTACGAAATTAATATATCAGTTGTTAGAAGACAAATAACAATTAGAGATAGTTTTTTTCATTTAGTGTATTTAGAAAGTTCATTAAAGAAAATAATCACATCTTATTCATAAATAGTATTTTAGCAAAATGTTAAAGACTATTTTTGTCATTTTAAATACATGCTTTATGATCGTCAAGATTCTAAAAAAAAACTATTGTCAGAACTACAAAGTTTTGCTAAAGCAACATTGTTCTCATTTATTTTGTATAGTCTCATAAGGTTACTTTCACTCCTTAAGCAAATTTAAAATAGAAAAATATTTAACTAACTGAATCTGTGTTGCTCTATCTGAAATGCCAGGTATGCAACCAAATGGATTTCAACGTATGTATGTAAAAATGCGCTCCCATTCAGTTTTACACTGCCTGTATATTAAGTAGACAGATAAAATCTTCAAATAAAAATGTTCTATATGCAAGGGAAAATATGAATATTTTTTTTAAAAAAATTCAGTTTGCCATTTGGCTTGTAATTTAAAAGAATAAATACTTGTAATCTTTAGATGATTGATTTTTGACATTTTATAATAGAGTTGCATTCAGAAATCTTCCCAGTGAATTATCAAACTACACTTGGCCAAAAAAACTCTTAGATGAGAGATAGGACACCCTCAGCCCTCACGTATTGGATCATAGTAAGGTCACACTGTGGTCAAATTTAAATATATGCTTGAAATAAGGCTCAAATTTTGTCTTGCACCTATTTTCTAGAAGTCAGAACAAACGCAGTATTTTTAATTCCCTAAATATTATCTCAGCTTTTTGACTACATGACTATTTAGGATACATATATAGGATATTATTATTATTATTATTATAATTATTATTATTATTATTATGATTAACCTGTCATTGCTTACCTTGTGTCGTTATAGGCGACATCCAGCCATTCACCGACTTCACTTTTCACGTAGTTGGAGTTGGGATAGGGCGTCCTCAGCATCCCGCCAGGGTACCACTGCTCAGGACGCATGACGCTCCTCTCGTATGGATTGCATATGAACGCGGTGTTGTTGGCTCCGCTGCTGTGCGCATTCATGCACTGCCTCGAACCCCAAAACGGAGAGTTGTACTTGTCGTTGAAGGTGTAATTACTGCCCCACGACGCCCCTGCACACTCATTGTCCTCAGACTTGACTTTGACGCTGTATTGTTCAGGCTGAAAACCACCAGACTTGTTGTCCGCGGCGTCCCCGAAGTCCCCCGCTTCGTTGGGGGGATTGTAGGCTCGGAACGGACTCTCTGTCACCGTGTGGCCGAAGTGTGCCAAGTTGTCTGGCGAAGTTGGGGCATACGGGCAAGAGGTAGCGCGGGCTGTGTCCAGATGATCTATCTCTTTCAAAGTTATGTCATCAGCCTTGCACAGTGTGAAGTTTTGCGCACTCAAAGATGTCCGAGTGGAGGTGAGGTGATGAAAAGCCGCAGCGGGATCGGAACCTTTGAGCATTTTCACCAGTTGCTTGTGGCCGTTCAGCGTCCGCTCATCTCGGTCGGGACACCTGTAGTCGGTAACGGCAGGCTGGGCTCCGGGGCAGCTCAGCGGCACGGCTTCCACTCCGAATAAATACTCCGCGCGCATTTGGTCGTTTGCGGCACACGGGGGGAACGCGGCATCTCCTTCGCTTGTGTCACTGGACTCCATGGCCAAACCCAGCGAAACGGACACAGCTTTGCAGAGTTCCCTCGCTGTTTCTGAGATGGTGGCGCAGGCAGAAAAGGAGCGACTGTCGCCCACACGGCAGCCAGCGTTTAACAACTCCTGAGGAGTAGCAGCTGTCTGACAGGAGTGTTTCTCCATGTCGGAGGCGTGTGGATTCATGTGTCCGTAAATGTTTGCATTCTCGGGCTCTTTCAGCCGACCAGCATCGATTCCAGGTGCGTTTTTAAAGAAATATACATGACTTTCCTCAGTCTTTAGCGCCATGCTGGGAGCGCTCTCAGCGTCGCCTGCCATTATTTTCTTACCTCCTGGCCAAATTCTGGTACAAGATAACTGTCGGCTAGTTTGGCTCATTTCCTACAAAGTGTTTACTTGGCCAGGAAACCGGAGTTTGCAAGGCAAAAGTCTCCCCCGGCAGGTCCCAGTGGCTGTTCCTGCTCAGCCCAACTCTCACGTTGTGAAAAACGTTTTGGTAAAAAGGTCCTAGCAGAGCTACAGGAGTCACAAACTCCTCCTAAACTGAGATGTTCAGAGTCAGAGGCGCTCAAGTTCGGTGGGCTTAAAAATGATTCCAGGAAAGGACTTCTGTGTCCGTCAACAACATCCCTTTCCCCCAGTGAAATACAAACAGGGCGCTAAATAATGCATTTTGATGAATCCAACAATACATTTATAAGCATAAGTATTTTGGTTACTACACTAACATAATTATGTAAGGGTGTCTCTATTCAAAACAAACGTCCTATTATGTATTATTATACTGTGCCTGTTGTTATTTTAGACTTGCATGTGTGTATCACATTGTTATGGAATCACAGAGATTTTAAGCAATTTCCTCGAGTCACATGTCTATTTACTTTTTATATCTTGTAAAGAAGTAAAATGAAAAGGAAGTCTTGTGTCAATTAAAACACGATTTATAATTTCCAAATTTCCAATCCAAAGTTTGCCTGCTGCAATAATTCAGTTTTTGGATTTGGTGCCATTTACTGAGCCATTCAGATAATTCAGATGGCACACCCAATAATATCCAGCCTACATACATAATAAACCTGTCAGTAGAGCTACATACACAGACTGCAGATGTATTTACTCAGGATTGCTCTGCAGTTGTAATCTTTCCACATATTAAAGAGGAACTTCTCAATAACATCTGATTTTGCAGCTCCAAATTTATTGATCATATGATTGTTTTTAAATAAAATCCATCAAGAATTCACGTGATATCATCATGATATTCATCATTATATCTCATAATGTACATCTGACAAAGTGTTATAATGTAGGTGCCGTCCCGGGTGTTGAATGACTAAAACCCTGTTTTCCTCTGAATTTTTTTAACTTAACCTTCCACCTAAAAAAAATGTTGTTTGTTATTTTACTTTGATGTTTGACATTCACTGTGCAACTGATTTATTTGGAATTTGATACCTGGAAGCAGAGACATACTTGCCATAAACTACACGTTCGCATACGCATGATGGCTGCCTCACGTATCCTGCGTCAGTTTGCAGCATTGGTTGTGCACGTCCTCAGAAAACCATGACTGGTGAGGGCGGTATAGGGGCAGTCTGGAGACGTAACAGGGTCAGGGACCTGCAAAACTAAATGGAAACAAGTCAGAGACCATTATGGTGGTGCACAGTGGAAAATGCTGAAAATACATAGTGGGGACGGTGCTGATGACATGTATTGTCCCCATGTGATCTCAGTATCAGCAAAGTACTGACCACCCTCTCCGCTGTGTTCTCAACACACAGAATACAAGTATGTGAGTGATAACGTTCACGACGCAAACGGTTGTCAACTTAAACGCCTGCTTTGAAAGTAAATGTATTTTCAGCCTCAGGGTTGTGAGCACAAGTGTTATTTTATGACACCATGACGAGGATGGAAGCCAGTTGAGGTTTCAATAGCAACAATCATATCAGACAAATATACCTTTGTAAAGCATGTTTGAAAGGGATTTCTAAAAGATATTGGAAAAATTACAATATTACATATGCTATAGCTGCTATGTTCCATCACTTCCTTGCAGGTGTAAAATGCTTAAGACACCATGGTTGCACCATTAAATCAAAAATACGCATCCAGGATGTCTTGTGCTTCCTTTGCATTTCTCCAAATTCACCCTGAGATGTTTTGTTTCTTTGGGAATCTATGGATCCTGACTATTTTATAAATATATACTTCTGTGATTTGAGCAAAGTTTATGACGTGTTGGTTATTGGACCTGAAGAGTTTGAATAAATGTGTAAGCTCTGTGCATCTAAACATGAAGGGACGGCCAACAGATTGAGATTCAACTTTGAAAACAAATGAGAAAACTTCATGATCCAGTCGGTAACCTCGGTAACCTATATGAAAACACACCGTGAACACAGGTCCGACACCTGCTCCACGAGAGGCGCAGTTGCATTACTTAAAAACAATGTGCTTGTTTTCCAGAGACTGAAATCCGTGTATAAATTAGTTTATTTAGTACTATTTACACCATAGGGAGCCAACACCAGCAGGCCTTCCTGTCTCTGAAGAAGTTATTTTGTAAAAGATTTTGTAAAGCTCTTTGCATACCATGTTGACATGGGGTTAACCCAAACATAAAACAAGTGAGTTTATGGGCCCGCACCACATGCAAGAATGTTGGTCACATTTAGCCACGCAAAATGAGGGCAAGTCAAAGCGCTGACGCTCATCAAATAACTATCAAATGATATGAAATATTTGAAGCTTAAAATATAACCGATACTCTGAGAGAATCTTTACCAAGGATGGCAAACCTCTCAACCAGAGGACATATAAGCAGATCTATAGATGGGGTTCCCATTTACACACAATCAAAGATGCCTGTACAGCATGGTGGCAGAAAAAAAGTTTGCAAAATGTCCGAACAGCTTAATTCAAAATTTCAGAGAGTGTTTGCCTTGTGTGCATATGGAGCGCAGCACAGTGATTTGCATGAAGCAAGGGGAAGCTATAACTTTCATCAGTAAGTATTCCAAGTTGTGTCGCTTAATCAACATCGGGATCTAAGTTAAACACATTTTTGTGACAAGTGGTTCATTTGTGATTTCACCATGGACCAGAAAAGGGAGGGGGGGCTAAAACTGTGTTGTTGCCAACGACAAACAAGCACATCAGCAATGTCCTGTTGGAAAACCCAAGTGCCATCGCGGCTCAGTACACATTGTTTGTGCCAAATTTTCTCCTTCGATGCGTCAAAACGTCACAGTAGAGCTCAGTGATGACAGTCTGATCCTGAGCGATAGATTTAGGTAGCACAACTATGCGAATGTCAAAGAAAACCCAACTGGTTGTGCTCCTGACCTGATATACCTTCTTCAGTCTTCAAATGTGACTCTTAAAACATGAATGTCACTCAGAACACCTCACCACCTCATTGCTTCATTGCCATAGAATTTCTGAAGAATTTCAAGGGTCTCTGTTACCAATTTCCAGAGTTTGACATAAAAGATGGATGTGTGCTGTCTGTTCAGGTCCATGTTGAAATCACAAATGCACACATACCAGTGGTCACCAAACTCAGTGTAACTCAGGTACTAATGTTGATTAAGCAACACAACTAGGCATACTAGCTCACAAAGGTTATAGCTCTGTGCACATCCCTGTGCTGATAAATTTGCATGCAAATTTTTTTTGTCTTGAAAACTAAACATAACAGTGTGATACATTTTCCATTCAAAGCCATCAGTGTGCTCCTCCAGCAGCTGTTTCTGATTCCCAGACTGATCCTCAACACGTGTGCTAAATGCGGAGGGTGATAAATGTTAGTAATACTGATTAAACAGCCTTGAACTTACATTAACAGTGTCCCCCATGTATCTAATTTCCGCTGACACAATGGGATACTCGTGAACATCCCCATTCACACGCCTAATCTTCACACACAATGCCTCCACCAATGCCCCGGGCCGGACCAGGCTCTAGTGAATCATAGACTGTGTACAGCCAGAATCCACCATTGCCTGATTTACACCCCCCTGGATCCTTACCGGAACACGGTATGTCGCCCCTGGACCGGGGGAGGGTGTTGGAGAGGCGGCAACCCGCTGTCTGACCTGAAACAAGTTTTGATTTCTGTAGTTTTAGTGTGAAACTATTTACAGCCCCCATAAAATCCATGACTCCAATCAGATCGCTGGAGTGAATGGCTAATTATGCTCTCAGAGCCAATAGGCAGGTTTTCTTTGCTTCTTGATAATATCATTTTTGCACTTGTTACTTTTGTAGCCCAAATCTGAGAAAATTAATCTGATGATGTCATAGTGATGGGCTCAAAATTATCTCCAGTTGGTTTTAGGCTGTTATCGATACCACATCATTGTTCACTCACTTTTCTGCTCCCTATATATATTAGAGTCTACAAATTCATAACAAAATAGCTGCCATACAAACAGGGGATGTGACATTTGAAAGACAAACAAAAGATGCTTTTGAAATGCATGATGGCAAATGTATTTTTTTGCCTCCACTGCACCCATTTTGTCCAAAACCTGTCCTGCAAATCTCCCAACGTTATTGAACCTCTAGGTAGGTAGGTAGGTAGGTATATACTTTATTAATCCCCGAGGGGAAATTTTCTCTATGGAAGTGTAATGCTATATTGTTTTTCTTTAAGGTGCTCTTTCCACATCTTTTCTCACAAATCAATGCAGTTACTATTGAAGAGGCTGAATGGGCAATTAGGAGCCTACTAAACCTACCGGTAGGTTCAGGAGGATGTTCTCGTCCATTAATTTCATTGATCCAAAGTTCGGACCTGGCAAACTGCACCTACTACCAGGCCAGAATGTTGCATTTAGTGCGACCTTTAGTGGCCATGGTAATTATGACGGGAGCAAAGGAACACGTCGGGTGACGTCGTATAATGACAAAGTTAGCATAGAGAGGTCAAGGGTGTTGGATGGATCAAACACAAGACTGATTGTGAACATGTCAACACAAAAGTAAACATTATTTTATTTTTAATTGCGTATGTAAATAACATTTTTAACTTGCGCAACAGATTTGACATACAACTTAGGTAACGTAGTTATTTTAACCTGAATCATGATCTTTTCCTAAACCTAACCAGGTAGTTTTGATGTCTAAACCACAATGTGAACCACACTATTTTTGTTCCTAAGACAATGAAGGTCTGGTACGCCTGTGGCTGCTAATGTCCAATGGTCAAATACTACATGTTGTTTATAATGGCCTCCTCCTTGTAGGTTCATATATTTAGCACAGATGTGTGATACAGTATTCAATGGTCTGATAACAGTCAAATCAGCTGGTATATAACAGGAGGCAGCATCAGGTAAAGTGAGTGGTGCTGTTTGTCTGTTAATGCTGGGGATGTTCTGGATGTTGACAGAGATGGGGACACACTCCACACCCACACAACGCTGAACCAATCCTCACCCGAGCTTCCTCCGTCATCCAGCAGTGGAGGTCAAGATGACCCAAAGCCTTTATTCAGACAGCTTTCCAAGCATGTATGTATTTAGCACTGCCACCATGCTTTAATGCAAGCCTTGCACAAAAATGTATTTGGACTTCACAAATTATAATTTATTTGTCTCCACAGACAAATTTCTTCTGGATCTCCTGTGGTTATTAATTATAGAGAAAATCTATTGTCACCTTGACTCTGTCCTTTAAAATACTGTCTGAAACTGAATGTTTATTTTGTTGTGAACACATCTGGGCCTGGCAAACTCTACATAAGCCACAACTGGAATGTGATCCATATGCACTGTGCACCGATTATATTCTGCTTAAGTTGTCATTTTTTCATACAGTGTGTAAACCACTGCTGCATTATCATTATTTGCATTGCCTCTATATTAAATGCAGCGTGTTGCTCTCCTTTTGGGTTTTCTACTGTACAGAAGCTCATCTCTGTCTTAGACTGCACTATGAAAGAGCCACTCCAAAGCCACCTTCACAGGTAATAATGCTATTTAACATATAAATATGTCACCACAGTGTAGACATGTTTTGAAATGTCCGTTATTCTATGCTTGTGCTGTCTTCTTGGGGCAGTGGATTTGATTTGACACTGATTATGACAGGGGATCTGTGAGCTGTTTTTCTTGTATGGTGGAGTACTGATCTTAACTTTTCTTAAAAGGTGGCCTTCACAGAGTATTTTTTATATCTCCCTTATCTTAACCATTCTCCTCATTGCCAGCTGGGAGACGATGACTCAGTGTGGGAGGCAGCCCTCTGTCATTCTGACACAGTGACCATTTTCGTCGAGCTGTTTCTACAAGAGCAGGACTTTAGCCGGTGCTCCTTGTCTCTAGAAATATGCTGGTGTTTGTCCTTCAGTTCTTACTTAAAATGTCAAGGCTACTCATCGCTGGTGGAATCCTTCAAATGCCTCGTAACTCCAAGACTCCATGTCTGATTAGGATACATTAAGTGGGCTAACTATTCTACACAAAAAGTAGTTCTTACCATTGAAAAGCCTCTAACAGAAATTTGAGAGTTTGCTTATTTGTTTACTTGGATTTTTTTTTTTTTAATGTCAAACAGTCTCTTCATTCACTTCAGCTACAAACTTTCAGCTGATCGAAATGGCAGAGTTTTGGACAGAATGGTTTGAGCGGCTCCAAATTCAGTTTTTTGTCATCACAAATAAATATTTTTTGAATTCCTGGTAAAGCACTGACTACTCATTGTTGACCTCGCAAACCAAATCCAGCTACAATAAAAAACGTGCAAATTTGGTTCTAAATTATTGGTCTGAACTGCCTTCAAGTCTAACAGCGGACACCACACAATGAGCTTCACATTTTTGCTCCAAATGTGTTTGAAAGATTTGGAAAATGTAGCTCTATAATCCCACTGCCGGGGGATTTCTGCTGCTCAGTGTAAACTTGAAATGAAAATGAGTGCAGTAAAGCACTCGGTCAGATAAAGACGCTGATGCGTGTTGTTGCATGTAAGCCCTCGCTCTCTTCTAATGTTTCCTGTTGCTCTCGGTTCTCAATTGTAAAAACAAAAAGCATAGAAGCCTGTTCTTAAATAGATCTAAACTCAAGTTTGAGCAGCGTTCGGTTTAATGCACAGCAAATGGAAAACAACAAACATGACAACATTTTAACCAGCTGAGAACAGAGAAAGTAATGAGTTAGTTACTAGGTTTGGAGGTCTTGATTAAGAAGGTTCATTCATAAAATGAAGGAATATATGAAGTTTATTTTGCAGATGGTATTATCAGTAAGTTGGGGCCACTAAATCTCACCCAGGGGACCAAACCTTGGCTTGCTACCAAGCAGCACATGCAGGCCAAGGACCTCTGCTTTTGATCGTTGTTTACCATGATGCTGTCTGGGACACCCACCATGGCTGTGAAGCCTGAGATAAACTTCTGGGACTGAGATCAGCCCATCAATGACATTTAAGTCAAACTAAATTACAGATAAATGTTTTTGGTTGAAACAGATGATAGCACTGTAGCTTCACTCGCTCTAATATCTGTGTCGGCAGGCACTGAAATAATTACTTCTATTATCACTCAAATAACGACAGACAGAGTCAGGTAACGAGCTCGGGTTGGACCCAACTATGTATACCACGTCATTCATACATTAGGGGGTAAAACCTGTCTTATACAAGGTGCAATCATAAAGTTCTGTTCCTGTTTTGCACAAATGGAGTGCAGGACAGTGACGATCATGGAGCAGAGAGGGAAACAACTTCTTTGAGCAAATGTTCCATTATATATAGGTTTATTGACATCTTTACCTGTGTTTGAGTGCAATTGCAATTGAGCAGAAAGCTCACATCAAATTCCGTGTCAAACTAAATTGGTAAAGAAAATGGGCAAGGTATTTGGAGTGGTATTTGCGTTTCAAGTAGGGATGAGTCATTAAAAAAAAGCTAAAGGTTATAACAATATGTCTTATTTCCCTTGTTTCCAGGAATCAACAATCAATGCCCAGCAGGCATGCTCACAGTGGTACATCATGGTAACTACCATGAAAGATGTGGTTTCCAGTGATGAACGTGGTGTCCAGATTTGAATAATGATCTTGGTGTGTGGTGGCGGGGCGTGGTTTGGTTTGGTTCAGCTGCAGGATGGACTGATTGGGGGAGTGGTTCAGGGAAAAGTGCCTGGAAGGAGATTAGTTATCCCTAGCTGAAATCAATGACAGATTGTCCCTCTCTTCCCCTCTTTGAGTTAAAAAACTCAAGCAGCAGGACACCAGGGCTCTCACTCCTAAGGACACGGAAAGGAAGGCTGGTTGGCTGGCTGCAGACAGGTTGTGTGGCATGTGCCCGAATGCCCAGCAGGAGAGCACCAGAGTTAAAAGTGATCGTTGGTGTGGAATAAACAAATTGGAACATCGTACTTTGGTGAAGTGTGGTGCGTTCAGCCGATAAAACCCACAGTGACGCCAAAGATGTCTGTCACACTGGCGCCCAATGTGGGCAATGACCTGCACATGGACTTGGCAGTCATCACCCTGGGGCAGATACTGGGGGAGATCGCAGCCATGCAGCAGGACCATGCTGAGGCTAACAGGGGGTTCCTGGCGGCACTTCAGGCCCAGGCAGAGAGGCAAGCTGAGGTGCTCGAGCAGCTCGCAGCACGGTCGGCTGCAGCCCTGCCACCGTGGGCTTCTTCGACGTTAGCGGGGGTGCACCTACATAAAATGACTGCAGCAGACGACGCGCAGTCCTTCCTCAGCATGTTCGAGGCAGTGGCGGAGGCGTGTGGTTGGACCTGCGAGCAAAACTCCACAAACTGGGTCAGATGTCACATGAGAATTTGCTCCAGGCCCAGGAACGTCAACAACGGCTGTACAACAGAGGGGCCAAGCTGAGGCAATTCACACTGGGAGAAAAAGTACTTGTATTGCTTCCCTCTTCCAGCTCAAAACTCCTCGCCAAGTGGCAAGGGCCCTTTGTGGTCACACGGCGAGTAGGGGATGTCAACTATGAGGTGGTGCATTCTGACAGGGGCGGGGCTACACAGATCTACCACCTCAACCTCTTAAAAGCATGGAGAGAGGCGGAGTCTGTTTCTCTGGTGTATCTGAGAGAGAGGAGCTGGGGCCAGAGGTTCCAAAGTCTACCAATCCTGCCTCGCTCCCTTATGACGCCCATCTCTCCGGGACCCAGAGCACAGACGTTGCCCAGTTGCAAAAGCAGTTTGCTGACGTGTTCTCCCTCCGGCCAGGATGCACGAACCTCATAGTGCACAACATTAAGACGTCCCCGGGTGTGACGGTGCGGTCGCGACCCTATGGGTTTCCTGAACACAAAAGAAAAGTGGTTCAGAGGGAATTGGCTGCTATGCTGGAGATGGGAGTAATAGAAGAGTCCAACAGTGCCTGGTGTAGATCCATTCTTCTTGTTATCAAGAAGAATGGATCTATACGGTTCTGTGTGGACTATTGCAGGGTGAATGATGTGTCACGATTTGATGCGTACCCAATGCCCCGGGTTGACAAACTCCTGGACCGGCTGGGCACTGCACGTTTCTTTACACCACTGGATTTAACCAAGGGCTACTGGCAGATTCCTCTCTCGCCAGAGTCCAAGAAAAAAACGGCCTTCTCCACTCCGTTTGGGTTATACCAATTCACCACACTTCCATTTGGGTTGTTCGGTGCCCCAGCCACTTTCCAACGCCTCATAGGCCGGGTGCTGCGTCCGCATGCTGCATATGCTGCCGCCTACCTGGATGATGTTATCATCCACAGCACCACCTGGGCGGCGCATGTGCAGTGGGTGGGCGTGGTGCTGCAGTTCCTGAGGCAGGTTGGGTTCACCGCAGAGGCAGGCCGGGCTCACCGCCAACCCAGAGAAGTGTGCAGTTGGACGGAGGGAGGTACGGGATCTGGGGTACCACTTGGGCGGCGGGCAGGTGCGCCCTCAGGTGGACAAGATTACTGCTATTGCAGCTTCCCGTGGCCCAAGACTAAAAAAGAAGTGAGGCGGTTTTTGGGGCTGGCGGGTTATTACAGACGGTTCAGGGGAGTAGGTTAGGCCGGACGGGGCGTGGTTTGGCTCAGCTGCAGGAGGGACTGATTGGGGGAGTGGTTCAGGGAAAGGTGCCTGGAGGGGGCTTAATTAGCCCCAGCTGAAATTAATGACTGATTGTCCCTCTCTTCCCTTAAAAAATCCAAGCAGCAGGACACCAGGGCTCTCACTCCAGGGACACGGAAAGGAAGGCTGGTTGGCTGGCTGCGGACAGGTTGTGTGGCAGGAGAGTTAAAAGTGATCGTTGGTGTGGAATAAACAAATTGGAACGTCGTGAAGTATGGTGCGTTCAGCTGATAAAACCCACAGTGATGGCAAAGATGTCTGTCACATGATGGTTTTAGGCATAGTTTTTTGATCACATCTCGTCTGTAGGCTGTACACATCAATGTGGTCCAGACAGTAATCACTACCCAAGATGAGAATATTTCTCCTCCTGCCCTCTCAGACACAATAACTGCAGTATCAGTTTAGATATCCCTACACAAAAGTGTGAGCAATTCAAATTTTGATTTGATTTTAAAGGAATTGGGATTAAAAAGTTGCAGCTATCTGTTACTGCTATTCTACAAGTCATGACAGGGATCACCTCTTTAACACTCTGCTAAGAGATCTTTGAGGTTTTGGGAACTGGGAAGTCTCACACTGTTTGTAACCTTGAATATTCAGCTTCACAGATTTTTCTGTTTCCAGGAGAAGGTCTAATGTCTCAGCCTTGGCATTTTGCCTCTTAGAAACCTTGCCTTTTCCTCTCTGCTCTCCCACACATTCCCGCCTTTATCCTCACCCTCTTTCAGCCTGAGGGTGAAGGTAATATTAGGCTTACTACTAATGTGGAAAAAAAAAGTAATGATGACCATGAACTGTTTTATGTGAATTCTTGCCAAATATTTAGGCTACTAATGAGTAATTTGCTGGTTGGTTTCCTCCCTCGGAAGCCTGGAAGGTTTGAGCCAGAACAAACACGGATCCAGTCACATGGAAATATGGATATTACAATCTTAACAAGTCAATTTCCTTGAGCACAGCCGAAAAAATCTTTCTCCAATTTTTTTTTTTTTTTTTTTTTTTGTGAAAAATTGTGTGTTCAGGCAAAAAAAAAAAAAAAAAAAAAAAAAAAAGCTACAAAGTGCAGGTGTTACATGTTGCTGTCGTTTTTTGTTTTTTTTGTCTGGCAGTCATTCATGGTCTTCATAGTGCTTGATCTTGCTGGAACAGAATTCAAGTCTTTCAAGACGATGGACAACAAAAGGGAATGACCAAAAAGCAAGTATTATGTTGGAACTCAAACTCATTTGTCTCAAGCACAGAAGTTCCAAACTCTAAACTTGCGGAATGTGACTCTATAAAATTTCAACATTAATTTTGTAAATCAATGCATTATGGTCTGAAATTTTTTTCCAACCAAAAACAAAGTAAATCAGCCAAAATTAATGCAATAGTGAATATAGTCATCAGATAACTAGAGATTGTTTAAGAGAAACTGATTAAAAAAATATGTAAATTTACTGCATTGGACCTAACTTTTCTTCTTTTTTTTTTGAGAAATGATGTTGTTTCACTCGGATATCTTTACTGGAAACTGAATGAATGAAGTATGTATTAATGTATGTAATGGAATCTTTTTAGAGAGTAAAGCTGAGATCTAAATAACATCTTTCTTTAACGACAGTATTTATTTTAAGTGAAGGCCTAATCAGGTCAGTTTGACATTGCATGAATGCATGAAGCAACACATGGCTCTTAGCTGTGTTTATTTCAAATTCTGTTCTGCTATAAACTATAAAAAGTAGATTTGTTTTCTGCACGTTAACTGTTTGGATTGTAAGAAATTTTAGGTATAACGATAAAGTTTATATTACTGTACAGGTGTCAATTGTGCAGTCACCGATTCCACTTTAACCAACTCTGGTTATTGGAGATTCCATTTTGCGGAACATGAAGTTAGCAAAACCACTGGCCGTAGTCAGATGCCTTCCAGAGCGGGCGACATTGAATCAAACCTGAAACTGCTGGCTAAGGCTAATCGTAAATACAGTCAGATTGTTTATTAACGTCGGCAGTAGTGACACCCGGTTACGCCAATCGGAGGTCACTAAAGTTAATGTGGAATCGGTGTGCAACTTTGCAAAAACAATGTCGGACTCCGTAGTTTTCTCTGGACCCCTTCCTAACCGGACCAGTGATGATATGTTTAGCCGTGCGTCTTCACTTCACCGCTGGTTGTTGAGGTGGTGTCCTGCTAACAATGTGGGCTTCATTGACAATTGGAATAGTTTCTGGGGAAAACCTGGTCTGATCCGGAGAGACGGCATCCATCCTACTTTGGATGGTGCAGCTCTTCTTTCTAGAAATATGGCCATGTCTCTTAACACCCATAAAACCTGACATCCCAGGATTGACGCCAGGACGCAGAGTTGCAGTCTTACACGCTCCTCTGCAGCTTCTTTAGAGCTGTCACTCACCCAAAACATTCAACATCCTATAGAGGTTGTGTCTGTACTCAGACCACCTATATTTAAAAAACTCAAGAAAAGATGTATCAATAAAAATGTAATAAAAATGGATCCTACCAAATTAATGGATCAAAAAAATCTTGACAATTAAAAGCGGACTATTAAATATCAGATCTCTCGCGTCTAAATCTCTGTTAGTAAATGACTTGATAACTGATCATCAGATTGATTTATTCTGTCTCACAGAGACCTGGCTGCAACAGGAAGAATATGTTAGTATTAATGAAGTAACTCCTCCCAGTCATATTAATTATCATAATTATCATATCCCTAGAGATTCAGGCCAAGGAGGAGGAGTGGCAACAATCTTCCACTCAAGTTTATCAATTAATCCGAAACCGAAACTTAGTTATAATTCATTTGAGAGTCTGACTCTTTGTCTCTCACACCCAAACTGGAAAGCACAGAAACCAATTCTTCTTGTTGTTGTTTATCGCCCATCTGGTCCTTATTCAGAGTTCCTAACTAAATTCTCTGAGTTCAGATAAAGTCATGATAGTGGGAGACTTTAACATTCATGTTGACGTGGACAACGACAGCCTCAGTTCTACTTTTAGCTCATTATTAGATTCTATAGGCTTTTCTCAGAATGTAAATAAACCCCGTCACCGTGGTAACCACACCCTCCATCTGGTTCTGTCATATGGGATGGAAACTGAACATATAATTGTATTTCCTCAAAACCCTGTTTTGTCGGACCACTTCTTATTGACATTTGAAGTTACAATAATGGACTACACAGCATGTGGGAATAAATCCCACTACAGTAGATGTCTGTCAGATAATGTTTAAGGAAGCAGTTACATGCTTATCCTCTTCGATGCCATGTGTTAAAGCGGTGGAAGGCATCTACGTTGATCTTAGTCCCACACAAGTGGATCATCTGGTAGAAAACGCTGCAGCATCTCTGCTACAACTCTAGATGATGTCGCCCCTCTGAAGAAGAGAGTAATGAACCAGAGGAAGTTGTCTCCGTGGTACAACTCAGAATTACGCTCTGCTAGGCAGCGACTAGAAAGCTGGAAAGGAAATGGTGTTCCACTAATTTAGAAGAATTTCTCCTGGCCTGGAAGGATAGTCTAATATTATATAAGAAAGCTCTTCGTAAGACCAGGACTTTATATTATTCATCATTAATAGAGGACAACAAGAACAAACCCAGGTTTCTTTTCAGCCCTGGAGCCAGGCTGACAAAGAGTCACAGTTCTGTTGAGCCCTCTATTCCTTCAGCTCTCAGGAGTAATGACTTCATCAACTTCTTTATCAATAAAATTCTTACTATTAGGGAGAGAATCGGGCCGACCCTTCCTGCCACCATCACTGATGTGATGTTAAGCACAGCAGCCCTGGAAGCAACTGTAGGACCAGATGTATACTTGGAAAATGTCTCTCCTGTTGAGCTCTGTGAGTTAACTAGAGTTATTTCTTCATCTGGATCATCTAGCTGTCTGTTAGATCCCATCCCAACTAAACTTTTTAACGAAGTCTTCCCTTTAATTAATACTTCCATATTAGATCAGCTCAACCTATCTATTGTAACCAGTTATGTACTGCAGGCTTTTAAAGTAGCTGTAATTAAACCTTTACTTAAAAAGCCGACTTTTGATCAGCTGTTTTAGGAAACTACAGACCAATTTTCAACCTGACGTTTAGTTCTAAAATCCTTGAAAAAGTTGTTGCAAATCAACTTTTTGATCATTTACAAAGGAATGAGCTGTTTGAAGATTTTTAGTCAGGCTTTAGAGTTCATCATAGCACAGAAACAGCTCTGGTGAAAGTTACTAACGACCTTTTATTAGCCTCAGATAATGGACTCATCTCTGTACTTGTTCTTCTGGACCTCAGTGCTGCTTTTGATACAATTGATCATACAATCTTATTACAGAGATTAGAAGACGTTACTTGGATTAAAGGAACTGCATTAGACTGGTTCAAATCCTACTTATCAGATAGATTCCAGTTTGTCCATGTCAACAATGAGTCTTCCAGACAAACAAGAGTTAGTTATGGAGTTCCACAAGGCTCTGTGTTCAGCTCAATACTTTTTACTTTGTACATGCTTCCATTAGGAGATGTCATCAGGAAGCACTGCATAAACTTCCATTGTTATGCAGATGACACTCAGCTATATCTTTCTATAAAACCAGATGAAACTAATCAGTTAGTAAAACTTGAAGCATGTCTAAAAGACATAAAGGCCTGGATGACCAAAAACTTCCTGCTTCTAAATTCAGACAAAACGGAAGTTATTGTTCTTGGTCCTAAACATCTCAGAAACTCTTTCTGTAATCACTTAGTTACTCTATGATGTTGTCTTGGCCTCCAGCAAAACTGTGAGGAACCTTGGAGTCATCTTTGATGAGGACTTGTCCTTTAGCCACCATATAAAGTAAATCTCCAGAACAGCCTTCTTTCATTTACGTAATATGAATAAAATCAGGAAAATCCTTCCTCGGCGTGACGCAGAAAAACTCATTCATGCATTTGTTACTTCCAGGCTAGATTATTGTAATTCCTTGTTGTTAGGATGTCCAAATTATTCATTAAAAACTCTGCAGCTGATCCAAAATGCTGCAGCAAGAGTACTTACGGGATTTAGCAAGAGAGATCATATTTCTCCAGTTTTAGCTTCTCTTCACTGGCTTCCTGTTAAATCAAAAATATAATTTAAAATTCTCTTGATGACTTACAAAGCTCTACATGACCAGGCTCAGTCATATCTTAGAGATCTTATAGAACCATATAATCCTAGCAGAGCACTTCTCTCTCAGTACGCTGGTCTACTTGTGGTTCCTAGAGTTTCCAGAAGTAGAATGGGAGGCAGAGCCTTCAGTTTTCAGGCTCCTCTCCTGTGGAACCAGCTCCCAGTTTGTGTTCGAGGGGCAGAAACCCTCTCTAGCTTTAAGATTAGACTCAAAACGTTCCTTTTTGATAAAGCCTATAGTTAGGGCTGGCTCAGGTGGACCTGAACCAACCCTTAGTTATGCTGTTATAGGCCGAGGCTGCTGGGGGACCTCGTTACACGCTGAGCTTCTTTTCTTTCCTCCTACTCTTTAACTGACTCATACCTCACCATCTTTTTCTCTCCCATAGTTTTTGCTTATTGTTGTCTCCATTCAGTTCCCTCGCTCACGTAGTTTCTCTTCTTTCTTTTGCAGATGTCTCATCATGGAGCTGCATGTCACTGCTCTGCGAATGTCGTCTCCACCAACAGTTCTTCTCTTGTATCTCTATGCTGTCCTTTTCTCTCTCTGCTCTCTTCTCACCCCAACCGGTCGAGGCAGATGGCCGCCCACCCCTGAGCCTGGTTCTGTCGGAGGTTTCTTCCTGTTAAGAGGGAGTTTTTCTTCCCTCTGTTGGAGGTTTTTCCCCCTTAAAGAGAAGGGTTTTTTTTCCCCTCCTAGCTTATGTGGGAATTGTTGGGTTTCTCTGTCAGTTTTCAGGCTCCTCTCCTATGGAACCAGCTCCCAGTTAGTGTTCGAGGGGCAGAAACCCCTGTATAATATTGTAAAGTCTTGCTGTAAGGACTTTAATGTGTTAAGTGTCATGAAATAACCTGTGTTGTGATTTGGCGCTATATAAATACAATTGAATTGAATTCAATTGAACCCTCTCCTTGTGTCATGGAAAAATAAAGAGCAATAAGAATATAAATTTGACAGGCTTCAAGTTTACCTAAACAATTTTATTATAGGTTTTAAATATGGCTGGATTTCACCATTAGATTTTAACTGGCTGAAACTACAGACTGTAGAAAAATATAATTATCTGACCTCAACCATACATTTATGTAAGGATAGTTTAAACAGTATTCCTAAGCACACCTCTCTTTAACCCTTTATATGTTTTGAATGAGATGTTTTTTTAAGCATCATTTACTGAGATCGTTTCCTCTAGAGCTTTAGTTCAGTCTGACTTTCCTTGTACCCAGCCTCTAGGGGCTAACAGAAGAACTGCATCATAACAAAACAGTATATATACCTGTGGTGTACAGTATGTAGGCCAAGGGTCTCCAACCAGTAATTACTGATTTAGTGTGTGTTGAATATCAATTTGTTATTTTTCACATACAAGAAGCTTATTCAGCTGGTTTGGGTGGAGCTCAGCTCTGTGAATACATGTTACTAAACATGAGTAGCTCTTGTACACGTATTTTGTAACTCTCAGTGGAAAAAAGGTTGGAGACCCCTAATGTAGACAGATGTAGCTCAAAAGTTATTGATTTCAACATGATTAATGCATTTTTCATTTGTTATTTTCTTAACGGAAACTGGGATTTGAAGTTCAAAACACTGAGGTAATAAACACCCAACAAGAATCTGGGTAGTGCTGCAACATTAAGAAAGGGCACATTGTTTCTCTCCAGAGAGGAAAAGACACAGATACAAATCTTGTGACTTCAACACCAGACACTGGTGTCTGTTGTGCATATCTGGCCTCGAGATACTGTTTTTGGACACATCAACTCTGTGAATTCAGCTTTTCCTGGTGATGTTGCTTCCTTTTGCACCCAATCCTTTGAATCTACAGGAAATGGGAAAGTAGTTCAAATTCCCCACTGTTTGCACTGTGTTGTTCATCAGAAAACAGCATTGAGAGGCTGAACTTACTGTATTCATACTGATTCAGCTTTGTGTGGACATTCAATTAGTTCACATCTGTTCCACATCTATTCACAGTCAGTGAAATCTGTGGAAAGTAACAAGCACTGGATTCGACTTAAAGAACTGTTGTTGTTCTTTATTTAATGTAAATTGTAAATGTTTTTCTATTTTGATGATATAAGTACAGTAAGCCATGCAATGCAATGGTTGTCACAAACTACATTCCAATACAAGCAATTTTGTTCATTACTTTTACTACTTTTTAAATTACTTTTTTTCTTTTAGATTTGGTGCAAAAACAAGGAAATAGAATATAAACCAATGAAGTCTTAACATCTAAACTAAGTAAGGGAATTGTTGAATTGTTGGGTTTCTCTGTATAATATTGTAACGTCTCGTTGTAAGGACTTTAATGTGTTAAGTGCCATGAAATAACCTATGTTGTGACTTGGCGCTATATAAATTAAATTAAGTTGAACTGAATTGAATTGAATTGAATTAAACAAATAACAATTATTTATTTTTTTTAAAAAGGTCTGTGTTGTACCAAAGTCAAATATGACATTCATTTTGACTGGAAATTAATTATGAAGGGATTTTATAATTCAGCATGCTCCTTCATATTTACAGTTCAACAAATTAACCTGACCTGCGGGCTTCCCTTTGAGAAGGCCTGGTGTGTAGGCCTTTTTATCAGCATTATAAAGTCAATCTTCTAGTTGTTTGATGAATGAAGTCTTGAGATCTTACTGTTTTTACTGTCAAATGTGATATATTCTCAACTTAAATTTGTATAATAATAGTAATTGTAAGACCATCATGTTTGTGCAAAGAAAAGTGGGGTTGTTTTATTATTTGGTAAATTGTTACGCTAAAGGGTGAGAAGGCTCTATTAAAGATATAGAGTCGTAAAAGATTAACAGTTTTGGCTTCAAAGGGCCTTTATGGAAAACAAGGAAGGCAACAGTTTCACTAACTTTCAGCATAATTGTGTCAGTTCTCCTCTGCAGGCCCATGTCTCCTAATCTATTGTTTGGAGCAGAAAAAACGCTGTGCATTCAATAGTTATCATTGTCTTCTGGCAGCTATACTCTAACAAATTAAATGTTATATTTACTTAATTTAGTTACATCAGCCAGCCCCGCAAAACTGACTTTAATAAGTCACAAAAAGACTACAAAATTGATTTTAACAATATTCTTTTACCAAGCTGTTATTTTACTAACCAGAAGTTCTGTTTATGTGTTAGTATTTTATTGATTGTATTTCCTGGACTAACCTACAAGCTCTATCCATGTGAAAGAGTCCAATTAATGCAACATAAATTAGTCAGCTGAAAGGGAGGCAAACCATGTGTTAAAATAAAACACAATTTGGCACTTAAGGTCACTTTTCATAAAGTAGAATTCGTTAATAATAATGTAAGAAGTTCACATGAGGCTTAAACTGAAGAATTGATCATGTTTTAGGTTCCATGTAAAAAAATAAATCAAGTGATGAACTTTATCACACTTTAACAGACTTTATCTGAATGATTTAGACTTTAACACTTCAACAAAGGAGAAGTTAAAAAGTTGAAATTTTACTTGAGCCAATAACTCTTCAACCAGAGATCATGAGTTCGGTAGCAAAAAGTGCTCTGTTAATTTTGACATAAACCAGCCTTCAGTCTTCAAATTATTTGTTCTCAGCAAGCACCTCAAAGATATTAAAATATAAAAAAGAAAAATCAGCAAAAGGTCATAAAAGGAAATGTTCGGCATTGTTGGTTGAGAGATGACTTTAACAATTAGAAAGAAAATCTGTTTTAACATTTGTTATCAGGCCAGCAAACAGTCCCAAGGCCCAAATACTCACTTCACAGCGATGCATTTTTGGCTGAGACGTGACTGATTGATGATCATTAAAAAAAAAAGGTGTTTGATCCAACTTCGAGTCAAAAGCTCTAATATTATCAGTTTACAATCACTCAGTGAACCTAACCCAGGTTTCACTGTCTAAAAGGTGGGATTAATCTGCATTTCAAATCTCCTTTGGGGTGGCTCTAGTGTTAACTGTTTGGTGAGGACTGTGCATCTATTAGAAACTTCTTAGATGTTGCAACGTGCACGGTGACTACCTCAGTGATGATGACGACATTCAGAGGCGGATCTGTGGACTGTGGCTTGCACTAGGATCAAAATCATCAAAATGGCAGGAAAACATAGTATTCATTTCATATATTGTATGTCTATGAGAACGAGAACTGCCTCTTGTCATTTCTATTACTAATTAATCTGACTGCTTTCCCAAATCATCTATAAAGAGAATAAAAATGACCTTTGACAATTTCTCAATTTGTCCACTTACTTTTGGCAATCCAAGGTACATTTTATTGCTTTCCCGTATCTATAAATGCTGCTGTAGCGAAAAAAATGTCCCCTTGGCGATTAATAAAGTAACTATCTATCTATCTATCTATCTATCTATCTATCTATCTATCTATCTATCTATCTATCTATCTATCTATCTATCTATCTATCTATCTATCTATCTATCTATCTATCTATCTATCTATCTATCTATCTATCTATCTATCTATCTATCTATCTATCTATCTATCTATCTATCTATCTATTACCCTACCAAAGTGCAGTCCATAATCTTGAGGTTTTTCATATTGTACCATTTTTCTAACTCTTCTTACCATATCACCCTTCTCTGTTGTCTTATTTATACCCTTCAGACATATCTGACCCACCAAAATCATGCCCTCAAACTAAAATATTTTCTGCAACTAAGTATCATCGCATGCAATATGACTGAATATATTAATGATATTAAGTCAGTTACTGAAAAAGTAATTATGTGGGCTCGCTCATGTTTTTATTTGAACGACTTTTTTAGTAGCAGGCAGGGAACATGTAATTCTCCTCCAACCACATCTCTGCCTCAATTAACGATCTCTTCCAAGAGGATGCTCAGCTCCTCAAGCACAAGTCAGAGTGACACTGAGAGTGCAACATCCACAATGAACGGGGTCACGCTGCACTACTGAGTAGAAAAAGGCCGTGCTTACAGTGGGCAGCCTGCTTTTGTGCAGCATCAGCTTATATGGCAAATTATTTGTATTTCATTCAAATCTTTCTGAAATACGACTCTACAAGGGGAAAAAATAAAATAAAACGTTACTCATCTAAAATAAATGGTGCCGGAGCATGACTTAATCCTTGGCCGTGATGTTTTCCACCATAAACTTTTTTTTCTCACTGTTTCATGGAACACTGCCAGGAGTTATCGTCTACAACACAAGTTTGTACTCGTCATATTTGTGAGTTACGTTGCTCAGTTACATTAAAATAACAGAAGAGTTGTCATAAAGATGCATCTGTTGAAACACTGCTTCCCTTGTATTTCCCCTATTCTTACCCTGCATATATATTCTTACCCTAATTGTAAACACTCATTACACCTCATACATAAACCTAACCAACCCAACCAAACAAAGCAACATTAAAAAGCCGTGGGAACAAGTAGGGAGCGCTGTGGGTGTGACGCACTCTGACAGTTGGGGAAATTGGGGAGTTCTCCAAAATATGATCATGAATTGTACACACTAAACATACAATATTTGTCTATGAGCGGAAAATACACAATATAAAGACTACACACACCCAACAGCGGCTGGTCACTAGCTCATAGAAAAGCCAGATTTACACAATAAAACAACACATGATAAAACAGCGACAGCCGACACTTGTTTACTTACAAAGCAGGACATGATCTATTACAAGGTACAGTATATGCAAGCATTATACAACAGCAACTCTGCACTAACTGCTTTGAAAACCAGATTTAAAACTGTTGTAATGATAAAAGCATTGACCACTGACAGTTAGTATTCACAGGCAAAGCAAATGCATCAAATCAACAGGTAATCACGGGCTAATGTACATTTAGGCCTACTATACAGTGACCTCTCATGCATAACATCATTCATAAAGAAATCCCAAAATAACGTTGTCATTTTCTTCTGCTGTTGCATGTGTTTATGTTTGTGGTCAGTGGTCACATGAAGCCTCATAAAGGTCCCTCTGACCCTTGACCTTAAACGTCATATTCAACCAGACAGAAAGTTTGGTATCTAAAATTAACTGTTAACCACTTACTGAAACCATAATGGTATCAAAATGTGAACATAGCCCACAAAAATTTAAATAAACTTTTTTTAGAATAAAATTATTTATGTTTTAATTTACAGCGCAGACGTGCAGTTCCTCTACCTACTGCAAGGGGTGGCTGCTGCCCTACTTCCCACAGCCTAACAATATTATATTATCTTTTTTTTTATCAGATTGATAAAAGTGTGACAATTAAAGAAGTAGAAGTGTAAAAGTGTAAGCATATATGTTCACTGAGTTGTATGTGGTTTGTTGAACAGTTCTTTTAACAGTTTCATTATTCCATGTTTATTTGTGTTGAGTTTATCCATAGTTTTATTTTATGAGTTGGCCTAGATATTTCCATTATTTGGTAATAAGCAGTAGTTAATGCAAATGGGAGGCCTCTTGTTTTCCTTTGATTTTTGGTTGAATAAAATGAACCGTGAACTGGTGACTTAGGGTGTCACTGACGTGGTGCAACAGATTCACTGTAGCCTTCATCTTATGCACCATTGACAGGTAAAAATGCGAGAGAAAATCAAAAAAATAATCAATGCTTTGAATACCGTATTTTCTTTCATGCATGAAAGATAAGGGAGTGATAAATCTCTCCACCATGTAGGCTATTCTATTACCTGTGTTTTTGTCATTTCTGTTTCAGAGATATAGAGTTTAAGATATTAAGAAAGCCCTCAAAAGTGACTAATGTGACTGTGTAAACCCAATAACTAGACTTCTTTTTGAACAGTAGAAACTGTTAATGAAAAAACAAACAAAAAAAGATCACAAGTATTTAGTAGTACCACCAAAAGAAGAAGAAGGGAAAAAAAACATTACATTTGTGCATATATTTGCAGTAAAGAATAAACATCTTGATAAATGGACATGTTGATTACTGGTGTTTTGTGTTCAACGTCCAACTCTTGAATGTGAATCCGATCGCATGAACAGGACTGATCAAAGAATGGAGATCTACCACCTCTTACTGGCCAAACTGAGCAACACGTGTGAGACAGAACTTCCGACATCAGGATGGTAAAGAAAGAGCCGTAGTTTCAGTCTGAAGTCAAATTACATACAATGTTTTACTTCGTACAGTGAAATTTTAAATCATTTACTTGAATTACGTCCCACAGATTTACTCACGATAATCTTAACACAGCGTGAGGAGTGAAGTGAATCCGCCAGATGGATACCTTTGGAGTGTGTGCTACAACTCCCGGTGAAAAATATGTGACAGACAACGTGTAAACTGTACGTCTGTCTGAGGACACAGTGACACTTTCTCTGCTATTCCCATTAGCGTCAGGCAGCATTGCAGGTGTGGTTTTGACTTCATTTCGGAAACTTACAAATAAGTGTTGTAACGTGCAATTTGGCAGCCTTATTGGAGGTCCATTGCTCTTGTGCAACGCAATCAGTTGAGAATAACAGATTGCATCGGCAAATGTGCAGCCTGGGCGGATCAACAATTCGGGGAAGGTACACCTATTGTTGATGTCTGTGCTGTGTTTAATGAGGAACTGATCTTGTAAAAAAAAAAAAAAAAATGAAGGATCCTTTTGCCGACTTAAACTTATTCAGATGGCTTTAAAACATGTGCTGAAGTTCCAGAGAAATGTTAATTTAAGAGCATCTCTAACAGCCTTAGAGGCTGGACAAGACGCGGTTACAGTGTACGGTACAACTTGACATTTGGACAACGTTCAAAAAAACTTCTACAAATCAATGGGAGCCACAGTTTTTGGTTACTGCGTTTTACAATGTAAACTTCCCCCTCCTAAAATACTCTTGACTGGACGTAAACAAATCTGAAAAGGCAGAATGAAGCAGACTGGTGTATGAAGGTGTCATGAAAATAAGATTGGGACCATCTGTGACCCTGCGCCGATGAAACTCAACCGTGCATCATCCACAGAAGCCATTCATATAGCAATAGTAGTAGTCATGTGCAACAAGTAATTTACAGTAGCGCTTTAAAAAAAAAACTTTTACGACTATTAAGCCCGGGTTAAGAATATAGCCAGTCATTGAATGTGTCGTATTTGTTCTCGCACCCATGGGCGATGCAGCGTGTTTCCACAGGAACAGGAAGTGCAAGGCAGTCTGATAAGTGTCGTCTTTAAGAAGTCAGTTAGATGATAAACTTCTGTTTCAGATTATAAGTACAACCCTTAAAAGTTCACAGATCAGTGTGCAAAAAAAGAAAGTCACACCTCATTCAACTTTATTAAACACTGACATATTGCAGCAGATTATGTTATCACACGCAAATTCAGATGACACGTGAGGCTCCATGGGTCGCTTTACATTTTATTGGTATATATAGTTTATATATATATATATAGTTATAGGATCCATTTATCCTCTCTGCAGGTTGAAAAAGTCAGTCAGATTTTTACTTTAAAAACACGTGGCTGATTATACAATATATTTACATGTTTCCAGTACATGGATTTGCTGTTAAACACAAATACATAATACAATTCCAGCAGACATATTCAATTTACTCAGTCACACCATTGGCAACCTATCAAATACAACATCCAAGTAGTTGGTCCTGTGCTGTAAGTCTAAACGTAAAAAGACTGAAGAATAGAAATTGGCTCAAAAGGCCTTTTCTTTTGATGATGAACCCATTTAACCCACTTTTATTCTGCCTGGACATCTCCATGCAATGCCTTAATGCATTAATTGTAGATTTAAATCCTGGGATTACATATTAGATTTACTTTATTAAGGCTGGCAGTTGTAAACACGACTAAACGTTGTTTCTGTCTTCAACATTACTGCATTAAACACTTTCTCAAAAGTTTCACAGGAAAAGAGGATTGGCGTTTTCAGTTTCGTCGTCCCAGCTGGCCGGTGGGCCTGAAGAGTGACCTGAAGTTGCAGAATAGTGACACCTCACTTGGGGTATTTGACAAACTGACACTCACTGAAACAGAGTGTCCAACTCAGCTTGTCAAATACACTAAGTGGGGGGCCTGATCTCCGGAAAAAGCATAGATGAATAAAAAAAAAAAAGATAAATACTCATACCACTTTAAACATATATTATCAAAGACTCAATACAGACGCATGCTATATACATTTATCTTTTTACATACAGATAGTTTCTTTTATACTCACCATTTCAGATATTAGATGTTAATCTGTTACTTGTTCATGCTGAAGATGAGTCCAAGAGCAGCACTGTTCTTTCCCCTCAGAAGAGTTCACACTGATGACACCGTGCCCAAGACTATTTGTTTGACCACTGAGCTTCAGTGCAGCAAAGAGGAAGTCAAAACAAGGAAGATAAGTGCAAAGCTAGCTCTCAGGAAATGTGTGGAAACAAAGTGTCAACATGTCATGGTTGTGAAATGCTGTTGAAGGCTTCAATGGTTCACAGTTATTTGAGATAATGGTTTGCTTAGACATAGTCAACAGTTCAATAGTTTCTTACTTCTGTGTGCAAGAAGTACTTATGGAACTGTATGTGCAGTATAAATATAAAGTGTAGTTGTTATTTCATAGTTACACCTATGAATAGTGTTGCTGCTGCAACATAAAACCACAAGAACCGAAAGATTCTCACCTCTCCTCCTGCACTGTTACGCTATCACCTGCCCCTTCCTGCTCTCTGGGCAAGTATCACTGACACTTCTGATTGGTGGTCCATTTTCTCTCAGCAGGAAAGGAGCAAGAGGAGAAAAAGATACTTTTTTTTTGTTGCAATAGTATTTCACACTATCCCCCAATTCTTTATGCAAGAATGTGCCATGCACAGCGCTGTGTAACTTCCTCATATTACTCTGGATCAATGCACCATGAATCACTCGCTGGACTTCCCTCTACAGCTACAACTGCACTGTATGTTAGGCTTGTCTAGTACACTGAGTGACTGAACACTAAATATACTGTATACTAACTGTTCAGAGAGCACCACAGAAGGACTGTTATTCTCAATGAGGCTCTCTCTGGTTAATGTAGCTGCAGCAGAATGCAGCGGAGGAAACATCAGGTCTGCAGGGAAACAGGAAAGAAACACGCCGGCTCTGATGAACAGACAGCTCGAGGGGAAAAGGGCCAAACCATACGAGACCTATCGATAGAATCTCTTTGCATGGGTATGATAGTCTGATAGCAACAATGCATCTTCAGTTTCCTCCTCGTCAAATCAAATACAGGCGCCCATGACCTAACTTTAAAATCATTCTTATTTGAATGGCCCAATCCCCCTCAGCCAATCAGGAAGGCACCTACACTCCTGTACCATTGTTAGCAAATGTCTAGGTCTTATCATTCATGTAGTAGACATACAAATGTACACAGCACATAATTCTGTAAATGATGAGGTGTCATGTCAAGAAGCCAAACTGTCTAAGTTTTTAATGCCTAAGTAGATCTCAGAGAAAACGTCTGTTTCTTCTCTAAGGTTGTTTTAAGATTTCACAGTTCAAATAAAGCTGCAAAATAATCTTCAGTCCCTCTGTTGTTTCCTCCCTCTCAGACTGTACATAGTTAGGAATTCTCATGCCTTTTTGTAAGTCACCAGCGCTGCGAAAAGGTTATCAACTCCAGTCAATAGACAAAACCCCAGTTAGATAAGATTAAGAAGGAGATGCTACAGAAAAGGACTGTGTTCAAAGGATGCTGTAGTTAATTTCCATCTGTCAAACTGGGAAGTTTGAAACATTAACAGTAATCTTGACTCATTCTGCGTAAAACACTGAAGTATATTCTGTTTGTTCATACAGGAAGACTCAGTGCAGCTTATCTCTAAGTGGCAGTTCAGAGTGTAACCCATTTCAACACCCCTTTCAGGCCACTAATACCACAAATATAGGGGAAGTTGAAGATGAAGCTTAAAAAAACCCCACAAAAAAACAACAACTCCTCCCTTTGTTGTTTGGGGTTGATCAATTTCCCATGACAAAATGTAACAGAAAATTTTAGTTGTGCGTTACCTCTACTCATTTGGTGAAGTAGCTATTTATTTACCATAAATAATTAATGATGTTGAACAAGAAAGAGCATGCCATTCTGCAGAAACGTAAAGAATATTTTCACTTGGTTTCCAGCATACTGACAAAATGTTAAATGTTGCACTCAGGCAGCGGGAGCTTGTGACTCCTTCTTCAGCTGGAGAGACAGGTGCCTTCTGCACTCTACACCCACATCCAAAGTTTTAAGCTGTAAATCAGGGAATTTCTTATTCGCCTACCTGTCAGTCACTGAGTTTGTTATGCATTTGAGTGTTGAGTCTAAACCCTAAATGCTCCATGTGGGATTTCAAAACCATATGTGACAATTATGTGGCATCTGAGTCTTCTTCTAAGTAGTAAAACGGAACTCTGGGAGGTATTTCAGTGAATACGATTTGCAGAAAAGTAAGTTACAGAACAATTTTCAACATGTAGTGAAGGTCTGGGTGGTTTTTCTGCTGGTTTTAACATTTCATTATGACTTTCACATCTCTTTAAATATTCAAATGTAAAGATGTATTCTCTAGCAATTAGTGTGACCTTTATGATAATGACAATCCAGGTATTACAATATGGAGAAAATGTTTAATGATAAAGCAATCATTTTCAAATTTTTGCCATGTCACCTTGCAATGAGCCACCTAGTGGACTCTTATGAGACATGACATAGTTTATACTGGTTTCCATTTATATACAAATGCAGTTCATTTAAATTCAATTTTATGTACTTATTTATTCATTGCCAAATAATGACATTAAAAACCTCAGGGTATTCCAGAATTAAACAATTCTGACATAAGTAAGAATTTGGTGAAAGTGGGGACAAAAACTCTCTTCTAACAGGAAGAAACCTCGGACAGAACCAGACTTTGATGTCCGCGGCCATATGCCTCAATTGGTT
Organism: Brachyistius frenatus; assembly: GCF_029030835.1. Classification (NCBI taxonomy): domain Eukaryota; kingdom Metazoa; phylum Chordata; class Actinopteri; family Embiotocidae; genus Brachyistius; species Brachyistius frenatus. The sequence continues at coordinate 517,334 of NW_027210633.1, forward strand.
TGGGTTAGGGAAGAGCGAAGAGAAAAAGAAAAGCATAAAGAGAAACTGCAGATCAGATACACACAGCTCCAGAACCAGAGATACCTGCAAGAAGGTGCATTGAGAGAGAGGACAGAGAGTAAAAAATACAAACTATGGGAGAGAGAAGAGACAAAGTTAATAACATGCAATAGTGTCCTATACTGTAAAAGTATGGAAAAATGATAAAAGATACTCAAGGGAGGTCCCCCAGAAGCCTAGGCCTATTGCTGCATAACTAAGGGACGGTTCAGGGTCATTCTGATGATAGTCCATTTTGGAAGTAACTAATAAATTGACTGGTTTTTCAGCATCACTCTGAGGCATGATGTCCCAAATTTTGATAATAATTTGTGCAGGTGAAAGATGGCAGCCCCAGGGACGCTTTATGAGTGAGGTAAAGGACACATCCTGCGGTTCCTCGCAGTTGTACAGGAGGCCAACGCATTGCTGTCCAGAGTGAATGGAAGGTTAGACGTTTGGTTTATGAGGTGTAATAACTTTGGTATGGAATTAGAAATATAAAATTACACAACAGCCGTGCCTTTTGTCACAAAGACATGCCTCAAGTTTGACGGCTGTGTTCCATCCAGCTTCATAGATACAGAAAGCTGGGTGTCATCTGCATAGCAATAGAAATGCAGTACTTCCTAATAACACTGCCGAAGCGAGGCAAGGGTAAGAAGAAAAGTCTTGGTCCGAGCACAGAAGCATGTGGAACTTCACGCCTAACTTTATGTGCGTTGAAGACGCATCATTGATAAACTAAAATACGAGAAAAAGTTGTAAAAAAAAAAAAAAAAAAAAAAAGGAAGAGAGAAAAATAGAAAACATTTAAACTTGTTTTTATTGGTGAAAGAAGAATTTTAAGCAGAAAGATCTGGTGAATAAACTGGGCAAGGCACTGTCATTTTACAATATTAATTATGTTTCAGTCCTTTCTCTCTTGATACAAATTCAGAGTAGCATCTTTGAATAAATTTGTCACAAACAGCAACTTGAGTTCAAATTAGGCTGCCAATACGTCATACTTCAGGTAGAACACTGTGCAACATTATAAAAGTTACTGTCCAAGGCATGAAAAGGCATCCATAACAGCAACATGTTTAAGCATTTCTACATTTCATTGCATACACAAGACGTATTTGCATTCAATAAAAGACATGAAAAATAAAATAATCAGAAATATCTATCACTAAAATACATTTGCATTCAACTTGCAAAATAGTGTAAATAAATCTTTCAAATACTAATTTCTACAAATCTATGAACAAGCAAAACCCTCCGTATGTCTCAATGCCAAAATAAAATGTGGAACAATGGCACAAGGAAGTATTTTCTGTTCATTTTTATGATGCAAAAATATTTTTTGGCCTTATTCAAAAATGTCTGTTTATGGTTTAACCAGCCTTCATCATTATAATGCACTATGAACAGAGTGTCCTGTAGCGTCTGGTTTTTAATTGGTCCTATGACAGTCTCAGGGGTGTTGCTTGTTCCGTCAGCTTACTCTCACAGCAGGAAACTGCTCAATTAGTTAAAATACTGTATTCAAAATGCTGTTCCTTCTGAACAAAAACTGTTCTTTGACAGGTATTTCTAGATTTCTACAATACAAAAATATCCTCACAGGTGTCTTTTTTACACCGTACAAAATTTTATCACATCTGAAAAATCCCAATTACAAAATACACAAATGTCATTAAATACATACAGAATATCAAAAAACGCATGCATTGGAAAAAGTGCCCATTTGGGACATTATGTTTTAACTCTTTTCTCAAACGTAAACTGTGATTTTCCAGTGCATGTCTAATGAAATCATTTTAGTTGTGATGCATTTTACTACTTTACTGTGGGAAGAAGTAGTATTCTGTAAAGAACTGATTAAACTACAACTTTCACCTTTACAGATGACCATATTGGCATTTGTTCACCAACAAAAGCCAACTTTACATGTGACAATTACAGTGTAATTCCTTATGCTGTAAATCAATGCAGAAATGTATTTTGATAATCAAACATCATCATCACTGATAAGCAAAATTAACATGAAAAGCAGGATAGAAATCTTAAAGGTACAGTAAAATCAATTATGTATGTCCTCACCAGTTATCTAAATTGAATACTGTGTTCATTGAAATCAAACGTGCAACTTTGAAAAATGTGACAACTGACATTTTCTACAGGTTTGGATCAAATTAATTAAGATTAATAAACTTAGCATGTAAAATGTCAACCCTACTTCTTCGGTGGTATATGGAGGGTAAAAAGGGTCCTTTACTGGCACTTGATGTGCATCAGATGCTTCGTAACACAGATGCAACCTTCTCCTTTCACGCATGAGCATGAGACAAAGGCAATTTGTGGCTAATACATTACAATCTTATATTCAGATGGGTTCAAAAATGATCTACAGATTAGAAATTTTTCTCTCCAAGTTTTAAAGGACATTTGTTTGCTTGAGTTTTAACAGCAACTTTTACTGTGAAGCCTTGAAGCTGCAACCTGGCTTAAAGAAAAATGCAAAAACAGACAAAAACTTCTAAATGAAAATGATCTTTAATATCACATTGTGAGTGGGGTGTGAATACTGCATGATTTGTAACAGTTGGCAGATTTTGAATACAGTCAAATGAAAAGTAAATGAACTGTAAATTTGCAAAAGAAATAATACTGTTCTCATGATGCTCCATGCTGACACTTCAGATATGTATTTGCTTACGTGGAACACGGTGCAATTGGGTTTAAAACTACAGGAATGCATCATGGGAGAAATAGCCTTGTCTGAAAAATCCAGGTTGCTGTGAAGAACCGTTGCGCGTGTACAGCAGGAATGTGTCTACGGCATTTTTTTTAAACTGCTAAGGCTTTTATTCTGAAATCATGACACAAAAATGTTAAAGAATTACATAAGAAATTAAAAATGCTTTTTCAATGTGTCATGAAATAAGTCATGAGCCCATCACTAATATGCTACATAAACCCCTTGAGAGGAATGTACTAATAAAATACAGTATGTCCCTTTTCAACCAGTGACTTGCCTAAATTCAAAGTTAGGAATGATAACAAATGGAATTTTCCAGATCCATATTTGTACTTGAGCAGCCGCGTCATGTCGTGGATCTGATTTGTTTGGGTATAGAGAAAACAGCTTGAGTGAGGCAGGACTGCAGTCCAGGCAGAAATGGCCGGACCGGGTGGGCTTGTAGCATCACCGAACGCACACATCACATGCATTCAAACTCGTCGATGCGCTGTTTGGTGTTTCCTGACCGGATCTGTCTGAGGGTCTTGTACTTGTCTCGTCCTGCTTTCATGTTCTCCGCGTGGATCATGTCGTTCACTGTTTTCTTGGTCTCGTCCCGAGCGTTGGCCAGCTCCGAGCTTAAAGCCTGCAAATACAGTCATCGCAGCATCAGCACCATGTTACAATTTACAGATGAGACTTTGTCTTATCGCTGAGTGTGCATAATGTTCTAAACATCTTAGTGTTTCACAGCTGTTTCTGAGACAGTTTTACCTGCCTGTAAATTTAAAACATTTCTTCTCTAAGTCATCTGCCTCACCTTCCTAACTTCTTTTGTCATTAAGATAAAGCTTATGCATACGTTCAAAAAGGAAGGTATTTCACCTTGCGCTATGGTTTAATTCCACCTCGATGAACTAATCCTGCTGTGTTGTTTTATCCATCACTTGCGCTTGTCCAATGATTTTTTTTTTTTTTTGCGCGTGTTTTTCAGACCAATCAGTCTCTGGTCCCTGTTCTTTAAATAACCTAGTAATTCTGCCATTCTGCCTTTCAGACCTTCTAATACGCAACCCTTCTCCTCCCCATGTCCACCTCTTCCAGTCACCACCAGTTTCTAGTCTCCGGTGGTCCTGACCTATCACCCCTGCACTTCACCAGAGTCATCACCCCTGTACTTCACGCAGCCTCACCGTTGAGCCAAAAATTTCTTGAAACAATCCGTCTCATATCAATAAACCCTGTTATTCCCTAACAAATAATCTCTCCTGATTTAAATGGCTTTACGAAGGTTTTAAATTCAAATAGGAGATGAAGACTTTTGCCTGGATTCATCGTATTGGTCTACTTTATAACAAGTTTGTTAGTGTGTTCATGTTACTTGGATTGGACTGAGAGCCACATTCTTTCTTTTTAGTTGATTAAATGGTATTTCAAACACACATATGTGTCTGACGTTAGCCCTCTGATTCAATGCTTTGCTGACTGATCTTCATGAAATACGAGCGAGGACTTACGAGTAGATGTTTCTGCAAGCGTTCGTTCTTCTCAGCCTCGGTCATGCGCTCCTCCTCGCTGCGGTCCTTGTACGTGACGGCAGACGTGAACTCGGCGCTGGCCTCGGCGCTGCTCTCGTCGTTCTCGTCGTGCTCGTTCTCGGCGTTGAGGGGCTCCTGAATGTGGGCTGACATCACTTTGTTCTTCAGCTCTTCTTTGGTCTTCTCCAGGTCCTCCTGCACCGTGGTAGCCTGAGGGAACATGGAATGATGGTGAGGCGATTGTGCGATACACCGACACGGCTCACTACCACACCTTTGCAAAGATGATGGGACTGTAACGTCTGAGAAGTGACCCGAATTTAATGTCCAATAAAACTGACAACGGTTGGTTTTCGTTTTATTTTTTCCTCTTAATTCTCTGTCCCAAAAAGGCAGAAGTATGGAAGGGCACAGACTGCACAGACAAACTGTGGCTACCAGAATCAAAGCCGAAAAATGTACAGAAAGTAAGAGAACAACTGACGTCCATTCAGACTGATTGATGTATTTTCCTCTTAGCTGTATCCATGGTTTTTCTGCCTTTATTTTCTCTCCTTCTATATTTCTTGGATGCTTTTAATAAAAGAAATATACTCAGCAAATACAATAGATATCAGAGTGCTTGTTCTACGAGCTGCTAGAAAGAGCCAGTTTTGAGTACGACTGGTGTGTCAACTGAATGTTTGCCAGAAAAGTTCAACATGGAAACCACCAATTAGCACAGCAGTCATTTATAAACCACAACAATGCAATGGCTCAAAAGAGTTACACAGGATTTCCTTTACATGCAGATAGCTGTCAGTGCCACATAGCCTGAGTCATAGTGCAAACAATGAAGGGTCAGCTGGACTTTTTTTTTCTTTTTTCTTTTACCAAATAAAGACATGAGGCAAGTTAGGTTGCTTTCACCCTTCCCCCAAGGCCACACAACAAAAAGACCCAGGAATGCTTGTCCCCAATGTGACACAAAGGAGGAGCTACATGCTCAGCAGAATATCAGAACTGTGATGATGTTTAACGATGAACCCATTTTTGTGAGTTCGCATTAAAACTTATTCTGAATGTCACATTCACTCATCACTTTAACTCTTATTTATGCTTAGGGTTTTAATTAAAGATTATTTATCAAGTCTTGTCTGTATCGATCAATCATAATATTTTATTAATTAACTTTCTGGTCAAAAAAAATGGCAGAAAATGGTAAAAATGGCAATTTCAATGTCCTAAAACTCCAAATGAACAATTTGCTCATAAATAATACAGACAATCTACTCAACTAAGTAAGTTCACCTTAAGACTTAAAATATTACATTTTCAGTTTTCACAGATACAAAATAATTAGTGCAGCAACAGAGAGATTTGTGTTCATCTTGAGATTCATGGCAATACCTAAAACACGAGTTTTAACCTGAGAGGAGTAAGCTGGCTGTCTGCCTCATTCCTCACCACACGATGGCTGTAAAGCACAAGTTTCAGTTTTGCCTACTGAATGAGGAGGAAGAGGAGAGTGAGCTCTGTGTGGAAATACCCTGTCTACCCTTTTCTTATATAAACAGCCTTTTCAGAGTGATCTGCTCATGAATGATCCACATTTTTAGAGTTACGAAGCAGGATTTTTTTTTTCATGTCATCTGTTCTAAAGAAAGGCACGCTGTAGAAGACACAAGACTATAATATTATGATTAGAAGTAAGACATCACCTTCTGTTGCCACTGCACCGCCTCATCTTCCTTCTTCTTCTTGGCGTCCTCCAGCAGGGAAATCTTTGAAGTCAGATCTGCCAATTCTGTGGCCTAAAAAAAAAAAACATTTTCTTCTTCATATTTATAATTGAAGCATCAAACACATATTTTTGAGCCATCAGAGTTGTACATCTTGTTTAAGTTTCACTTTCTGTGATTAGACAAATAGTTAGTTTGATAACTGACCAGGTGTTCTTGGTTCTTCATCTGGTTCTCGGACTGCTGCAGCAGAGCGTCCTTGGCATCCTCAGCGCTCCTCAGGTCCGTCTCCAGGCGCTCAGCCTCCTCCTGAGCTCGCTTCCTCTCCTGCTCCAACTCCAGAGCCTTGTGTGTTTGCTCCTCCAGCTCTGTGCACACACACGTTCACACACACACACACACACACACACACACACACACACACACACACACACACACACACACACACACACACACACACACACACACACACACACACACACACACACACACACACAGAAGAACTAAAGGTGAGCGTCATGAGAGGACAAACATTGTCACCCTTCATTACTGCTACACCATAAGGTTTTTGTTGAAGTCTGACGGGTTCCTTACCTTGTTGGGCCTTTTTCGTCTGCTCCTCAATCTGCTTTAACTTCTCCATTAATTCCTCCTTTTCCTTTTCAATCTTTTCCTTCTCCTTTTCTGCAACTTCTCTTTTCCTCTTTTCATTCTCCAGCAGAGCTCTGATGGAAAAACAATCAACAAAGAGATGAAGGACGTTTGGATTATTCAGTAATCACAAAGATCTTTCAAAAGTAGAGCCGATTACTACTTTTTTACACGGGGTATTAAAAGATAAAAGAAGTTCAGATCAAAAAGTTCCGAGACTGTTCCTGATGCATGTGAAGGCAGTTCAGCGCAGTAATGCGCATGGAGCAGGGGGAGGCAATAACTTTTGCGATTAAGTTTTCCAAGTTACATTACTTAAATCAGCGCCTGAGTTGCATGTGTTTTTTTGTGAGCAGGTGTCTGAGGGAAAACACTCGGTTAAAATAACCTGAACTGTGGCACAATGAAGATTGGGTTCTCCAACACAACAGTGCACCTGCTGACAGCGTGTTGTCGTGCTCGAAAAAAAGTGCAAATTTCCCACCCGAACGACACAATAATTGGTCGGCTCCACACTATTCGCTGGATTTGGCTCCCCTCGCTAAGACTTCTTTCTGTTCCCCAACATGAGGTTCAAGCTGAAGAGTCACTGTTTTGACACTGTGCAGGAGATGCTGGAAGTGCTTACAAAACACGGCCATCCAGGACTGGAGGTGGTTATTACATATTTGGCCAGAAGTAGTGGGCTAGTTCTGTGATCGAACCCAGATCATCAATATGTGTACCCTTTTCTGACAGCAGCTTGTGAATCTTACTGTACCTCTCCATCTTTTTGTGATTCTTCTCCTCCCTCGCCTGCGCCTTCATCTGCTGCACTTCGATGGTGTCGGGTTTGCGGCGGCGCATGTACAGCTCATGGTTGCCCATGCACAGAGCCAGAATCCTCTTGTTGATCCGCAGCCTTGGAGCGTAGAACACAAAGTCCTACAGTGGCAACATTAGAAAACTTTACCAGAAGTCCTACATAGACCTGTAACAACAGAGCTTATCTCAAATGTAACAAACTGGCTGTCTATTATTAAGAGTTGACATACAGGTGCTTTCTTGTCAATCGGTTTAATGACAAATTTCTTGTCATTGAAGGAGATGTTCCTGATTTCACTCCAAGGAAATCCAATTTTGGGTGTCATCCTGTTGAAGGAACAAAAATTCAGCTGCATTTCATTGCACAGCACTTTACAATACTGCACAGTATACACTACACTGCAGCGGAATCGCTTACTTGTCATTCTGTTCGTAAATGTTGAGACCCAAAGCGTCCACTCCCAACCACAGCTCTGTTCCTTTCTTGTTCTTGATGTTGAAGTAGTTGACTCCATACATCTCCAGGTCTTGAGCAATTTTCAGATACTCCATCATGGAGTCCTCTCTGCAGACAGATAAAAGGCCACTTTAAGTTCATGCTTTTGCAAGTTCAGAGTGAGCACAGAACAAATCAGATGACACAGAGTTCTAGCTGGCATGATTTAGGAATGTGTAAAATATGTGTGCTTAGTGAAATCCCTAAAAGATCACTAGGTGCAATTGTGGTGAAATAATCCATCAAATATATACTTTTCAGGGAGTATTTTGGGCTAGGATTGTTATTTGTTTAAATGTTGTGTTTAATAAAAGGCAAGAAACTACAGTTGATTGTTTTTATGTTCAGATTCATGAAACTGCTGCATTAAAGCTATAAACAATAGCGTTCCCTTTCTGTTGTCCAAAGTGGATGTGCCCTTGTCACACCGAGTTCTGCCTGCCCGCTGAGAACTGCATGCACCTCGCAGCTACAAGGAAAACTACCAGACATAAATGAATTAGGCCTAATGTTTAAGAATTTAAGATTTCTTTGAGTTTTCTTCTGTATCAGGTGAATGAATTCACTAAACATTTATACATTAAAAAAAAAAAAAAAAAACATGAGCGAATTGTTCAGTGTGAAAGATCCACTTGAAATAACCTTTACTTAAAGAGCAAGGGGGAAAACATTCCCTTTTTCATCTGTTTGTGTAAGTGAACATTTGTGCCAGCGGTTACCTAATCATGCCCTTGTGTTCTTCGTGCCACACTTGAATCCTCTCCTCCCACTGGTCCTTGTTGAGTTTGTGTTGATCCAGAACTCTGAGAACATGAGACGTCAAAGGGTCAAAAGTCATTTAGGGTGACGTGTCACACGTTAACTGACTGGTGATAAATCCTGTGTTACCTCTGAGGGAGCAGGTGTTCACCATTCAGATAGCCTGGTGTGTGCACTTCCTTGTTGTAGTCAGTATACTTGGCCTGCACCGCGTAGGAGGCCAGGAGGACGGCTGTCTCTGGAGGGCAGTAGATGTCATCATTTAAGATTCCCTCCTTCACCTGCAGGAAGAAGAGGCGCTGCGTGGCATCCTGGATTAACTCCTCTGAAACATCCTCAGGGAAGAATTTGGCACGGAATTTAAACAGCAGCGGGCTTTCCTTCCTCACATCCTGGGCTGTCACCTAAAATAAAACGTGACACGGGCCAGTAAGGGGAGGTTATACTTCTGTGAACAGAGCCGTGTTCAACAGAGTAATTTGTTCTTTACACAGAAGGTGTTGGAAAGCTGGAAGGCAACATAGAGAAGAGATTACCTTCTTATTGAGCTTCAGCCAGGTAGAGAAACCCTTTGTATCCTGGTACTGAAGTCCAAAGTACCAAACCTCTCGCAGTCCAATGGTCTTCACAACCTTAAATCATAGAGATCTATTATTGACATGCCTCCTCACTTCTGCTCTATAACACATCTATGGACAGAGAATTACAGGCAAAGGTGAAATTTAACATGTCACTTTATCTTATTTGTTTTGGAGCTGCAACAATTAGTCGATCAATCGACGGCTTCATTGACAAAAGAATAACTGCTGTCTCTTCTGATAATCAGTCTGCTGTTTTGAGCTTCACAAATGTGAGGATGAGCTGCTTCTCATACCTGGTCAAAGAGCTGCTTTCCTGTTGTATTGGGCTGAATGGCGAACTCCAGTTCAGCATCCATTGTGGTGACTCTTACACTAATCTGAGGAGCAAAGAAAATTAAAAAAGAATAATTATCTAAATCAACATTTCAGCATTTTAAATTATATACATATATATGTATATATATATATTTATATATATATGTATATATATATAATATAAAGTATGTGATTATACTGAAATTATTATTCCATCTCTCAGCAAAAAACAAGAAATTGGCTTGATTAGAAGACTACCAACAACATAACAACTATTTTGTTAAAAAATAAAGTAATAAATGAATCAAAGAAAGAAGCAAAGAAACAAAGAAACAAAGAAACAAAACAGATTCATATTCACTTCTTTGAGGAGTGAAAAAATTATTGTATCAATGTAAAAATTCTGTGTTCGGTGGGATTTTCAGGATCCAGCCCTTTTAGGTTAGGTTGGGTTAGGTTAGGTAGTTACTTTATTAATCCCCGAGGGGAATTTTTTTTCGCGACAGCAGCATACAGGAAGCAATAAGATAATAATAGAACAATAGAAAAGCAATAAAATAGCAGTAAAAAATATCAAATATCAAATGCACAGTATATACAGTACAGTATATATCTACATATATTATATACAAACAAATGATTTACCCCCACACATAATACCAAAATGCCATCGAAAGCTTTAACTTATATTTAAATGTCATTATATGGAAATCACTTGATGCCTACACTGGAAAAAGCAACAACATCCTTTTTACTTAAAGTATGTGTAGAATTTGAAAACATGTTACAATTATGTGTAAATGTATGTGCACTGTCACATCAGCTGATTTTAGTGCTGGGAAGGTTTGTACAAATTTGGCTGAGCACAAGCAGCAAAGGTGCATCAACAACCCGCAATGGGCACCCTCAGCAGACCACGTGTGTTCCAGAACAAGGTAACGCCACAGTCCAATCGGGCCTGCTATAAACAATCAGCTGACCTCGCCATTGTTACATTTATTTGTTTACTACATTCTGACACCACGAGAATCCACAAAAGTCCAAGTTTCATGTTCCAGCACTGTGTATGAAAAATTTGACAATCTGGCTCTGTCTCAGTATAGAACTTATCTACAGGAAGTAAACCACATCCTGTGGTGGCTGGGCCTTGTGAGGCATGGCTGCTAAACACTCAGCTCTCATGAGTCGTCTATATCCTGTCATGTATCAAGCAACCTGTCAGCTGCTGAATTATGTGCCACAGCAGAATTTCACAAGAACAGCGTGTGAAGGCAGAAAAGTAGGTTGATTTCCTCTTCAGGTGACACACTTTGTTACGGCTAGTTATGGCTTCTGATTGAATGTTTGTGTATTGCAAAACCCCTACGTCACAAGTTAAATACATTTATTTAACCTTTAAGACCCCCTTAAAGAGAGAGAAAAAACATTTTGTACTAAGTAAACTGGTCATTCAGGATTCTCTCATTTTCTCTTTCCTCTTAGAGATGACAAAAACAGCAGCATGCATGTCTGTTGGGAAATAACTGTGCAGGCAGAGGCCCACGCCTGCCCTGAACAACAATGGTATGCATTATTTCCCATTTGCAGGGGCTGATTAGAGTTGCGTTCTTTCCCATCCATGTCAGCAGGACCCCATTTACCGCTCAGCACACTTGCTCCTCTGTCACTTCCTGTCATCTCTAGCAGTTTAAGAGTCGGAGTGTAACCTTCACTCAGGGCCTACGCTGAACACCAACATGACTGTCCAGACGAGAGCCATTAGGACAAAGCCACCTTTAAACTGGCAGTAATGAACACTTTTTTGTATTTGTGCAAATGAGAGTTCTGATCATGGATATCCTACTGGTTTTAAGCAGTTTCACTTCCTGAGTGAGACCGGTTAATCTTGCATAAAAAAGGAACTACGCTCACACATTTTCTGCCTGGTTAGGGCGTGTCTCTCATGGCCAGAATTCAAAAACACTTAGCACACTATTATTAGCACATGCTCAAAAAAAAAAAACCTCTCTGGCCCACGTGTCATGTTTCCATGACTTCTCGGAAACTGCTTTTAACCATACTCCTGAAACTTTGAACAAGCTTTACATTTAGAAGCGAATATATAAGACCTATTTAGTGATACTGTTGTATTTTATAATTATTGGTTTGTTGACTGACCTCTATTATGTGAGGCTTTCTTCAAGAATCCTGTGCTTCACTGACTGCCTGAAATTTCGTGCTACTTCCAAAATTTTCATTTGCTTTATCCCTACTCATATAGCTGTGTCCTACCGACACATCATAAAGGCCTCATCACCTCTGAGCATGACTGACCTTTTGACTTCTCCGACTAACTCATGAACTTATAATACACTGTTGGCCATAATGAAAAGCTCCTCTAACATTTCTGCTAACCGTCAGTCAGTTACACTGATGCTGCAGAGCAACAACACTATGAGTCTATGGCCATGCAAGTGGCTTCTTGAGGCTGTACTCTTGAGTTAAATGCGAGTTGGTCTGATTCAGTGGATGTCAAATATTTACCAGATTGATACATGGATGCAACGAAACAATTGTCCAGCACTGGCACAGCATGGTGGAGACAGACCTGGCTATGCGAGACTAAATGCTAGCATGCTCAGAATGGCACAGCTAATATGCCGATGTTTAGCAGGTGTAACATTTGCCACTACGAGCATAGTGTTAACATGATAACATTTTCTAATTTGCACCAAACACAAATATAGTTGAGCCTAAATGTCATTAGTTTAAGGGTTATCACCGTTATTACAATTCAGTCGGGGTGGGAGTGGGGGGGGTCATGAATGTCTGTACTAAATTTCAAGGCAGTCCATCCAATAACTGTTAATAAATGGCTGAAAATCCACAAATGGTCACAGTGGTTTCAGCTCAATAACAATCTTGTGCCTGTGGAATTACAAAAAAAGGCCATTAAAAAGCAAATGCAATGATGAGTAGTTAACCCGAAGGAGAACCGTGGGAAATAACCTAAAGGAAAAACTACTGAAACCTAAAAAAAAAATTAAAAAGTGTGATTTAAAGATGCTGAGCAGCCTATAGCTGACAAAGTGATGCAAGCACAGTCTTTTTCTACCCCGAGATCTGCTTTGATCAAGCCTTCACTGAATATTTAAAAAAAAAAAAAAAAGATTCACCAAACATTTTACAGACACCACTTGATACGGAGAAATTACATTCACAGGAAGCACTTGATTTCCGAGCATTCGGTCACCCCCCTCACATTCCCACAGCAGCGGTATCTCGGTGTGCTGTTCACCACCACAATCCTTCCAACCCAAGCCAAGATAACAAAGAAGATATCGCTAAGGGCTTTCAGGAGCGAGAAGGAACCAAGCTGGCGACTAACTGCAGCAAAATGCGCGTGACTGACAGTTCAGGGTGACGGAGGAGCGGGACGGTCTCCACCACAGTGTGCCTTCCGCCTGGTTTATTTTATGAGCCAAACGCCGCTGAAACAAAGTAACCGCACGTATGACGGTTGATGTATCTGAGTCATACCATCCATAACAGTATCACAAGGTCAGCGAATAAAGTCAACAATGAATCCTCTTGGTAACCACAGTAACTGTACTGCTGCAGAGGCAACAAAGCTATGGTCGTCTATTTTTCACAATTCACGTTCAACCCAGTCAGGTGGAAAAGCTGTATTGAAATTAAAAAAAAAAAAAAACAGGGCGTTAACAGTTGAAATAATGTGAGACCTATCATGTGTGACGTGCACTTGAAGCCGATAATGAAAGGGGAAATCATGTGAAAAGATGTGTGAGCGAGACAATATACATGCAAAAAACAGTTCAGTCCCTAATAAGTTAAGTTATTGTACTCTGGGTTTGCTCTTTGCAGTCACATTTAGTCCCCCAGCTGTCAGCCAGAACACCTTCGGATGCAACTTATAATGTTCAGTGTTTTTGGGACTCAGAGATTGGAGTTCAACATTTCACCATCCCTTCTATCCTGCTTAGTCTGCTGTTAAGTGAAAATGTGTTTTAAGTTTACAATGAAGAAATGGTACAGCTCAAAGTTCAAACTGGGGGACAGGAAGAGGGAGGTTGAGGAAGAGGTTTCTTTCGATGCCGCACGCACACACACACACACACACACACACACACACACACACACACACACACACACACACACACACACACACACACACACACACAGGGGAGATGGGTTCTTGTAGAGTTGTTTCCCACGACCACTGTTTCTTCCACTTTTAAAATGTCTTATAATGGTATAGAGTTTCATAGTTTGCAGTAAAAACAGCCTCTGTATTGGAGCTGGCTTGATCGTCTTTGGATCCTGCTGTCTGACACTGTCACCTGGCTCCGTCAGCCTTTTGCTGTCAGCTACAATCTTTACTGTGATTATGATCTGCAAACTCTGAAGGTTGGACAAATCTGCGAGCGGGGGTGACTGAGAGACATTGAAGTCATGCGTTTGTTTTAAAATGTAGTTCCAACAAAGCTGGATGACGCAACACGAACAATACTGGATTTTTCCTGTTATTTGCATCTTGGTAAGTTTCGGCGCAATACACGTGTCATACGGTAGTCAATGCCTATTGGTTAAAGGTTGCTCCAAAGTTAACCCGAAGTCTACGCCCATTAGGATGCAATGACTGGAAACAATCCCCGATGGGACAAGGCCAGACCCATATTAACTCAGTAAATGTGGGTCTGGTAATACCAGGCTACTGTAACTTCTCACCCGCTTACAAACCAACATTATGTAAGCCTCCCTACTTACTGATCACAGACTGTTTGATCCCTACTGGCTTTGTCCACCAAGTCCGCTCTGGGTTCAAAGCCATATTCATGTCGACAGAAAAGAAAAATGATAGAGCAGCAACATGGAGCCATTAACACTTGTCTAACTATGTTCTCAAATATACATATCCCCAATACAGCTTTTCATATAATGCCTAATTGTATGTTTCCAGCATAGTTGGCAAAATTCCTGCAGCCACATTGATATAATGGGTATTCAGCCCTACAGTGCAGCACCTCCCCGCTTTACTTGTGTGGTGTAACGATTTGTACTCCTTCAGGTGGATCCAAGCAGCCTCCCAAATTATAGCAGGTCAGTCAGGTAGTTAAAAACCGTTACTAACTGAGGCAGGAGCAGATCGAAGTGATATGTGGGGAACGACTCTGTCATCAGCAGATTGAGACTAGAAACAACTCATAACACACGACTTCGACTGATACAAACCACGAACTCCTCTGTTCGCAGTGTGCGGTAATTAGCTTAACCACATCTTATTGTTGTACAAGACACTAAATTATGAGGAATGCCAAATAACAATCTAAATAAATGATTTACTTCTTCTGTCATCACAACATCTGTTACAATACTGCAGAATCTACAGTGGTAGATCAAATGCTAGGTTCACATTATGAGATTATTTCAACTAAAATAAACCAGACCATTGTTTTGATTCCAACAGCAGCAATAGAAATACAACTAAGATAAAGTCAATGACACAATACTCACATTCAGATCTTTGATTTTCTCCAAACTTTAAAACACAAAACCTTAAACTATGAGCTATGGGTGTAAAACGAACAGAAGTTTTGATTGCAGTTTGCCTACCACGACCACCTCTGCACACTGTTAATCTGCTCTGCTATGTGCACTACATACCCATTTAATCCCCTGCTTGCATACTTCCAGGTCTTTCCATGTACCATGTCTCCATAGACACACTCGTTTTAAACTTTGGTCCTCTTCATAAGAATACTACATGATTTCTAGATGTTTGGGCTGACATGGTAAGTTTTGCTTGAGTTTTGTGTAATACTAATTGTCCGTTTCTGTGTTTGTGAAAGAAAAATGGTTTTAGGACTTAATATAGCAAATTTATTCAAAAGTAGCTGTTTGTCTGCTGTGCCAACACTGACAAGGTTCTATTGTTCAGACAGCAAGCAGAAAAGTCAGAAAAACAAACTGTTGCTGTGGTGAACTGTAAAAAAACAAACTTTTTTTTATTGTTTAGGATTTCAGCCTATTGGTTGGGATTGGTTTTAATAAAATCATTTATCTGTCAGTTTAGTTCTTTAGAAAAGTATTTAAAATGTAATTTTGAGTAAACTGGTGGTACTTCCTCAATAAAACAGCATCAAGTTAACACTTTAAATGAAATAATAGTTATTATACAGCTGTATCAGGATGTAAAATCAAATTAAAGACATAAACACAGGCACACAGCAAACCCTGTACTTGTTGCGCTGCTCTAATGCAATCTAAAGTGGGGCACTGCATCTGAGGACCACGCTGGGGGAAGCAGGGAGGAGAACAGACAGACTGTGATGTGAAAGTCCATATAAGGCTGCAGGCGAGGAAATTACCAGAAAGGAACTGATGTAAGTACAGAAACCTTGAGTCACAACATGACTTCCTTGGGAAGCTGCAGCACTGCCAGGAGGAGTCCAGCAAAGGCTGAGCTCCACAATAATTATTGCTCTTAGTAAAACATGAAGCTTTTTAAAAATAAAAATGTAACTTAAACTCTGGATAAATAAATAATGTTTAAAAAAAAAAAAAAAAAAAACCTAGAACACCAAAACAGTTCATGGAAAACAAAACAAAAAAATGTAAACCATGAATCTTGTACTCTCTGAGCCAGCTCATTGGAGATGTGACTACATGTCAGGAACTTTAATAGAGTGGTGAATCAGTGAGATTAGCTTCCCTTTTTTCATAGGCAGTGTCTGCTGCACCTCCATATGGCGCCACAAGCTTAATGGAAACAGAGAAGTGAGTGTTGCAACACCAGGTCTAAGTTTGAACCATTTCATCAGGGAAATATCACCTTTTGCCAGGTTCATAAATGTCTGATGTGTATAAGCTTTTCAAAAGGGACAGAATAACTTCTCTTGTAGCTCCCTCGTTTATAGTTTTGGTACTGGCAGCACATCACAGGCTGAATATCAGAATATCAGATCCAACAACAGGGGGGAGGGGGGCATATCATATCGCTCATAATTTTATTGGTATAATTTTCAATATAATGAAATCATAATAATGGCATGCCTCTGACCGGTTGACGTGGCAAACATTCTAGTTAAGCAGCTTAATGTTATGACATGCATTATGTGCATAACTTAAATGCACCAATGACAAGCATGGCTGAAAGGGGATATATTTTTATTCCGAATCTTAATCTCACTGAGTTGTTGTTGTTTACAAACTAAAGAACTTGAGAGGTTTTTACTGAATATTTTGAAGGCAAACTGTTATGTTTCTGCTGCATATAAAACTATAACACTTATTTTGTTGCAAAAATATATTCGTAATAATATATTTCTCTCTATTTTGTCATATTATCGAGAACCATCCTGAAATATCATTAAATTATCTTAGAGCCACGTCACCCACCCCTATCTTACAATCGTAAGTTTATTTTGAAAAAAATCCTGATGCCTCCTCTTGACCAGCAGTTATAGTTTTCCTTACTGCAGTCTTTACAGCACTTTCCCTCCATCTGAGGTGTTTCAGGTCCCTTGCTGTTACTGCGGACCCTGCTGCACACATACTGGAGGCCACCACTCTGCTGTTGTTGAGGTTAACAGCGTCTCGGCTGAACATCTGCAGACATGTGGCTCCACGTTTAACTCTTAAGTGAAGGATTAAAAAGGAATGGCGAAAGCATAGTAAACAGTAACAGTTAAAAAAAATAATAATAATAATGTCAGTGCTAATCGGCTTCGGCGTGGAACCGAAAATCTGAAAGCCTGCCTGGTTGAGCTCCACTTATTACAAACAGCAGGGCATCCTTTCTATGACACTGATCAGGAATGTCTCACTGCTCAAATGTATTTTAAACAGCTTTATATTTGTCTTGTGCTAAAAAGTGCATGAGTAAATGTGACAAGTTATTGCTAATAAACAGTTTGTTTTAGGACATACAGTAACAACTGTAAAGTGTACTTCAAAATGCTAATAAGGTTAGAGGAATTCCTTTTAGGAAGGAGAGGGCAGTGACGGCTATTTATGTAAGTTTGAAATGCCAGGCTGCATAACTGTGTTTTTTTTCTGGCAGACAGCTGGAAAAATTATCGAGGAAGTGCCAGCCGAAACAATACTACAGGAAGAGAGCAAGTACAAGACTTAGAGCCATTTGCATTGTATTTCTGTTTCAGATTTAGAAATGTTCCAATCAGGTTTCATGACATGTAAAGTTGCAGTGCTACGTGTATATAATATTATACTTATACATTTACATTACACAGTATTTTGGCCAAGTTACAATTATATTTAGCAGTACTGTATGCTGCCCAAAATATTATAATAATAATAAATCAGAACAACTCAAATACACATAATCTGAAGTCACTCCATGAAAAGAAAATTTGCGTAACAGTGATTTAATGAATCAGTGTCTGCACGGTGACATCTAAATGTCTTTGTGTGCAGTTCACCTTTTTTATTTTAGTAGCATTATGGTCCTTTTACTGTCAGTGTTTCTGAGAACAAACTGTAGATAAGAATGACTGCACACAAATGAATTTTTTTTTATCTTAATTTAAAAAAAGAGCGGTTCAAAACCAAATAATTCAACGCGCGCCTTTGTCAGGAAATAAAAGAGATGGGTTTGAAACCCTTTCCGACTCCGTCTGCCACCGATGAAGGCATGAGCAGACATATTGGGCTGCGCCTTTTATTCTGCTGTTTGAGTTGGTCTTTGTTTGGTGCCCCCTTCTTTGTGCACAGGCTTCCACCGGCACCAGCACAAATCTGTTCAGCTCTGGACGCTTCTTCCAAAAATCACAGCTCAGAGCAAAAAAATAAATAAAAAAATAAATAAAAAATGTGGCCTCTTGGTTCTTATCTTTGAATTATGGCATAATAGATGCGGAGGGCCTCCTCTTGAGTCTCTCCTCCTCACTGCTAAGTTTCCCCCCCCCTGTATTTGCTGCAGATTTGGGCAGCACAGCTGGCCTGACTGACAGTTCAAATCCCTCCCTTGGTGGAGCTGGCTGAAAAAAGCAGGCCTCGGTAGGACTAGCTCGCTCTTGCTACTGCAGGCCCCACACTTCCGCTGCAAAGCGAGTACGAAAAAAATAAAAAATAAAAAAAGAAAGTTTGATTTCGGGCTCTTCGGCTGCAGAGAGATGTTTGTAGTAAAGTGATCATAAGCCTCCCGCAGGCCCCGGACGAAGGGTTTCATTAAAGGCGCTCATTTTTTT
Source organism: Brachyistius frenatus (assembly GCF_029030835.1). NCBI lineage: Eukaryota > Metazoa > Chordata > Actinopteri > Embiotocidae > Brachyistius > Brachyistius frenatus. Next base: position 536,175 of record NW_027210633.1, read on the forward strand.
TTTTTTTTTTTTTTTACTGAACAACCCGGGCGGGAGCGCGCACGCGCACACACTTAACGGAAAGTACCACCGTGGTCCTCGCGCGAGTTAAACGGATGTAATCGATTTTTATTTATTTTTTTATTATTATTTTTTTTAAAACATCATAATTTGTAGCGGCGACGCGTTAAAAGTTACTTTCGGAGTGTTACCGAGAAGCGAGAGTGAAACACGCAGAGTCCATATACGCGTGTTAAGGAGATAAAGGAGAGAGAGAGACAAAGAAAGGAAGGAGGTTAGGTTTTTACATCCAAACGTTAATGGAGTTTCCATTCTTACCGTTTTTGGCATCTTTCCTTTCGTTTACGTCCGACTCAGCTTTTATATAAAGTTATTAAATAAGACGAGCAGTCAGCGGAAAACTTTTTCCCATCAGAACAACGGCAGACGCCTTCCTGTGTCGAGGAAACAAAACGTTACTTTATTGTCTGAATACGAGGAGCTGACTTCAACCCTGCGCTCCCGCGAGTCTGAGGGTTTCTTTTTTTCTTTTTTTTTTTTCTTTCTTTGTTTCGCCTTAAAGTAAAAAAATAAAAAAATAAAAAAAAATGGACCGGAGCTTGATTTCCTGCTAACGGTACCCCTGACTGCAAAACCACACCCAGGCCGATGACAGGACAGCAGCCAGCCCCAGTGAAAGAGAGGACTCAGGCCAGCAGCTGCAGACTCCGCCCGCAGCCAAGCCGCATCATCATGGCTGCTGCTGCTCGCCTCGCCTCCCTCAGCAGCGACAGCGCTGTCTCTCTCTCTCTCTCTCTCTGTCTCTCTCTGTCTCTCTAACAGACACCAGGAGACAACAGCTCGTCTGGCCGGATCCTGCTCGTGTGTGAGGACGCTTTTGACGTGTTAGGAGGATGCAGAAATGTGGGAAGAGGAGCCCCGAGCGGGCCGCAACACATCGACAGCTGTTTAAAGCCTCTCCGTGAGGTGCGAGAGCGTCGTTCCTAAACCCGACACCTATTAGTGAATACAGTTTCCACACAAATTCTTCATTGCAAAATTACAAGTGGGAGACGGAAACCAAATACATAACCTAACTTCACACGGTCTGACCAAACCAAAAAAAAAGTACTTCAAAGGTCTGTGGTGTTCACTTCCAACTTGGATACATATTTACAATCTCTGAATATGTTTCTTTCTTTTTTTCTCTCTCTCCAATGAGATTGTACACTGGTGAAAGAAGTAGAACAATGTAGTCACAGTATCAAAAAGTACTGTTTTCATCCCTCTGACTGATGTATTGTTATATACAGTATGACGTCATTGGATTATTAATTGTGAAGCATCAGCGTGTAAGCATGTAACTGTTGTAGCTGCTGCAGGTGAAGCTATTGTTTGAACTACTTTATATCCAGTTTCATATCCAGGGTCAGCAGATACGGTGGTGTGAAAAAGTGTTTGCCCCCTTGCTGAGTTCTTTTTTTTTTTTTTTTTGCATGTCTGTCACATGTTTCAGATCATCAAACATATTTAAATATTAGTCAAAGATAACACAAGTAAACACAAAATGCAGTTTTTAAATGAAGGTTTTTATTATTAAGGGAGAAAAAAAAAATCCAAACCCACATGGCCCTGTGTGAAAAAGTGTTTGCCCCCTCCTGTTAAAACATAACTTAACTGTGGTTTATCACACCTGAGTTCAATTTCTCCAGCCACACCCAGGCCTGATTACTGACACACCTGTTCTCAATCCAGAAATCACTTAAAGAGGACCTGCCTGACAAAGTGAAGCAGACCAAAAGATCCTCGAAAGCTAGACATCATGCTGAGATCCAAAGAAATTCAGGAACAAATAAGAAAGAAAGTAATTGAGATCTCTGTCTGGAAAAGGTTATAAAGCCATTTCTAAAGCTTTGGGACTCCAGCGAACCACAGTGAGAGCCATTATCCACAAATGGAGAAAACATGGAACAGCGGTGAACCTTCCCAGGAGTGGCCGGCCGACCAAAATTACCCCAAGAGCGCAGCGACGACTCATCCGAGAGGTCACAAAAGACCCCACGACAACATCCAGAGAACTGCAGGCCTCACTTGCCTCAGTTCAGGTCAGTGTTCATGACTCCACCATAAGAAAGAGACTCGGCAGAAATGACCTGCATGGCAGAGTTCCAAGACCAAAACCACCGCTGAGCAAAAAGAACATTAAGACTCGTCTCATTTTGGCCAGAAAACATCTTGATGATCCCCAAGACTTCTGGGAAAATACTCTGTGACTGACGAGACAAAAGTTGAACTTTTTGGAAGGTGTGTGTCCCGTTACATCTGGCATAAAAGTAACACCGCATTTCAGAAAAAGAACATCATACCAACAGTAAAATATGGTGGTGGTGTGATGGTCTGGGGCTGTTTTGCTGCTTCAGGACCTGGAAGACTTGCTGTGATAAATGGAACCATGAATTCTAAGAATAAAAACCTTCATTTAAAAACTGCATTTTGTGTTTACTTGTTATCTTTGACTAATATTTCAATTTGTTTGATGATCTGAAACATTTAATTGTGACAAACATGCAAAAACATAAGAAATCAGGAAGGGAGCAAACACTTTTTCACACCACTGTACATGTGATGGGTCGCCAGATGATTATTAGAAAAGGAAACAAAAAAAAGTTCAGTTCCACAAATCTGTTTTCAGGGTTTTTCCCTCTAATCTTGCATTTTTTTTTTTGTGAGATATTGATCCTTTGAACATTTATTAATATAAAGCCATGTGAGAAGTTTAAAGGGGAAAATCACTATTTGGTGGAGCTGTTGACATCTTATAGACATTTGAAATGTGACTAACTTCACACTGATTTCTGTAAAAGCATCAAATGGAAACACTCACGTAAAGTACAAGTACCTCAAAACTGTCTTTGTATCCTTTTTGTTTCAGACATGAATGAAGTGAGTGAGTCTCCGAAGGATATCCTGCAAAGATACTGCACCTCCAGATAAAGATACACGGAGTCATGCGTGTAAAAGGACTTTAACTGTGAGGTGACAAAATCACATTTTTACATCTGTAAAGTGACCACAAACTGGCCGTCAGTTCATGACCCACCATTGCAGTTGGAGCCTTGTACCGCTCACTGATATTCAGCTGGTATTCAGCTTGTACAGCCAATGATGAAGCAGAAATAATACTTCAGTTTCATCACACTAATAACCTTTTAATGATATGTCACATTATTTTATTGAACTCCCCGTACGTCATACCAAGCAGGAAAGGAGCAACATAATGTAATGGGGTGGAGACCGTTAATGTGGTTAATGGAACAATGGCAAACATACAAACTCTGCTCCGTAAAGCTTGCAGCTGAATTATGATGTGCTGACCATGGCAGTAGAGAGCGATGCGTTGTTTAAGGTGTTTTCATGGTTATCAAACTGCTCTGTGACCTCTTCTGTCTCTTAGAGGGGTCGATCTCTTCCGAGAAACAGAAATGCCTCCGTAAAGGGACAGCCCAGATCATCCTCAAGAGCTTTATGTTGACTGGGATTTCTCATGCTGTCAGAGGATCAGCTGGCCTAAAAATGTGTCACAAAACGTTTCATCAGCATAACAGAGAGTCCAGCCTGCTTCATCATGACAGACTATACCTCATGCCTACTTTTCCTGTGTACTTTTTTTTGTTTCCTGTTTTTAGCTTCAGTTTTTGTCCGATTATGGCTTCCAACAAGCATATTAGCTGTATTTCCTACTTTAAACTGCAATTCCCATTCAAAATCTATGCAAAACAAGAGTGCAATGCTGTAAGTATACGCCTGCAAGCCGAAATGACGACAGCATTCGAGTTTTATGCTTTAAAAGTAAAACGAAAACAACAATGACTACAGTACATAAAGAAGTCCCCAGAGACTTGAGTGGTGCTGTAATATTCCCAGCGAGAGCGCAGCACAGGAGACGTCACTGCATTTATATATTTATATATCATTCCTGCTCTCCGAGGATAAGATGACCTCCCACAGTCTCAACCCGCTGAATCAGCTGCACGCAGCAGTCACATCAAGGGCAAGATGCTGTGTCAAAATCCAGGCCGACACTGACCAGACCTGTAGAACTGTGTCGTGATCTCTCCGATGGCCAACGAGAGCAGACGTGTCCGATCCCTGGCAATTTACTGTAAGTGCTGTAAAAACAAAACTGTTGGAACTCAACATTTCCCTTTGGAGTGAAAGTATTGCTTCAATAAACTAATTCCAATGACAATTTGGAAATTTAAGCTTCTAATAATTTTTCAATATACATGTAGTTTGTCACATGTTCATATTTCTGCAAAGGGAACCAAACAAAGGAACATTTTGAGGGATAAATATTTAAAAAGGCGATTTGGTTGCAGTATAGATGTGCAATTACTGTTCAAACTTGCTTCCCCACAGTACCATAGCATTACAAGACTACTATATTTCTATTGCTAATATTAACACTAATTTTCTCACCGAAACTGTAACAGCCCTGAGAGCAGTTGTAAAAAAAACAAAAAACTTCTGACTTGTACACGTCTTCATGCGTTTTATTATTTTCTTGAAAGGGGAATATTTTAGGTCCTTTGTTAGAACTTAGCCCGGGACAACAGATTCTTAGCCACAATCGGCTCTTATTCATTTTCCTGTGCCGCTTGTAAAAGCAGTTCATGTATTCATGACACAAGCATTTTGCTATTGCACCATCCTACCAGCAGATAGCGTGCGTGTGCCGTGTAACCTGTTCATAATCAGAGTGGTTGAAAGCATTAGGTACGGAAGAAACAATGCATCAGCAGGGCCTGGCTTAATTATCAAGGGGTACGAGTGTCATGGAATTCCTCATTGATTCACACGTCTTCTATTATTATTTCAAACAACCTGTGTGAAAACATTTTGACTGGAAATCCACAAAAATAGATCCGTGCCATATAAGGGGTAAAAAGGTCACGACCTTGACGGCGTATTGGCCGACATTTGCACCTTTTCGTGATGTGTGACTCCGTGCGATAGAACCGAGTTTACTTGGTTCCCTTTGTACCCTTTAAATCATCATGGCATTGCCACGCCATTACCGAACCAAAAATAAGACATGACATTCATTGGCTGGATTGTTGGCTTCACCCTCCTCTAACGGACAATGGAGACTATTTTCAATGGACAATTATTTGCGACCATCTATTCAGCTGTCATAGAAAAGACATGACGTTATTATAGTGGTATGACTATAATTTAAAAAGAATTTATTCATTGTTGAATAAGTGGAACATAAATCCCAGAACCTGTAACATACTGCGCACACCAGAGGATGACGGGTAAACATTATAGTCAGTATACCGAGGATTTTCTTTCCTTTCTTCACCTCAGATAGCGTAGCAAAGTTTAATGTGTTCGTTTACTTACCTCCCACAGAACACGTCATTAATCGAGTCGCTAATTAAAAAGGATAAAACACAGTTTGAACAGAATTTTGCTTTATTTATGCAGAGAAACACAGTTTGTCATTAAGACTTACATTTTGTTTGAGCCCACAGACCCAAATAGTCTATTTTTTTTTTTTTTTAATATATTTTGGTCTATAAAAGCAATGCTTTCCAGTCAGTGTGAAATACAATACTGCAGATCATCACAACACACACACACACACACAAAAAACTTGCTTTATATTTCCCTTTGTACATTTCAGACCCGGTGGTCTATTGGAACAGGATACCTACACTTCAGAAAGGTGACCACTGCATTCCTCAGTCTTAGAAAACAACCAAGTCGGTGATTTAAAATGTTTCTGTGACTTAACCTGAGTATTACACTGTATGCTGTATATGTACAGTCATGTTTAAATGTGTGTGCCTCGTGTCGCGGCATTTCATACACCGGCAGTGGTGGCACAACCCACACGCCGCCAAGGGCTTCACAACTGTCTGAACCACTTCTCATAACGGGTATGTAATGTGTCCACATCAAAAATCACTTTGGTCTTGATCTTAGCCAACAACAGATTCTGAACTTAAGGAAATATAATTTTGACGATATCAGTCTTAACATCTTGAAAATTGTGCTAATCTAATACAAACTGGCCTCAGATAGCAAAATTATTGAATTACAACTGGTGAATAAGGAAAAGAAATCACAATTCAACAAACCACTGCTCTTGTCAACATGGAGGGTTAGTCATGAAATCAACCGTCAAACACTCCCAAGAAATTCCAGTTTTAAAAAGCATCTGTATCTTGGAAGTGCAACAAACATCAAACCCAAATCACAAGTGAAATCTGGCAGTCAGTATGAAACTGATGTCTGCGTCCAAGCGATTATGTGGCTGGCATGTGGTGACATCATCTGACACCTCGTGATCAGACAACGATACACTCTGATTTCTGTATCATGCTATTAACCGTTTTAAAGTGCCAGGGTGAGCTCTGATTTGTGTTTTGAGTGAAGTTACTCTGAGTTTACAGTGTGTGGAAAAGAAATCCTCTGTCCTCGGAAATATAGAATTCATTGCTTGACAACCCGCGAGCTGAGTCACAAGAAATCATTTTTGACAAAGCCACCCAACAATAACTTTGGCATGTTTTATTAGGCAAAATATACTCAAAAATATGGAGATTCCCATGAAAATAGCGTAAAGCAGATATGTCAGCTCAGAGGAACTAGATGCACTTTAACCGATGTGCAGGGGTTACAACACAGAAATTATCTGAAGTATCTGAACAACTTAAGTAACTGTTACATTTACAGATCGCTTTATTTATATATATATATGTACATGTGTATCATATATACACACATACATGTATATACACATACACATACATACATACATGTATATATATATATATATACACACACACACATATATACATATATGCACGCATATATATACACACATCCATATATACACACATATATATATACATCCATATATACACATATATATACATATATACATACACACACATATATATATATATATATATACACATATATACATATACACACAAACGTGTGACTATGTACAGAGGGGACATGATGCTTACTGCTGTACACAGGGTATCTGTGCACTTTTAGGTAGCACGTAAATGTCCCTGTAAATTAACTACTGTACCTAGTAAGAATTAGTACATACCAATGGGCTACTCCCAGTGACACACAGTGTCACAAACATTATGGCATTGATTTTTTACCCCCCCACCCCCTTTATTTAAATAAAACTATCTTCATATTATACATTTCATATTTTGTTACATTCAAGGTATAGATACAATTTGTATCAACAAGCAAAAGTCAATTCTAGACATTTGTGGCTTAGTTGTTTGCGACACTTAAAAAGGGAGGGAGGGGACTACGATCCACCGTTCTGGCCTCTATAGTTTAACCTTCTGGCAAAGCAGTAAAATACTGGATAGGTAATTCGCTCCAAAATACTTTTCTTTTGGAGTAATAATAAGGGTTTTATTTTGGTTCTGGAAGTAGTCTATCGCCCCGCGAAAAGACTGTCCTTTTAGAAGCCGTCTTAGAAATGGGGACAAACTTTAAAATATTTCCCAATAAGGAAAGCCACGATAAACAAAATGCCACGTCCCTACGTTTACTGTATCCTCCCTTGTGTTCGTGTGGGGGAAAGTGCTCATGAGTGCATTTTATCTAATGACACAAAGGTGAAAGCAATGTGGTAGTGTGCCAGAAATAGTAACACACCCGCTTGTATTCAAAATCAGCAGTTCAGCTTCTGTTGTGTGCATGTCTTCATGAATAAACTGGACTTCAAGGACAATATAATGAAGCCTCTCCAAGTTTTAATGTGCTGTTAATCGCTGCCAATGTAGAGATAGTTTATTTTGTCCCACACAGCCATGAATGTCTGTGAACATCACCCAGTGATTTACCCATTAATGGAGAAAATAATATTTCTACAAGTAATACAACACAATATAACAAACCATTTTTATTTTGGTAATTTGTAAGTAAGTTGTGGCTTCCATTACAGTTACTGATTACTTAACAGTTCATCAGGGCAACGGACTACTCCAGTCCAAGAGGGATTTTATTATCACTAAGAAACACACACACATTAGAGTCAAAACACTCATTGTCTAAATTTTGGTCTTTTAAATCAAGAACCATGTTGATTTTTGTGATTTTAGAGCTTTAGAGTTTTTGCCCTGGAATCCATGACAATTCAACTATCTCAGGGGGGAAGACAAAAGGACGGCACGCAAACTTTTAGCCAAATGCCAGAAACAACCTTGACAGCAGCCTTGCAATCTGATTGTTTCACATGAAGAAACATTTAGGCAGTTTGTTTCACCTTCTCATGAACAGACAGCCGGCCTCAAGTGGCCTCGTCTTTGTTCATGAAAAAACAAAGTCAGCAAAGCCCAAAAACTCATTTGGGCAAAACACATTCAACAGTTGTTGTTTTTTTTTCTTTATGTCTGTTCATATACCACGGTTGTACTTAAACATTATAAAGAAATATATATTTTTAAAGCACCACCAATGAGACAAAGTCAGGCTCACACAATTAGCCCCGTTAAAGAGTAATACCACTTGGTTTAAAAATTCTCATACAAATCTTCTTTATAATAATCAACACTTTCCTAAACTAAATGACAAATATATATACGGCTCTGTGATGTCATCAAAACACTGTCTGATGCCGCTTCCTTTACTACAAGTGAAAACTTTCTTGACTTTAAGCTCAACATTACGTTGTTTTTAATCATTTACTAAGATAATAAAATGCCCAAACAATAAGTTCTTCCCTAAAGCATTTCTGTTATTGACCTCACAATGAAGTCCTAGACATTAAGGGAAAAACTCATGTGACGCTATACTCCAAATTTGTAATGCACAATCAGGCAATTTAATAGCAGGCCTAGGGGTACCAGTTCATTCCTGAATCCTGAAAATAAGTGGCATTTCCCTTTAATTGCACTCAAAGCATGGTCCTGCCTAAGGGTTGGCTTTATGTGGTACAACTTCTGTGCAACTGTAGGCTGAGTGTTTCATGCAGCACTTTGTGGGAGAAGATAAAAGGCAAGTGATCATTAAAATCAAGAAAGTTAATGCTGCTAGGAGCATGAATCAGTAACCATTCGGTAATCAGGTCAGGGAATACTGCAAGTGATGGGTTGAACTTGATGACCTGGGGGCCATGGTTAGTATCCAATATTAACATCCTTAGGCCCACGAATGGGAAGATGTAAAGGTCACTGGTTCAAAACTTGCCAGATAATTGGCATGTTGTGAAAAAAAATGGGAAATCAAATAGTTTTTTTTAGGTCGTTAGTTGGTGTTCGTCTTTGGCTACATGGACACGCGACATTATTTCATCTGACTGAGGTTGCGCCACATAAACCCACCCTGTTAGCTCTCTGTTGCAGATCTCAAGGTGCATTAAAGAGGATATACACTAAAAATACGAAGTTTTCCAATGCAATCTCCATGTTTCAACTGTACGTAACTAATTTTAACATACTACATGTTACATGTAGGATTTTCACAAAATATAATGACTACGAGAGCAGAATACAGTCGTGCCAGTAACCACTGGTTTTTGGCAGGAAAAAAAGACTTGAAATTAGAAAACTAAAAGCATCCTGAGAGCAATGTGCTGCAAGGCACAGCTGAACCCATCCATGATCCTTGGAGACCGGCTGCTGCATGTATGCGTATTGCACACCTTGTATTTCAGCAGTCTGGCCTCCCATAAAAAGCCATTCAGGAAATCTCATCACCATCATGCTTTCTAGCATTCACTTAAACTTATTTCTTTATACAGTTTTTGAAACCTAATACTCTACAAGATATCACAATATATAACTCACTACCAGGCCTAACTGTTACAGCCAGATTCTAATAGTTATCTGAGGAATGTAACTTTAGGTAAATATTCAGTCTGTTGCAGAATTCCTTGTGCAAACATTGAACTGCGATGGTAAATGCGGTTTCCATCTCTAAAAGGAAATTTCTACAACTTGTCCATACTTAAGTCACACCACGGCCGCGGGGGAAAAAAGGATTTCTCAAAGGTTTCACCACATTTACATGCACATAAGAAACCAGGTAACTGTCAGAAATCGAATTAAGGCATGAAAGTAGATGACTTGTTTAGATGCACTGCAATACTCGGATTTCTTTAAAACCACAGTTTAGACAGAAAGCAAATTTCTAGCACACTTTTATTCAACTTTGCCATATTATAAGTGTATCTAATAGGGTATATGAGAAAGTTGGTGAGTGAAAGGGCACTGGCACGTTAACATTTTTGGATTGGCGCATTTGGATTGATGGTAATGTGAAGGGATGGGCTCTAATATGTGATTCTGGGTTTCAATTCACCAAATTCCTCGGTGCTGGATCAGACTCGGACAATTTAATAAACCATGTATTTTCATAATAGAGAAATCAATGGGTTTGTTTATTACAGACAGGATTTTAGATGCAAGAACATTGCCTATCAGCTAGATTACGACCACAGTGATGATGCCTTCCCTGTCCTGGATCTCCGTCATGTACATTAGCATTTAACACCTTTAACTGATGAAGAAAACTAGGTTTGCCACATAAGGGTCAGGAATCAGGTCACTAGCAAAAGCTGGTTATCATGAGACTACTTAAGTGCATGTAAAAGTAGTCTGAAACTAAATTAACCTGCGCCTGAAGACAAACTGCTCTGACAACACGAAGGAGTCCATTAGAGCTACTGTTTGAAACAAAGATACTTTGAATATTTTCACATTGAAAAGAATCAGCACAACAGATCTGACAAATATATAAATAGGAAAATCCCGGATGTAACATCCAGTAAAATCAGAAAGCTAACTATACAGTACACCATAGGAAATTATCCAAACACAGATGTTACTTGTACTATAATCCAATTGATCCTGTGAACCAAAATGTAAAGTGATATCGAATACTGACACTATATAAATTCTGTCTTTTTTGGCATTATTTAGCAGCTTATAAATGACTTTGAAATAATGGCTTTTGTGTGATTATATGTACATAAATATGCGCACATGTATACAAGTCAAATCTATCTTTTGGCTTGCTTTGTGCACTGTCAAATTCTACCAAAATAGTAGCTTTGTTAAGTGAGGCTGAGAAAATATATCTCTTTAGATACTGAGATAGTGCTTTACATTTGAAAGTAGGAGGCTTCAATGACAAGAGACTTTCACTGAAACCAATCAGACAATGACTAAAGCGTGAGGTCATTCAGATATAAGGCCATAAAATGTCATAGTTCATGCTGTGAGGTATATACCTACCTCCCTTTATCTTCAAAATAAAATGCACAAACCCCCCCACCCCCCCCCAAAAAAAAATCACAAGAATTATTTACAGCAGAGGCAGACCTAAGCAAGGTTATTTTTAGTTCCACTGCACCAGAAACACTTTAGATGCCTTTCATAACACATTCACAGGGCCTGAACAAGATCTTCATAAAAGCTACATGCTGGACCAATGTTGATGTGTTCTCATGGCAGATGTGTAATAAGGCAAATGTGGGAGAGATAGCTGAGGGATTAGCGCCTATCTGACTGTGTTGCCATGCAGCTAACTGGTTTATTGATCCACTTAGTTCACATCGACTCACACGGGTTCAATATTACTTTAGCCAGCTAGATTGATCGGAATTAGCTTAGGGTTCAGGTTAGGCTCAAATTACGATGGGTAACCAGTTGGTGTGATAAATACGGAACCCACCGGTGATCGATGTTAAATAAATACACTGTGAAATAATTGAATAAATTGTAAAATAGAAAGAGTAAAACCAAAATTCTCTCATGAGGAATGTTGTTTATTTCATTCTTCTTATTGTACTAACAGGTTTTTAATTAAAACAAAATTAAACTTATTGTTTTAATGTCATATTTCATTTCATAATGATACTTTATTTCCCAGTTTTCACTTTTCCTCACAGCGACGTTCAGTCAACCTGAAGCTCACGAGCTTACCAACTGCTAGCAAATTTAGCCAGTTTGCATCTGTTAGGTTAAGTAGATTATTATTAGCTAGAGCAACAACAAAGCCAGATGTATAAAAAACAGACTACTGCCAAGTAGAAAAAAAAAAACATGGTGCACAGCAACTTCCTTTCTTTAGCTTTTAAGTCTCATCTTAACAAGAATGCTGATGCTGATATTATGTAGCTCCTCTTGGCTTAAATAACAAGACTGTATTTTTGCTCCTCTTAAAAGTGTTTTCCTCTTTAGAGGTAACTCTAAAGATGTTCTCGAGTAATTAACAAACTAGTATGAGCTGCTGGTAGAAGTGCTCTCGTCACTTTGGTCCTGAGTAATAAACCATGCTCACAACCCTGCGTGGCAAATTAGCCGGCTCGGTAGGTAGCTTTAGCAGCCTAGTACATAAATACAAATGGGAGTTTCTTTGTTTGTGCGCTGTTGTTGTTTTTTTTGTTTTTTTTTAAGTGGCAGGTAGATATTTGAGTCTTAATGGCTTTGACATTGTTGCTCTAACTAACAGGATAATTCTAGCAGCAGCTATTGAGTTTGCTCGTTTAAGATTAGCAACAGCACTGTCCTGAAAAGTGAGAGGAAGAAATAAAAAGTGACATAATGAAATGTGACTGGACATATTATATTATATGATTGGGGAAATAACATTGTTTAATAGGGGCAGGCTTTTGGGAAAAAAAAAAAAAAAAAAAAGTCTATTGCGATGAAAATGTATAATGAAAGAGAGGACTGATGAAATAACACTTCCTAAAAATGATTATTATTTCTTACTTTATTAAAAAAAAATATTGTATTAACATATCTTACAAAATAATAATAATAATAATAGGAAAATAATCAGAATTAATTAAAGGGGACATTTTGCAGTTTCATCTTAAATGAACTGTCCTGTGGATCAAATGCTGCTATGCTGCTCCTGCTCAGGAAGTATGAATGTGTTATGAACTAGATTTCTAATAACGTGTTCCCTCATATCAGCTACACCACACTTCATATAAAAACTTCATATATGCTGATTACTTTTATGTCATCTTTGTGATGTAAAATCTGACTGCCAGATCTCCCACCACAGACATTTAAAAATGATTAACTCCTGAGGGCAGATGTTGCACTAGAGCAACATTTAACACGTGCCTTATCTTTGCTATCAAAATCCTTATTTCCCTTATTATAACATCACTGTTTCAATGTTTCAGAAGGTTAATTGCTCAGTGGCAGGACCGCAGTTTTGTAACAATGACAGCGGCGAGTTGTTGTGGGTCTGTCAAATGAGGGTTCTTCTCCATCACTAAGTGGACTATGTACGCAGGAAAGATGTTACAAAGGTTCCTATATGTTTGATACTGGTGGTCTGGGATAACATACCGCTCTTGGTGCTCAGCTGCAGATGGGGTCTCCCATGGCGAGTTCCAGATTTGTTCCATTTTGTCTGGCATGCTGCGGACCATAACCCGCTCGCAACATGGCATCAGGCTGTTACTCAGTGGATACGAATGATATCCAAAGGACTCATTACCACAAGGCAGAGGGTCCCAGCTTGCATGCTGCTCCCGGCACAGTGGAGGTCGCCTCTGTCTCATTGGGTTGCTGTCATATAGCCTCGAATCCGATATGCTGTCCATACGAGTCATACCTAGAGACCGTGTGGGTTGTGAGGACAAAGGTGGGAGGACATTCTGAGTGAGGGGATAGTCTCCAGGACAGCTGGACCTGGCTCCCACTGCAGCATGCTGGATGTGTGGTGCCAGGTGCGACCCAGCCTGCTTCCGGGAGCCTTGCTTGGGCTCCTCTGGTCCGTAACTTTGCACCCTAGTCAGCGCTTCATGACGAAACCCGTGGGAGAAAGCTTGCATCCTACCCTGTGCAGAAGACTGCTGCTGCCCCTTCATGCTCTCCTCGAGGCTACTGTCCACAGAGCTTGGGTACAGGTCCCCGTAAGAGGAGAACGAGTCACTGTTTGAATGGCTGAGGCAGGATTCAGGGCAGTGGCTGGGATTTCTCTGATACACATGCTCGTGCTCCATGCTACAGAAACTGTCGACGTTATGCATGCTGCTCATGCTCATATTTGAAAAATCACTGTGCAGTGAATAATATCCATGGTCGCTAACTGAGTCATACTTTGGGAACTGTTCACTGTATGTGACAGAGGCGCCATGACTATTGGTAACTAAAATAGGAGGATACTGTACACTCGACATGTGCTCCAGAGAACTGTGAGAGAACTGCAAAGAACCTGGCACTGGGCTGCTGGCTGATCGTGTGTTCAAGGCTCCAGCTGCGTGGCTCTTGGCAGGCTGCATGGTGGGCACACTGAGAGCAGACACGAGGGAAGGCACTGAATTTGTCTCAGACTTCCTCACAACGGACAGTGCCTCTGGAAGTTCACAGGCCACGGAGCGAATGCTGGGGTCCGACTGACGTTTGGGTGCCACGCGTTTGGCCTCAGAGTTGCTGTCCCCCTTTACCATCGCTGGACCAATACCATATTTAGCCAAAGCCCCCTCGCTCATTGTTTTCACCGCAGACAGTTTGGCAAAGGCCCGGAGTTCATCAGCCACCGACCGCTGTGGCTGGTTGACACGCTCCGGATGATAGTACTTGCACTTATGTCCGTATGTGCACTTTTTCCCTTTATCAGAGAAAGAGTACATCGTGTCAAGAAAATGAAACACTTAACTCATTCTGAGAGAAAAAGAAACATTTTTCAGGGAACTTACCATAGGGGCAAGGTTGTTTTTTGTGTTCGGGAACAACAGGCCGCTTGCGGAGAAAATTTTCTAAGCTCGGCCCATGTCTTCCCAACGGATCATCAGGTGGCATAAATCTGTTACAAATAGTCATACAAAAATATTCAGGATTAAATGTTAACATAATCTTTCCATCAGAAAGTGTCGTAGCCACAAAAATAAATTAATAACTGGTATTCCTCAATTTTCTGATAATCAAAGATTGTAAAATACTTGTTAAAAAGCATTTTTTATAACTATTTATAACACTAACCAACATGTACATAAATATACTTTATTGTGAATGAGATAGCTTATTTCTAAGTAGGACCATTTCTGCAAAATCCACAGCTACCCTCACGGGGTAAAACAGTCCTGGAGAGCATTTCACAGAGTTTGAGTGCTAGAAAGAAAAAAAGAAAAAAGAAGCATCGTAGTTTCTTACTTGTCATTGACAAACGAGTACATTAGGAGACGCTCCTCTATAAACTTCTTCCACTCTGGCTTCTCGTTTTGTAAGTCCCTGTAGTTGTCATTCGACACAATAATTCCATCAGAATCATAAGCCAGCTTCACTATGAAGCGATCATCATAGCACACCACTCTCCTGCCTTGGACCCTCCGAGATGGGGTGAAAACCAGGATCTTCTCTTTCTCCAGCCTGCGCAATATTTCTTGATCTGAAAGAGAAATACTGAGTGAGTTTTAATGTTGATAAAGAGTTTATTATAATTCCATCTAAAACAGGCATTTATATCATTACATATTTTGTATGGTATTTTAACTGCCTGTCAGCCAGTTTTGATAATATTTGGAACTCCTGTTTTCCACTGGCCACGCGTCCACAACGTGGCGTCTGCGAGCCGGTTATATTTATTGTTATTTCCTACTTTGTTGTGCTGTAGCCTACAAACGAAGTCAATACAGTTAGCTCGTTTTTTTTTGTTTTTTTTGTTAAGAATATACTCACAATTGTTGCCTGTAACCAGGAGGAAAATGCATTTCTTATCCTGTTGGAAAGACCAGGGGGCTAGATGTTGATGTAGTGATGTAACATACCATCAGGAGTCTGCACAGTTCTATTTCAAACACTGACCGGATGCTTTTTTCCATTTCTCTGTCTGACTTCCTGCCCAGACTCCATTACATCTGCTCTGTGCAACCTCGACGTCTGGTGAAATCACAAGCATCGAACGGCCTAAAGCCTAAAGTAATGTAAATGCACAGCAACTGCCTAAAAATAGCCTTAATACCTGTGATGAGGGCGTCAGGCCTCGACTGCTCCTTTCTCCAGGCTGGGACAAACACAGTGATGTCCTTGTGTCCTTTCTCCAGAAACCATTCAACAGCAAGTTGGATGCCACGGCAAGAAAATACCTCTTTGTTTCCATGGCTGAGAAACAAAACAATAATAGTATCAGGTCTACTTAAGCCTCATGGAACAAACTCCATTAAAACAAAGAAGTACACAGACCTATTAAGTGTGAGTGTATGTTCATGAGTCTCTCACCTCATTGCCACATTTGAGCCATCAATGACGATGGGCCTGAGGTTATCAAAGGTATCCACTGGTTCATCTTCCACCGACACCTCCGGACTAACAGTCTCTTTAACACAGGGGGACCGTGATATCGACGTGGCCGCACTGCTGCAAGGCTGACTTTCAGGCTCTACTTTGTTCCCAAGCCGCACTAACTCGGCAAGAACGTCGTTAATAAGTGCAGCGGCCCCCAACTTGTTGAGCACAGTCTCCACCTGCTCCCCCGAATAGCCCAACTTCAGAGCAAACTCCATCTTGGTCTGGTACTCTCTCTCACTGGCAGGCTTGATCCCTGGTACTGTGCTGGCCTCATCCTCACGAACATCTTGCACAGTGCTACTCTGGGAGAAACTGGGCCGGTCAAGGCATGGAGAGCGACAGAGCTGTCGGTGGGGTTTCGTGACAGCCAAGGGCTCCCTCTTCTTACAGCTACTGTTCACCTGGACCTTCTGGTGTTGCTGCTCTTCCGATTCGCTCTCTGAGCTGCTTCCATCCTCAGACTCGTCAGTGGCATGCTGGGCCTCGCTTGAGTCAATGTTCTTCTCCCTGCATGGGCGTTTTTCCATTTTGAGCTTCTCCACCATGGACCATGCTGTCATCACGTTCGTCTTGACACCTCAGATTGCCGCCCCATGCTTCCTCACCTCCACCGCAACCAGGGAATCATACTCGGTGTTGGACTTCAGCACTACAGGCTCTTTGCGTAGGGCCAAAGTAATTCGGTCTCCCCAATGAGAGCAGGCAAAATTAAATTACCTAATCCTGTTAGGGAGCAAAAACACAAATGTCAGTATCAATTAGTATTATTCTGCCAAACCTTTACTTAACCTCACAATAAACCATTCGCGTACATTTTCTGGTGTTCATGTATTTCTTACATTCAAAAGTCTGCTTAGAAAAGCAGTTGAACATGTAGCAAGATAACGGAGTATATTAGAGTGATGCATCCCTGTACAAATACCTGTGAATTCAGAGGTTTGTTTAACGTGCTTCAGAGTCTTCTGCTCCCTCGTCTCCCCACCCTCCCACCCGCAATTGTGGTAGATCAGTATCTTCTCCACTTGCGAGAAACACTGCTATCTGGGGCAAGCCACAAAGTCATTCCGGCAAATGGAACGCATTAGTCACCAGCCCAAACCGCTGACGGTGTTTTGGTGTTTGCAGTTCACGAACTCCCAAATTAATCAGGTCTAGTCTTTTGTTTAGCCAGCTTTGTTTTTAAGTGAAACTGTTTGGTTGAAAAGTGCAACTTCTGCCAAGACCAACAACACTTTTTGTGTCCCTCCTGTTGCACCTACAAACCTTTGATTGATAACAATTCACAACCGATGAAGTGCTTCAAGCTGTAACGAACTGCAGCAAAGCATCTACAGCCGTGTTCAATTTGTAAACGCGTTTGCTCTGTTGTTGGTATGAAACATACAATACCAACAAACCTGTGCAGAATTGTGTACATTTACTAATGGTAGATGTTACAGCAATATGACATAACACACAAATCACATTTCTTCCAACTAACCAAATACATACACACGTTCAAATAACCAACAACAAAAAAAGCACGGTCACTGATTTCCTCCCGCTTGCAGGTACAATGTGGAAAATTAACCCGACCGGTACTGGATTTCTGGGGCTGATCTCAATATTGATATTAGGAAATAAAAAAATTCTGATATTAATACCGCAACTGACATGTGGTCAAACCCTTGTGATAAAGATATGTAATGGATGCAGGATATTTGACAGTATAACGATAATTTAGACTGTCCAAAATGACATCAGTGCATTGAAATGGTGAAGTTCAATGGGAATATAATAATTATATAAAACTATGAATAAGAAAAGCACACAAGTAGAACAGTTAACCCCCCAAAAAAATTAACACCAAGGATATTTTTTGGTATTCTGTGAAAAAAAAAAAAAAAAAAAAAAAAAAGTTTTATCTGACTATGTATACACTGATACTGATATATCTGTGATAGACTGATATCGGCTGATAAAATTAGCCTACCAATGGTTAAAAAAAAATATATAACAGACCACAAAGTCTTTACACTATTTTCCTGTCTCTCACACTTACTGGTTTTGAAATCAAAATCACAGTCTTCTGGCACCAAATGTGTTAATGTACTGCAGAATAAGCCTCGTGACTATGAGAACAAAAGCCTTACTGGTCTCGCAAGCAGCATTTGAGCCAGACACACATGGGGTGAGTACACGAGTTAACATAACCTGAGACAAAGTGTGGGCTGAACAGTATATCCCTGCGCCTCCAGCCCTCTGACAGACAATCTGAACTGAACAGAAATCCAGAGAGACCGACGCCGTTTTATGTTAAAGCACTGCAGGGCTTCAGGGGAGCCTGCGGTACAAACCATGCAACGCCTTTACACAAGGATATTGATAATCCAAATCATGTCTATAGCGGGCGCATTAATGAGCAGACTACACTTTCCCCCAGTCTTGCAGAGAGTGGAATACAGCCTGCTTCGAGCTTCAAGAGGCACAGCCCATGATGTGCGTTGCTTAGCAACACAGCCTTGTCATCAGCTAACTCCTTTTTACCAGTCACGACTAACACAAACACAGCTCATCATCTCTCTTCATGCAGCCAGTAAATGCAGAACACTTACAGCTACACTACAACTCTACACCAAAACTCTTGAGGCAGCACATTTTATAAAAGAAAAAAAATTACATTATTTAGATCTGTCAGTGTTGACTGTTGAAGAAAAAATAAGAAAGGCCAATCTGGATTCCAGTATACGCGTGTTTTAACATGAAACTTGTCTGACTTTCAGCATTGTTTTATATCATTGGCAATCTACAGGCACTGATAATCATGGAAGACACAAGGTTGATCGATATTTTGAAGGTCAATCTAATGGCTCATGTTTTGTGTGGGCTCCCAGGATCAGTGGGCCACACTCTCACAACAGATCACAACTTGTCTGACGGCAATAGAGGACAAAGTAAGGTTTGAATATTCAAACAAATAGCTGAAGAGGGAGTGATGTTGAGACACTGTTGTGGAACTTCTAGGATTAGTGACAGACGCGGTACAAAAGCTCACACAACCCACTGCCATTTAAGATATTTTACTACTACATCAATACATGTTTAAAGGAGCAGAGCTCTTTCAATCCTTTCCCTTCCACCTCCAGATTCACAGCTTCGTCTCAGCAAGGCCTCCGGACTTTCTCTGCATACGCACAGGCTCGTGTAGACCTGTTTCATAGCAACAAGTGAAGCAGGCCTGTGAAGCCATCTTTTACATCGCTGACCCTACATAGTATCCAGCATTAGGCAGGGCTTAACTACAATATAGTCAGTTGTTGTTCCATATTTTACTCGGGTAGTTATATATGTTAAAGTCAAGACTGCCAAATTTTCAGTATGCAAACCACCAGAGTAAGAAAATGACCCAGGACGTGTAATGGTAGCTGTGGTATTTACAAAGGCAAAACATTTGAGTTTGATCTTTCACTTCCTGTTTTTCCATCTAAACACCAGGTGTGAAAACACAAACAGAACAACCAGTCTCCAGTACAATGCATCAAGGTAGCTGTAAAATATGCGTTCAGCCATTAGTCTATGTGAAGACTATCTGGGACACAAAGCGTACATTTTAGTCATGAATATGGTTCCACATAAACAAGGGAAAGTCTTCATAAAACGTCATTAAGGGCACAGAACCAAGAAAAATGTGACCTATTTTTCTTATTGACGTTGATCAGATGATATCTATGCTCCCGTCATCTGACTCATTAGACTGGTGACATCTCTGCCGCCACAGTGTGAAGATTAAATGTTGGCTGATAATTATTACACTACTGCTTAGGAGGGTTTGTTCACTAGTCATCTTACACACCAAACAAAAGGTCACTAAACAGCAATACTTTTTACATGATCCTATTCCAGTGTGTTAAGGCAACACTTCAAAACAAAAGACAGCTGCTTGTCATTGATAAAAGCTGAATTTCTTAATCGTATCGACTAACTTTCAATACATTGCGTATGCTTCATGATGTTTTAGCTGACCGAAACCTGCGGTGTAAGTATCACATTTCTGGCATGCCATGGTCACAGTCAGGCAAGCAGGAAGGAAGGTATCGCATCCGAGTCTTATCGTTCACATTTCTCTTTAAATCACAAATGTGAACAGTGAAGTCCCACTTCTTCAGACTCGCACGCAATCTGGATCATTAGCTCACATCTCGAGTACAGAAAAGGAAGCTGCAACTACTCCACCAATGTGTGTAAATTAATCAATACATATATATATATAATAAAAACATGAATGTAACCCTGGGCAACAACTTGCTTTAAACTTTAAGACACAACTCTCCTCCTTATCTCCAAGTTTACTAACTTCGCAAGAAGTTCGAACCAACTTTGCTCCATTGATGCGAGATCTTAGTTTCATTTTTTTTTTTCCGGTATGTTTGGTGATTTATTTATTTATTCATTTTTACACTGACGTGGACTGAACTTTTAGAGACTTACGCAGTTAATCATGTGTTAAAAGACTGTAACTAGAAGTATTTCAAAGTAAAAATCTGATGAAACTATCACTTGACAGTGAGGATATAACTGAGGATTCAGACAGTTGTTGTTGTTGTTTGTTTTTCTCTTAATAGGAAGCCAACAACATAATTGTGCAATGCACATTAAATCCAAACACCCAATGACAGTGTGACAGTGACCCTCCCGGACCTGCTGGATAAACTTTGATGGACCCTGTTGTTGCATCCATTCAGATAACAAGTTGACACGTCAATCAAAAAAAAAACACATAATAATAATAATAATAATAAAACCCTGAAGTGCTTCGATATCTTTAGCAACAGCAATCACGAGTCGAGAGGGATGAAAAGGGAGGAAAGGGTCAACAATATGACAATACGAGACGTCGCATACTCACAAACCACTTCCCCGAGCAGCGGTGTGACATGACCGCCTCACACGACGTCACCTTCGGGGCTGAATTTGATCAGAGAGCCGCTTTGAGACCTCCGGCCCCCCCCTCCCTCCCCCCCTCCCTGTACGGGCTAGCGAGCTAGTCCAACATTATTGAGGAGAGTCAACATTTTCAGTGACATAAAACTAAACCGGTTGATCGAGTCAAGTCGACGGACCGGAGAGCTGTAAGATAGACCGCTAAAATCACCGAGCTGACGGCAGCAGCCCCGCTAGCACACAGCGGCATCACAGGCTCCCTTCAACGACCTGGTTGCTAACGGCAGCTAGCTCCGGTAGCCGAGCGCGTGCTAACAAATTATTTTTTTTCCCGGAATAAAAAACCAGTAACTTGAGCTGAAGTTGACGTCCGTTTAAAGATCCAGACGTCACCATCCTCTACATATTCTGCACATATATATATATATATGTGTGTGTGTGTCTGTCTCCGCTGACTTGAAGCGGTGCTCCTCTCACCTTGTTGCTGTCATCCTCCTCCTCTCGCCTGTAACACTTGTTTCGCTGCCATCGGCGCTGTCGCAGTTTGGTCCGAGTTTCCAGAAAGCGCGACGGAAACTAGTAAAACCTCAAACTGTGAAAAGACACCGGGGTCAGAAACAACACCGTCACTAACAGGCGCTTTCATCAACGAGCCTATTTTGTGGTGCCTTTTTTTTTTTTTTTTTTGGTGGTTTATATTGATGGTTTTAATAACTGTTAGTGTGACATATCAATACTGATAAAAAAAAAAATAAAAAAAAAAAAAACATTTCCCAGAGTACCAAACAAGAAAGGACAGATTTTGTCTTTACTGCAGTACATTGATTAAGAATAACTTTATTTGGGACACAAATTGGGATGTAATTTATTATAAACTGTGGTAGTGAAATGTGGGATCACTTTTGGGTCCATTGAGTGACTTGCTCCACACTTCAGAGTATTTCCCATGATGTAGCAGACCAGTCACGAGGTCTTAAAATAAATTATATATATATGGTATGTAAGCGTGCTAGTGATTTTTTTTAAATTGTCTTGTTATTGGGCAGCACAAAACATTTTTCTTGGGTGTTTGGGTGAGCTTGTAACCCTAAACTAACACCGATGTGACGTCAGCATGGCAACAGACCCCTAGATGCTGCAATCAACGTCAGCTCCCCCAGAAATAAGTGAAAGAACAAAGAAAATAGAAAAATATGATGTCTTGTCATGTTTTTATTTTTTTTGTGTAAGGCAGTGTTCTACTCTGACAAAACAGTAACAGATGTTCAAGAGGAATCCCCCTAAATTTAACACGAATGTAACTTTGAACGATAAAACAAATTCCAAATTAAAAAGAATATTGACAATTTGTAATAACCGTTCTGAATACATGTTACAGTGTACAAATAGCTGAGAATATAAATACAAATTCTTTGACATTTTTGTTCATTACGCTATAAAAAACTACATCATCTGACAGCTTAACCTCTGACCGAACAAACAATATATTCACAAGAACATCATACAAGGTGAAAATAACAGTTGATCTTTTGACATATTTCAATTAAAATAAGAAAAAAACGACTTGTTTATTCCACACGCTTACAATAATGCAATTACAGAGTCCATCATTTTAGTAAGAATGATTAAACTTCACAGGTGGCGAGGATGTTGGTAAATGGGACAAAAAAAAGGAAAGAAAACACACAAAAAAGCCCGATTTTGTCAGACCAGAAACAGTAAACTCGTTCTTCTATTTGGTTTCTTCTCCCATATTTTTTTTATTTATTTTTTTTTTTTTAGATATTTTACTGCTTCTAAGCCGTTTCTCTTTCATGTCCTGCGTAGAACATTTTCACACATCGTGTATGTGCGTTTGAAATGTGTTACGCAGATAAAATAACTTTGCCTCGCAAAGCTATCTAGAGTATGTAAATAAAAATGTCAGATGAAGTTAAGATGCAAGAACTATCAGTCCATCTGTACATTTTCCTATGTTGCTCGTCCTGTTCTGGGTTGAGGGGAAGAGCCGTTTCATGTTTCTAGATGAAGGCAAAAAATAGTAACAGCTTCATGCATTTCAGATATGAAGGCGTCAAGAGACATGTTTGATATTATGAATTGAGGTTGGGTTTTTTTCCCCCTCCATCTCGGAGTTGTTTTCCGTTTGTTGTTTTCTTGAACCAACCTGGCCTGAAATTCGTTAAATACAATAAAACATTTACAAACACGTAATCTGAGCATCATGACAGGCTAACATAAAAACTACTGGAGCAGAGAGAGGCTGTGAGAAAGCTGTAAGCACAAACATGAGCCGGCATTTAAAGCGTAAGCGTTCGTGTGTTTAGAGGCAAATGGCAAAGTAAGCGAGACTTGGTTAGCGCTGTTTGTCTGTACAATGGAGACCAGCCTGATGAATACACACTGAACAGAGCGTGGCATTACTGCTGAGCCCTGATGACCGAGGCGACGGGCGTGTGTTATAAACATTCTGGTAAAACTCAGCAGCTTAATGAGATGAACCTGTGAGCGTTTCCAATGCAAGTGATACAATGACTCCCTTAAACACCTTCAGTGGACTAACGTCTGTGTAACCTGTGAGAAGTGAGCAACTGCTACTGTGCAAATGCAGAAAAATCGGACTCTCGAGCGTTGCACTCCGTCACACAAGCCACGTTTCGGAATCGTTTCAAAACTCAGCTACACTTCCTGTCGATCACAGTGTACAACTTTTCAAAAGGAAGCAGTTGTGCAGATAAAAACTAAGCAACAATTCCTCCTTTGGATAAACATAAAAGCATTCATTGGCACTTATACATGCGATCCGAACTGCACGACCGAGAGCCTGTCAGTTAAAGGTCGCCTCAGGGAGATTGCTGCAGGCCACCACCACGTCCCTGGGAGCTCTCGGTTCACTGAGGGAGGCCATTCCCTCCGGAGACACACCTGCGTTCGGAGGACTCCCAGTGTGGGACGCACTTTCCCTGCTAGCCGCAGGTCGGCCTTTACCGCACTGAGTATAGGATTGCAAGTTAGTGGCGGCGTTACAGAAGATATTGTCGTCGTCAACGTCATCGGATGCCTCCTCCATCATTCCGGGATAAACAAAGGTGCCATGAGGTAAACAGGAATCTGACTGCAAAGGAAGGAGACACTGTCTGTTGTAAAGCGCCGTACTCTGTGAAATCACATCACAGGACACCCTGTCGGACACATTAGAGCAAAGACGTTGTGATTTACTGTTGGAAAAGTCCCCGCTGGACGAGCTGGAGAATATTTTGTGTTTCACTTGGGTTTGACTGAGACTCTGTACCCTTTCCGTGATTTCCCCATCGGTCAGTGGAAGGCTTAAAGCCATTTCTGATCTTGTTTGCCACGATAAGGCCATAATGCTGTTACTGTCTCTAACCTCTGATGCAGACACGACTACATTCTTTTTATAATATGGGGAAGGATCTCGCTCAGAGTCCTTCTCAGCTTGAGGACACGAAACGATAGCAGCTCTGTTCTCTCTGTGCGCGTCAGGCATCTTCAGTTCAAGGCTCTCCGTGTCCAGAGACCTACTTCTCCTGTCTAGAGACAATGGATTAGGCATGGGCTGACTGACTCTTGTAAGGCCTAAGTGCCGTGGGAGACTAGCAACCGCCCATGTGTTACTAATCAGGTTCTTTTCATACAGATCTAACATTTGATAATCGCACTCGGCGAATGCGTCTTTCTGTAGGTAGCTTTCTTCAAATTCCTGGTAAGGAGACGAGATGTCCTCCTCCAGTTCCATGTGAATCTGCTCATCGTATTCACCCTCATTATGCATGTCCACCACGTCGAACGTGACTATGGTGGGTAAGGCCTCCATATTGGGAGTGAAGGCAGAGTTTGTCTCCAAATCATCCACACTGGTGTGCAAGTTGCTCAGCATTTGAGTGTGTTTGGTGTAGTCCACGAGCGCTTGTGAAAAACAAACAGTTTGTCCATCATCCACGTCAGCGTTGCAGTCTTGAGGCGGAGAGTTGATATTCCTGTACGGTAAAGCCACGGGCTTGTTCTCCTCAAGGTGC
Organism: Brachyistius frenatus; assembly: GCF_029030835.1. Taxonomy (NCBI): domain Eukaryota; kingdom Metazoa; phylum Chordata; class Actinopteri; family Embiotocidae; genus Brachyistius; species Brachyistius frenatus. The sequence continues at coordinate 561,415 of NW_027210633.1, forward strand.
TCCTCTTTGGGCTCACAAAACGTCTCAAAGTCGGGGTCAGATGTGCTTCCGAATGACAAGCTGCTCTGCCTTTTCTCACAGTCGGCGTTTGCTGTTCTCTTTTCAGGGGAAGCGAGCACGTTTCCCTTTTCATCAAAGACATCTTGTTTTGTATCAGTCATGTTGACTGACGTCTGCGGCTTTGAATAAAAATTACAGTTTTTATTCACGTCTTGCCGACCGACCGCATTTTGTTCCGATTCCGGGGAATTACTGCAAGCGCTTGGCGTCTCTAGAAAATCGTGAACTTCGTACAGCTCGGCACTTATTTGCAATCGATTCATTTCTGGAACAAAGGCCGAGTCTGACGCGTCAGCCGGCTCATTTAAGTACTCGCACTGCTTTGAACTGGGAAGCTTTGCTTTGTTTTCATAATGTGGACTGATGAGGTTCTCGTCAGGTGCGAAAAGTTCATAGAGGGCGTCGCCGCTGTAACTGTCCCTGGGTAATCTGCCGGTCCTTAATCGGTCTGTTTTTTCTTGCCCTTCCTCCGGCCCCGGGGTCGTTGAATCGTAGTAGCCCTCATCACTGTTTGGAACCGATTCTTGGTGCTCACTCTGAGGAGTTAAGACATCAGCGATTGAAGAGGCGTCCATGCCACTGGCCTGCTGCGTGCTGCTACTGTTCAGCAAGTCCATATTGTGAGAACTTGTCAGCTCACCAGTCATGTCTGTGTGGTCTTGATTGCAAGTGCAGCAGATCTCCTCTGAACCATTATTTCCCCAGAAATCCTGAAGACACGTTTCATCCAGGTCTTCTGGCGAGGCCATTTCTTCACCGCCACCCTGATATGTAAGAAAACAAGAGGCCCTCTTCCCACCGTTTCTGCTCCTCTCTCCAGAAACTGTGCTCTCTGTGATGCTGTCGTCTTCTTGATCTGCAATGATGTCCCCACAGCCGGTGAGGGAATCAAAGCTCTTTAATGACGCCACGTCTCCAAAAATCATGTTCAGCTGATCAGAGGAGCCGGCGGGTGTTTCAGACTTCATCGCCGGCTCAGACATCGTGTGAAGTTTCAGACAAGGCTCGCCGTTTCCTCTCGACTCGGTTGTCACTGCGGCCATCATATCTATTTCCTCCAGCTGATCATCACCCACCCGATCGTCAAGCTCATACTTTGGGATTTCTGTCTCCGCACTCTTCTCCGGCGCCATCGCATCTGCGTCACTACATTCAAGACCAATGGAAATATCACATATAACATCTGCAAAATCAGGCACATCGGGCTCAGACGCCAGGCACTCTGTGACATACTGCTTGGTGTTGTCCTGGACAACAGGCACCGCTTTCTTGCAGTGAGGAGAGCATATTGCAGTCATTTCAGTTTTATCCAAGCCGACATTTCTCTGGTTTCTGTGATGCTTAAAACTGTGAAAAAGACTCCTCAAACCTTTTCTCTGCCGACCGAGAGTCAGTGATTTCTGCTCGGCAGCAGGGTGACTACATTCGTTGAGACAGCCACTGTGCAGCTCTCCAGCGGCGTCGCTCTGGCTGTGGTGCTCAAAGTCTCCAGATGAGGCGTAGCCGCTTCTCAGATTGTCATCATGACTGACCTTACTCAGCCCATCATGTGTTCTGCTTTTGCCGACTCCTTTCTTTGAAGACCACTTGTTCGGGTTTTTACTCCTCCCTCCGAAAAAACTGGGTAAGATACAGATACTTTTGCGAACGCCAAAAAATGTCAGCGCGGTCCTCCTGAATCGTCCAGATTTCTGAGATTTCACCGTCGCGTTCATGGAATGTGGCTGAAGCTCTTCTGTGATGTCATCGCAGCCACACCGGGAAAGTTGTTTGGAGGCCGAGGGGGACTCCTTGCTGTCACTCGGTAGCTTATCTACCTTTTGAGACGCCATGGCTAACACATTTACAAAAGCATGAGGCAGGCGGAGGGCGTAATAGCTGAAGGTTAAAAATCAGCTGATGGGGGGGACTGCAGTGAACTTCTTCTCCATCTGATACAAGCCCTGCATAGAGAGAGTTGAGACCAAAATCAGTGATCGTTTACAATTTTACATCGGCCACATTGACGAGGAAAACACTTTGCACATTTTTGTGGTGGTTTTATCAGCGAGAGGTGAAAACAGGCCGTAACTTTGCTGACATCATTCGAGTTTTGACATCTCCGTGGAATCTTTTTGTTGACGTCATTCCCTGGTCCGTGGGTCTGTTTGTTTTCCCCTGTTTGCACACGTCTTGGTATATGTTGCATTTCTAGATTGGGTGTGTGTTTATATGTTGATGACCAGACGGATAAAATAAACTCAAAATTTCAAAACTCCAACTCCTTCATTGTAGTTTTGACCAGCAAAACTAAACGCCGCTAGTACATGTAACTTGATAGTAAACATATCTAAACTGATCAAAAATGAAAACATACAAAGAAAATAACACTTTATGACCACAATTATACATACAAATGACTGTCTGGATGTTAGTATCCGTGAACATAAACCGTTAAATGACCGGAGCTCGTTGCTCATGGAGAGGTCCAGCTGATAAATCAACAGCTGCGCTGCAGCGGTGGAGTCGAGTCAAAAAAAACAACATCACTGACGTTTTCACTTTAAATAAAAAAAAAAAAAAAAAGGTTTCTTTGCAGAGAAAATAGACGATACACACGAGAGGACTTCCGGAAAGCCCGTAGTTTTCCCACGCAAAGCCAAACTGCGCGCAAACTTTAGCGCGATAACACAACGGAGCCACCCGAGTAATGAAGTAAACAAAACTTACCAGCAGGAGGCAAATTGTGGCCGCACGGAGCTGCAGCTGTGGCTTGTGGTCGACTCGGGCTCGGGAGCAGCTTTACCCAGACGCGGTTTCATTTGTTTCCCCGGCTACCGTCAGCCAGCTAAAGGTTGCTCGCCTGCGACGTTGGCCGCACTCAGCGGCGTGTCCGTGTGCAGCTTGTGGCTGCAAAGCGACGGTCGAGCAGCTGCTGCTGCTGCTGCTGCTGCTAGCAGCGGTGGGTAACGTTGAAGCGCACGGCGGCAGGAACGGACGGGAAATATACGCAGACCGGATTAGTGTGTCGACATTAAGCCACGCATGCCGAATTTACTTCACACGATCACAAACAAACAAACAAAACAAAACAAAACAAAAATCCACAGCATTTTAAATGCTGGATGATGACTTCCTCTCTCGACTTCTTAGGTCATTTTCCCAAATCTCCTTTCCTTACTCTCTCCGGCGCATATTGGTGACGCAACATGTGTGTAACGATTAGCGTAATAATAGAGTATTCAAAAAAAAAATATATATATATATATATATTTATACACACACACACACATTATTTGCACACTAAATAAAATATAGGCGAATTATTTGCATTAATATATTAATTCTAAACAAAGCAACCTATCTATCTGTCTATCTGTCCGTCATCCAAACTGTTTGGTTCCTTGTATTTATATTTGTTCTCAGTAGGAAAGGACACGAATGAGGTGTGGTCTTTTTCATATGGAGCTGGATGGTGTTGGGAATAATTGGACAGATGTTCAACCAAAGTTCAGGTTCCAGTGCTGCCAAAGCATTGCTGTCGGCAACCAAAATGACAAAAGGTTATCCAGCTATATTCTCTTTCTAAGATAAATCTGTCTTCTGAGTTTATTAAATCTCTGCATCAGTAAAATCTGCATTTTCACAAACACCAATTTGAAGTGAATGGAGTCAGACTTAGGTATTTTGTTCATTGTATTCCAGCAGTTTGTAATTTTATGTCCTTTATGAACTCATACAATCAGATGTGGGATTTTTAGAAGAAGGCAAACACTCAGGATGGATCATTCAGGTTCATGACACATAATGGGAGAGACAAATAAAAAAAAGCATGTTTATCATTAAAAAAAACCTTCTTTACAGTTATATTGTCATACATATATACTCTTTTTTTTTACAATCAAGCAACGTGATGCCCTTTTCCAAAAATTGGTAAAACCTTATGCTACATAAAAAATGACTGAATAGTGCATGATCAGGCAGTATTTACAGTTCAGCTCTCCAGAAACGTAACTTAGTTTCACCAGTGCAATTTTGTGTTTCCTCTAAGCAAAAGAATTGTGTAATTACTCTTGTAATTTTATTTCAGTTACTGTTCAAAGTGCTTTTATTTAGTTTTTGGTCGTATTCATGTGTGCCGCCTTGCTGCTGGTTTTTATTGTTGGTCTTCTTGAACCCGAGTGTTCCTGATTTTCTTCATCATGTATTTTCCAGTCATGTTTTTGACTGCCGCACATCTGTCCACTCCATCTTGGTGTTTAGAAGTGCCTGAGTCTTCTTCTCATCCACCTTCACGTAATCCACTCTGTACTCATCAGACAGAAAGGGCTTCTGCTTGACACAGAGAGAGAGGTCAGGAGACAGTGATCCAGTGTTGGAAATTTTTCGAACAGTTTCTGCTTCATCTGATGCACTTAAACTCCTGATTCTGCTGAGTGGACTGTACAAATCTTGTACAAATCTTAAGGATCTTATGGTTGGCTCATGCATTTCTTATTGCAAGTGTTGGGCACAAAGGAAATAAATACTTCAGATATAATAACACAATTTTTGCATCCCCTACATGAATTAAATGATAAACCAGTTCATATCTGTCATTCATCTAATCAAAACATACCTTTTGCACAGGAGAGGGAGATGCAGAATTGAAATCCAGTGACAAATAGTCAAGGTTTGAGTTTCTCGCCCAGGGCTGAAGTGCTCCATCAAAGGTGAGAGAGAACTGTTGCCTTGATTCCTGTCAGACAAAGAAATAGATGAAGACCTTGCTGAAACATTGCTGTTGTAAGTTAAAAAGATGAGAAAAATCAATTCTAGAGATACATCAGTACATTAGTAAACCATATAGTTTTGAGCCAAACGTCCACTTCACTGATTTCTCATTTACATTAAATACTTCACTAAATAGAAGAGAGAGACTGAGTTTAAGAATACAGAAGAATCTACTTTTTCTCCCCCCCAGAGACACAGTTCATGACTAATGTGCTTTTTCTCGAAGCTTTATCTGGGAAAATTGAGACATCAAACTTGTTACAAATGTGCACTTTCAGGTAGCTGAGAATAATGTTTTAGAAATAGTCACTTTCCACTCCCACATTCATAGCTGAGGTTTGAGCACATTTTTACACTCACAAATGGTTCTGCATTTCTAAGAGAGTGATTTTGTTTCAAGTGTTCTGTACTTCTAAAGTCTAAAAATATCCAGATAATGCTGCCTACAAACTGCTAGTTAAAATCAACAGTGCTTCATTGATTTCTGCACAGGTTATAGATATTAATACACTTGAATAGATGATAAATTCAAACACAAATGTGGCCAACACCACACTATCATCAGAATATAATGACACATTACCCAACAGATTACATATTTTAAAAAATTATTTAGAACCAGTTGGTAAGTGAAAGATTAATGTTGATACAAGTTACATGACAAAGCTGGGGTGAAAAGGAGAGCTGATTTAATGAGCCACACATCTTTAGAGCTTCTTTCAATGATCAACTATTATCAATAATGTCAAAGTCTTAACTAAGGATGAGAAAATTAAATTCAGCTTCTTTTGATGCCACTTCAGTGACATCAGGTGACGCCTCACAACATATTTATGGTACATTCAATTAAACACAGAAAAATAAAGTTAAGGATAGGCTTCTATTAGACTCTAATACCAATACAAATAATAATATTATTAAAATTACATGTTTGAGTGACAGGCTAAACACTATACACTGCAATGTTTGAAAAAAAATAATTTCACTGAATAGAAAGGTTACCATTGCAGAGCAGCTTGTGACTTCATCTCTTGATATGTCCCCGTTCTCCACTCTCCTTTCAAGAGGTGGACATTTCACCAAAAAGCTGCCATTAAACCATAAGTAAAACAAACATTAAGAATTTAAGTCAGATCATCAAGCAACCTTGAAACTCTAAGCAAAGAAATAGGAAAAAAAAAAAAAAAAAACACGACAGAAAAATATTTGAGAAGTATATTTCAAACCGAAGTTACAATTTGATTTACCTCTGAATGTAAAGGTAAATGCTGAGATTTAATTGGATCTAATAGTATATAAAAGGGAAGTTTCATAACAAAGCACATAACCTGAAACTGCTATCACTTCTAAATATCTAAATCTCGGTTATTAATGCTAAAATAAACAATTGATAAAATATACATTTGAGTTATTTATGGTAGGCACAGAGCCAAAAGTCTATATTTAAAATTTTTCAATAGAAAAATACAGAAAATTCAGAGGTAAAAAATAATTTCACTAATGTGAATTCAGCTCAAATCCATGTGGTCAAAACACAAAGATGGTGTTTGGATTAAGAGACTTTCTTCTCACCATGACTCGGTCAATGCTCTGCTCAAAGGAAGATGAGTAGGACATTCTGTGATCGTAGAAAGGCCTCTCAAGTCAAGAGGTGGGGGCCGAGCTGTGGACCAGGAAAGGACAAAGGTATTGGATTGGTTGTAACTCTGTGACGTGGCACGAAAAGGCCAGTTCAGAGGAGACCTCTACATGAAACCTGCACTGTCAGTAGCCCATGAATTAGCAATGTGACAGTGTGGGAGCATATGGATCAAAATCATCATAATTTTCAATCTCCCACAATGCTGAACATTAAACGTGAGCCAGTCAGGCCTGGCAACGACTCTCACCTCTCCTCAAGCGAGGTTTGAGGTGCCGGTGAATTGGAGGTGGTGCGAGATCTCCAGGTTGACACACTAGCGGGTTGAGAGACGAGGAGGACTCCACGCTGCAGCTGGTAGTGAGGAAGCTGAATGTCCTGGGGCTCATGGGGATGTAACCATCACATTCGACAGTGGTAACCGAAGGAGAAGGGGAAGCCATGGGGACATATGACTCATCCTGGTAGCTTTGAACTTGTGTGGTATTTAAACAAGGCTGCCGAAAGACAAAGCATCACAAAGTCAGACAAGTGCACCACATGTAGGTCATTCTAGTACAGCTAGATCTATCTTTATATTGACAAAATATATATCATGTTAATTAGTGAATTTTAAATGTGCAGGTTGGCAGATTTGATTACATTTGGATAATGCCAGGCGAGCAGTTTACCCCTGTTTCTAGGTTTTGTGCTAAACTAAGCTAAGCTAACCCACAAATGGTTCAAGCTTCCGTAGAGGCCCTGGACAAGAAGGAAACATGTCAAAATTTAAATGTTTTTGTTTTCTGCAGCTGATGATCCTCTTACCAAATTAATACTTTGCCTCCTGCTCCTCATCAATCTGCTGTCAGCATTTCCTAAAAAAAAGAAGAAGAAAAGATTGGATTATTGTAAAATGACATTAGTTTACTTTCTGAACTATTACAGTCAGCTGTCTTAGATATCAATCAATATTCATCTTTATCATAATAGCACAAGGTTTCATTTTGCATCATTTGCAGCTACATCAGCTCCCGCTGCTTACTATGCAATGGGATGGTTTCATATTTTGGATTTACCTATTCTGAAATGGTCCAAGCACGACAAAGAGGTCCTCCGGGAAAATAATGCAGCGTTGCTTGAGAAATGCCGCGCACTCATTGCCCTCGGCCTGTGAGCTCCTTCATCGTTCAGCTGCTCTGACAGGTGATTAGGCTTGGGTGGCAGTGGAGGAGGTGTTAGCCTGTCGCCCGCCGCCTCGAATGACGACGTATACGGTTTGTCAAACTGGAAAACACTTGTGGCACAGGGACGTAGTGGAGAGGAGGAGGATGACGGCAGAGCTATGGAGATGCACGGAGCGCTGAAGGGAGGGTTGGTCAACCTTCCATGGGGGAAAAGAGACGGACTGGGACTGGGATGGGAGATGGAGGATGCAGAGGAATCAGTGCAGATGTCCTTCACCACATCGTCTGATAACCTCTGCTCCAGAGAGATCTCCGAGTTTGAAAAGCTGTCATGTCTACAGATATGGAAAAAAAATGAAAACATTGCTATTTGTTAAACATAAACTGTTGTTATCACCCCGACTTGTGTCAAAGGTTTCACAGATTGTACATACCGACTTGCAATCCCCGTCTCACACTGTGAGAGAAAGAGGTAGTCCAGTGGATGACTGGAATCTGGTTGGCTTGCTACAGACGCTCGGTCAGAGCTGTCAGGTGACAGCTGAAGGGAGGTGGGAGTGTGAGGAAAGCCGTCTTCTGAGCTCTCTGTTGGGAACAAGCAGAGAGAAAGTCATTTGTGAAATGTTGAAACCATTAAGGAGTGACAAGAAAACTGCAATGCAGACACCAAAGGCAACTTAGAGCGTCCACACTACAGACAAACACACCTATTCCTCCAGCCTGTACTCACTTTACATATATTGTAAATGGAGCGGGTTGAGTTTTTTCATGCACGTTTAAAGTAGACACACGTGAGCCCTGTTCCCTCTTTTGTTTATATGTTCTCTCTTTCTTTGAGTCAGTTTGGCCCTCGTACAGAAATTTGTCTCATTCCATTTCACTCAAGGCCACCGAATCAAGGCCGTCCCTGCAGAGGCATGTGTTAAAAAAATATCCAAAGAACTCTGCGTCTTCTCATGAAATATTTGCAACCTTTCATAGATGTTTATGATCTCTTGTGGGTGCAGAACAACCTTTTAAATGCCTTTACAAAACTTATGAGGTACTGTTTCACAGAAGTCCTGAGATCGAGGCAGGATTTACTGCGGCTATAAAACCCTGGATTGAAGCGTTTTTTTTGAGCGTGCACAGTTTACGGCAGCATCCAGGGCAGCATATCTTTGTGCCGTTACTTTATCTCCTTCATGCAGATGACAGTGCTCTAACAGACGCAAGCCTCACAAAATATCCATTATGCTTTCATTTGAAGAAACACTGAAGCAAAGATCAAAACAGCATCACCCTGGCAGTAGATTATAGTGATAGATTCTGAACATAGAAATTAAAGGCAATAAAAAGTAGGGCTTGATGATATCCAAATATAAATGTAATTGAACCCCAAAACATGGACGTGATACAAAAATGTCACTATTTATCTGCTGGTTTGACTGTGATGTTAAGTCCACAGCTCCCTGTTGATCTGCTGTTATCTGATACATCTTATACAGCAGCAGCATTAGTCTGTGTGACAACTAGCACGTAACATTTTTAAGTGTGAGGAACATCGTCTGTCCACAGACAACACTCAGTTTACTGATGAGATGTGGGGCCACAGTTTGTTGTCCAGTCATTAATGCACAAAGCATGGCTGCAGCATTCATCAGAATTTATTTCCATTCCACAGTTGTGTGAAACAAACCTGCGCTGACATTTTTTTTTTTAAATAGGGCAACATTTCCTTGTTGTTGTTGCTGCTGCTTCTGTGAAAGAAGACCAAATATTATCATCATCAAATGGTGGTTAACACCATTTGGTGACATGTGACGGTGTGTGGGTTTAGGAGCTCAGTTCGAGATAAATTTATCAGCCGAGTTTGTCGAAGCTGAAAGGACCGCAGCTTTGTAGCCAGCACGTCATGTTAAAACATTTTTTTTGACTTTTTCAGCTTATCCAATGTTTTTTAAAATCCATCAGAAGCACTAACCATTCGAATGGATTGCCGTTTACGTCATTCCACTTCACTGAAAATAAAGCTAAATATTGTTTGCTTTGTTTTGTAATGAAGTTTTGTGCATAGGTTTTCAAAGAATTTGGCAGAAACTGGTGTCCTTGTGGTACTTATGTGAACAAAGTGTGCCCGCCTTGAGTTTTCAGTAACTGTGGGTACTGCATATTTATAGTTTCAAAGTTAAAACTGCACTTTGGACATGTTTTCTGCAAGTTATAATTGGAAACTTGAGGATTTGAACACAAAAAAAAAATCATTTTAAATCATCAGTAAACTGCAACTTTATGTTTGAGGCGACAGCGTAACATTATTGTAGTTGACCCCGGTGCAAATGTTTTTCTTGTGCGTAACCCCGAACCTTAAGTACCCTAAATACAATCGCACGGTCGTGCGCACACACATACAAACACTTTTAGCTTAACCGGCTGAACCGCTGACGTGACAATTTCAACAGAAATTATCATAAAATGAGAAGGAGCAAAGTCACAGGACAAACAAATTGCCGTTTCCCAGCAAGTCTTTTTCCTTGGTACCTTTTAGGAATAAAACAACAAAATTAAATGCGCCTTAATGTTGGGTAGAAATCAAATTTATTTGCAATAAAACATGTATTTTTGGAACATTCAATAACAAATAAAGATACATAAAATAGGCTCTGACTCAAAACCATAAGTGTTATACACAAGGTGGGAAGGTGGTATATGGAGTCTGTTTGGCTCCAACACACTGCTTCAGTTTTGAGACCTAACTAACCAAGGATGCTGAATAACCAGTTTGAGCTAACATTATAAAGTTTGCTTTTCAGTTGGCCACTTCCTGTGTTGGGAAAAGTAACACCACTTTCTTTTTTACCACTGGGGTGCAATCCACTATAACGCTGTGCTTTTCAATCAGACAGGTGTATTTTGGAACTAAAACTCTTTCCAGGTGTAGCTTCAACACGGCCACAGTTCAAACAGAAAATAAAATAATCAGATGTGTTTACCTGCATCCTCCAGGCTCCCAAACTGGCAGATTTGACTGATTCTGCTGATCCAGTTGTTCATCTCCTCCTCAGTTTTGGCCACCAGGTAGAAAATGCGAGATGACGTTTTCACCACAAAGAGATGCTTCCCATGGAAGTCTCGCTGTATCCGCAGCTGCCCGTCCAGCATTTCCACCTCACACTCTTTCAAGTCAATGGTGCGGATTGGCTTTTTGGAGTTCTTGCTTTGGTAGTATTCCAGCACATCGGGGTTCCCGCTCATGCGACCTCTTCGAAGGACAAACCAGCGTTTCCTCCACGCCTGCATTGGAAACAAACACATTTTCATGGCGTTATACATTTCACTTTAAACCTCACATTTTAAGCAGTGATGCATAATTCCAACTGTAATGTCTCACCTTTCACCCAAAACCACTTTTTTATTAGTCATGATCAGTCATGAGAATTTGGTCACAGCTCCTGCTCAACAACAGCTAACCTCGCAACTTTAAACTCTGTTTTTTTTTTTTTTTGTGCTTTTGTTATGGTCAGTAAGCGGAACCTCAACTCCAATTTCCCAGAAGTAAAGAGAAGAGGAAGTTCGCTGTATTCAGCAGAAAATGTCTAACCTAACGAGAGAAGTATTTATACTTGGTCACCGCTTTACACAGAATACTGCGGTATCTTTCGCTCCAAGGATCTACTTGTAAGTAGCACCAGAGCCCTCAATGCACAGACTGCCATCGCAGTCATGAAGGTGTCACATTATTAAAAATAGAAAGGATTAAAAAGAATGAATACGTATATTGAAGGTGGTTGTGAAGATTCTATCATTTCACACTTGGTTTTGTGGCTTCGTGTGAGCTGTTGGGTATATAACCCCGTGGTATGATTGTGGTGTGAAAATCTTTTTGCTTTTGCTGCATTTGGGTAATCTGCTCCTGCACAAGTCAGTTGGTAATTTCTATGTTGATACCAGGAAATGGTTAGACACGCCACATTTACTGCCAACAACACAGGCGAGTTTGAGAGGAAACCGTAAGTAGACAGAAGCCAAATTTGTTCCTCGATGTTCTGAACGTGAAAGGTTTTTTGAGCTATGAAGTGATCGTGTATCTGCCGCATGGCGGTAAAAACGGATCAGTATATACTGTACACTTTGTCTTTTTGGAAACCTAAAATACAAGTTAATAAACAGCAGTTCTGAAAGTGCACCTTTTTATACTTGTTTTTTTTAAATTATTATTATTAAAGTAGACTTCCAAGGTTTTCTTAATATTAACTGCGAGATAAGGCCTATATTTTTAAGACTGTGGATATGATAGTTAAATAAAAACACTGATTTAAAACTCAGAAATAAGCCTATACAAACAAGGTTTTTCAAGACCTTTCTCAAGGTCTGTCTCATCAAATGGAGCTAGCTTACTGTCTGCCGTCATGTGACCTCTGTATAAAACTTGGGTCATATGATAACAGGTGGTCAGTGATGTCGACAGCTGAGCAATCTCCTGAGTAAACTGACCATGAATCGGAATTATTTTGGGGGGGAGTAAATGTTGTCAAGGTAAAAAAATAACATTCAGACTCAAGCTTAGGTTTATATGTAAAATAGTGTGTCTGTCCCAGTAAGCCAAGACCTCGAAACTCATGCAATGAAATTGAACTCAGACATTTTTAATTGTAGTATTAATACACCTGTACTCGAGCCCTCATCATGGCAGGTAAACTGTGTTCATTAATAAACACGTGAAGTTTTAAATTCTACCCTCAACAGTCCTAAAATGGCAACTGTACTATCAAACAATGCTGAGTATGATACATGTCTAATATTAATTAAATCGTTTGTAAGATTTTATTATTTTCCTGTTTCTTTTGTGTTTTGGTGGAATTTAAATGCGCTTGTATGTTAAAACAAAGAAACAAAATGACTGGATTAAGACAGTTGTTAATATTTCTATTGAAATGTCCCCATTAATAAACAGTATACCTATATGACACATTGTATACCTCAGAAAAAAACAAAAATAAACAAAATAGAAGCACTTGTGAGTAAGGTCCTACTTCAGTGGACTGTTACCTGCAGAAAACCGTTAAATGTACATTTATGGAGGAAAAATGAAATGCAATGTTGACAGAACTCCACGTCAGAAGTGTGATTTAATTTTTTTTTTTTTTTTTTTACCAACACAACAACTAAACAAACACCTCTGTGCAGCACAGCAGAAACGACGTAAACAGATCGTTTTGACCAAGAAAATTCCAATTTTCATTTGGTCATCTGTGACATTTGACTGAGACGAATAGTCCACCTGGATTTACAACTGTCCGTCCAAAAAAAAACACAAAAAAAAAAAAAAAAAAAACACATCATCAACGGGATTTGCATAACATGCCGAAACAAGTTTCTATTTCCCGCTACGAACTCCCATCTGCATCAACACACGCACACACCTCCACCCACCCTTTCCTCACACCGCTGTTGACAAATGGCCCTCTCCACCTCCGCCGTTCGAACAGAGGAAGTGCAAACAGCCATCAACAAGCCCAACTATTTCTGCTTAAGTGTCTGACTGCCTCTGACATTACTTCCCATGTTTCACAATACACACGCTCATCACACACACACACACACACACACACACGGAGCAGAGCGAGTGGCCAACCCAGCATTATCACATGACCCCAACACCGCAAAACAGAGAAGGACTGGATGCTGTTTTTGTAATTATATACAGTATACGTGCTGTGGGAGGCAGCCTCCAAGTACATCTGCTGTTAGCGCTTTATTATTATTATTATTATTATCATCATCATAATACATTACTGTTATAACTGTGAAGTGCTTCCACCAGCCATCACTCACACACACACACACACACACACACACACACACACACACACACACACACACACACACACACACACACACACACACACACACACACACACACACACACAAAAGTACGGCGTTATTGTAGAAATGAGGAAGATGACACGAAAGGGGGTCTGAATTGCAGCTCAGTTTAACAAAAAGCTTTTATGTAATGTGTCTCAAAATCTTCATTCCACATCATAACACTCAGTCGCGCACACCAACACAAGCCTCAGCAGCGCAGAGCAGGCGTCCCTCCGCCCGGCAGAGGACGCAGACAAGTGACCGACGTGTACTCCTACTCACAAATCTCTTCAGTTTTTTCTCCGGAGGGGATTTAATGAGCCAGCCGGTGCAGACCACATCCCCGGCACTCATCTTCACTGCAGTGTCGTCCTCACGTCCGCCGCCGCCGCTGCTGCTGTGAAACTGAGAGCACTGCGAAGCATATCCTGTGTTCTGGTATTCAGCTCAGCCACTCCAAAAGGAGGAAGTAAAGAAATTGATCACACTGACAGAGAAAGAGAGAGAGAGAGAGAGAGAGAGAGAGAGAGAGAGAGAGAGAGAGAGAGAGAGAGAGAGAGGGAGGGAGAGATGAAGAGAGAGGTCTGTGTTCAGTGGATGGAGCTGTTGGCCTGAGGAGGCCTGAGGAGGAGTAAACCGAGAGAGAAATACTACACACAATGTGAGCTGGCAGATTTGAAGCATTGACTCACTTGATGGATAACATACAGCATCACATGCTCTTGTGAGGTTGATGATGAAGACATTACTGATTCCATTTGGCTTTTTTTTTTGCATTCCTTTTTTTAAACGTGGTTCCTGAGCTCTGCTGGGAATAAGAAGTGGGTTTTTAAAATGTCAACCTGCTGCTTTCCTTCATGTTTAAAGGTAAACTGAAAAAGGATTAGGAGCCTACGAGCACTCAGAATAATCTGTCTAAAGACATAATATTAAGAATAGAAGTGTTATTTCAGCCATAATGTGGCAGCTGACTTTTTCTCCCAGTGCTTAACCTTAAAAGCTAATAAAATAAATCACTGAGCAGGTTTTAAAAAATATTCAATATCTCAGTCTAACGGTAGATTCCCCTCTTTACATTTGGGAAAACAGGTAAGAAAGGAGGCAACAGCAAACTGACAGACCTCATCGGAGACCATTTTTCACAGCTATAATCTTAACTTCGTTGCCACGAGCAGCTTCTGAAGAGACAATAATAACTGTACGATTTCAGTTTTGTTTAGGAAGCTGACAAAACTTTTAATTTGCAACAATTGTCCATAAATGCCTAAATAACCCGGCAGGTTCCTGTGAGGTGGTCAGTCACATGGGGGGGACCTGTCAGGGCTATCTGATGCTTGCTCTATGGTAACGCTATTGTGTTGTTGTTTATGACTTGTGTGTGTAAAGGCCCATCGAGGAACATGACAGACTCATTCGTAGGCTATACATTTTGTCTGGTAATGTTTCATGATTTATACTTAAACATCAAATAGTGGAGGACTGGCAGTAGTGGAGAAAAATAATAGCAGTGGTAGTGCAACAGTAAGAGTCATAGTAATACTGTAGTTGGCAGCAGTGGTACTGGTAGCAGTGATTTACAGTTATAGTTGTACTGTATTAGACAGGCACTTAATTCCTAACTTTAACATCGCTATCGGTCACTTGATCAAATAAATCATAAAACACATCCGACACTCGTGTTACTGTGACACACACACACACACACACACAATTAAGGGACTTGTTTTTCATGACACTATCTTTCATCCTGTGAGGCACGTTCTCTTTTAACTTTTTTTTTGCCAAACAAACTCAATCTGGTCTGTTCGAGGTTTTTTGAGCAACCACCAGAGGGCGACAAACACCGATATATTTTATGCTGTTGTTTAATCTGCCACTGGACGATTTATGACTCAGTAAAAACTTAACGAAGATTTGTATATCCCACACAATTTATATAAAATACGTTGACATTTGAATAACGCTACAATGCAATATATTCAAGTGTTCATTTCGTTATTTTCGTCATTTACATTTTCTAATCCATGGACACCTTTGGCCATGAACAGTTTTTCGTGTATTTTTTTTTACGTCGTGTATTTTGGGTGACATATATTTAATATCCAAGTGTTCATTTCGTTATTTTCGTCATTTACATTTTCTAATCCATGGACACCTTTGGCCATGAACAGTTTTTCGTGCATTTTTTTTTTACGTCGTGTATTTTGGGTGACATATATTTAATAAATCCCTGTTGTTTCCAGTATTTTCATGGGTTTTATGAATATACAACCTCATTATTATGGACGATTCTTCTCTTGTTGCCCTCATACCAGCTGTTCACGTGTCCTTCCTTTTTGACTGGCTGTGAAAACCGATTCTTGACCTGTATTTTGAACCGCCGGTAGGGGGCAGCAGCGCACAGCAGATGCATTGATCTGCAGAAACAACGTGCAGAACAAGAACGGGATTTACGGCAGTTACCAAAGAGCCTTGAAAGAAAGAGCTCGAAACAGCGACCACGTGGCGTAACAGCATCAGATATAAAACTGAGAACTGCAATTACATACATTTTTTTAACTACGTAAGCTGGCAGTTATAGTATTAAAACGCGTTATGTTCCGCTGTGGCACAAGCATGATAACTAATCCGGTGTTAAGAAAGCTTAAACATTTCCCGCAGCTCAAATTCACATCTGCCAGCGGCTACGAGACGACGCCATCTTTCTTCTCAACGCGTAACCTCACTTAGTTTCGTTGGCGGTGAAACATCTTCCTCACCCAAGAGTCTTTGTTTTTACATTACCCATCACTCCTCTGAAACGTGTGACCTGTGTCTGGCCTTGGCGGTGCTGCTAAACCCGTCGGTGCTCGCTGGCTGTAAAGGACGACCACGGTTAACGGGGAACTTTAGCTGGTGGTTTCGTGCACCGACAAGCCGGCCGGTAAAGCGGGAGCCGTCCCAGCGGAGCTGAAGCCACGATGCTGACATGTCGGTCTGTGTGGAGGAAGCTTGCGCCTCTAGCTAGACCCTCATCAGCCGTGTGCCGGCAGAGTGCGAGAAGAGCAGGTGAGGAACTCGTTTCAGTAACTCGTCGGACAGCTGGCTTCGGTCCAAGTACACGTTACATTAAAAAATAAAGGTGTTAATTTATGAAACCAAACATTGAGTTTGGTTAACTTGTATAAATGAGTTCGACCTTCGTGGTGGTTGTTGGAAAGCTAACCGAGCTAATTAGCAAACGTTAAGGTTGCCTAACCGACTTTTGAAAAAAACAAACAACAACTAAATAACAAGTCGGATTAAACTTTATTGTTCGTCGTCGTTTCCTGCTGCAACTAAAACGTGAAGCTCGTCGTGAAGCCCCCCAACTCGGGTTCACAGTGACGCGCCTGGATTCAGTGACGCTCTTGCAGCGTGTTTCTGACACGCCGTGTGACCCGTCGAGAGTTGACCGTGTTCACACAGGCCGACATCGACCTGGATGACGAGGGTTTGTTTGTCCTCCTCCTCCTCCTCCTCCTCCCGTTACACAGAGAAGGAGGATCACGGACACAACTCACAGCCCCTCTGCATAGTTACCTAAAGGCTGCACAATGCTGATGATGTAATACATATTGTTAGAGCCATTTTGAGGATTCATTTTTCTAAACCCAACTCACATTGTGTGTGTGTGTGTTGTTTCTAATTAACCAGATGTACATGCACAAAGATGTTTGTGCACACATCAGTATGGCACATAAGTGTCCCTTAATATATATATATATTTTTTTACTGAAATGTAGAAGTTTAATGTGACCTTGCATGTCCGCATATGTTTACTCTCAGACTTTTTTTTCTTCATCGTCAACATCCTCTGGTACATTCAATATATTAAACAGACCCAAGCAGGCGAGTGCTTTCGACCTTTTTGTATTTGTTTGTCTTTTATCAAGTGATCTTCAACAACAACGTGTCCTTTCACTTGTCACGCACAGTTGCCAAAATACATTACTGCTGGCTGGTTTCACAAGGCATTAACTGCAGGCACCTTTTTTTTAACTAATATATCCGGTGCCAAATCGAAAAATGATATGTTATTGGTTGGAAAATTAGGCGTATATATGTATATAATCATTCATTTCTATCCTGTAAATATGTCTATATGTTTTACGTGTCTATTTATGTCTGTCTGTTTTGTTTTTTGGATGCTGAGAGTGAACAAGTCTAATTCCTTGTTTTTGTCAACATACGCGGCCAATAAAGCGATTCTGATTCCAATAGAGCGATTCTGGAACTATGAATACATATTTATCACATAATTTAGTAGCATTGTCAGTCAGGCAGCTGCAACCTAATAAACTTGAGCAACAAAAGTAAATGTTGGAGGGAATCTCCAGTCATCATAAATAAACCAGCTTTCGTCTTACCCCGCTGCACCATACAGGAGACGTTATATATTTAACCTCTGTTTGGGTAATATTTTTGAGCATTATTAAAAGTGATTCAGCTTTGATCATTCTAGGTTTTTTAAATTTGTGTCACATTGTTTTCAGGATTGAACAATGGCAGAATACCAACATGCGTACCGGCGGCTCACATGTCCACCGGGCCAGCAGGAGGAGGCGCTGATAACGTCAAGTACGCCCTCATGGTTGGAGCAGCCTGCATTGGTGGCCTGACATATGTGAGTCAACATACAATACAGCACTTTACAAAAGTTGAAGTCAAGTGAGCATGTTTTTGATGAAATTATTGTCGTGAGTGTTTTTTGTTTAACAATCAACTCCATTCAAAGTGCAGCAAACAGACAAAAATGAAATGCAATGACATTTGATGTGACCGCACTTTTCCTTTAAATCGGTGCCCGTTCTAATTGGCTCATGAGTTCGACCAATCAATGAACATTTACGTCCCTCAAGAGTACCTGCCTGAAAGTAGGAGCTAAAAAGTCCCCCAAAATGCTGTTTTAGAAACAACGATGGTCCTCAGTTCCTGATGTGCAGACACTAAAAAATGTGGTACTTCATCTAACGGATATTAAAATGATTAAAAAGTCCAAAAGCAGCTTTGATGTTGACATCAGGGCTCCGTGAGGACCACACCATCTGTTACAGCGCTGCTTCTAAATATAGTTCTTTAAGACTCTGACATCATATTTGGAGTCATTTACTCATCCTGCAGAATGAATTTTAGCCTGAAAAAAACACCTCTCATATCACTTTGTTAGGTTTTATCCAGAAATTCCCATAGCGCTTGTTTGCTCATATTCACGTCTGAAAGTCAACACTCGATCTGATTGGCAGATTTGGACAGTTTCTTACAGTTTCATTTAGTTGAACTGGCCGTGACTAAATGCCGTGCATTTTCTTGTTTTTACAGGCTTACCTAACTGTAAAGGGAGACCAACAAAGGTATCAGGAACGTATTACAGAAATTGCAAGCAGGTCATCTAAAACAGCCACAGAAGAACCAGCACCCATCCAGTCAGAGCCTCCCGGTGAGCAATCTTTATGGACTGATTACTGTGATTACAAATTTTCAATAGTATGAACAAGTGTCAAGATATCTTCTCTTTGTTAAGATTTTAACTTTTTGATTTTGATTTTTTTTTTAGCTGCAGAGGTGGCTGAAACGGAGGGTAAGTGATTTCTTTGTCACGTCGGAGTAGATATAATGTTTTATTGCAGTTAAAGACTCCACCTTTGCTAAAAACTTAAAAGCTAGTAAATATTAACCGTGACACGCTCGAACAAGAGTCCTTGTGCAGGAGCTACAAACCTCTTAAGAACGGTGCTCGTATGATATCTGCAGTGGCATGCTTGTGATTAAACAAAAAAAAAAAAGACGTTTTTTTAAAATCCTAGTTGAAGATTATTTGTTCTAAAAGGAGACTTTAAATCAGCTGAGTCTGCAGCACCTAGTTTAGCTTCCTCTTTAAACAGCAGATTTTCAGACTTCAAAACAAACCGCATTTAAAACCACTTGAATTAGTGGTAGTTTGCTTTAAATCACTTGTGACCATCACCAAAAAAAACTTGTTCTTAATTTGTACTTATTTTATGTTGTATATCAGTCAAAGGTGATAATGTCATAGAGTCCATGTTTGATTGCTCTGTTTATTTCTCTCTCAGCCGTCTCTGAGCCAGAACCAGAAGCAGCACCTTCACCAGAGGAGCCGAGCCCTCCGGCCCCCGAGGAAGAAGTTTTGTCCCCGGAGGCTGAAGCTGCAGCTCCCAGTGAAACGACTGCACCGCCTCCAGGTTGTCTGCTTACTTTTCTAAATCCACACATTCATGTTTGCCCTCCTGTATACACGAGTCTCTTTGAGCCAAAAAGTCAACTTTAAAGCACACTGGATGTGGAATAAGGATTGCTATTAGACTTTGTACGCATGCTGCACTTTAAAGAGAAGGTCGTTATTAGAAATAGTGACACCTTCTGGTGAAATCAGGTCAGTGCAAAAAAAAAAAAGAAGCCTGCTGTAAAACACATCTGTCCATGTGTTGAAACACAGTTTTATGGTGATGACTTGTTGTATACTGGAGGTCCCATGGATATCCTATACCTGTATTGTGTTGTATGTGTGACTGTTATCTATATCCACGGGTTAAAGAGTTCATGTGTTCATTTTTCCTTCATCTTTTCGTAGTTAGTGTTGCATGTTTCCTTCTCATTGTGCTCTGCTGGATTTCATTAAGTCGGTGTTCTGCAACCTCGGAAATGAACCCCTTTCATTTTCACTGCAGCTTGTGGAAACGTACACATACTCACACACCTCCATTCTGAGCTGTACATGTTTGTGTTTTTATTGCGGGTCACAGCATTTGTTTGACTTGTCTGTATGTTACAAATATGTCGGCTCATGTGCTCTCATATTTGCAAGATAAAACTGAACCCGTCCCGCCTGACATTTTCTGTGACTGTCATACATTGTGTAACTCTGTTTTGGGATAGTCCTCATGTTTCTTACCCTTAACTGTAATGTGGTGATAATGTTTATGACTGGCAGCTGCCCTTTAGTGTGGGAGTTTCTAATTTAAACACCTGCACACTCAGGTCCTTGGTAATATTTCTGTCAGGGCTGATCCCGACTTAAGAATCTGTGACTCGAGCAATGATCGCCAGTTCAAGCGAGTAGTCGACCAGTCATTGCATGTTTATAATATCAATTTAATTATTCAAAAATATCGTTTTTGTGGCATCAGAAAACAATTTAAGTTCCAGGGCTGACAGAGAATGCAATGAGAATATTGTAGAAGATGAGCAAACAAGCAAACCCATGAACCGAAGCTGCTTGCTAACGACAGAGGCAGAAATGACTCTGGACGTGTCGGAACAACCAGACAACTGAACATTTTGATTATTTCAACACAGTATGTTGTATATTCGTTGAATAGCGTCTGACTCCAGACTACAAATAGATCGACACCCAGGACATAAGAGAACCTGCAGTGTGTGTGTGAGTTTGAGCGTGTGTTTGGTACCTTGCCTTTGCGGTCCGAAGTAGCTCTGCAGATATCGACGTAACTTTACAGGAGCCGGCCTGCGTTTTCTTTTGTGGGCCAGTGAACACGCTGCACATTTGGATAACTGTCAGACTAAAATTTGGGCTTATTTAGACACTTAATGTTTGATTATGGCAACTTGATCACTGCTGTCAGCAAGCACCTGATAGTGACGGCTGCTATGTACTGCTAACGTTACTTCTCATACGAGAGTCACATCTCACATCAAGGACCTACGCCACCGCCAGGTCTTTTCAAAAGAGGAAAAGTCGGCTGGTAACGAATGTTTATAATGTCTCTGAGGTTTTTTACTTCCAGCGATTAGATGACTCATGAAAACTTGGTCAATTAAGACTTTTCTTAGTGATTGATTAATTCCCCGTCAACTATTTGGGGTCAGTCCTACTTTCAGTCAAATGTAACTGCAGTAATATTTTCTGCTCTAACGTGGTGTACAATATGTTCATCACTGTAAAATGTAACCACACCTTGGGCAGCTTCCAGTTGTCGACATGTTAGTGTGAATGCTCTGCAGAATATTCCCGGGGTAAAGCTGAAAAAGTGCATGGATCCTGATGATCGCTCCTCCCTTCAATGATATCTTAAGAGTCTAGTTTAAACCCACGCTGTGGATTTCCTCAACAGCAGATGAGCCTGCGGTCGAAGCAGCACCAGAAGAGGCAGCAGCACCACCTGCTGCACCTGTAGTAGAGGAGGGTAAGATCTGTGAAGAGGGATACTTTCATTCTATTTAGCCTACAATTCCCACAATTCCTGCGCTAGTTCCACAGCTCCTTTTTCCATCCAGGCTGAGTCTGTGTAGTAAACACAGGCTTCAGCTTGGTTAAAGATTGAGTTCACATGTTAGTTTTAGCGCACATCAGAGGTTATCATGTAACTTTGCCCACTGTACCACCAGAAGCGTCTCCGCCCTCCGAGCCGTCCCCAGCAGAGCTCACAGAGCCTCCACCTGCACCGGTTGTAGAGAGTGGTAAGCACTCAGTCAGACCTGTGCATGGAACCAGGAACACGCATGTGAAGGCTTTTTTTTCTTTTTGTCTCATTTTGACTGTGAAATGATCCGGTTATACTAACAGAACCTGCAGCCGCAGCAGAACCCGCCGCGGCAGAGTCACCCGAGCCTCAGCCTGAAGTTGTGGCGGAGAGTGGTAAGACCTTTACGTCCAGCTTCGGTTGGAGCGGGAAAGTGGGCAGACACGTCACATTACTCTTTCCCGTATTGATAACGTTAATTTCCAACACCTTTTTCACGTTATGTTTTTTATTACAGCTCTTCTCCCTGCCTGTTCACGTCTTTTTCTTTGGGTTCTTGTAACGATAAAGGTTAATCTCACTGATGTGGAAACTTCCTTCATTTATCAGGTTCATTTACTCCCTCCAGGTGTATTAGTATGAGGTCATGCCCTAACTGTCTCTCCTGTCTTTTGCTTTTTGCCCCTCTCTCTCTCTCTCTCTCTCTCTCTCTCTCTCTCTCTCTCTCTCTCTCTCTCTCTCTCTCCCTCTTGCTCTCTTCTTTGCTTGCTGTGGCTCTCTCATACAAACTCCAGCAGTGGACTCCACCCCTGCCTCTCTCAAGGTGCCCTCACACGCCCCCTACCTCCTTATCGGTGGAGGTACCGCCTCTTTCGCCGCTGCCCGGTCAATTCGAGCCAGAGACCCCGGTGCCAGGGTCAGTAAAGCTTCTGTATTCACCCTAAATGCCGTTCATTATCCACCCAGTGTTTTTTTTTCTTTTCTTTTCTTATGTACTGCATCTATCATCATTACCTGTGTTAATGCCTTTTAAAATGTTTGCTACCAGGTACTGATCGTGACTGATGAGCTAGACCTTCCATACATGAGACCACCTCTTTCTAAAGAGCTGTGGTTCTCCGATGATCCCAGTGTGACGGAGACACTGCGTTTCAAACAGTGGAACGGAAAAGAGAGAAGGTGGGTTTAAACTCCTCTTAAAGGCTTTTAGCTGATCCAACATTAATCCCTTGAGTTCCTACTGTCTCTTAGACTTTCAGACTATTTTGTCTCCACATCTGTCTGTCCCCAGTGGTGTCAGACTGTCCTGTCCTGTGATATTTCTTATCTTTTATTATTAAAAAATTAGAGCTTCCACTGCTGGTATTTTGTCTGTCCAGATTGACATCTTTGCTAATTTTAACGGCGCTGACTGAACTCAATAAATTCCCTTTCTTACAGTATTTGCTACAAACTCGATTTGATTTGATTTCAAGTGTAAAATCACCAGGCAACACTGTCACCAAGAAAAAGAAAAACAAAACACATCTATAATTAAATAAATGGAGCAGCCTAGGCCTGCAGCAGCATGACCAAGGGAGGAACCCTAACGAGCCCTAACTACTAAAGCAAAGATAAGGCAATTCAAAACTTGCACCACTTCCTCATTTTGTCTTTTACTGCCTGGTGTTGTCATACCACTACAATGTGTGCTATGTGAAGTTGTAACATTTAAGCAGACATTATGTTAACATTGTAAGAAGCTTTTTTCATAATAATAATGTTCAGCGGTTTTAATACTTTTGTTTTGATGTTTCAGTATCTACTTCCAGCCGTCGTCATTCTACGTGAATCCAGAAGAATTGGATCGTGCAGAAAATGGAGGCGTGGCTGTTCTTACCGGCAAAAAGGTTTGTTTGTCTCTTTCAGCCAACCACTGCAGTGTGCTGACCTCATCACTGTATATAGTACATGATAATAATTGGATAAAATATTCATGACACATTTTGACCGTATGACTATAATGACACATCTGCAAAAGGTAAATCCTTGTGTCTATAATTCATGGTGATAAGTAAATCAACAGGCGATGCATTTAATCCATCGTAGGTGGTGCACATGGACGTGAGAGGAAACAAAGTGAAACTGGACGATGACAGCGAGATTTCATACGACAAGTGTTTGATCGCCACAGGTAAGTTGTCTTAAAATGTTTTTTTTGTTTTTATTACTGCATGTGGCTTAAACATAACGGAAGCTAATTTGAACTCTTGTCTTCAGGTGGTGTGCCAAGAAATCTACAGGTCATTGAGAGAGCAGGAGAGGAGGTGATGAAGAAGACAACTTTGTTCCGCAAGGTCAGTGTTTGGCCACAAGGGGGCGATAGCATTGTTTCAGTTTGAGAATGTCTGACAGACACAGTACGTTGGAGCTGTTAAATAAAGAATTAAGGTGTGGAAATGTTCTATGAATATTTATTTTGTTATTCATATCATTACAATCCCTCTAAAAAACGTCATCACATTATATACATCTGTTTTATGTATAACTGTCTACTATATCACTATCACATTAAAATTGTAATTCCATCTAAAAATCTGTTTTCCTCCACAGGTTGAGGACTTCAAAGAACTGGATAAGGTCTCCAGAAGCATCAAGTCGATCACGATCATCGGCGGCGGCTTCCTGGGCAGCGAGCTGGCCTGTGCCCTGGGCAGGAGATGTAAGACTTGACATGCTGCGGAAGCAACAGAATAGATGATGATACTCATGTTCAACAGAATGAACTTGTTGCTGCTCAGTTGTCTCTCATCCTCCTCCTCTTTTTTTTTTAGCTGCCGAGTCCGACCTGGAGGTCGTACAGATGTTCCCGGAGAAGGGCAACATGGGGAAAGTGCTGCCTGAGTATCTGAGCAACTGGACAACAGAAAAAGTCAAGAGAGGTTCATGTCCAACTTCACTTCATACAATCAGTTGGAAAAGAAGTTTTCCTTATATATATATTTTTTCTTTTTTAAAAAACAAAATACAATAATATAATGTCTTTGTCTTTCTAGAGGGTGTAAAAATCATCTCTGAAGCGTTGGTGAAATCTGTCACTTGCAAAGATGACAAGTTAGAAATCCAGCTGAAGGACGGCCGATCGGTAGGTTCACATTCCTGCAGAAACGTGGACTAAATCTGGAAATGAGGACACTCTTTAGTTACTGATTATTATGTGCTTCACGTTCCAGGTAACAACCGATCACATCGTTGCAGCAGTCGGCCTGGAGCCAAACGTTGACCTTGCTAAGTCAGCAGGTCTGGAGGTGGACTCTGACTTTGGTGGCTTTCGGGTCAATGCAGAGCTGCAGGCCAGGTCCAATATTTGGGTGGTAAGTTAATGTTCAAATGGTAGTTGAGGTATTCCAGAAACAATAGCACACTTGATCCAGACAAGCTGTGATAGAAAATCACATGATTATGATCAGAATCTGATTGGTCGATGGTCATTCTTGCAAAAATAGTGACTATTGTGGCCTCTGCTGCTGTACATTTACTGTACTGAACTGAGCATTCATACTTTTGGATACATACATTTTTACTGGCTGTGGCAGTAAAGCTATCATTAGTTTAACCTTGTGAGATAACTAAATCTTATCCCTTTGCAAAAACTGATAAACATGATGAGTAGATTAACTGTAATGGAGGTGCCTTCTAATGCTACGACTCATATGCCTTATTTTACTATTTGACCAATGTCACACCTTTTTACCACCAACTTTTAATGAAGGTTGGTCACAGTAGTCAAATGCACGCTGTTTAAATTGAAAAACAAATATTAAGGTTAAATATAGGTTATTGGGAGGTAAAGTGTATGATAAATGATAATCTATAATAAATCTATAATAATATATATAGATATATACTGTACTGTATATACTGTGCATTTTATATTTATATTTAATATTTTGTACTGCTATTTTACTGCTTTTCTATTATTGTCTTATTGCTTCCTGTATGCTGCTGTAGCGAAAAAAATTTCCCCTCGGGGATTAATAAAGTAACTACCTTCCTAATGTTGCATCTTTTGATATTTTCAGTCTTATCTTTAATTACAGTGACCTCTTCAGGCCCATACACTGTTAAAATTTAGTGCAGCGTTGTCTGCTCTCCTGTTTTGAGTTTAGTCTTTTATTTACATAAAAATACAATTTCGAGTTACATATTGCCATCAACACAACGCGTCTTCTATTCCCTCCGTTTCGATTCAGGCCGGAGATGCTGCTTGTTTCTACGACATCAGACTCGGCCGCAGACGGGTGGAGCACCACGATCACGCCGTCGTGAGCGGCCGACTAGCAGGAGAGAACATGAGCGGAGCCAGCAAACCCTACTGGCATCAGTCTATGTTCTGGTGGGTATTAGACTACTTCCCACTCGTAAAGCGAACGCGTGGTTTTCACGGGTCACCTTTTCTAAACCTGTTTTCCAAATGAGAGCGCTGGCCGCTAGCCACGAAGCGGGTTTGAAGTGGAAATGAAAGGGAAATATTTGAGAGAGCGAGAGCCCTCCTGAATTGTTGATCACACAGGTGCACATTCAAAGAATACATTTAAATAAGTGAGCAGTGGGGCAGCACGTACAAATGACTTGGATGTAATCCTTTTACAAGTCTGATGAACATGCATGATCGCTTTGAAGTCTTGAATACCATTAAGTCTAAAATATTTAAAATGCCTTTAGAGGACATTAAGATAGAGGCTGTCAGGAAAGGACTGTACTACTCAGACACTAAATTTATTATGGGCTTTAAAAAAAAAAAAGTCTATAACTCTTTTAAACATTACTTACTTCCACATATTTTGAGGACGTTTCTAAAAAACTAACTACAGTGTGGATCGCAGCTCTCACTGCCCAGATGAATGCTGGGATTGCATGTTGCCAGCAGCTGGTGAAATGTGACACACTGCTGACTACATGGGTTGACTGCAGTCCCAAAAAATAGACAAACCAGACACAAACAGACACACCAGCCGATACAGTCGAACAATATGTTGCTGCTTCTATGAATGAAGGTCAATGGAAACGTCCCATCGTAATGAGAAATGACTAAAAGGACTCACAGCAGCGAATCTTTACTCAGCAGCAGCAGCAGCAGTTGTCTTTTAGTTTGTTTCACTTCGTCAAGTCTATTTTTAAAGTTGTTAAAAAAAAACATATTTCATATTCCATCTCACTCCTCATCGAAAGCTCTTAGTTTAAAATCAAAGGCTGAACGTCCTGAGAAGTTGTATTATATCGAGTTCATTTTTTTGATCAAATGCTACATATAAAATGTACATATGTGAACTCACCTTTGTTGATGATGCGTGACTGTAAATGATTTTGAAAATGTTCACAGTTAATTCTGATTTCTCCAAAACCTTAAAGAGCCCATAAGAAATTTTTTAAGGTTTAGGATGAATATAAAATACTCTACATTGAATAATAATTTGTGTCTGATATGATAAGGCACACAAACATATATACTCTGTCTGGGAAGCTGTTTTGACTGTGAAGTTAAAAAAAAAAAGCTGACAGCTGTTGTTCTTCACGTTGGAGGATGAACTTCAGCAAAACTATTTCCAACAGGCATGAAGAAAATTTAGCTCACGAAATGTAGCTGACACTTCTGGGCACATAATAATTTATATTTCTAGTTTCAGTATGTATTATCTGACCTCCAAATGCAATCATTACAATGTAGGAAAGCCATTTGTCTGAAATATAGGAAGTTGTAACATGAAAGGTCACAGAAGTCGGTGGAGACAAAGTTACCTCATGTTTTTTTTTCCCCCCAGGAGTGACCTGGGTCCTGATGTAGGCTACGAGGCAATCGGGATCGTTGACAGCAGCCTACCAACAGTAGGAGTGTTTGCCAAAGCCACTGCCAATGATACACCTAGAGCTGCTACGGAGAAGTCAGGTAGGGCTGTTCACTTAAAACTTAAAAATAAAACGGGGATTTTGAGGATTAAAGGGTCAAATTGAGCCTCTGTTATTAAATGTGTCACAGGTACCGGGATCCGCTCAGAAAGCGAGACGGAGGACACGGCCATGAGCCCCGTGGCCTCTGTAACACCTGCTCTCCCCGTCAACCACAAAGACGAATACGGAAAGGGAGTCATCTTCTACCTGAGAGATAAAGTGGTGGTGGGCATCATCCTGTGGAACGTATTCAACAGAATGCCCATCGCAAGAAAGGTACGAACTCCCCATTTGATTTGTCACTGTGAAGTTTAAAATTTGGGTATAGTAACCTGTTTCTTATGTTATATGTAGATCATCAAGGATGGAGAGGAGCATGCAGATCTGAATGAAGTGGCCAAGCTGTTCAACATCCACGAGGATTAATCTGGCGGAGGCTCATGTGCAGATTGAACTCTGGCAGTCATTGCCACATTCTTGAAGACGCAACTGGTCACGCAAACCAAATGAGAGGATCAATGTAAACTTAATCATGTCGCTGAAATATTTTTCATATTTGGAATTTGTATCTGCTGGCAATTGTTTTTTTTTTTTGTTTGTTTGTTTTCTCTTCAGGAGAAATCACTCTCATCTTCCTGCTACCATCAAACTTGTGTGATTGTCTTTCTCCTCCCCCCACCCCACCTGGATGAAAATGTTGTGGATGGATTGTGGTTCCCCTCGGTGTGATCAGGGCAGCTCGTTCTAAGTGAGAGAGAGAAAAAAAAAAGCTGCAATAAAAGATGTTTTTAAATTGGAGTGAATATTTCAAGTTTGGCTGCACTGAGTAACAACCATCAAAACAAGCCGAATGGAGGTCAAATCATCTGTTAAAGTCCGTGTGGTTGAGCTCACCCATCCTCGAGCATTTTAATCAGTGTGACCTGCGTACGGCAGATTGACTGTCGTTTTACTATCGTAAACTGAATGAGTTAATGCTGAGGGTGTGAAAGCACTTATTAGTTTAAATAAGCACAGACAGATTTGTGTAAAAAGCACCCGAGTACGCTTTCTAGTCTGGAAGTGTGATCTCATTAAGTAAATTCAATGTGTGCTCGACAAAATAACACAAAATGAAGCTTGGCCTACTTATCCTGTCCGGAGGTAAAAATGCGCAAGGATGCAGAAATTCTTTTCTCTTACTTTTTTTTTTTTAAACTCAGGGCTTCTTGTTATTAGGAAAGCATTCATGTTTAATGTTCTCACACATTTCTTATCCTATTTGACACTGTGGGCTCCAGAGCGAAGTGTGGAATGGCCTTTCAAGTGTGAGGCAAACACGTGCAGCCATAACATCCCGTCGCTTTCTTTGACATTAATTTTACATGAGTAAATGGCTGAGCTGCCTCCCCCTCTTTATGGAGGAATAAACATGAGCGTTCCACATTTATATCTTGAGTTTGTCCAGCGATTTGAAGATGAAATAATTAGACCAGAAACTTTGGACAGTGCTGCTGAAGATGCATTCCCTCTGGATCTGTACTGACACTTAAAGAGATATTACATTTGAATTCATTTGAGCTTGATGCCTTTTTCTTATTCGCCTTTTGCATGCAGCAACAACGTCAGCGACTTGACTGTTACCATTCTGCCCTCTGTCTCCTATCTGCAGTCCTGTTGGATGTTTTATGTTTTATGACAAATAATTTCCTATCACTTGGATCAGTTCTTTGAGACGCATTAACACTACAGGCAAGATGTTTGTGTCATTTTAATGTGAAGGTTGTCAATGCCTTTATTTAGATGCAGGAATAAGATTTATTTAAATTAGATATATTTCAATTATTTCATAGTGACTGGCTTCATTCAAGTTTGTGAATTTGGGTTAATGAGTTGGGTTGGGTGAATGGTTACGCAGAAATATAAAATCTATTTTCTTTTAATAACTTTTTAATATAAATTGTATCTAATAGTTTTATAGTAGAAAAGCTGGTCATAAATACAAATAATCTCGTTTGAATCTCCCAATATTTCAAATGATAATCTGAGGCTGCTACGAAGAGCAATGAGATACCATACGCTGCCAGTAAAACACTGCTGTCTCTTTAAATATTCTTGGGGTAATTCCTTCAGCATGCATATGGCCATAAAAAATATAAAGCTTGAAGTCAGCCACACAAACACAGGCAGAAGGAGGAAAAAAATAAATTTTAAAATTTAAAAAAAAAACTTCCAGAGGATTTTGGATTATACAGCAGCAGATTCCTGTATGTTACACCTGCAGAGAGGGAGGGAGGCTCGTCTGAGTCCAGAAGAAGCAACAAGAAGTTCCCTGCATCTCCGTTTTCCTCCCTCCCCAAATTCACTTCTTTTTCTCTCGTCATCTGTTGTGTCGACCAACTAAGAATGCTGCTGCACATCCTGTGTTTGCTCTGGACTTCCTTTGTAATATTTCTACACGGCAGGTAAGACCATTTTAAATTCTAAAAGTATATCAACCTTCCTTAAGTAAATGCAATGTTTAGGCTGAATGGTTATTTTATCTGTACTGGCTGCATTTGTACCAATGCAACCTGAGACGAGCTGTGTGCTTCTTTTGCTTGTAAACATTGCTGCATTAAATATTTTATAATCTACAATAAAAAAGAGAACAGTTCCTTTAAATAAAAATGGTCATTAATTTAAGATGCAGGAGTAAAGAAACAAACAATTCGAGTAATTTCATTGATAATTTAATTAAATGAGTTTATAAATGTTAAGAATATTTAGAATTTGAGTACTGTTTAATGTGCACAACTTCTTTATTTACCAAATGCATGTGATAAAATCCAATCAGTGTTCCGGCTAAAAATGCTATAAATTGTACATCTCTAGCACAAGTTAAGTAACACATTTGCTGAAGGAAATGGCAAGTATTAAATGTTGAGAGTGAGAAAGGAAAAACAAATACACAAAATGTCAGTCGATCCACTTTGTTGCCCCGTCACCTTGCAGGTCTGTGCACTGCAAGGAGGTGAAGCTCCCCAGCCGAGCAGCCAAGCCCCCCTCTCCGTCTGACTTCCTGGACAAACTGATGGGACGCACATCTGGCTACGACGCTCGCATCAGACCAAATTTCAAAGGTAAACACACACTTCGCCAGGGCACTTGCGGTCGCCCTCTGTCAGGACAGGTGTGCTGCTCAATTTGCACGAGCAGTGAAGTAGCACAAATCACTCACAGATGGCTCAGGTCTGAGAGGCACTGCAGGCAAAGATCTTTTCACACAATGTTAATATGTGTTTTTCTTCCCATTTGTCAAGTGTTATTACTGCTTTTATGTTGACCCACAGCCTTGGGTTAAGTTTTGCACGGACTTCTTGCACAGATCTTTTTTTTTTTCTCTCTACAGAAATGTGCAGTCACCCTTATGTGTTACCCCACAGGCCTATTTCAGTCCTATCTTGACCCCCCCCCTTCTTGTGAGTGAAGCCAGCAGATTCTCTCTGACATACTTCCCCCCGTCAGCCTCTGGGGTCACATTTCATATATATTTCATACTTGCTCCACATCCTTGTCAGTGCATGCTGGGTAAAATCCCAGCTGATTAGCTATAAATACACCAATGTAACTAAAGCAGAATCAATAAATTATTGCCTCTGGGGAAAAGGAGTCACTAAAATATTAAAAGTTTCAGTGAACTACGCTAATGGGAACGTATTGAAACGACAACACAGTTTCATGTTAACTTGCCTGTTTATGCAGTGAGGCTTGTTGTAAAGGAAGCAGGCAGACTTTATTTTTACAAAAACGCTCTTATCTTCTCCAGTTTAAGTTCTTCATGTGGTTTTAAAAACACCATCAGTGGTATTTATGAAGCCAGTGTTGCTGTGATGTGTGATGACAATCTGCTTCTGTCAGGTCCTCCTGTCAACGTCACCTGTAACATCTTCATTAACAGCTTCGGATCCATCACTGAAACAACCATGGTGAGAAATTTCTGCTTTATAACCCATATATCGAAAAATGCAATCTTAGCATCTTTAAAAAAAAAGAAGTTCTCTTTACTGTGTGAAGGTATCTTTGCAAGTGAATGATAACCTAAACTAAAATCATATAGAAGAGCCAGTTTTGCATTTGTATCAAGGTAAATTATATTTTCCTGAAAGAAATCATCTTTGAGTAGTTTATGTTTTAGACTTTATTCCAGCAACAATTAAAAGTATGATTTTTAATGCAGAACTTTTACTTGTAATGGAGTATTTTTACTTTGTGGTACTGGTACTTTTACTCCAGTAAAGGATCGGAATACTTCTTTCACCATTGGTTATACTCAACATTTGACATAATCCCTCCTCATCATGTAACAGCACCACTGAGTCTGGTCATAAGAATAATGTTACAGCAGTGGTTGAAGATTAATTCACATCCTTTCCTTAAATCAAAGTAGAAATACCACAGCGTAGTGATACACTGTTACAATTAATATTGATGCATTCACGTTTTATTTTACATTTTGTTGTAATATAACCAACAGTAATCTGATTCTGAAAGGTCGCTGAAGTAGTCAGTTAAAGGTAGTAGTGGGAGTACAAAGTACAGTAATTCTCCCTGTAATATAGTAGTAGTACAAAGTTGTACTTAAGAACAGAACTTGAGTGAATGTATTTTCCCTCGCTGGGTTTCAAGACATTTGAATGTTCACATTTGAGGCAGAACTCTTTATGATCTGCTCCACCATCATACACGTACTGATTATGTATTTAATAATATCCTAAAGTATTGTAATTTGAATTAATTCGTTTTGAGTTATGTCTAAACAACATAGTAGACTTTACTTCCTGAAAACAAAGAGTACAAACCAATGACTCCTGTATTACAGCTGATTTTATGTAACTCTCTCCACATTGGAGGTCCCTGTACTGGGGCCAGATCTCCTCTGTTATTTAAATGCAACCAGCCACCACTTTTCCAGTGTTGCTGAGTGTGGTACATTCACTGAGGAGGCCGCATCGTACTACCACCATTAAAATGGATGAAGCGTTTGTTGTGTCCCATTTCTGTTGCATCAAATTTGGCAAAATTGTAGTTAAGATTTTCTTTAAACTGTAACAGCTGTGTTACTTAGTCTTTAATCTACAGTTTTGATTTAGGTGGAGGTCCAGTGTCAAATCTCACTCCGGCCTGGTGATGGGGAACAAGGAGACTTATTGTATCGTAAACTCTTCCAAGTGTCTCTTATCCACAGATCTCAAAGCTGTTTATTTTGGCCTTACAGTATTAATGCTGAATACTGAATTTGGGGATGTTTTTCAGGTGGAAATTTAAAAATAATTGTCAAGTGTAAAAAGGGATAAAGGTGTTAACTGTGCCAAAAAAACACCCACTGGTGTAACTCACTGCCAAAGCAGGGATTTCAGTCTATATTATTTAGATGACAGAGCTTATTTAAGAGATGCATGAGGCTCTTTAGTGTTGAAGCATTCCTGGCTCTCCTTCTGTTTGCAGAGGCCAAGTTTCTTGATGCCTAAACATACTGTCATCAGATTAAGACTAATTAATGGCTCTTAACAACCACCTTGTAGGTTCATCACATAATGTCTTTCATGATTTTCTCATGTCTTCCCCTGACAAATAAGGAACTTTGCTTTATTCATAAGTGTGGGGATGGCCTCATTTGTTGATTTATTCAAGTTTAGAGTCTGGGAAACTTGTACATTTCCCAAAACACCTCTGAGAGAGAGACATCAAATTTTAATTGATGAGATTGTGAGTGGAGTTTGCTGTCGTTCAGGTTAGGAGTACTCAGGTCCGTTTCTCGCCGTGTATGCAACTTTTTTATTTATTTATTATTTTTATTTTTTTTTACACCTTACCCATTCAGAGTTTGTGTGGTTACCCTCACCTGCTAAGAGGTGCTGCAGGTTAATTCGGAGACTTCTTCTTCTTCAATTGATTTCAGCCTTTCACCATCACATATTATAGATGTTTCTCAATACTACGGCTTAAATCTACTTTTGTTGTATTTTGTTTCAGTTTTTTCCAACAGGTGTCATTTCTAATTACGTGTTAACTCCATACTGTAGGACTACCGCCTCAATGTATTTCTGCGGCAGCAATGGAATGACCCCCGACTGGCATATAAGGAATATCCAGACGATTCTCTGGACTTGGACCCCTCCATGTTGGACTCAATTTGGAAACCCGACCTATTCTTTGCAAATGAAAAGGGAGCAAATTTTCACGAGGTCACGACTGACAACAAACTGCTCCGGATATTCCAGAATGGAAATGTCCTCTACAGCATCAGGTGATCTGTTTTTTTTTTTAAAGTGTGATTGTGCCTGATAAATGCACCAGGATGTGCCTCTATCAAATATTACAAATCCGTATTAATGTTTTCCCAGTGAGGTATAGTCTACAACTCTAAGTGTATGGTCCGCTGCATGTTTCTTTCACTCGAGTTCAGTTCAGTTGTGCTTGTATTTCCCGGCACACGCTGTGAACAAGTTTATGGTAAACAATGACTGCAGGCTACAGCAGAATCAGGTCAGTAATGTGACTCTAAAGCAGTGGTGAAGTGTAGTGTAATGATAAGGAGTTATAATTAGAATATAAGAAATAGAAAGTCTTAACCTGTATTAGCAGTCCTGTTAAACAAATCATCAGTTGCTGATCTTAAATAGTAACCTTTAGCCCTTGTTAATCACCCAATAACCAAACGACAACCAACAAAACAGTCAATAAATTATAATAATAATAATATCTCTGGCCTCACCAGTCACATAGGGACTACCCTGGTGTCCCTGGATGACTAAAACCATGATGATTCATGTTCCTCCTCTCTGCAGTATTGCTCATTTGTGCGAGAGGCTCCACTTTGTCCTTGCTGGAATAAAGGGAAGAAGGGTACTTGAACTGAGCAGTGAAAGACATCACGACTCCACAAAGAGAGCTGTGACAGCTAAAGAAATCCAATGCATTATCAGTGAAGCCTTGCCAACACCTGTACCAAGTAATGGGATGCTCTATTTTATCTTGATCTCTGTGTCCTACGAGGAGGAGGGGGATGGCAATGTGTTCCCTGCCCATTTTACATCAAGCCCACCATAAAGGCTGACATGGTGTCTGTCAGCACCTGTCAGACCTTTATGCAGCTCGTACAGGGCGCAGTGGGATAGAGAGATGGGAAGGAGGACAGGTGCCAGAGAGGTTAGAGCTGCTTGATGTGACCCTTAATGTAGAGTGAGAGCGCGAAAAGGCTTTGAGTGACACCCGAGAGGGAAAGCGCTGGTGCTGTGGGGGTTCAGAGGTGGTGGTTGGCTGGGTCTAGTCACGGGTTAGAGTATGGGGGAGCACATTTATATTTTTTCCATTACAGTGTTGCTGCCTCTGTTTTCCAGGCTGACGCTCACTCTCTCCTGTCCTATGGATCTGAAAAACTTCCCCATGGACAGCCAGACGTGTACGATGCAGCTTGAAAGCTGTGAGTAAAGAAAAGAAATAGATATTTTATAGATTTTGTCATAAACTGATTACATTCCTTCTCTCTCCTTTCTAGTTGGCTACACCATGAACGACCTTATTTTTGAATGGCTGGATGTGGGAGCGGTACAGGTGGCCGATGACCTCATGCTCCCTCAGTTTCAGCTAAAAGAGGAGAAAGGTCTCGGTTACTGCACCAAGCACTACAACACGGGTACATGACATACAACCATCTGCAGTCCCGACATCCTCCATACAAACTGTCAATCAACTTCTGATCAGTGTGTGCCTCTGCCGCCTCCTGTGTTTAGGTAAATTCACCTGCATTGAGGTCAAGTTCTACCTGGAGCGCCAGATGGGCTACTACCTGATCCAGATGTACATACCCAGCCTGCTCACTGTCATCCTGTCCTGGGTGTCCTTCTGGATCAATATGGACGCGGCTCCGGCCAGAGTGGGACTGGGCATCACAACAGTCCTCACCATGACGACACAGAGCTCTGGCTCCAGGGCCTCCCTGCCAAAGGTCAGACCGTTTGCTTTGTTGCACTAAACAGAGGAAAACATAATTGGTCATTGTTTATTATAAATTTTAAAGGATTTCAGAAAAAAGGGTCATTGAATTGTATGTGTGCATTGAGCTTTTCTAACTTTGAAGTGTTTATTTACTATGTACTGTTTACTCGAAGGCGGCAGTATGTTGGTGCAGTGTTTAGCACTGTCGCCTCACAGCAAAAAGCTTCTGGGGCCTTTCTGTGTGGAGTTTGCATACTCTCCCTGCGCTTGCATGGGTTTTCTCCTGCTTCCTCTCGCAGTCCAAAAACACGCATGTTAGTTTAATTGGTGATTCTAGCAATAAAAATTAAGACTTTACATACAAAACATATAATACAATGTATGGTACATTGTAATAGAATAAATTATACTCCAATAAAGAGTTACAATTAGCTTCATCTTGACCAATTACATCATTAAAGTACAATTTACATGTTAAGCCACTGATAATAATGAAGTCAAAAATATAACACAATAGGGGCCATTCTCAATAATAAGTGATAAATGTATCATAATAAGTCATATTTAAAGTATTATTTTATTTTGTAAGATTTTGAATTTGAGAGTTTTACTTATAGTGTGGCATTGCTAGTTTTTTTTTTTTTTAAGTTATACTTCTTCCACTGTTCAATATCAGTATGAGATGTAATTCTAGAGTTTGTAGCTCAGCACCATATATCAGTGTCTAATCATGTCATGACCACCACTGTTCCCGGAGTGACATGAATTTCATGGTGTTGCAGGTGTCCTATGTCAAAGCCATAGACATCTGGATGGCAGTGTGTCTTCTCTTCGTATTTGCTGCACTACTGGAGTATGCAGCCGTTAATTTTGTTTCACGCCAGCACAAAGAGTTCTTCAGACTGAGGAAGAAGCTCAAAGAGCAACAGCGGCAGAGAGCTGTGAGTACAACCCACCCACTCAGCCCCTCGGGCGTCTGTCACCTGTTATTCCCTTCGCCCCAGCTATGCACGAGCTACAACTCGGCTGCATGCTGCTCTCCAGCCGGGGAAATGCAGACGGTGCTGACCTGTGATTAATTCAAGCCATCACCTTATCCCACTATATTGGCTGCATCTTCTCAACATCTTGCTGCCTCACTTTGGATATAAGAAGAAAAAGTAGGACAGACAAAACAGGACAAACACATTTAAATATCAAATATTTCTTAAAGGAAGCAGCATGACAGCAGCTGCAGGATTCATTAATATCTTTCAATATTTATACCACAACATGAGACATCTGCTTCAGTCCTCCGTACTCGTTCATTGTTGAGATTATGCAATGTCAGTGAAATTTGTTCTGACT
Organism: Brachyistius frenatus; assembly: GCF_029030835.1. Taxonomy (NCBI): domain Eukaryota; kingdom Metazoa; phylum Chordata; class Actinopteri; family Embiotocidae; genus Brachyistius; species Brachyistius frenatus. The sequence goes on from NW_027210633.1 coordinate 598,353, forward strand.
TTAAATATTCAGTTTGATGATTACATTAATGTGTTGCCTTTTTTGCTTATCAGCAGGGAAGCGGTGACAGCAAGGTGAAAGGAAACAACACGCCAGGCAACAATGCCCCTCAGGGGAACACAGCACAGCAGTGCAGTGCCTGTGCCAGGGTATGTACTGCTGCTCTGTTTGTTAGCTGGTCACTAGTCCTAAAAGAAAAAAAGTTAAACTGTGTGATTCTTAGTGAGTGCAGTGATGCTGTGCTGTGTGTTTGTCTTCCAGGAGGAGGAGCTGGCACAGCAGGGCTTTCTCTACCAGAGTTATGGACTTTCACTGTCAGCAGGGGGTGCACCGGAAATGGATGCAACACCGATCTTCGCTGATTTACCCCCTGGTTTAGGTTTCTATGACATACGCAGGCGCTTTGTGGATCGGGCAAAAAGGATCGATACCATCTCCAGAGCTGTTTTCCCTATGAGCTTCCTCATGTTTAATGTCCTCTACTGGCTCACTTACAAAGTTCTACGACATGAAGATCTCCTAGCAACACTGTGACCACACACAGACTGAGGACCATGAACTCACGGGATACTTTTAATTCTGCTCTCTTCACTGAAACATTTACAGGCTGAGAGGCGCCAGCTGAGCCATGCAAGATGCGCTATGACTGCATGTCCAGTGCCATCGGGAAATTCCACAACATGGAAGAGTCCACTGGTTTCTTTAAATTTTTAATACCTCCAGAGAAATGCACTTTTTTATCAGCACCGAAGCTTTACACATCACTCATTGTGTGTGTGTGTGTGTGTGTGTGTGTGTGTGTGTGTGTGTGTGTGTGTGTGTGTGTGTGTGTGTGTGTGTGTGTGTGTCCAGCCTAAATTGTATCGACTCCCACTTTTATGGAAACATTATTGCAGTATTACAGGCTAACGAGCATCAGAGACTGGTGCATTATGCCAATTAGTCTCTATTCACCTTAAATACAAAGAAATAATCATATAAACTGTGTCAACAGAAAAGGTTTAATTGAGTTGGTCAGAAATGGGCTTATTTGGTCGTGCATGAAAATTCATATATTGCTTATCTTGTACTGAGATCTCCTCAGGGTTCGCAGAGTGGGTGTTGTATTGGTGTTTAACAAAGCCCAACTAAGTTAGATAGTAAGGATGAATTGTCTCTGTGTATTCTTTCTTAAAAAAACAAATATTTCCCCTGAATGCTTTGTTGGTACTTAAATAAAGAAATGTTTCAATTCTACTTAGAGTTCATCACAGTGGAGCGTTTTCTTATGTGTGATGGCAGCTTTGAATGGATCTGTTCTTTTAAACCCTGATATCAAACAAATGAAAATTTGTTTTTTCTCCCCAAATGCATCAGCAAACAGCAACAGCAAAGGATTACACTTAATTGGCGCCCCTAATTATCAGCTATAATATTTCAATTTTTAAACTATGACTTTCTCTGAGGCTGGCCAACCACTGAACCAGCTTTCACTAGATTTCTCCTCTTTCTAATACCGTTCTCAGTCAAGGTTCTTATCAGTTCTCACTCTGCTCTGAAGTGGTAAAAAATGCCACCGCAGTAACCGACTCTCGAGCTACTCCATTGACGTACTCAGTACCTCACAGTGTGTGGGTTTTTAAGTTTTTGCTACACCAGCATTTCTGTGTGTATATACCTGGAGACTAGTGCATCACTGGAAACCTCTCATTTTATAAATAAATCTTGTCAAAATGAAGCTGTCAAATGAATATTTTATTTCTGTCACATGCATATACAGTATAGTACGACCAGGGCTGCATACAGCAGCAACAAGACTGTGTATGGAACAAAATTGGCCTCCTTTTCTAAACAACAGCAAAGGAATGATACGAGGATTGTTCAAACTGAATTGTTACAGAGTCTGTGGACATCAATCGTTTTTATTTTGAAGAATATAAAATGCCCCTTTAATTTAATCATTTGTTCTGCTGCATTAAACTTCATTTTCATCTGGGTACTAGAGCTTCATCCCAAAACAGAGACAGGGACTGGATTAGAAGAAATGTTGTTTGCATTATATATCGCCTTTGTTGTGGCTGCAAAATGAATTTCACTGCATGTCTTGTTCAGTTCTGTACATATAAAAATCTGACTTTGTATCTGTAGCCACAAGAGGGTACCATTGACTCACTTATGTCTCATGTGCCAGCGTTGCACTGAACCACACTTGGCCCAGATTACAGATTACACAGTACAGCCAGAAGGAACTTTCCTTTTCACTCAGTGTGAGGCCAGGATCTCTTGCTGTTTGGGACTTTAACATGTAAAATTAATTAGTTAAAATGCAAAGTAAGTATTATAGTCACTGGCAAACAAATCACACTTTTCTGCAGTTTAGTACATTTTAAGATTTAAATGTGCAATAATAATATTTTTATAAATATATATTTGTTTTTATTTTATTTTTTTAAATTTTACATAGGCTTTGATTTTGCAACGAGCAGTGGAGGAAAGTAATTAAGTAATTGTACTCAAGTACTGTAGCCTATTTAAGTAGCCTACAATTTTGAAGTACTTGTACTTTACTTGAGTATTTCCATCCGATGCTACTTTATCCTTCCACTGCACGACATTTCAGAATTATTGTACTTTCTATTCCACTACATTTATTTAATTACTTTTCAGATGAAGATTTGACACAATGGATAATAAAAGATGATTTTAAGATGTTACAAATTTAACTAGTGGTTCCAACTTTTTTGCCCCCTGAATTCTTAATATTTTTTTTTTTTTTTACCTCTAAACATCTCATGGTTTCCCTGCAATAAATGTTTAAACGATCCAATATCTCAGAAAAAAAAATTAAAGATAAGAGATAAGATAAAAAGTCGGGCCGCTCAGATTTACCTGTGTACACACTGATGCTTCACTATTGATATCATATCAATACTGTATATCAGTACAAGGTGGGACCAAACCAGGACTTTTACTTTAATACTTCACCTGCATTTTTGCAAAAACAAAAACGTCTGGATTTTTACTTCAATTAGATGTTCCAGGAAAGACTTTAACTTGTAATGGAGTATTTTTAAATCTTTGAATTTGTACTGTTACTTAAGTAAAGGATCAGAATAATTCTTCCACCACTGGCAACAGGCTGTGCCAAATGTCAGCTCCCACAATGGCTGCCGCTCAAGTGTGACTTAGTTGTGCAGCCCAAAGCAAGCCTGTATAATCTTGTTTTATAGCCTGGTTAAAGTGTGCAAACTATGTGGTAAAAAAAAAAAAAAAAAAAAAAAAAGGTGCATGATGCACTTATTCGTGCGCACCGCTCATGCAATTCTTTACTTCCTTTTGGCACAAATGTAGAAAACATCAGGAATGTTCTATAGTGGTTCTTAAAAAAAAAAAAAAAAGATTTGATGCAGCATATAAACCGTTTTTCCATTTTGGGAGCGGGGCTTGGTGTCGCCGTTGAACCCTCCAACCAAAGCGTGTCCACCGGGCTGGAGACGTGGCAGCGCCTCCGGTCATATGATTTCGGTTCATACGCGAACCCCACCCCGTCACTGCCCACCCTGAAAACACGCCGCTTGTTCGTTATTTTTTTTTAATTTTATTTTTTTTACTGATAAATATGCGTAAAAACATCCACACGCGCGCTCGGCACTAAGTCCTCCAAAAAAAAAAAAAAAAAAATTTAAATTAAATTAAATTAAAAAAAAAAAAAAAATCCCCCCTTCCTCTCCCGCATAACTCAGCACAAACACCAGACCTGGATTTTTTTTTTTTCAGTGGCGGTGACCACCCTAAAAAAAAAAAAAAAAACACCACACAGTGCCATTTTTAGACGTTTACTGCTGACGTTCACTGGAGGCTTCAAATAGCTTCCGTTTCACGGAGGTAGTGAACCGGGCTGTCCTGGACCAGTCCGACGGTCTGCACTTCAATGGAGGAACAGCCCAAAGATCGGGCACAAGACAGGCAGCACCACCACCACCACCACCACCAACAACACCACCACGGAGAGGACAGAAGCTCTATTCCGCAGACAACTTGTGTAAAACATGATCAGAGCTACGTCCAGTTCCGGCATCAGGAAACGCAGACGAAGAAAACAGGTCGGGGCTTCATCCGGGGAGAGTTAGCTAGCGCGCTGCTAGCCGTGGTCAGCTAAAGTCAACGAGCCGACTAGCATTGAGCTAACTAACATTTGAGCTGCGTCGGTGGTCGGAGGGCTGTTTTGTTTTAAAAACTGCACGCCCGACCGGGCCTCGGGGAGGGGAGGGGAGGGGAGGGGAGGTCATCTCGGGAGGTACAAGGGTGGCTGGTTCACCGGACGGATAGGTGGGGCGCGCGTCAGCCGGCCGGCGTGTTTAGCTGCTCGGCTAGCTGCCGCTGCGCGCCCGTCGCCGACATGTCGGATTGACCTTGTGTCGGTTCAAACGAACACCTGGTTTTTATTTCACATCGAGGATCGAGATCATCCTTTAAAAAACAACAACAACCTCCCGCCGGGTCGTCATGTATGTGTGTGTGTGTTTTTTTTAAATTTATTTAACGCGTGAACTGATATCCGTGCCGGCCGGGTGTGTGTGTGTCCTGCTGCGGTCCGTGCGCGCTCCTTCCGCGGGTCCACCTCGGTGAACCGAGCCGGCTCCGCCCGGTCCGGGACGGTCCGGTCCGGGACGCTTCCTGTCGGCCATGTTACAACATCACTGCGAGCTCATGATGCTACCTGGCTGGGGGTTATATTTTTTTATTTGGAGGGAGGGAGGAGGGGGGGGGGATGTTGTACAAACACACGAGGGAGAGGGGGGGGGTGTTGTCCGGTCTGGCATGTCGGTGTCGTGTCGTAGCCTCCTCGGGTTGCCGGTTGTCGGTACCGGGGCGTGTTAGTGACTGGTTGGTTGACATTAGCAGGCTAACGTGAGCTAGCCGGGCCTGTTGCATGTTGTCCAGTCAACGTGACGCCACGCAGCAACTCGATCATTGACCACTTGATCTTTTGTTTTCTGCAGCCGAGCAGCAGGTACTGTGAGCATCGACCTGACGGCCGTGTTAACACGTATGTTTGCTGTTATGCAAAATAAAATTATATATATATATATATATATTATTATTTTTTTTTTGCCTCCGTGTAAGAGGCGAGGCTGTGCCCGCGGACATGGCACCATTGAATGGGAAGTCCCACGTTGACACAGCAGTTCCCGAGCCTCTCCGTCCACCCCGTGAGGCCGACGTCGGTCCGCATGCGCGTCTTCAAACGCTGCTCGCCGTGCACCGACTTTGATGTCGGATCAGATTTTAGTCGAGAAAGTTGGAGCAGCTTTGAGAGTCCTGCGTGCTGTTGACGGTCGTGAAGCGTCACATGACCTTAACATGTTGCGTGTAGTGAACATGTAGTGAGGCACCCAGCTCATCTGGAGCTACAGACATAACTGTGAACGTCATAAATAGATGGTTATCCAACTTATTGTCCACAGGTGTGGTTTACACAGGAAATGCCTTTTGTGGGGAATCTTGTGATGTCATGTGTGAGTAATACATGGACTTTGTACTTGAGTGAATATTGGTATGGGTTGCGCCGCTTGATGGAATACTTTTTTTAGGAGGTATATCGTGTGTGCTGAAGTGTCCGGTATCCTTGAATCCATTTTATTTTTGGCATAGGACTGTCACGCGTATTGTGCAATTAGTTTATGAAGTTATTTTTGTGTGTCTTTCTCAATGCAGACATATAATACATTTTTGCCAATTTCTTGCACTTCAATTTTTGGTTATTGGTGTCGGATCCCTTCAGCCAGCCAAATGCCACTGATCCCAACGGCGACAGTCACCGATCACCAGTGGTATGCCGCTCGTCTTCCGTCGGCACCCACTGTTTCCTAACAACAACAAAAAAAAGACGATTAAATCCTCAATTGAAACTACTTCTATGATAGTTAATCATCAGTTAACGCGTCATTATGTGGCGGACCTACATGGCAAAGGTCAGATGATTTGACACGGCCCTTTGTGTAAACTATCTTGAGGCAGCGGCAGTTTTCTGTGAGGTTTAAAGTGGTTGAGATGTTCTGTCATTTCACTATGAACTGATTTTGTTTCCCCTTTCAGGCAATAAAAAAGTAAACATCAGTGACGAGGAGGCGGAGAAGAATCCACATCTGTCCGATACTGTTGGTATGTCGTATCCCCCCAACAGCAACGGTAACCGACACATAAGTAATACAAATGTGAAGCAGAAGCCAACGCAAAAGGTGTACACGACTGTTCCCAAAGTGAGCAGCAAAGGAGTGGACCATAAGAAGAATATGGACCTTAAAAATGACAAGGAAAAGGCCCTGGATTTGAGTCATCACGACGGCCTGCCTTTGGATAAGAAAGACTCTGTGTTGCTTCAAAATGGCGTTGTAAACTGTGGCTTAATTACAAATGGCTATTCTAGTAAGGACAATGATGGCAGCGGCTCCGAAGGTGGATATACTACTCCGAAGAAACGCAAGACCAGATGTAACAACGCCAAGAACACTGATAATGTGATAAGAGAAAGGGAGAAAGACATGCAGCAGGGCAACACTACACAGGAGCTGGTGGCTTTTAATCTCGACACAACTGAGAAAGGAGCGACCTCCAGACTTGATGGCTTTCGAGCCGCCCATAAAATAGAAGCTCCGTCAGCTTCTAGACGGGCTGTTGTGTCAGAGGCTTCAGCGGGTGAATCTCAGAGGAAAAACTCTGAAGGCAAAGCAGTTGGCACCTTTGGTAAAAAAGGGGAGGAAAGGCACAAAGGCAAGCTTTCTTCCCCTTCAAAAGAGGACTCATGGACTTTGTTTAAGCCTCCTCCAGTGTTTCCCGTGGACAATAGCAGTGCTAAAATTGTTCCCAAGATCAGTTATGCAAGTAAAGTAAAAGAGAACCTCAACAAAGTAGCTCAAGGTGGAGGAGAGGCACTGCCTCCTCCTGTCAGACTGTCACAGGTCCCCATGTCTGCTATGAAAACTATCACCTCAGCTAGCTTTACTAATGGTCCTGTTTCTGGAAATGGAAACGGCTGCCCATCAGTGGGGACCTTCTTTGCTCCTGCTGCTAGTAGTATTCCACCAGCCCCATCTATCCCAAGTGGCGAGAATGTAGCATCTCCTTTGGAAAGTAACTGTAGCTCTACAACCAGTCCTATCGATGGAGAAGCATACGAGCTAAGGAAGTGTACTCTTTTAATTTACCCTTTAAATATGCAACCTGTGCTCCCCAGCGCTCGTCATCTTGACCCACCGGCTGCTCAGACAAATCAGAAAGCCCTGGGAGACATCTTCCAGAATCAGTGGGGGCTTTCCTTCATCAACGAGCCCAACCTGGGGCCAGAGGGAGGCAACGGGCAGCTGCCTGCAGAGGACAAGACTACTATGGACGCATCTCAAAGCGAGTGTCAGGCTGCCGCAGCCAAGTCTGCCCAGCCCTGCTTTGATGTTGGCCCGTCATTCTTGGAGCCAGGCACTTTGGCTCAAGACCCTGAGAAAAGGACTCGTGCCCCTTGCAATGTGTCTACTGCTTGTTCTCCTGCTTGTGTGATGAGCGAGGAGGAGAACAAGCTGCAGCCGTGTGGCCTGGACAAAACAAAAGCTGAGGCCAAGGCTGCAGGTTCTGCTGCGTCGGCCCCCAGTAAAGACAACGGTGCTAAGCCTGCACAGGGCCAGCTAACCACTGTGTTGTTTGGCTCATCTAAAGAACAGGTCCTCTCTAAAGACATTGGCAGGAGGTGTAGCTGGGGGTCCTTTGATGTTAAAGCTGCTGTCACTTATCACACTAAAGGTAACTTTGACTGATAAATTCTTTTAAGCATTAAAGTTGTAATCCTTAACATTTATATGAAGGTGACTTTGGCAACACCTGTCATTTATCGGTGGTTTAATACTACAATATGAGCTGCTTCTTTGTCTGAACATTAACGAAAGAGCCACTTATTTATTCATTTACAGTGCTAACAAACAAAGCTAATCATAATCGAACCTGCAATTCGATTTTGTTCGACTCAAAGTATTTTTCCACCCAACAACGAAGCACCAAAACATTTCTGAGAAGTGGAATGTGCTGTGACTGCTCCTCCTGGTTCCACTGTTCACTTACTAAATTCAAAAATGATCTAATAATGGAAAGAAATCTTGTCACAACATGCGTTGGCAATAACCTTGGTCACAAATGCACTGCGTATTTTGGGACTCCTTCCCAAATACAAGCCACCTTATGTTTTGACAATTGAAATTCACGACAGCAATAGTGGATGCCTTCCATTAATAATTAAATCTAATATATAGAGAAGTAATTTGAAAATGTAAATTCATTGAATAGGTATTGCAGAATAAATTCCAGTTGCATCAAAACCAGGATTATGTTTATTTAAGGATTATAACTTTAAGCAGTGTCAGATCTCAGCAGAGATTTGATTTGCCCGCTGTATGAAACAAATTGAGAAACAATGTTGACATATGTTTTTAAACTATATTCTTTAAAGAGATCAGTATTGTATTTTCTGAAAATATTCTTCGTAATCACTTAAGCTGATGTAAAATGTGCATTTTGTTTTCCTTCAACAGAAATGGAATCCATTTTCAACTTGCAAAAACAAGGTAAACTGAACTCTTTGGTGTCTCTTCTCCCTGACAACTATTTTTAGAAACGATTTGGCTGCTAAATTTTTCTCAGCATGAAATGAATGTAGAAATATAAGAAAGCAAAAATAATACCGAAAGCAAAAAAACAATTAATGGAACATGTCACCGTCCAACATTTGGAACAATGGGAGACCACGTCTGAACTTTTATTTATTACGTTAATTAATATCCAGAAGTAAGTGCACTGGTGAAGCGGACTGAGCGGTATATATTCTGAATCTTAAGATTAACTTCATATTTGCGTTACACTTACTCTTAATTAAGACCTTCATATGTGCGTAAGGTAGGCTGCGCCCGTTGTGCTCATGACTGTCGTCTAATGTTGGGGTTTATTTTTAGTGTTGTTTTTTTTTTAATAACTACAATCAAATTATTAGCATTCATGTATTTTTATCCATCAATACTGGTTACCTGTTAAGAATCATTCTGAAGCTCATCTGCATAACTTCCTGCTATACATGCGTGAACACATTGAGCTGCCTGTCAGCATGTCCATAAAGACCGCATTAAAGACGTCCCTCTTGAGGACAAGCGGCTGTACAACATCGACCAACATCACATCCCAGTAAATGCTTAAAAGACAAAAGGCCACATTTGTGTAATTACTTAACGGCAGAGACAGAAGCAGCTAAAGGTAATCACCAGCAGAGACACTGTTAAAATCACCGAGTGCGACACGCTGCTGGTGGACGGTCCTCTGGCGCTGCAGTCGGGCCAGCTGGCAACTGAAACACTGCGATTATTCCAAACAGGCTTTTGATATCAACACAGACATGAGTTCAGTGATGTTCGAGGCTGCGTTAGCTCCGTATCCAACCATAAGCTAACGGGAACCGTGCCATTGTTATCAGGGCTGAGTGCCACTTTTCATACTGTTATCAGTGATATACCCAAGTTGCATTATCAGCACACGCTTTTATTGAGAAATATGAAGATTTTATCTCCTCCCCCGCCCCCAAGTAATTTTTGATTTTAAATAAGACCAGTTTTTTTTTTGTAATTGCAGTGCTCGTGTGTATTTCTTGTGTTGTTTTGGGGGTCCAGTCGTGAATTTGATGTGCCAATGTGACCTGGGATCATGTTGAACAATCTTAACTCTTTGCCTCCTGTCTTGTCCTCCTCCCTCCTTCCGGCTGTAGATCCAAAAAGAGTAGTGGTTTATGATGGGACCAAGGATGGACCTGATCAGTGAGGCAGATCGTCCCCAGTACTTCACCTTCTCCTCCTCTGGGTGCTGCAGTTATCTACCTTGGAAATCACTAATCCTGTTGGATAGATAAAAAGTGACAACTGTGAAAACATTGATAGTTTAGCATGACAGATTTTCCTTGGAATCTCGGGTGGAGTAAAAAAAAAAAAAAAAAAAAAAAAAAGACTTCTTCGGGGCATCAGACACAAACACGCACTCAAACACGCTCTGGATGGACGTTAAAGGAGTCGATCGGTGCCTCAACATGATGAATGGACACAACTTTGAGCTGTGATGGTGGTTTGTGTCACGGCTCTTTTTAGGGATAACGTTCGGGAGTTCAACAAAGGAAGGTGTCTCGGACTGCACCTCCCTAAGCCTTTATCCTGTTGAACTGCGGCAGCCGTCAGTCTGACTATGGGATGCCTCAGTCATTTTTTTTTTTCTTTCTTTCTTTCTTTCTTTTTTCTTTTCTTTTCTTCACGTGTTCAAAATGAGTTCATTGTAGATATGTTAGACGTTATGCATACACATCTGCGCGCAACCTTGAATTCATCATGAAATGAAAGGAGGAGGAGACACTTTGCAAAGAATGCCTTGAAGCTTTGGACTAAAGGTGTTTGGAGTCCTGTTAAGTGGACGCTCCGAGGTGAGGCCCCATCCAGGAAGGGACAACCTTGTCTTAAATCCTTTTTAGGGAAAATCAGAGCCCGGAAACTAAACGCTCACTTTCTTTTCTTTTTTTTTTTGTTCCCCTGCGGTATCGTCTGACCGAACATGAGTGTTCTCTGCACTGGAGTGTGACGCCCGAGTGCAGGTGCAGAAGCCACGCCCCTTCATTTCATCGCTCAACAAGTGCGCTGAAGATTTTAAAAGCAGGTCTCTGTTAAAAACAACCCTGTCTTGATCTGAAAGCGTTTCATACATTTCATGCAGATGGGTATGAGGTCATCACAGACTGTGATTCTGAGTTGAGGAACGAGCCGAGACAAACGAGAAGCTTCTGTTGAGGTCTTTTGCGTTTTGTGCTCTTTGTTCAGCAGCATCACTCAGGATGTCTACACGGATTATGGTTCTTGTTCAATCCCTCATGTCAGAAGAACATGTGGCATTTTACAGCTTTTTTTTGTTTTGTTTTGTTTTCCTTCCTCCCGACTCGGCATCGTTTCTGCCTTTCACGGCATTGTGTTTCTTGCATGTTTACTGGTGGAAATGAATGAGTCCGAGGTCACTGTTCATCGCCACACAAAGATTAACAGTAACAACAATTTCAGATAAGAGTCTAGGCCCCCTCCCCTCAACTCGCCACTCTTTTGTCAAGCTGTGTTGAAATGTGAAGATGAGCTGTACTTTTTTTTTATTTTATTTTTTTTACTGTGGATAAAATTTGTACGTTCGCGAACCAGTGTGCAATAACACCGTGTGATCCATGTGTTGAAAATGTGGAGCTACGAAATCATCACCGGAGATGCTGGCGTAGCCTGCTGTTAGGTTCAAAATGTTTTAAGATCCGTGTTCAGTTTTTATTTTTATTTTTTTTCTCGGTAGAAAAATCTCATGTTTGAAAGATGGAGTGACGTCTAGGGAGCCCAAATCTGCTAACTGCGACATCACTTTTCTCACCATCTCCAAATCAGGATCAGTTTATTCAACAGAACAAAAGGAACTCTCCAGGTTTCTTTTTCTCTCTCTAAAAGCTATGATTTGGTTAATGTGTGGATTAATAGCACTTTATGTAAACTAATTGCTTTTATCTTATAATTACTAGAAAAAAAGAAAAAAAAAAACCTCTATGTACTGATGAGAAATACTCCTTGAAAGAATGGCTCTGGGCTGTTACTTTTCAGAAAAAAAAATATTAAAAAAATACAGAATTATTAAATGTAACTCAGGTAGTGTTGATAAAGCCATGACTGTGTTCAATATTGTTTTTGCCAAACGGCCCCTGTCATGTAAATGTTCTCCCGTTGGAAAATGTTGAATTGGAGTCTCACTATATACAGTCTCATATGATGTGACGACACACCAAATAACGATTTAAGAGGGAAGCTGTCATGGCGTGCGAGGTGCTGTCATTGATCATTTTGGGCTCTAAGATTTTAAGTTGTTTAATTCCCCTGTTGTTGTTTTTTTTGGTTGTTTTTTTTAAAGCACATTGCTCCATGCGCCGTTTTCTGTAATCTTGCAATCTTTGATGGCTCATTTTGTCCCTCGTGTTCACAGTGAAGCGCCCCCTTCATTTATTAATGCTGAGCATCAGTGGTGTTTGTGCAGGGGGGGGGCTATAATCTGGGTAGGAGCTTTCAAGTACACCTCTTTCCGCTGGTGTCCTGATTAGGCAACAGTGCAGCCTCGTGCGCCGGGAGACGGGGACGTTATAATTGCAGCCACGGTTTTGTCTCGATGTTTTAACTTCTATAATCGCAGTCCGCTCTCTGCTTTGGTTTTTGGCTCTGGCAGCGTGCGGTGGACGAGTGTATCATCAGGTGCTGCCCTGCTGGATTTGAACAATTGTGTCAGCGAGGAAAGCAAGTGCAACTGAGGAGATGTTATCCGTTAGCAGCGTTTTTGCTTTTGTGTTACGGGAATTTATATTGAATCTGGCATAGAGCGACACAAAACCGCAATTTAATTTCCTCTGGTTCCCCATAATCCACAAACAAAATGACACAATCAGGTTACCTAATGCCAAATTGTTCAGGCTGAAAGCATTGTCAGAGGACGGCGATGCATCTGTAGGCTTCTAAATGTAAAACAGGGTGATCAGAATGAGTAGTTTGTGATGTTACTGTAGTCTTACGATGAATACCTTTTTTTTTTTTTTTTTCTTGTTTTTGTTTGAGAGGACGGTCCTGGTGCAGGGAAATCCGAGACTCTCCAATCCTCCCACCCCGAGGCTTCCTCTGTTTCAAGCACTTATTACAGCATCGAGGCGACGCTGAATATGCATTCATTTTAGCTCGAGCTATGATTTAGCTTTGTAGCCTGCAAACCAAAAACAGGTTCTTGAAGCTGAGTAGATGGTTAATCGGTGAAGTTAGGGGGGGTTGGGAGGGACTGACTGACTGTTGGCATGTTGAGAAAGAAAAGCCTGATCATGTGGAGTTTTTTGTTTGTTTATCCACCCCCCCCCTCAGGATGTGCAATCACCTCAAGGATGCTGCCGCCAGCTTCCAGGTTGTGAGTGGCGAGTTTTGGTGTGTTTGCGTGTGTGTGTGTGTGTGTGTGTGTGTGTGCGCATAGCAAGTTCTTCCTATTATATGCAAGTTCCTCGTATAGTTCAAGAATCCTCCCCTTCCCCCTCCTTCCTGTTGTCTCATGTTCAGGTGCCTGTGTGGAAAGGAAAAAAAAAACTAAAAAAAACTTTTACAGCAATTTTGATATATCCGTGCCATTTTTTTTTCTTCTTCTTTTGTAACCTTTGCGATGCTGTTAAAGTTCTCACAGATAATCCTAATTTCCTTGTTTTTATTAGTTTTTTAAGCGACAAGGACGCAGCGGAAAGCAGTGAGCATGTTGGTGAGAGTGTGTGTGTGTGTGTGTGAGTGACCTGAAAGCCAAACCCGGTTCAAATGAGGATGGATAACTGCTTGGTCCATTGTCGAGTTAATGTCTGGAAGTAGCACATAATTGATTTGAACTGATTTAACAAACTTAATCTTTTAACACATTTAAAAAAAATAATTTTTTAAGTGTTTTATTTTGGAGTTATAACCTAATTTATCCGTAGGATGAGACTAAAAGGAAGAAATGATAGAGAAATCAACGCGTTTCATTTTTTGACGAGCTTTAGATGTTTTAGTTTTTGATTAAGGCTGATGTAGACCTTTTTTGTTGTCCCCTCCAATAGCACCGACGTTAATATATTTCAAGTTTGACTCTTTTCCAGCAGATTTTATACAAATTACTTTTAATGCATTTGTTCAGATAGCTGTGATGGAGTGACGAGTATTGAAATCCACTACATCCAGAGCTCGTTTTAATATATTTTTACTTGTCGTGATCATGTGGTGAGGAGGGAAAGGGGGGGGGGTGTTCACGTTGCAGTTCAACAACACTGAATCTGCTTTTTCGCCAAAGGTACACTGCTCAGATATTCAGCTAGTGAATGGCAAATGCACAGATGGGGAGGGAGGGAGGGGAAGGGGCGGGGCCTCGTTGATGATGTCATGACCAGCTTCCTGACATCCTGCTGGCTTTTGGAGATGTGAGTTTAGCAAAGAGAAGTCCCTACTGTAGCAGCTGAATGTCACTATGGAGCGCGGCCACTTAAGAGAGAGGAGAAATCTTTTAAAAGATTTTAAAAAATAAAAAAAAAATACCGAAAGTGCTGCTTCTTCATCCAGTAATCAGTCATCTGTAACGGGAAATGCTGGACTTGGTGTTCGTGCTCGACTTCTAAACTGTCCCTCCTTTAACGTGTCATTGCCTCTCGTGGAAATGTTTTAATTCGGGGGTGGGGGGGGGATTTTATTTTCTTGTTGTTCTTTTTTTATTTAATGCCCCCTGAGAGGTACAGTGTTTCTGATTCTACAAACGGGGAGTAAAGTAAACACGTGTCTCTACAGGATTCAGTCATGATAAGAGATGTTGTGCGAGTCATCTTTTTTTTGTTGTTGTTTCTCTGTGTCATCATCTCAAATGGCTGTTATGCTTGTTGATGCATTTCTTCTTCTTTCGGTCTGCTCCTCCTCTTGTCACTCCCCCCTCCTCCTCCTCCCCCCCTCCCCTCCCTCTCTTAAAACATGAGGCAATGGCCTTTCTTTCTCAAATGTCTTACAAGTTGGCATTTTAAGTGAGCAGTCTGATTATTTAATTTTTTGTTTGTTTGTTTGTTTTGAATTTAACAGAAGTGTCACATTACAATGTTCTTTTTTTTTTCTTTTTTTTTTAAGCATGATAATAACCCTACAATTCCAAACAATGTAATAGAGACAATAAAAAAAAACAAAAAAAACTCCAGTGTTCACAATTTTAGTTTCCATTAAAATGTCAAATTTTCATGAAGAATTCAGTGTTTGTGTTTGTTTTCAGTGCAGACTGTCATCACCCTGGGACGCGGGTACAGCAACAAATACCTTTTTAAAATCTTAAATTACTTCCTTTTAAGGTTACGGCAACTAATTTTCTCCCACTCTATGCAGTGTGCATGGGTTTGTGGGATGGAATCAAGTATGCACATCATTAAAGTAACAGAAGGTCGATCTGTCTGAAAGAATCGGCCTCCAGAACGACATAAAACAGGATCCACATTAAAGCCGGTTTGCATGTTAACTGAAAATGTGCTTTAGCAGTGGTGGAATCAGGCACAGTTCAGTTTCTATGTTATACTTCTACTGTGTTACAGAGGGAAACATTTCTTCAAAAGCTTTATTTATTATAGTAATTACTGCATACAAAAATCATGATCCCTTTTATATTAAGATGCACTTGCAAGCAAAAATCACACGTTTGTAAAATCATTTTGGTCTGTAATCGAGTCCCAACGCCTAAATTCTCAAAATGGAAAAAAAAGAAATTCCCCAGTGCAGTAAGAGGATTACATTTAGTTTTTTTTTAATGCAAATAAATTTATTTCAGGCTTTAGCTAAAGTAAAGTTAAAATTTTCATAATTCTAATACAGCGACGCGCTTCATATTCTCTTGTTTAACTGTACAGTCAGTTCTTTAGCTGGATTCATTTGAAACCAGCTCAATATACAGTGGGTACGGAAAGTATTCAGACCCCTTTAAATTTTTCACTCTTTGTTTCATTGCAGCCATTTGCTAAAATCAAAAAAGTTCATTTTATTTCTCATTAATGTACACTCAGCACCCCATCTTGACAGAAAAAAACAAATGTAGAAATTTGTGCAAATTTATTAAAAAAGAAAAACTGAAATATCACATGGTCATAAGTATTCAGACCCTTTGCTGTGACACTCATATTTAACTCACATGCTGTCCATTTCTTCTGATCCTCCTTGAGATGGTTCTACTCCTTCATTGGAGTCCAGCTGTGTTTAATTAAACTGATTGGACTTGATTAGGAAAGGCACACACCTGTCTATATAAGACCTTACAGCTCACAGTGCATGTCAGAGCAAATGAGAATCATGAGGTCGAAGGAACTGTCCAAGGAGCTCAGAGACAGAATTGTGGCAAGGCACAGATCTGGCCAAGGTTACAAAATAATTTCTGCAGCACTCAAGGTTCCTAAGAGCACAGTGGCCTCCATAATCCTTAAATGGAAGAAGTTTGGGACGACCAGAACTCTTCCTAGACCTGGCCGTCCAGCCAAACTGAGCAATCGTGGGAGAAGAGCCTTGGTGAGAGAGGTAAAGAAGAACCCAAAGATCACTGTGGCTGAGCTCCAGAGATGCAGTAGGGAGATGGAAGAAAGTTCCACAAAGTCAACTATCACTGCAGCCCTCCACCAGTCAGGGCTTTATGGCAGAGTGGCCCGACGGAAGCCTCTCCTCAGTGCAAGACATATGAAAGCCCGCATAGAGTTTGCCAAAAAACACATGAAGGACTCCCAGACTATGAGAAATAAGATTCTCTGGTCTGATGAGACCAAGATTGAACTTTTTGGCGTTAATTCTAAGCGGTATGTGTGGAGAAAACCAGGCACTGCTCATCACCTGCCCAATACAATCCCAACAGTGAAACATGGTGGTGGCAGCATCATGCTATGGGGGTGTTTTTCAGCTGCAGGGACAGGACGACTGGTTGCGAGTGAAGGAAAGATGAATGCGGCCAAGTACAGAGATATCCTGGAAGAAAACCTCTTCCAGAGTGCTCTGGACCTCAGACTGGGCCGAAGGTTCACCTTCCAACAAGACAATGACCCTGAGCACACAGCTAAAATAACAAAGGAGTGGCTTCAGAACAACTCTGTGACCATTCTTGACTGGCCCAGCCAGAGCCCTGACCTAAACCCAATTGAGCATCTCTGGAGAGACCTGAAAATGGCTGTCCACCAACGTTCACCATCCAACCTGACGGAACTGGAGAGGATCTGCAAGGAAGAATGGCAGAGGATCCCCAAATCCAGGTGTGAAAAGCTTGTTGCATCATTCCCAAGAAGACTCATGGCTGTACTAGCTCAAAAGGGTGCTTCTACTCAATACTGAGCAAAGGGTCTGAATACTTATGACCATGTGATATTTCAGTTTTTCTTTTTTAATAAATTTGCACAAATTTCTACATTTGTTTTTTTCTGTCAAGATGGGGTGCTGAGTGTACATTAATGAGAAATAAAATGAACTTTTTTGATTTTAGCAAATGGCTGCAATGAAACAAAGAGTGAAAAATTTAAAGGGGTCTGAATACTTTCCGTACCCACTGTACTTACTGCACCAACAGTCTTTTAAAACGGGTTGTTGGAGTCTTTACTGTGCACACTGGGAGTCTGAATGTAAAGTAGTTCAAATTAGCTTAACAGCAAATTGATACCGACATACTGATACGTTAGTAGTGAATGTGCAAATATTGAAAATATTTCTTTACTTGGTAAGATTTTGTATGCAGGACTTTTAACTATTAGAACTGCTCAGGTCCTTAAGTAAAAGTACTATAACTCCACTGTGAAAGCAGTAAAAGTATAAATATGCATTATGAAGTAAATTCCTCTTTTATTATTATTATACATAATATAATATAGGCATTTCTTTTATATATATATATAGTCATTTTATATAAGTAAATAATAATAAAACAGGAATATATTATATATATATATTTTATATAACAAAATTTATATATATATAAATTTATATATATTTATACATATATATATAAATTTATATATTATATATATTTATATTATATATATAATATATAAATATATATTTATATATAGAAATATAAATATATAGAAATATATATATATAATATATATATATATATATATATATATATATATACTATATATATATATATATAATTTAGGTTTCTCTTGTGTCTCCATTTTCATTTTTCATGTGGATGAAAGTTCAAAAGGCAAAATATAATATAATATATAAAAGATTAAAAAAAATTTTAAAAAAATTGTTAAATCTCAATCAGGAAAATCCTTTTTACATGATAACAGAAAAATCTAAAAAAAAAAAAAAAAAGTGCATGGAACTAATCGGTTCACTTACCAGCATCAACAAAAGGTGCAAATGAAATGGGAGTTTTTGTTGGCTGCACAGACATCTGTTTCTCTGCTTTTGACTGCATATGTTCAGAAACGTTCCCGCTCAGTGGGCTCACAGTCCCTCTCTGTTCAGCAAGGACAGCATTAGTGGAAGACATGGAGTCCTAATGAGCTCAGCGTGATCAAAAAGGTGTTGGGGAGCTGCTGCATCACCATCAGTGAGCAGACGTAGTGATTAGTGTTCAAAGACGCCCCCTTGTGGACGAAGGATGAACACACATTCACTGTCACTGCAAAACCAAAGACTGCACAGTTCAGCTTGGATCCAAATCTGGTTGACAAAATATTGTAATGAGTTTCAAACTGCCAAAAATATAATATGATATTATATATTATAATTTGACAAATTTGATTTGCCTAATAATAATATTTCATTCATTAATTTATAATTAATGTATTAATTCTCCCTAATCTATTTTGAATAGTGATTTTTCTTTTATTAATTTTAACAGCAACTTTTTTTTCAAGTGTTTTAAAAGCATCTGTGGACAAATATTGTATAATGTATATTCAAAAATGTACTATATACAGATACACAGTTTTGCTGAGAGTTAAGCATTAAAAGTAAAGTGGGGCTGATGACCTCACTGATGTGTGATGAAAGAGAATCTAAACTTTTACACATCAGGGGTGGATCGACCAGGAGTATCCCAACTTTTCAGTTCCCAAAACTGTATAGTAAAAAAAAAAAAAGCATATATCACCTTTATGTCCATAAACTATTCAATTCACTGGAACACACAATAAATGGAAAGAAAGTCCTGGTAAAACAAGAAGAATTTTACTTTGGTTAACCCAAAAGTATTCAACATTAGAATTAGCTAACTTTTTTTTTTTTGCTGTAATTAGCATCTAAGGTATTGTTTTTGAGAAAAAAAATAAAACAACAACATCAACAAGAACACTGCAGCACTAAAATGATTCCTGAAAAACTATGTAAAAACATATAGAGAATATGAACCTTCTGGACTTTTGTTCACCAAAATTGTATTTTTCAGTGTTGCTCTAAATGCAAAAGTAGACAGTAAAAAAATAAATAAAATAAATAAAAAAATCAGTGTTAATATAATATGCACCTTGCGGATATTTAAAAACGTTATCTCCCATCCAGATCAATACATTTATTTTTAAATCAGAGAGTGTCATTTGTTTTGTGATCACATTTTCATGATACATTTTACTACAATACCATAGAAGTGAATACTGTAGATCGATTTTAACTAGTTTGTTTCACTCCTTGACTACAATTGGTCGGAGTATTTGGACTGACCTGCGGAGCAAACAAAAAATGTCAGGGAATTTCAAAAGTGTTAATATTTTCAGTTTTTTCCAGAAAGAAAACTCTGAAGACCAAACAAAAGGAAGAGATGGAGAGAAATACAAAAGATCAAATTGGGAAGGAGAGACCAGAGGAGACAGGGGATAAAAAAAAAAAAAAAGTGGCAGAGGGAGAGAGAAAGTAAAACATTAGTTTTATCAGGGGACCCCACACACTGTCCGACCAAACCGCTTACCACCTCATGTAAAAGGTCTCTCGGTCCAACACTGTTGCACCGTACTGTATTTTGGAATGTTTTTTGGTGTCCAAAATTAAATTTAAAAGTTTTTTGGAGTGCTGTTTTGACCCTGGAAGCTGTTGACACCGCAGATGATGTATTTTCACCACAGCCACTCGCATACACACATTTTTCTACTTCTGTCTGTGGAACTGAACCGGTGTTTACTGCCATCCCCTCAATTTCACCTTGATTACTGTGTACTTCTTGGCCACATGGGGGCCTGATGGTTAGTGCACTGGTGCTATGAGAGATTGTCCAATGTGCTGGAAGGTCACTAAAAGGTTTGATCTTTTTGTCAACAACTCGTCTGTTCCGAGGCGTTTCTGAACAAGATGCCGAAATCGTCCTCACCTCAGGACTGCACGAAAGATAAGCACAGGGTGACCTCTTTGGCAAAAAAATAGGTGACAAGCAAAGAAAACAATGTTCTTGGGAAGGCAAAAGGATGCTCCACATCTCCCTTTGCTGTCTTTAAAATACATGTTCCACCTGATCTGATTCACATCCTGCAGCAGACTGTGCAACATCACTGTATAAGTTACCAGAAGTCAGGTGTGTGGCGCTGGAAATCACATTCTTTGATGAAAGGACATGACTTCAAAAATGGAAGTTACACTGATTCAACCTTTTTCCAAACTATATGAAATGTCCTTATGCCATTATTCTATAAATTAAGTGAGTTAACTATGGTATCGACATTTGCCCAAACATTAACCCAGCTGTGATTATATGAATATATATATATATACATATGTGACTTGTTGCAGACATTTTTAACAACATACTAAAATATGAAATTTTTAAACATTTTGGACCACATCCAATGCCAAGAATTCATACTATAGCACGTCGTCCAAAATGTCATAAAAATGTAATTTATAGTATTCTGTCCAAAATATCATAAAAATGTCACATTATAGTACGTCGTCTAAAATATTCATAAAAACATTATACTATAGTATATCGTTCAAAATGTCATAAAAAAGTCATACCATAGTGTATTGTCCAAAATGTCATAAAAATGTCAGAAATGTCAGGATCACTCATAAATATCACTTATAGATAACAATATGTTTGTACTATGGATGTTAGGCCATATATCCTCTCTTCCTCAGTCCTGTTTCCTAAAACAGTGTGGAGTCATTAAGTACATGAAGTACATTAAAATGGTCTGTGTGGTCACTATAATGGACCTTCATAAAAGGGATATGATTTTATATCAGAAATTATCCCTGCTTTCAGAACTAAATATATGATTCCTGACATTTTGATGAAGAACATATGATAATCACTGTAAAGAAAACAATAAATAAACATGATTTGATTTACCTCTCCTCTTTCCATAAAATGTGCTTGCTGTTATGCTGTCCATTTTCGATTAAAGAGAAAGTTCCCAGCATCCCACCCTATCGCACGACATATTACCAGAAAGCCCAGGATGTCCTCTTTATAATACAGCAGGGATTCAATAAGTAGCTCAAAAGAGTTAAAGAAGAAGCATGTCAACAAAATGTACACTACAAAGGACACAAGATATATGTGTATAAACACACACACACACACACGCAAACACACACACACACACACGCACGCACGCACGCACACACACACACACACACACACACACACACACACACACACACACACACACACACACACACACATTGACTTGATCATTTTAATTTAATATATTGAAAATCCTGCTTGTGTACATTTTTTTTTGCAATGACTGCAAGTTTTTTTCAGACAGTAACGGAAACCTAAATAGGTAACAGCTTAGTAAATACTGTAATACGGTAATGTTTCAGGTAACTTTTACACTGTACATTATAAAATATTCTTAATACACTTACTAAACAACCAGTCAAAACTATGTTCAATAAAACGTCCACTGAAAGGCTAAGATTGTTATTCTCGGTGACATTATGGAAAGAATCCCCACAGATATGGACCTTTTTTGTTGCACACAACAAACAGCTGTAATATTGCTTTGTTCAAAGCCATCAGAATCAACACCAGCGTTCTACACGTTAAAATGACTGTTTTTATTAATGGAGGCTGGTGGCTTTGAACACAGCTGTTTTCTGATCAAACAGAAAGGTCTGACATTGTAGGAATCCTTTCCATAACACTGTCAGACACTAAAAATTACACTTTGGACCTGTCAGTAGAAAAACAAGCACTTTAAGGCAGGCGCTGGTCAGGTAACTATGTTAAATGTCTACAAAGTGTATATTGTACAGCTAAGATGTGGGTTATTATTGCCTATTCAACAAAGCTGTTGCCTGTTCAGCTATCTGTTACTTACTGACTGCTTTCTCTGCTTGGGTGACGTGACTCTTCTCCTTCTGTGATAGCTACCTCGCTGAGGCGGCAGCGTGGGCACAACCGAGTGTACAGTTGGGAGGGGGCAGTCAGACAATTAGATTTTTCCTATCAATGGGAAATAAACTGAAAATAAACAGCAAATAACAAGAGATAGACCAGTTGATGGTGTTCATAAAAGAGACAAATATCTTTAACTTAATTTCTACTTTATATTGGGGGTACAGATTTGTATTTTCTCAGTATTGGGGGGGGGGGACAACCCCCCCAAAACAAAAAGGCCTGGTTACGCCCATGTGTGATGAACTCTGTCATCCTATAGGTCGACGTCAAAGAACACGCAAGATAGGTTCAAAACAAAACAAATTTGGACATGGTAGACTTTTCTTCAAGGGGTCATGTAGTGTCCCAGATTCTGCATCGCTGTTCTTGAATTATGTCACGCTACAATATTTTTTTTTTTAATCTCTAAATCAATGACTAAATCATGTCAAAATAGGGCTGAATTTGTGTAGTCACGGCTGTTCTTAATTAATGTACTGAACCTATAAGCAACAGTATCCAAAGTATGTTGTGTTTTGACTGTGTTCTGTTCAAGGTAAACTAGCCGACACAAAACACAAGTCCAAAGTGTTTACATCGAATAAAGTCTATCAATTGTAACTTTCTTTTGACGTACAGCATGAAAGATTTCATAAATGAAACACATTTCTCCTCGATGGCGCATTTTAAAATTGTTCTGCTCTACGGCCGTGAATCTTGCACGTGACAGTTTCTCTGAAGCTGGTATTGTACGTTTATTATCAGGCCTCACGTTTGAGAGATTTGCTGTATAATTCATGGGCTTATTCTTCTGTTGCTTTTGGTTCAGTTTTGCAAGTCCCAACGGCAGAAGCGTGATATATGACATTTCTCATCTGCACAGGTCAAGAGCTGTTTCATAGAGCAGTATTTCTATTGAAAGCCCTCGCACATTCTGACGAGTCCTTATGCGCTGCTCACTCTTGACAGGGACAGAAACCAGGAGCGGTGTATCATCCGAGAGCATCTCCTGCTTTCTGGGATGAATATATCAGCTCTGACCAGACCGTCCCTGACATTTAGTGATCTGTGATGATCAGCGTAAACCTTAAATCATCAAATGTCAGCTTGAAGTGCTCGCCAAAGTTTGCAAATGATCTGAGGCACATCACGGTTTAAAGAACAACTACTGCGAGGCCCAGTCGCTGCTTTCACCCGGAGGTTTAAACACTGGACCCTCACAGAGTTTAATTAACATCGGCAGTGTACTCACCGAGAAAGAGCGACCGCGGGAGGGTGCGAGGGCTCGAATAGTTTGTGGAATCACAACGCCAGGGTTACAGTAAAGCGCATTGCTCATATTTAAAATATATTTTTAGAAGCGCTTTCTTTGCGATTTTATTTTGCAATGCTCGAGAGCTGCATCATAACTGACTTGAATCATGTAAGTGATTAATGAGCCTCTCTACAGGCACCCCCATATTTTGATAGGGTACAAGGAAGCAACAGAGACACAGGTAGAACATTACTTTGAATAAATAAAGGATGACAGAGCTTTATGTGCAACAAACACATGCTCCTCTGGCGCTGACTTCATGGGATGATACCAACTGGGGTGTCACCTAGATACATGAAGAGCATAAATACATTCTCCAGGTAGCAAATTAGCTACTTGACTCACTTTCTGAAAGGGTTTTGATGGAGATCAAGAGCCTGCAGCTATGCTCGCAGCTCTGTGAGGCTGGCTCTGTGTGTAATTATAGGCACACTGGGGCTTTGAACTAAATGCTAGCGTCAGCATGCTAACATAACTCACAATGACTGACATGCTGATGTTCAGCAGGTGTTCGCTAAGTTAGTTTAGCCTGTTACATAGATTGTATATAAAAGTAGACGTAGCTTCCAGGTCCGAAGAAGTGAGGCTAATGTGGAAGTGCCTTGTACTGAAATACCACCGAGAGCCACTAGGGGTTGGCTCCAAACAGGCTCTGGCCCCATAGACTCCCATTCAACTTTCTCTCATGAAATACAAAGTCAATACAAATTTTTCCACCAAGCATAATGGTGTCACTCCTTCTTACGTGTTCTGGTGGTCCATCGGAAAATAATCCCATCGTTTAGGTACGAGGCCTCAGAAAGCATAATTTCTGGGGGCGTGTCTGTTTGATTGACAGGCCCGTGGTGCGGTTAAGTTTCTGCAAATGGTGGCCGGGGCTTAGCGTCCCAAATCAGTCAGACCGACCACTTGCTCCTCCAGCTCGTCCAAATATGGTCACATCTGACTCCAAAATAGAGATGGTGATGGCCGAAATCAAAACTCGAGGCTTCAAAATTCTCAAAATATTTTACTGGACGAAGGTGAACTAACTGACTAGCATTGCCATTCTCATAGCATAGCTAAAATGCTCTTTTTTTTAATATATTTTTTTTTATAAAGATACCTAGATTGTTTGCGTAATTAGTAGCTCTACAATGCAAATTCAAATGTCTAGGAAAAAAGAAGTAGCAGGTAACTTTTCACAAGGAGTATGAAGACATGTTATGAGTTAGTATGTAAGGAAGACACACCTAAAAACAATGGACAACAAGTCCTATTATTACTATTACTGATATATGAGACATCATGTCGGACACACCATGGTAAAATATATTGTGCCTCTCCAAGACTCTTGATAAGAAACGCAAAGTGGTGATGAGGCTTGCTACTTCCGTGCCCTTATTATGACTCATTGAAATGATTATGCAGCGGACTGCCATCATCCATCACCTAAACTGTCCATATTGTTGAGGCTCAGTGATCTCAGAAACATACAGTATGTCTGCAGCTCTGCTCTGGCCATCCGTTAACTTGGTCTCTGTGCACACACTCCCACAAGGCCGATCATTCATTTCCTGTTTACTCACACTCCTCGCTGTCCACTCTTCTTGACACTTGCACATGAGTGAGAGGACGACGGAGTAAGATACAAAAGACTGGAAATCCATACACGCAGGCAGACACTGTGACACAGGTGTCTCTTCAGATTTAGATTATTAAAATCAGACATGACTCAGTCCAGCTGCAGAGAAGATACTGCAGCTCAGAATATATAAAAGAAGACAGCGGACCCAGCAGTGCGGCCTCGCGATCCGAGCGGCAGGGCACCCGTGTTGCTTCAAGACCGGGGCAAATGCAGCTGTCCTGTTGATGATTTCTTTTTGGTCATCTCTCTGGTCATCAACAAACTGCTGCATATTGTTTGCTGCTAGGTGGAATTAAGCTTTGTGTGCTCATGGGCTGCTTGGGGAGGAGGGGTGTGTGATATGGGCCATTGACTGCTTTTCCATAGCTCAGGAACAATAATGAGATTTTTTTTTTCTTCTGAATATCAGTGCCGCCATTCAGCACACTGATTGTGTTTATGAAATTGTGCATGCATCTCTCAATGCTGGAGCAGGGGATGGGAAAGCTATTTTCAAAACATTAGCAAATTGTTTTCTGTTATTGTGCAGAGATTGATAAGAGTATGTGTTGTCTCAACAAACAGACACACAGGGGAAGAAAAATGTGAAAAAAAAGAAGAAAAAAGAAAAAAGACTGCTGCTATCACTTGGATTCATTATATAAAGTATCACCATCACTTCATACTGCTATAAAGCTGAAGCTACAGTCAATTCAATTGTTTCTTTGCACTGGTTTAGGTGTATTTCTGCCATAAAATATAATTTAAACATAGCACAAGTATGCAGTTTATTTATCATCATCTATGACGTAATTCATTCATATACACGCATTTGATGGATTATCACATTACTGTGCTGATAACAAATTTCCATGAGGAAATATAAAAGTGACCTTGAGCTCGACCTTGTCTTTGAATTCTTTGACATCTTTCTCACAAGCAGATATTGAGACAAATTGCAGGAGATTTCACACAAATCACCTTCATCTGATTACAGACCCTGTGCTAACCAATGGAAATGCTTTCGCCTCGACACATGCACGGGGCCTTATCAGCGTTTGCAGAACTCATTTTCTGTGCTTTTTACTGCATTGAAAAGGGATGGAAATTCTTATTTTAAAAGCAATGCTTTGTACATTGTTTTGATGATACCATATCACAGCTGGAATACACTGCTGTGATATTGGCTGTTTGCCGAAAGTGGCGCTGGACATCAGAGGTGTCAAAGACGGCCATTTTGAGGCCATTTTTGAGTTTTTTTTAATCCTCCAAATACACAATTCTTTACAGGTGCTACAGTGCCTGCAAAATCTCATACAACATTACAAACGGAGACACGAATACTGTGTAATTACAGGACCTTATTTACAGTGGAGGTCTGTGCCATATGGGCACAAAAATGTGCGTATTCTGATGAAAAGTAATCAGTACAAAGATATAGTGTATTTTGATAAAAAATAAAAATAAAAAAAACCCTTCTCTGCTGAAACAATATTTCAGATTTATCAGGCCCAACCAAGCGACAACCAACAGTGACATCACCCACTGGTTTGTGAACTGCTGTTCCGAAGCCTTGAGTTCGCCATCTTGCTATTTTGGAGCAAGAAGTGACCATATTTGGACGAGCTGCAGTGGATGTGACTCAATCTGATTGGGAACCCGAGGACACTACGTCCCGCCCACCTTTGACAGAAACGTGACTGCACAACAGGCCTGTCAGTCAAACACATCCCAAAACATACCGCTTTTTGAGGCCTGATATCTAAATAATGATGCGATTATTTTCAGATGGCGCACCAGGAAACTAATTAGGAGCGACTTTAGAGAATGACATCATTACGACTTTTTGAAAAAAAATGTATTGACTTTGTATTTCATGAGAAATGTTGAATGACAGTCTATGGAAGCAGAGCCTTTTTTTTTTGGAGCCAACCCCTTCTGGCCCTTGGTGGTATTGCAGTTTAATACCACCCTCACAATTCAGAGGCTCAACCGATTATCACTTCAAAGTGTGTAATACACCCGTCAGTCCACTAGAGGATATCGTGGCAGTGGCACGTTTTGCCATGCACAGGCAGGAAAAGTAAGGTGCACTAGGTTTAGCACCAAAAAACGATCTGGTTAGGTTTAGGAAAATATCAAAGGTTGGAGTAAATGTTACACAATCTCTTTTGGTAACGTACGCTACGTAACTTAAATACTTTACCTTACCTTACATGAGTAAGTAACTTACTTAGTTACATGACCTAAAAGAAATCCACATAGAGACTTATTTTCTCACAGCTCAAGTCCTTGTTTTTTATTGGTTGTTTCGTCCAACTACTGCGTCTCCTAATGGCCTATTATAGCTCTTTGTACAGGCTGGCCATACATGCGTGTACTTTTCATGCCGAGGCGCGTGAAACCACGACACTGACGCGGCACCCCCGAGTGGACTGATGGGTGTATTCCTCGTTTTGGCATCAGACCAATCTGTCAGGCATCTTTACCTGAGTTCATCCACCTACTGTAACACATGAACACATTCATCGCTCATCAATTTAATTGTTGTTAATGATTTTGGGATGTTTTTCTGCACAGAATGAAATGGAAATACACTGTCGTCTCACTGTCCGTGGAGCTATATTTTTCAAGTGAGCTTTAAAAGCCAGAAATTTGCAGCACCCAGCCAAGTAATCATTAATCCACTGGTAATGATCCCATCAACCCCCGATATTTTCTCCCTCCCTTGGCATTTACTTTGTATTTTTGCTCTGTCCTCCAGTGATAATTGTCACGCTTACCTGCTTCTGCAGTCTGCTGCTCACTAGTTTGCTCGAAGGCAGCTATTGATTCTGGAGCATCATCAGATCCATGAAGACAATGATGATGAACAATGAACAGACAGCTGCATCCTCTGTGATCTGGGCCAAAACTGATGGCCTTTGTAAGCATGTAATGCTTCATCTGGTGGATAATAGGAGAGAAAAGAGGGACACAATATGTGAATTTTCTGACTCAGTTAGCTCATGGCCTGCTCTGCTTTTCATGCTGCCAGCTACATACAGCTCACAAATTACTGAGACTGTAATAACTTGGAAAATGGACTGCAAATGTATGTATCTTTTTCTGGAAGACATTGAATCACCTGCAACTATCCAAAAAACACATACTGTGCAACAGATGATGACACCAAATAAAGTTTTTTCTGATATCTTCATGACAAACACGACATTGAACTTGTCTGTGACGACCCTTAAACTATATAAAAGTTGACAACATATAAAATAAACTAGATAAACTAGAATGCAAAAAAACAAACATTGTTGTGTTAATGACATGATGTGAGTGCTGTCAAAACCTTCATGTGAGATGACAATTTGCAAATCCTTAATCTCACATGAAATCATAATTAACATAATTCACATTAGGGGAATAATGAAACATATCAAAGTAATGAGATTACAGTTATCTCAACCCCGGGAGTTTTTCAAAGAAAATTAATTGCATTGCAAAATACATTTTTGAAGTAATTCCAAAAATACGTTGATACTTGTTCTATAAAAGCTAATTTTGATAATTCATGTCATAGACAGCGAATTTAATCCACAATAATTAACTATCCGTAAAAAATTAAGCTTATCTAAATCATAATACTCGGATGGAGTTATCTTGCGTGATACTGATGATCATTTTTTAAGATTTAATTTAAAAGTCACTACATCAACACTGAGGATGTCAGACTGACAGACTCCTCATACGTATTGCAATTTTAAAGCTGAGCTCAAATACAATTTATAAAGAAAATAAAGTGACAATAGGACACAATAAAAGTCCTTCATAACATGCTCCTGTTTGTTTCTTCAACAATCCAGGGATCAGTTTTCACATGTAGCCGTCTGCGTTCTCGGCTGCAGACTATTTGCCATTCCCAGAAGGTCATTTGGTTAATGCACATTTGAGTTTTCATGGACTCTTAACTAGTTTTTAATCAGCAATTATTAGTGAATTGGAAGGCTGTGCAAGCGCCTGACTCTGCTGGCGGGAGAGTGCCCATCAATGTCACGTCAATTTCCATGCCAAAGGCTACATTAGGCCTGGAGTCTGGGAGGAAACAGCCACCTGAGTGCCTCATCTCCCCATCCACAGCAGTCTTCTCATCAACTATTGACTCTATTACACAGCTCTGTCAAAAAAATTTTCCGCTTCAAAAGAGGAGCAACCATTACATGGCTGTGCGGGGAGATAATTTAGTGATGCACATAAAATTAAGTGCATATCCATTGAACATTGCTCATTATTGCACTTGAATTCCTACATTGCCAGGCTTGTGTGAGGATCCTGGATGCTTCCCAACCTTTCATTCCATTCCCATTTTCAAGGTATAAACACTGCTTGATTATTTAGGCTGATGTACTACATAAATAGCTGTCATTTTCATCTATATCTAACCTACCTGTAATTGGCAATTAAACATGCCAGCATCTCAGACTAGCTCTTAATTATTGGTAATAAATGCTGAGGGGCTCAGAGATGTCCTTGCAGGCTGAGGACAGGGGTTGTGAGTCTCCTGCAGCAACCACACCACGGCATGAATAATCATGGCGGACAGGTATTCTTCAGCTCTCTCCGTTGCTTTTTTGCGGCTGACGGAGGTGGCGACAGGTCGACTCTTGAACTGCCACTTCTTCATTACACCTCCACAGTGGCCTATTGTGGTTGTTGTTGTTTTTGTTGCCATGCAGCATCCTCGCAGTGGCATTTCTGCACACTGTGGCTTGTTTGTGTTTGCCAGAAGCTGTCACATTCAGCCTGTTAGCACCGGCCCATGGGAAATTTCCACAGAGCCGCCGGTATGAGGAGGCCATCGAATGAGCCCGTGACACGCTGCCATAAGCACACACGTGTGGTAAAGCAATGTGTCTCTGTGTGTATGCTGATCATCAAAAGTTTTTGGCCACTTTGAATTTGAGCGTTTTTGGTTAAAATGTCATGAAATATAGAAGTAAAAATATTCAAAGAAAAGGTCTAAGTGAACTGTTTAACGTTTATGACCTTTACCTGTCATTTTAATTGGCCAGCTGCAGCAGAAAATGCACCATAAAGGCCTTTTTTTTTTTTATGATACATTTTCACACCGTAAGGGCTCTTGCTCAAATATGACTTCCAATATTTCTGCTTCAAAGCAAACTTTGATGCCGCAGATTAATACGGCTTCCTTTTCTCTGCTGCGAGCTGACATTTAGATCCCATAATGACTGCTGATTGTCTTGCAGAGTTCCACCAAAGACCTGGATCCTTGCATTTAAGGGCCGACGAGTGTCGAGCTCTCTGATCATAATGGCACTTTTAATTAGCACTTAATTAAAGGCAGGTGGACTGGAAAGGTCAAGCAGTTAGGCCTGCGAGTTAAAAACACAGTCGGCGGGAGCATCAACTGTTGTCTGCTAATTATTGTACAGTGAGAATAATCTGGACAAACTCCACTCAGGTCTGCTGCAGGTTACTGAAGCATTTTCAACCTTTCAAACGTATTGATCTGTTGAATACGGTGGCCCCCGAGGGTCAAAACAATCAGAATTCACCCAACGCAACAACATTTTACAAAAAAAAAAAAACATTAAAAAAAAAAAAAAAACATTTCACAAAATAATACAAGTATGAGCCTTTTTGATGACTCAACATTTCTAATATCGATTAGTCAAATAGGCTACGGAGGCTAGGCTAACATTAGCTCCATTACCTGAGCTCAGCTCTGATATTAGCTTTGGGCACATTGTATGAAGAGGAACAGAATACCACCAGCACTCGGTAAGGGGCAGCAGTGAACTGCTGAAAGGATTGGTTCACTGCTGCACCTGAAGTGGCATACCTTTCGCCACTTTTCGACCTCGGCGTGTCTCGGGCAGGCTAACGCAGCACAGGTGGACTTAGGTCCTGTCCAATCACAAACAAGTCTTTTTTTTTTTCTACCCTTTCCAGTTTGTGCAATGTTTTTGCGTTTTGAGAATCGTTTTTTTTTTTTTAATGTTTTGTGAAATATAGTTTAATTTTGTGAACATGAAATTGTGTTTTGACCCTCAGGGCCACCGTTGTTTTAAGTGTTCTTACAAGAATTTCCCTTTTTCTCATTTTAGGGTGAATTTACTGTGTTTCAAATGTGTGAATGTACAGTTGGTGTCTCTGCCAGACAAGAGAGAAAATCAAAAGCAGCTTCTGCAAAACTGAAATACGAGTCCAAGCCTGCCAATTGGATTATCACTGTACTCATTACGCAAACACAAATGACCGCAGCGATCTAAACTTCTGGGGCCTCGGCTGTGAAAAACAGAGCTGCGAAAAAGTATTGATCTCGGTCAGAATTTATAGATCACCGTGTCTGAATGAGTGATGAAGCTGTCGGGACTGTTGGTCTCACCTGACAAGCAGGCGCATTAAAAAGTCTGATTCCTGAATGTTAGTAGCATCGTGTTTAACAAACGCAATCTATCACAGTAAAACTAATACGAACGGTTTTAAAAAAAAATCTGCTGGATACTCGTTACAAAAGTATTATTAGCTACGTCTGCGGTTGGCAGTACAAAGGTATACAGCACATGTTAAAGTCACTTGGGTAAAAAAAATATATTTTTTTTAACAATGCAATCAGAAACCAGCTTACTCTTTGGGGAAAAGGGAAAAAAAAAAAAAAAAAAGAAGTCATGTAACAGAAATTATTTGGACATTTTCAGTGGTTCATTCTCCCGGTTCACCTCAGAAAATGACTCAGAATCCGATTTTTTTGTTTCTGGCATCTGGAGCTAAATTCTCCATCTGAGGAAGAAGCAGAACTAAGCACACTGTGACAAACACATCAGAGGTAACCCTTGAAACTCAGTGCATGTCCCTCTAGTATTGCGCGAGGCCCAAAGTGGCCTGTCATGCAGCAGCCTGTTTGCTCATCTACTCAATCACATCCTCAGCCGTTTAATGCGCTGAGCCTCGGCTAATATTGATGCTCTCCGTGTGACACCACTGGTGAAAAATAAAGCACTGCTTGGATTTTCCTGCCTCCTCTCAGGCGCCGGGAGAGACCACTGAGGGGCAGCAGAATTACACGCCGCTGCTTGTTTGTTCACCGTTTTCTTTTTTTTTTTCACCCCTCCCACGAATACATCTTCGTACTCTATTACTCCATTAATCCCGCTGACTTATGAGTGACCTCGGTGGATTCCTGGTGCCGACATGCTGAGCATGCGGTCGAGTGAAAATGTGGATGTTTGTACGAAACAGAAGATAACAAGCTCGGTCCTGCGCAGCCGAGCGTCCGGTTATGGGATGTCAGTGGACGCCACCGTATGGGAAGTGAATGTCTCTTTGATGTGATGGCTCACTACGTAATCATACAGGTGATATTTAAATGTGGAGATAAATTATTGTTGTACCGTATATATTTTTCTTTTTTCTTTTTTGTAATAGAAAAATACAAGTGAAACAGTGAAACCAAGTAATATAACAATTCAGTTTATTTTATTTATTTTCCAGACAGACACATCAATTTCTGGACCACAGTAGAGGATGGAAACCTTTCACAGACATTTTTTTGTCAATATTATTATTTGAAAATACAAATATAAAATTAGACTTTCCACATTTGATATGTGAGAGACCCCCATCCATTATTATTATCATTATTATTTTAGTATATTTTACAACAGGGCTTGAGCAAGCCATTATGATAACCTGAAAGATGCTTTCAGATGTCAGTCAAGTCTGTGTCTCTCGCCATAAAAAGTCGGTTAACATAAAAAAAAAAAGAAGGGGGCAAGTGTTAGGAATGGGCAGACAGCAGTGAAGAGAGCTCTGTGCTCAGCCTGCAGAAACATGGAAGCACAGCAGAGCCTCACACTGCCGTCCCATGCAGTCTGAAGAGCTTCCAGGCTCCCCTCTTGGCCATGCGGTCTGCTCCAAACTCGGCACCACGCCAGGGGTGAACTCTCGTGTCGGTGAACTAAGGATGACGATTGGACTATATGAACCTGGGTGTAGCTGTGTGACGAATATTCTGTATACAGCTGAGGTCTCCAGTCTTAATATTTCTCAGTTTAAATGAGCGAAAATTGCAAATATATAGTTTCATCTACACACATATATTGCAATTGTAGGTATATATTTAGTAATGAGCATGGGTGAGATGGCAATGGTTTGGACTGGTGGGGAAATTCACCCTAAACCACAACAGTACAACTTGTACTTGTGCTATTTCTGTCACCTTCAGTTTGAGATTCGTGAACATGAACTGATCTTTGTAGATCCTGAAACAAGAGAGCCAAAACTATAAATAGCGATGTTAGTGAGAGTCACTTTGTGGACCGGGAGACGAACTTTGTGGTCACTGTGACTGCATCCAGTATCTCTCAGAGATAAGGGCACACTGTCTGGTGTAAAAACATTAGCACCACTAGGAATAAGCCTCTTTTTGGACATAAATGCTCAAGAACATTCAATGAGCCTTCAAAGTCAGTCGAATTCATTGGAAAATGGAGCCTGGAAAAAAGTCTCTGCGTATTTGGGAGACAAGTTGTTCATATTCAGAAAACACTTGTGAATCGGAGTTGACAGAAATCTCAGAAGTGCGTGCGGTTTCAGGGCGACATTTTACCCCGCAACGGATGGGATTTATCGTTTGGCCATTGCCTAGCACTTGCCTCGAGATTCAAGTTTAAATGGATACGGTAGTACACTACAAATGTCAACACCTTCCAGGTTGACTTTTTTTCTTTTTTGATTATTTTGTTTTCTTAAACCAAGACCCCTCCCCTCTCCCCAAATGGATACGCTAGTCTACTAAGATGTGTAACATTCATCAGCTGTAAACTGCTGTCAGTTTGAGATAAAATGAAAATTACAGCAACAGAGCCATGCTACCTTAAAGTCCAAGCTACAGGATCACAAAACAATAGAGGAGTCAATTTCTATATCGCGTGAGGGAAAATGAGACATTTCAAGCTTTTTTTCTTTTTTCAGTGAAAAAGGGTTCGTTCTAGTCCGAGAGCCGCCGGGCGCTCGTGAAAAACAAAATATCTTTTGTATTTGTTGCACTGTTACATGTTTTTCAGATGAGATGGCAACAACATTTGAATTGACTATAGCTCCTAATTATATCGATTTGTGTTTATAATTCAATACAAATATGCAGATGAATTCAAGGAACACGGCTGCAAATAAACAGGAAGAACTCCTTCCTTCTTTAATCCTGTCAGAATAAAAGTCCACATAAATTACTTTATTTTTTTTTCTACTATTGAGATATTTAAATGTATAAATAAAGTTAAATAGGAATTAATACTTAGAAGATCATGTTTTTGAATAAATGTTTTTTTTTTTTTTTTACCATTCCTTTGTATTGCTACAGTTTTGGGGGCAAATACTACATTTTTTTTAATTGTATTTTCCAATGATATCTCTCAGTTTAAAACATTAATTATAATTTGGACGTTGGCATTTGCACTTGTTTGTCTTTGGCTGTTTTTAAATACCACAATGTCCAGTATGTTTGCTGGATTTGAGAATAAGTTGTCCGTTTGGCATCCCTGACGGAGCTGCCACGTACTCCACATGCTGTATGTCATCTGACAGACTGGACTGGTTGAGGACAATGAACACACTTGTGTAAATAACAGTAATGTAATGCAAACAGTAATGCAACAGTATTCAATTTAAAGACCCAATGAGGTGAACTAAACTGCTGATGTAAAACATAGGTCATGTTTATACTCAAACCAGCTGAATTGTGCCGGCTTTACCGTTTTGTTTTTTTTGCTTGCATCACAGCTGCTTGTGGAAATCTAACATCTGAACTCTGGGCGTCTTCTGACATGGTACTTTGAGGCATTTAAAGTCAGGTTGTAATATGATCTTTTCTAGCCTAGCAGCTAATCACAGCTTCGGATTGCTGGTCCGACTCAGGACAGGAATTTAACCACGTATTAATCAGCGTGCACGCACTCCGCATAAGCTCATGTTCCTTTAAAAAGTTTACGGTTTACCGGAGTATGCTACAGCAATGTCTCTCATGTCAACAACACTGATAACAGATTCAAACAAAAGCTACTTTCCAGAATTTAAGATAAAAATCATTGGATGTTTTTTTTTCCAGTAATTAACAGTTCTGAGAGAAATGAGAGGTCAGAAAGAGTATTATCTAAAAAAAATTACTGCACCAGAGAGGCTTCTGGGATATTTCCAAAGTGTACAAACATTAAAAGATAGAAGAAACTCTATGATATTATGACTACTGTGGTAATCACTGGTATGTTTCTTTAAAAAAATATGAAACATTTTGTACATTAAAATCTTTTTTTTTTTTTCCATGATTTGAGCTTGTGTCCCTCTTAAAAAAAAAGAAGAAGAAAGAATCAAAAATAAAAGTTTTGCATATCTAGTGTTAGCATTTAAGGTAGTATGGCACACCCCTTTAAAAACATTCAAGGGTGGGGATCCAAATAATGCCTTGTGTACAATTCCATCTTACAGCAACTATTTTCTCTATTGTTCATCCATGAGAGCTTTGGTTAGCTGAAACCATGTGAGGGTGGCAAAAAACCAGAAAAGAAAACATACAGGGAATAAATTACAATGAACCTCTAACAAAAGAACTGTCTGCAAATATCAGAATAACATGATCATTGAGAGAAAGGTCTATCCTGACTGGTCCTAAATCCACTATTCACTACGAGTATTATATTAATGAGTCCTATATAACATCTACTTTGTAATTACAGGAGCTAGAAAAGGAGCGCAAGAGGGAGAGGGATAAATATGAGAGAAAGGAGAGGTAGAGCAAGGGAGAACAACAAAGAGCACTACACTGGTATCAAAGACAGCACTCTGTTTACAAGTTAACTGTGATTTCTTTACACACTAATGAAATACATGAATGATCAACAAAAGATAGTAGGATCTCTGAGGATGGGGAATGGAAAGAGAGAAAGTAATGGATGCACAGTACATTTTAATAGTATATTACAATGATTAATATATAAACCACAAAGTATCAATAAAACTCTGATTAAACTTGAAATCAGCAAAGAAGCATCTTTCTTTTTTTTTATAGTTTTGTATTTCTTATTTTCTTTTACATTTGAACATTACAAGGTTTTTTTTTTTTCTCTTTTTACTTTAAATTATTACTTGATCACACCTCCATATCATTTACTTTAGAATTATATCCAGCATATTTCTTTACCTGGTTGTTTTGAAATTAAAGAAATGAGACAACAAGTGGGTCAAATGAAAAAAACAACAACAACAACAACAACACATAATATCTGCAGTGGCATTCGATGGGTTTCAAAACCAGACTGCACTCTGGAGATTATTAAATCGTAAAACCATTAACCACACGTACTGTGTAAAACCTGGTGCAGCTACAGATAAGTGAATAATTCAGTGTCATC
The DNA here is from genome assembly GCF_029030835.1 of Brachyistius frenatus. NCBI lineage: Eukaryota > Metazoa > Chordata > Actinopteri > Embiotocidae > Brachyistius > Brachyistius frenatus. Next base: position 634,621 of record NW_027210633.1, read on the forward strand.
TTTTGACCCCATAGAAATACTCTCAAGATCAGACATGGGTCTAATATATAAAGAAATCCGAGTGTACACTGCAACATATCAGTTACTATTTCCCAAGCTGTTAACTTGCCTCAAAACAATGAGGCGTTTGCCTAGTCGAGAATACATGAACCCCCAATAAAATCCTTCATACTATCCCAAAGCACAGGGCCGTTTTTAAAAAGCCAACATACACATGTGCAAATAGGAGGATGGCCTGTACTTTACTACTCACAGTGCAATGATTACTTGCTTATAATTGCCTTTCAGTGTTTTCATTTATTTTGAATAACTTAAAACCTGCCAATGATTTCCACAATAGAACTCACAAAGGCTGAGGTATGGTATCAAAATGTTTACTTTCCTAATTCATTCAAAAAAAAAAAAAAAAAAAAAAAAAGAGGAAATAAAATAAAGGACTGATTCAGAGAAGCTTTACATAACGACTCCAGCACAGAGCTCAGGTATTGTGTTTCGAGAAAAAAAAAAAAAAAAAAAAAAAAGGAATAAAGAAAGAATCAGGAACAAGCAGGATGAAACGAACATCAACACACAGCTAACAAGTTCCTCTCAAGAGTAGAAAAGTGTCAGGATGCACAGAGCACTGGAAAATGCCTGGTTCAAGTTCTAATCTTCACATCTAAGTACAGTGTGCTTTGGATTAAATCATCTTTCTTTTTTTTTTTTTTGTCTCTTTGAAATGATACCGATATCTTAACAGTTAAACAAAAGATACCAATCAGGCTCTACTTTTTTTCTTTTTCTATTTTTAAAATCATTTCTGAAAACTGTGTTGACTTATAATTCACTGCTTGTAAATTTGCTGGTATGACACTTGTAAAATTATTCAGCTCGAGTATTTACAGAGCAAGTGCTGTTCTGTTTGTCTGTGGGGTTTCTTATACCGTCTTCCAGCAGGAAACAAACAAACAAAAAAAGTAGTATAATAACTGTTTACAGCTTTTTCCTCTATTCACACGCTAGAACATGTTCTTTTGACACACCATCACAAAAATATGCTATTCTCTCACTGAGTTGGTTATATGCAGTGACTGGAATAATATGTACAGCTACATTTCTTTTTCTCAAGTTTGAATTCACAATGTAGTTATATGAAATTTGTTATAGCATATATATATATTTCTAAACAACAAAAACAACACTTATAAAAAAGGACCATAAAAATATTGGAGTCCTCTTTGTATTGCCCAAAAATAGGTAATTATGGTTAACAATGAGACGTCACAAGAAATAAAACAGCTACTAAGATTTATTACTTAGATACCTTCTTTAAATTTTCCTTAAAATTTAATTTTTTTTTTCTCCAAATCTTTCCACACTGAGCTTCTTCTGCGGTTTTTTTTTTTTTTTTTTTTTGTGTGTGTGTGGAAAGACTGAGTGGAACATCCGGACCTTTTTTCCTTCACACTAACCGATACAAAGATGAAGACATGACTTGCAGATATTTCTTGGCTATGACCCTCTGTACTTCAAACAAACAAAAAAAGAAATTTCCATTTACACAACAATACTAGAAGATGAAATAAAATGACACCAAATTAAGGTGGAACTAAAAAGGACTTCCTAGAAACTAATCAAAACCAAAACTAAAACAGAGGAAGGAAAACAGGTGAATGAACTCGACGTGAAACATCATACCAAACCAGGTTGTAAAGTTATAGGAGGTTTGGATTATAGTACAGCAGTTGTTATTTTTCTGAGATGACTAACGTTTTCTTTTCTTCTTCATATGGTTCCGACTTGCGTTCGTTTTGCCTGGGTGACGCTGCAGTGCTTGAAGTTGGATAAGCATCACCTGCACACAAAGCCAATTAGAAACTTCGTCCTGTCTTTCCTGGGCCACCAGATATACTCTGCTGGGTGATAGAAAAAAAACAAAAAACAAGGAACAAAAAAACAGCGGCATTAGAGAGTGTCCATTATATTTATATAAACCCTAACAATGAAAGCTGTGACATTTTATGATCGTAATCTTCCCAAATTGAATATTTTGAAAGCCTGCTGAAGCATAATGGTATTAAAAAAAATATGAAAGCAATTATGAAATATGGCAAGTCAAAACTTGCTGCAGGTGTAACATAAGTACAATTACAGTAAAAAAAACAAACACCCTGTGCAACACCTTGGTGCATGTACGCCTAACCCTGTCTGACCATGCTACATACTCACACTGCTTGTTAAGCTAACAATCATGTTCATACAACCTACTGTAGAGTCTTGCAATAGGAATAATGCTGAACGAAAAATTTGACAAAGATTTAAAAATGTGTGAACACGAATTTCACACACATCATGTCTGCAGAAACAGCAGGAAGCAGACAAAAAAAAAAAAAAATACAGATTTGTAAGATTCCTCTTGTACGTTTATAGCTTAGGGAATATTTATTGAATCATTGTTTCACTTGTTAGTGAGACAGTTTGGATTCGAGATGTAATTTAGCCACAGTGGTGAAGACATGATGAGAGTTCTGTCCTCAGACAACCAGAGCTCATCGCTAAAAGACATGACAAACTGGTATGACATACTGTAAAAGTACGAGACACATGATTTGCACTAATGTGACTACTTCGGGATGGAGACATTTCAACATGTTAATAGAGAAAGAAAACCAAAAGAACTGGTAGTATGGGTGAGAGTGTGACTTCAACTTTTCTTTTTGTCAGTGAGTCCCACAAATTGAAGGTGATTCAAATTTTTAGCAGTGATTAGTAATATTTTGTATTTGTCGAGACGTCAAACAGGGCAACCCTCCGTCACACTCGCACTCTACTACGAGCTCAAAGGAGGTGAACAAACAATGAATAAAGCTACAAACACACATTAGACTGATAGAAAGGCACAGTAAATAAAATGCAATACCTCTGATGAGATGGCAACCGGCCACCTGTTCAATGGTATCCATTTGTAAAAGCTGTCGCAATCAACGGGCCCTAAAAGTGTACAGTTAGTGCTTTTGTCAGTATGCATTTCAAAGAGAGAAAAGTGAGTATCATATCAACTTTTTTTTTTTTTTTTTTTTTTCTGTAGCCAGCATGAATGTGAACGTTCTGATTCAAGTGTAATCACGTCGAGCAGCAGAGCAGGAGACCATTATTTATCATATGATTCTTTTCATATTCTTCTAAAGGGGGAACAGGTGATTGCAGTGACACACGGACTGCAAAATTACAGGAAGAAACACTCATTTAACTGTAAAAGATGTTATAAAAAAAAAAAAAGATTGAAGTAAATGATTCGTATTGCGTTTAATCAGTCAATATGCAGAAACGTCAAATCTGTAACACGTTTCAGGATTTATAATACGTGATAATAATACACACAATCCCCATTCATGTTAACACACACATCGGATTTAATCTGAGAGCATGCACAGAAGAGGATCACAAACACTTCAGTGAGATCAGTGTTTTTCTGAGTGTCCAATGGAGCTCAGTTATCAGGACACTTCCCTGCTGACAGGTCTGCACAAGTCCTCGCATTCAAACAGTGAAAAGAGAAGCAGCAGCAATTATTTCTCTTTATCACCTCAATCAACTAATTGCACTCTAATTGTCTTGCAAAAAAACACAAAAAAAAAGCAGTTGAGTTCATTACTGCTTCTTCACAGTGGCAGTTTTCATTCTGGCTAAAGGGATTAATAAGAATCAGTGGAGCGTGAAGACAGAGGGACAAATCAGTGGATCTGAAGTCATCCATGAGGTTGTGAGATACGATGATCTTATACGGATTCACTTTGACAGTATCCTCGCTAAAGAAATGAATTACAAAGCACATTTTAGTTCTGAATCGTTTCCTGTTTTAATGTTGTGAACAGAGAGATCAGCTCGCCGAGAGCAGGAAGTCAGAGGGTGGCTGCATCACCTCGCTGCTTTATCATGCTCGGTTTGATTCACTGAGGTGGTGATTTAGTACGAGGTGCTGTCACAGACGCAAACTCTGGCCGATTATAAGAGTAAAAAAGTATATTCTTCACCCATCTGCTCCATAAAAAAGAGATTTTCAACAGTGTGAAACATTTCTTTTCAGAATTCGCTGCACTTCTTTTGCATTAAAAGGCTCCTTTTCACATTCAGCATTAAACTACGGTTACAAACTGTTGCACCAAATGGAAAATAATCGAAACAAATGGCCTCATTTCCATCTGTAAACTATCTGCTGCTAAATCTGCCTTGAAAATGAGCCAGCCTGGTCTTTCATAACAAATATTTAGCTTCCTACGCCGAGACCAACAGATTATGGCTGATAGCCAGTGGACCTAAAACAATTAATGAGAGGCTTTGCTAAGCAAGCGAAAAGGCAGTAAAACGTATTTTTCCTGTTGAGCTCTGGTTTTGCTCTTAAAAATTAAAACGAGCCTGTTTTACTTTCTCGTGAGCGATTTGCAACGTTCGACGCTGCCCCAGAGAGACGCTGCATCGTTGCAGGTGGACATGTCTCACATTCACTTCAGCCTCGCTGAGATGTTACTCTTCAGTCCCACTGATTCAACACACTGAGCAAAGTGATGGACCTCCTGCTCTGCTTCTCACAAAAGAGAATTATATTCGACTGCAATTTGTGATTCTAAAAACACAATGCAAGTCGCATTTGGCCAGAAAAGCACACCTAAGAAGCATAAAATAGCACGACCGGGCAAAACATTCCTGAGCTTCAAACATAGAACAACTACAAACTAATTTCAAGTCAAAGCAGAACACAGAAGAAAAATATTCATTCTGGTTGCTGTGGTGGGAAATTCAAGCTAATGATGTGGACGATAAAGTTTGGTAGGAATGTTCTCGCCCCGCGGTCTTGCAGCACTGACTCGCGCTGCTAATGGGCTTGTCGTTGTTCCATCTCAGGTAAACCATGCATTAATTAGCTTCTCTCACAAAGCAGGTGTTATTTTTTTTATAGTTCCTACCGTGTTGCTCAGTTCAGTCATGTAAAGCAGCACAAACATGCTCCGACGTGATTTGAGGAACTCAGACGTGCTGCACTTTGCTGGGGTGGGGGTGGGGGGGTGGGGAGGGGGAGCCGTAAAATTTGTGCGGTAATTAATTATTCAGCGAGGTCCGAGGCAGACTAATAACACGGTAAACAAATAGCTGACGGAGTTTCCTTTCAGGGAGTCTACAACAAGGTCCTAACCACGATGCAGAGGCTCTGAGCTGCAAGTGAAGAAAATCAAATCTAATTTGGTGGAATTCAGACGCTAAACTTGAGTGTCTGGCCTGTAAAGCATGAAATCTTAGCAATACTTCAACATCTGAAACTAAATATTCATACAGGATACGCTTGGTTACTTTATGTTAACAAAAACACAATTACAATGGCTGTGTGAATATTTCTCAGGTGAAGAAGATGTTAACTAGCCTCTAGAGAGTAAATCAAAAATGCGAGTGTCAGTACTAATTCAGTGATGGTGCCACTGAGATGGGATGAAGAGGAGTCCTTCCTGACTTCTTCACCTGCTGCGATGTTGGACAAGCATTCTGGGAAAGTGTAAGGGAGCAGCTGAACAACCAATTTTGTAGCTTCCCTTGTTGAACTGCTTGAACTTTCTCCTCTTGTCAGTAAAGATGTTCTTTCAGGCTTTAAGGTGAGCTCTCCACGACCACTTCAGCACCACTATCTTTGTCGAGAACACGGGCGGTGTTCGGAGGTTCGGAGTCTTTTTCTAGTGTTGTCTTTGTGATTACAGTGAGTGAAAGGCAGGATTATCAACAGGTTGATGCTCTTCACTAATGTCAAATTAAGACACACGGGCCGAGACAGACATCTGAGTTCATCCACAAAAATCTGTCGACACCTCTTTGTGACTCACCTCTACTAGCCTTTCTAGCCTAATGAGTTGACATGGCAACCAGAAGCTAAGTGATCGGCAAGGTAAAAAAAAATATATGACGCAACAGCAACGTGTCTGAGTAACTACACCGGGACAAGGACACTGGGAGAGACTAAAAGCTGCTTGGGAGCGTTGTCCTAGTGATGGAGCAAACTCAAGCTCTGGGACAGATGGGCTTCTAAAAATAAAAGAAATTTGTTCTGGGGAGGTGACACCAGGTCTGGAGTGAGGTGATTTGTGCAGCGGCTGAGGGGAATAAACATTTGCATTTGACACAGATAACTTTCAGAGCTAAGATGGGGGGGTTTATCCGCAAGTGCGAAATGGGACCTCTGAACCTGACAGCAGAGACTGAGTGATGTCACTGTACGCATCAGAATTTAGGACACTTGTTCAGAGACAGGCGGTGGTTATTTGGATCCATTTAGTGCTATAATTAATAAGCTCTGATTTTAATATATATATATACGTATATATATATACGTGTATATATATATAAAAAGAAAAGATCAACAGTTGTTTTAAAGAAGGTCACAATCACAGTTTTTTAGTGTCTAATTTTAGTGCTGGTATTCTGACGCAGACGAGACAGCTGAGCTCGAGGTGCAGTCACACGTGTCGGAGTTCGAGTACTCACTGTGATGCTGGGGCCAAACCCGGAGCCAGGCTGAGGGCTAGCAGCACTGATGTAGTTGCCCACAGCCGAGTCCTGGCTGCTCGGTCCGTACAGGTCAGCCACCGGCCCTGGACTGTTAGCGCCGGGGAAACCTCCGGGCCTCGACGGGTTGGCGCCTGCATACAAACACAGCGAGGAGCGGAGCAGCTCAGAAACAACCAACAAGGGAGCGCTGCACTTCTTACTTTGCTACAAGACTCAAACGGAGACATTAAAAATCAAAAGAACACATTACTGGATTCATGTGTTTGTCTCGAAGGACTAGCTCATTATTACAGGTTATAAATACTCACTGCTTTTGAGACTACGTTTTCAATTTCATCTGAATTTCACTGACAAAATGGTGCGGGATTTAAATTTAATATGATTTTTTTTTATTATACAAAACAAAATTAAGGGTGAATCCAGTATGAGATTCTAGATATAATCTACATGCTGTGTGCATTATGCACAGGAGTAACATTCACTTTGTATAATCATGCACAACACAAAACAGGCACATTGCTAAAAATACTTCCACCATGCTAACAAACTAGTAAAGGTTGCAGTGTAAATGTTGCCATGCATAATGTGAAGGAGTACTTGTAAAACAACATCGGCTGTTGAGTAAGAAGAGTAACACAGGATTAGAATAAGAAGGATTTGAAATTTCTCTTGAGCATTTTGAACCCAAATGTGCTACTTTCCTGTATGACCTGATTAATAGTCACCGGCAAGAGCCTTTTTCTAAAATATTTTCTGCTGTGTGTTTCGACTTCCACCATAAAGCAGAAGAGGTATGTCAGGCAAGAGAAGGAGGCATAAGGTGGGGAAATATAAAAGCTTGACCCGAGTTCGTCTGCAGGTCCAAAAAAACTCACGGTGGGATAAAAAAGAAATACTGTACATGACTTACCACCTTTGGCCTGTGAGTAAGAGCAACTCAGTGTAATAAAATGCCTTTTGAAAATCCATATGCCTACTAAAGGCCAATAACACTGGCAATACAAGGGAAAAAAAAACAAGTTGGGAAGAAAAATGCAGTGATCTCTTAACAGCAATCTCCTTTGCTGTCAGCTTCACATAACCCTCCGTCTCACCCGTATTCACCAAAAAAAAAAACCTGCACAGTTGCATTAAAAAGAAAAATCTTCCGACTACAGAAAATGCTCCGTCTTGTGTGTGCATATGAGCTCATGAACCCTGTGATGCCTGAGAGTAGGTCTTTGTAGAACACATTAAAAGAAAAATAACTCACTGCGTGACTGCAACACGTCCAATGTGTCGATGCAGATGCACACACACAGTAAACTAACTGTGTTTGTCACCTTGTTTAAAATATCACTGCACCATCTATCAGAGCTGTATTAGGCAGGTTGGGTCCATTAAAGTACCTCAAAACATGCAGCACTCTAGAAAAATGAAGCCATCTCGCTAAACACACATCTAGTGGCGTTGACACTGCTGTTTAACTGTAAGGACTTTAAACAGTGAGCAGCTCGTGCTCTTATCTTGCCTCCACAGCCCCCAGTAGACTGGCTTATTATATAATTAAGGATTTTTTTTCAGTTGAAATGGCAATCCTCATTTCCTACGACTGCTGATTTTTATTGGAGTGTTTCTCACCCGTCTCTCTGTGAAACGTCTTGTTTCATTTAAATGTAAAGGGCTGCTGCACCGTGCGTGCGTTTAGTTTTGGGAGCCCAAACAATACGAAGTGCAATGTGGGTCAGACTGTTGTTCACGATAGAGTCCGCTGTAACACATATTCATGTGCTAGTGTATACTTATTAATGTATTCATTAAGACCAGGCTAAGTCTGTCTTTTGGTTTTGTTTTGGGCACTTATTGTGCAGATATATTTGGCAGAAGAGACAAAGAAAAGGACTGAAGAGAGAACCATTTGCTGCTCAGACTGACTGTGAAGGTAAAATGAAGAGACTTGATTTAATGAATTCATGTCTAATGTCTCACTCTATAGAAAACGCTGCATTTGTGACGTCCAAGTTATATTTGTTTCATTTTAAATCAGTTAAACGTGTCACTGAGGTACAGATACTGAATAATACACACAAAAAGCATATAGACACTGCTATTCTCCCTGTCGTGAACCTGTGCAGCACAATCTTCATCTGTGGACTAACTCTGAGCTGACTTCCTGTTCAGAAACCTAATCTAAAAAGTAAAAAAAAAAAAATCTATTATATTTCCGGAAAATCATTCGTATTTGGTTTATTTACTTGAACCAACCAAATAAATGGCATCATTGTTTCTGAATTTAATATAATTGGGGTCAGGGTTGGCTGCAAATATAAAAGCCTATTCCGCAAACAACACGCACGTACATCGTGTTACAAAGCAATCAAGCCGCGTTGACTCTCAGGATTCAAACGTGTCCTCTCAGGTGAGACAAGCCTGTGCTTTAACAACCAAGCAACACCCAAAGAATACTTCAGGAGACACGCACACATCGTCTCACTGCAACAGTAGCTGCTGCTAAGGCGACACAAAACCCTCTCTACTCTTAAGTCACCTAAATGAGCAAACAACTGGGCTTCAAAATCAGCAGACAATAGCATTACAATAGCAAGACATAAATGGTTGTCCCTCTGCCATACAGCTGTGTATCAAAATAAAGCACTCCATACTGCCTAACAGATGCACTGGAGGAACACAGTATGGTGTTTGCAGTGCTGCCTCCCTTGCACAAGTGTTGTGTCAAAGGCCTACAAGAAACCCTGCAGAACTCCAGTAAGTTACATCTGTGTGCTTGTGTTTAGAAGGCTGGTCTGTGCTTCCTTTTTTTTTGCTGCTGAAATTTGCACAGACAGCCAGTAGGAAATGCCAACATCTGCCTGGAGCAGCAGTCCAACACTTTTACCAATACGTGGAGAGCTGGCCCCATCTGTATGTATGTATGTATGTATGCACTCACTTTATTAGTCTAAAAGAGTGACAGGACAACCTCTTCTCTTTTCATTGTTTTTTCTTTTCTACTTTTACGTTGAAATGGAGACACGGTGAGCTGTGTTTAGGTCACCTACACCCACACACATCTACTTTCATCAGACTTTCTGCAGTTAAAGCTACTTAAAAGGACATGTCAGTGCAAACAGGATCACGAGCATGTATTTATCAGAATGAAAAATGATATAAACTTCAAAAAAGTTTGCTTATTCTAAAGACTGTTTGCTCTCAAAGAAACAGAATGACTTTATAATATCTTTTATGCACTGCTCGCTGTGATTGAAATCAAAATGTGCAGTATATTTTACTTGTCAGTGGAATCTCACCCCTAGTTTTTCTGAACTATGATTACATAAGATAGAAAACATTAGAAAAAGCACAGAGGATGAAAATGTCTGGCAGAGTAATGGCTGAATTATGCAAAAATGTTGTCTTTTAAGTGTTCGGCATCGTACAGCATTTCTACCAATTTCACACACTAATAATAATAATACCAGCAATCATTCTTAGACTTGGAATACTTAAAGGGCTTGACTTAAAAAAAAGAAGAAAAAAAAAAGGCATTCACTCCCACACTTAACGCTCTCCTTTGCTGTTCAAAATCCACATAAACCTGAGCTCAGGTAAAGAGGTGAGTGTACTCTCCGACATCATCAGTAGTTATTTTGTTCACATGCAAATGAAGGATTACATTCTGTGTGTGTCGGCCCCTTATGTGCAAGCAGGGGCTGGAACAGAACTTCACAAAGAAACAAACAAAAAATCTACATAAAAGATTGAAAAAAAAGGAGGAAGAACATGCAATTTGTCAGCAAGATGTTTTTTTTTTTAATGTTGTTTTTTTTTCCAAAGGGGGAATTGTTTTTCTTTCCTTAACAAAAGTAAGAGAAAATATATTTGAACATAAATAAATAAATAAAAATTAGATCATCTGCATGAAATAATGTCATGAATCAAACTAAAAAAGTCCAAAAAAGGTGAATGAGATAGATGCTCTTATACAAACCTGGGTTCTTAAATTGATCCGGGCTGTGTAGGTGCTGGAGGGGGGAGTTGCAGGCGGAGGTGGCATGCTCACTGTGCAGCATCTGAGCCGCTTGGGGCCCCAGGGAGCCATAGTCAGCAAAGGAGCAGGGCCCCCCCCTCTGGTCACTGGGCGCAGAGTAAAACCCATAATCGGGGAGGCCTGGGAGATACAGTATAGGGTGGGGAGGGGGAGGGGAGGGGGACTCCATCATTGTGGAAATCAAACTTGTTTCATTGTCAAAGTCAATGTCCAGATTGCCGAGCATAGCTTGGTGTTGTGTTACACCATTGGTTTTTTTTTAAAGGTTGCATCCGTGCGTTTTGTCTGCTTTAATTGGCCCTCCCTGCCCTCCCTCCCCAGCAGCTCCTGCCATGTGGCAAGGCCCCCCTGGCATACGGTCCGTGTTTGAAACGTTCAGCTGCATCGTACACACTACAATCATGGATACATGCAATCACTTCCTGGAAGGCTGCAATTAAAAAAAAAAAAAAAAAAAAAAAAAAAAATCACTTTTCTCTTATTCATCCACTTGACTCGACTAGACCAAAGACAATAAATAATTGACTGGCCCCCATGATGTTTGCTTGCAATCATTAAGAAAGTGAGATAAAACTAGAGAATCATAAAAAAAAAACAGCAGGTCAATACATTTCTCATTTCAAAGCCACAATTCCTGGTGGACGTACCTGAAGGAAGCTTTTGTCATTTAAATGAAAAGAAACACAAAGCGCACCAATCAATAATTAATTTAAAGCCTCTTTTTTTTTTCGACCAATAAAAACTGATAAGGTTTTTATGTGAATGAGATCCAGAGACATTTGTGTTTATTGATGATAAGCGTTCTCGAGTGCGCTAAGTACTCCGCGCACGTCTCAGATTGGCCTCTTCCAATGATTCTTTCTTTTGACACAGATGGTGGATTATCAACAGTTTAGAAAATGTCATTCAGCAATAAGTCGTGCTGACATTTATTGCTTGTTCTCTTAATCTGAGACAAGCTGCTCATATAAAGAGTGCAATTAAAAGAAACTGCTCCTTCTCACACCTCTTTGATAAGAGAGTTAATCTACTCAGGAGGGACTGCGATTGGTGACACTGGCTTCTCCATGCTGGGTTTCCCCTGCTGTGTGTTTGTGTTATTTTTTTTTATTTGGGTCCTGGAGCGAATAGCCATTCAAAGCCACTTCACCTCTTCCCATTCAGAGTGAGACAGTCCACTTCTGCCAAATGGAATGTAAGCACCAGCCATGTTTCTCCCCGCCAATGCTTTTTAGCACTCTGATCTCACCACTTGTGGGCTGTCTGCCCACTCATCAAATTATAGGCTCCAAATAGGGCAGGCTTCCCACGTACGTCACATAATGCCTGACACATTGAACAAAGCTCAAGAAGCAATCATTCCATTTACTTCACTTAGACAAATGTCACTGGAAATTGATTGGCCTTGCTAATGAGGAAAACTGGATCAATGGAATAATTATAATGGGGGAAAAACATTTGACAATAGCACAATCCGAGTTATTGGGAATTCATAAGGAAGCTAATTCCAGATACATCACCTGTTTTTAGAACAGACTGGAACTAAACTGTGTTATTAGTGCGCTATGATTCAACACGTCTTAAAATTCACTGTCATACAATATAAAACTGACACAAAATGAACCATGTTGTAATAAACGTCATCTTGGTAAAAGGGAAACTGCACTATTATAGGAGGGTTTAGAAGACGTGCATTCATGAGATGTCTGATTTTCAAACTGTAGACTGGTGACTATTATTATTGATATTTAGACAAAACTTACATTAAACTATGGGTGTTATGGATAAAACTGAAAAAGTATTGACAGCAGCAAACAAAAGAAGTAAGTGTAGCTTCAGGGACGGGACGATACCGTATTTATATCTGTGATAAAGCTGTCAAAGAAAGTAACTGAACCACATTAACCTGGGAATCTTCTGTCTCTTAACTTCCTGCTCAGCCAGAAGTCAAAACTTTTTTCCTCCCAGAGTACAGATCAATTGTTCAAACACCACATGGAGCTCAAACTGAATGTAAACAAGGCTGCTTCTGCCCCTTGACAAATTCCAATAAAGTTTATTCAAACAAGACCTCAGCAACGTGTCCTCAGCAGTGTTCACAAAAACTTTGTTCAATTCAAGTCGCAGATTGCTTCGAAATGCAGACAAAATGATTTGTTTGGCAACAAAGTTTAGTTTTACCCTGTGCCACAACAGATAACTAGCCTAGAGTTATAGGCAGAATCCATCCATTAATATTACAAGAAGCTCAGTACAGTTTGAAACGGGATCTTTTGACGGCAGAAATATGTCGAAATGGTCTGTTGAAAGTTTAAACTGCAACAAAACTGACCAAAACCTCCAATACCAATGTCTAAGACATTTGGGATGATTCAAAAACTACAACAACCACATTGGGTTGAAAATCCAGCTGGATCCAGAAAGAATCTATACAATGTCTGCCTGGTTCATATAAACTCATAAAAGCAATAATAACCAATTCTGAAGGACAATAAACACCAGACTTCCATCGGGTAGGTGTTGGTGACATACAATAAAAAGTACTCCATGCATTGCAAGTCATTTTCCTGCAGATGTTCTATCAAGAGATTCTCCTAGATTTCATATCACATTTGTCCAGATAATACAAAATTGAGACATTGTCCCCATGCATGACGCTGCTCCGTCTCCAGGTGCGGGCGGCTCAGGCAAGAAACTGGGCCTCTGGTTTGCCACACAGGCAGCTGGACGAGAGTCTGACTCAGACACAAACATGCAGGCACACATTCTCAGAGCCATATATTTTCATCAGTGGCTATCTGATCTGTTATGCAGGATGAGACAGGGCAGAGTGTGCCCACAGCTGCATTAGTATCACCGATCATATCACTGTGCCTCAGACCGTCCCACTATTAATATTCACACAATCTATCCAGAACAATGGGCCTTTCTTGGACTCCTTTTTTCCACTGGCCACTAATTGGATGTAATTACTCATCTACAAAACAAATGAGCGTGTTGAGGTTGCCTTGGAGACTAGATCAGGGGACCCAGCAGTGCGAATCGTTCGCAGGGCTTCATTTATACTGATAATTATCTCCCCTGCCCCCACCCTCTTTCCCTCCTGCCCTCAGTGACCAAAGCCGGCTGTGAGGCGATGGAGAGGGGAGTGTCTCGCAGTCATCTGTTACTGACATCATCGGGGTGGCTCTCTTTAAGTGGATAAATGCCCTGTTCTCGTTCCCACTTTGCCAGGTGACTGCCTTTAAGGAGGAATCACAAACCTTGAAAGTATTTCTATATTTTTCCTCACTAGTTGGGAAAATAAAACTAATCATGTTGATGATAAAATATAGCTGCTCCAAAGAGGTGAAAAATATTTTTTGCCAGTGGCCTGTACCAAGTTTGTGATTAACCTTATTTGAAACTCCTTAGAAAGTGAAGTAACACAAACACAATTTGCGATGCAAATTTTGACCAAAGAGTAGCCGTACCATCAAAATAAAAAAAAAACTAGAACCTTTGAATGTCCTCAAAACAAGCTTCTGTAATTTTGAGGGTTTGCTAAAACGAGTTAAAAGGTCTTTACTTTGAATTCTGGTCATCAACAAAATATTGACTTTTCATCTATAAGAGTCTTTGAATATACATGAATATACCTGTTATTTATCCAGTCAACAAATCCTGGGAATTGGGGAATATAAAAGTCAATCACCGAAAGTTATTTTCATTTCTGCAAATAGGGATTTTTTTTTCATGCAGCCGCTCCTCCTTCTCCCAGCGAGATTCCTCGGTGGCCATCAAACCACATCACTCCACAGAAGATGTCAATAAACCTGACATGCTGCTTCTCAAATTAGCTTTGAATTTCAGAGCTACCATAATTAGCTTTTCCATTTTCACCAATGTCATTTAAAAATAGCGTGAAAGAAACTAACAGCTCTTTTGCTGTCTAGCCTTGCTTTCACTTTCCATTTGAAATAATCTTTTCTGAATGAATGGCTGAGTAATTAACAGCACTAGACACCCTTTTCAGAGAGCACAGACATTTCATAAATAATACATATTTAATGTCTTGTCATTTTGTGTTCAGAGAAGCTTGGCTAATGAATTTTAACAGATGATTTCTTCTTGCATTTACTCACCCATACTCAGGCTTCTGTTTTCTTTACTTTCCATTTTTATGCCTGATTGTCCCTTTTCTTGCCGTTCTTCCCAGTCATGGACAAACTCAACAGAGCCACTGATTTAGTTTGGTTTGGGGAATGATTGTGGAAAGGTACAGCAGGAAGAGGGGATGGGAACACTGAATCATGGGTAAAATAATGTGCAACAGTGTAGAAAATCAGCTCCTACTAATTTGCTGCAGGGAAGCCCACACAGGCTACACTAAATGATTTTAATGCAGATTTTAACCTGTGAGGGATCTGGTCTAGTTGGGACTGAGAAAGGGCACTCAGTTATCGACAGTCGGCACAGATTATCGTTTCGTGAGCGGGCTCGGAGCTGACAGCCCTGGCCTTTTGCCGGAACACATTTTTTCAAACATGTCTGGTCATGCTTAAGTGGTCTGAAGAAATCTAAGACCCATACGAGTGAAATCTGAGCGTGATACTGGCTACATCTAATGGTCATTTAGATACAGAGCGGGGAATATAACTGAAAGAGGAATTATGTCTTTCAACAATGCGTACTCAGATGTGGTACGTTAACAGATTGTCAAATCTTGTTAGTTTAGAAAGGTAGATTGAAAGCTATTTCTAGATAGATATACAGGAAACTCTCTATGTATTTAAAAACAAGTAATGTAATCCGTAAAAATAAATGTCTGCACTTATTAGGACGCATCCAACACGCAGACTGTATTTAATAAGTGAATTCACAGGACTGAGGACAAAATATCTTCCTCGCATTAAGCCCTCACTAAGTTTTCTTTGGAGAGTGTGTTATGTATGCAGCCCCTGGAGGGCAGAGTGGTGATGTCCCTGAAGGCCTGTGCCTGTAACCTCCGAGCATCTGCTCCCAACAGCTGTGAGAGCCTCCGCTTTGTGGTGGAGGTGCAAAGGGACACTTTGCCCTCCCCGATGTGTCAAATCTTTCCCTGGGCTTTAGACAAAAAAACAAACAAACAAAAAAAAAAAAAAAAAAACAAGCAGGATGGGCTTGGCATGCCTGCTCATGTTATTTTGCACCAAAAACATGTAAAGTGCTTCTGGCCTCGGAGCTGAGCTCTGCAGATTAGCATCTGGGACAAATGGACCCGAGCTCACTAAGAGCCAGACTGATTAAGCCCTGTGCACATAGCAGTCCTAGTCTCCTCTCGGGCACTGCTGAAGATCACAGAGCTTGTTGGGGAGGAAACTGATGATAATCTTAATTTGGAAATGTCTGTCACACGAGTTTCCCTGTTTTCATCGGTGAAGGAAAAAAAAAAAAAGAAGTGGAAGGAGAAGTGAGATGAGTGAAATAGAACAAAGAGCAGTAGCTACGGTAACTGAGGGGAGAAATGGGTTTTAAATGATGTGAAGCTTATCGTGACTCCCAATAAAACCGGCAGAGGCACCTCTGCAGTCCAATTTATGCACAGCACTGACCGCTGCCAACTCTATTGCAGTTCGGAGCACCTGAGTCGAGTCGGACATACTGTACATAGCAAGTAGCCAGGCCTGTAAATGCAGCTGAATGTGGCTCGTGTACACTGCAGGTAAAGCCGAGATCTGAGACTGACATTTGTGCTTGTCAGGAAGCTCAGAGGGACTCAGGAAAACACTCAACCAGAGTAGACTGGGACCTATGAAGTTCCCTGGACTGTCAGAACCATCTGCATCACTTGCATTTCCTCAGTTTTATCTGACAAAGCTGGCGCACAGGAGACTCCAGGTAAATCCACTTTAAAACGAGGAAAACAGGATGATAACTGACCATCTTTTATAAAAACAAGAAGGCAATGAATGCTCTTCTTAATCTGTTTCCTTAACTGGACATGAATTTAAAGTCTTCAGAATTATGTTTCAGTATCAACAACAAAGTTATTGTTGACATTAATGTCTAATATCAGTTCCTGAATAATGTGACTGTTAATCTCAACAGTGGCTCATCGGTGCAGGTTTATCCTCCATATTAACAGCAGAGGTGGAGCATACTCGTCCAAACTGCAGCCCGGGTCCCGGTGCATGCATTAGCCATCCCCCAGATTAGTAGTTTCCTCCTCACTGTCCTCACTATGCAGATGTTCAGCCCCTTCAACTGATATTATGCGTCTAGTGACCTCCAGTAGCACCCTGTCATAGCGCAAAACCAGGTTCAAACCCACGGTAGCGGCCTACAAAGCCGAGTCGGGGCGAGCACCTCTCTACCTCCAGGCAATGGTAGAACTCTGTGCAGTAGCCAGATCTCTCTGATCTACTTCTCGCCTGGAGCTACAGTCGCTCAAACGTTCCCCACAAACATGCCCTGAGACGAGCCCTTGTTCTCGCCCTTTAGAGGCGAAACATGCTACCTAGTGGAGATCAGGGCAGCAGAATACCTCTGGCTACCAACTGGAGGACAACTTTAGCAAAAAGTATCTGGACTGACACCGTCTTAGACTAAATAAAACATGTTTGGGCAGCAACCATTAACAAAGTGTTTTGTTTTTCCTGCCTTGAAATAGACGAGAAAAGCAGCACTGGCTGGCGTACTATATACATAGAGCTCGATTAGACGGTAATAGAAGCAGTAAAAATAAGCAACAAGATCTCTCCTAGAAGCTCAAAGGAAAATGTTTCCTGGGCTACTTCTTGAGTAACTTTTCTCGGTTTGTACACAACTATAGCTGTGTCAGTTTTCAGCGAGAGGCAAGGCCACAATCGAGAAGTCCAAAATACACCTTGTCATCAGTAGCGGCCTGTCATAGACAGGGAAGTCAGCATGCTGTCATTTTGTCTGCTGAGCATTGGGAGGAGGCTGAAAGTGCCCTCTGTCAGTGATGGAAAATGTCTTCCACATTCTCACAACACCCTCTGTGCGTGTATCGCTGACAACCTACAAACAAGCCCCACTGTGCACACCAAGGCACCGTCTTATGCATAAAGCTGGACATTAATATTTTGCACAGTGATTTCTATAAATGTGGTTGTTTTGTTTTTTTACTTAAATTCTGTGGTTTCCTATTTAGGTGACATCCCACCACCCGTCATCCATACAATATGTGGTGCTCTATGGAAACTGTAGGTGGAGTCAAAGCACAAAGAATCCACACTTACGTCATACATGAGGATTTTTTTTTTTCTTTTTAGGAAAAAAAAATAAATCCTCGTCTGCCCTAAAATTAGAGAATTTAGCAATAAAAACAAACAAAAAACAAATCAACAGGATCGCTATTCCCGAGCCGACATCAGGCCGAGTATGCTGCAAATTAAACCGTGAGATGGGACGGAGACGCAACAACGTCCCCAGACGATACGCAGAGAGGAAGGTCAGACCTAAACAATCTGTGTCCTCTGTTTGGTCTGTGTCTGTTATAGAAAGGAAGACGCTCAATGTCTTAATCCATGCGGTGTGTTATTAGCATCATCTCTCAACGCTGGACAAGTCATTAATAAATTGTTTGTGACACAGAACAAAAATCACGAGACAGAGAACTCGGACTTGTGACATCGTCAGGATACGTTGTTGAAGCTTTTCTCCAGAGAAAAGGACAGTAAATAAATAAATAAGTAGAACCATATGCCAGATTTTGTTGCTGTTATTGTTGTAATGTTTTTGCTTTCCAGAGAGATTCTGCCCTATACTGACGAAGCATGGAGCGATATTCTCTTTAAACTGCGTCATGGCTGTTTAAGCGCTCTGAAACAGGCCCATGATGTCACTGTATTCCTCTCTAACACCCCTCCCCTCAGCCCCTGTTCATAATCATTTACTTGTCTCCCTTCCATTTGCAGCTGTCAGAATTAAACTGTACATAATGGCTGCCATCACGTCTCTTGTTTCCTGGCTGCTGCTAACCCCAAATCAACATTCCTGCTTCTTGGTGATGTTCGTTTGCAATTGTTGGGCAAATTGTTTGTTTTGAAAATGCAAAATCAAAAAAAAGCCCGTTGTGCGAGAAAGAGCATCTGATTGGCTCCCAGTGTTCCCTCCGTTGATTTGAATTAAGTTCAAATGAGGGCAAGTGGCTGAATTTGTTTGTCAGTACATGCATGTAGTATGCACACGCTGCACTCGCTCATACTGTAGCTGCCTGTATGTGCGTTTCTCATCACATGACGTTAATCAACTGCCTCCCGACTTTATAACTGTGAGCCGCTGCACAAAAACGACGACATCTGAGCTACAATTAAAACACATTTTCTCCGACAAGCTTCTAATCGCATGTCTGTTTGGGAAAGACACTCTCCCCTGAAGCCTGTAGAGGCTGTGTGTTCAGTCAGGGGAGCTCTTATTGACAGCTATTGAATGATCTACAGTTGTAAGGGTGGAAAAAGCAGGATGTCTAAATGAAGCCGACAACTTGATCAATGCTGTTTAAGGCAGAAAGAAACTTGCATCCTGTTTTTTGGTACAAATCTCTTAGCAGAAATTTGTCTGTGTGTGTCAACAGGATGTGTACGACTGTCAGTAGGCTTTACTAGAGTGTGTGTACGACTGCAGAGGCACTGACTAATCTTTGAATTTTTAAACATCTATATTTATGTACACATCAACAACAGAATGTGTTTAAATTGAATTAGATTAGAAAGGTGTTTAAGGTTCAGGCTGCTTTGACTAAATATTGAGGTCATTTCAGATAGAAGTGAATATGTGAGTAAAGAAAAGAAGACAACACGACTACTACTCACTATTTTTTAAAAGACTATAAAATACATAAAATGACAATAAAATCATTTTTGATCTGGCAAAGCACTGAATATTCATTTAAATATTTAGACTACTTAATTCTACAGATCATTTATCCACGTTCATTTAAAAAAAAAAAAAAAAAAAAAAAGTAGTATCTAAAGGGATTTCTGATGCAAGGAGACATCAAGGAAAGACTCCTTGAACTGCTGTCAGCTACATTTAGATTCTTGCATCAGTGTTATGATCTGATTGGCCAATTTTCTATCTGTTTAATGTCAGGAACCCTCAAAAGCTTCAAGTACAGATGTTTCAGACCACAGATCCCCATTTTACTCAAGTTTTTGTACCGCAAACGTCCTTGTAGAGAAGATTTTTACGTTATAATTTATCTAACTCTGCCTGGATCCAATCAGCCCTTTTTAATACACTGTCCTAATTACATGGGAACCTTTGGCATAAGGGTTTAGTTGTGGCTGAAGTTGTGGGGGTCAGTAGGGCTGCGATATGTTGATAAATGTTCCTACATGGGCAGATTAGGCCTTTAAGGAAGCTACAATTACATTAGAAAAAGAGATCTTGGGTGAAATCTCTGCTGTGTCTAAACTACATGTTACTACACTAAACTGAAAATGTTGCCGAATGTGTCGGGGGATCGGGGGACTATGTCTATGGGGAGAAGCAGAGCAGGAGAAGTTGAAGAGAGCAGCAGCCACACAGAACATGGACAGAGCGTTTACCTGGCCCTGTGCTCTGTGGGTACGCCAAGTAGCCGCCTCTTCCACGGGCCCCCCTACCTGAGCCACGCGCTGCTGCTACTGCCGCTGCCGCCACCGGTCCATATGCTGTCGCTGGGAAGCCTGCAGGCACATACACACATATACACACACACATCACTGCCTGCACATGGATGAGTTCTTCCCAGAGCTACAGGAGAATGTAGATACCGGCGCTGAGCTGCGCTGCTATAAAACTAAAGCAGTCAGAGGCGGTGGCTTTACAGTATGTCGGGGCGACATCTATCAGCAGACGCCTACAAAACCAACTGCGATATACAAAACCCTGCAGACCAACTGATCCACACACAGAGACAGACCTACAGCCGGGAGCAACTCACTGAGTATTTGGAGGAGAAAGTTCAGATGTTTCAAACAAATGCTAACTGACTGATTAACTCAGCAAAAATATACATACTTCACCTCTGTAAAATATAACCCGGAGAATATGTTGAAATATGAGAAGCTTTTCAATGGCTCAGATTCTAGTGGCAACGCTTTGATGCAAAAAATGTATATATACAAATTATTATTTATAATTTTATTAATTTATTATTTTAAACCGTGTTTTTAAATTTTTTTTTTTACAGTATACTGTATTTCTATAACAGACTGAAAAGGTGCAAATATTGGTTCCTTTACAGTATAAAACTGCGAATAAACTGACTTTGGGTGGGTTTGCAATTCACTAAGTCCCTGATTATATTAGTGAAAGAATTTGGCTCTGGGGGTGTTTGTGTCACATGCTTGGGATGAAAGATTATAGCCACTTCTGAGCGGCACAGACACGGGCGTAATATAATAACCCTACCTCCAGGGACTATCTCTGCATTTTGTTTGGGAGTGCTCCCAATTACTGTGAGTTTCTATGGAATCAGAATAGTCCACTGTAATGCATTCCATATAATATAATATATATATATATTGTCGGGATGTTCAGGTGTAAGATATAAATAGTAGACAAAAAAAAAAGAAAAAAGAATTCCCACAATCAGATGGAGGCATCTGTTGGATGATTTGTCACTCAGAAGAGATTTCCATCTGCGAGTTTATACCAGAACTGAACAAGTCTCTTGTGTTTGTTTCTTCTTATGTAAACATTTATAGTACTCCAGCGCTAAGATTTTTTATGAAGCTTTAAAGGATGTGTGTATACGCATTCATAAATCTGTCCAAATTGTCGGTTTATGACTAAAGGCCTTAATTCCATGCAAATATAAATCCACTTTTTAAGGGTCTGATTATTCCTACAAATATCAGCCTAATAATCAGACTGTAATTAAGCCAACACAGTATCTGTGAATTGTAATTACATTGTTGGCCTTAATGAACACAGTAGCTAGAGGTGGCTGACAGAGGCTAGTTGATGCCCAGGGCTCAGGCTCTTCTCTCAGCATAGGAATGGCATGTCATTAGTAGTGGTGATGAGATTCCTCACTCTAGGCTCAACACCGTCTACGCCTAATCAGCCTCCTAAAATGATCTCCACAGGAAATGCTTTCCTCACTAGCAAAAAAAAAAAAAAAAAAAAAAAAAAAAATCCCCCCAAAAAATAATAAAATCTCCAAATTCCTTCAATTGGAGGTTTTTTTTTTTATTTTAATTTTTTTTCTCTCCAGCTGAATATGTTTCTTCTATGTTTTGGCCATATTTGGGACACTGTGGTTTAGACATTACAAAATGGCACAGGACACCTCGGAGGATTATTTTTTCTGAATGCTGTGGAGGTGAGAGGAGCATCAGCGAGTGACCTATTTTTCCGTGCCAGCCTTGTACCGCTATTCCACGAAGAGGGTCTCGCACAAAAGACTGATGAGACGGAGGGAGGAAGAGGAGGAGGAGGGGGGAGGGTGAGAGGGCAGGGTCAGATGAGCCGCAGCCAAAGAGAAAAACACATAGCTTTTCATCAGACGGCTGAGAAGGAGGTAATTCAAAACTCTGTCCACACAATATGACCATGAATGCGCACGTCGGGTGTGAGGTGCCATCACGCTGCGACTGGCAGGCAGGTGAAGAAGAGAAAGAAATGCCACTTTTCCCCCAGATAACTAACAGCTCAGGAGAGAATAAGAGACTTGGGGGGTGGTGGTGGTGGTGGTGGTGGTGGGGGTGTGTGTGTGTGTGACAGGAGAGAAAGAACACACAAAAGCCGGCAAAAAGGCAACTGAAATCAACCGTCGCTTACGCTGCTGCAGCCGCGCCACAACACGAGCAGATTTCAGCACCTCAAATGATATTCTCCGCCTCTTTTCACCAAAAAACACAAATCAACTCTGATACTATGCTAATGATGGCCACGCACCCCTGACTTTCCACTTCCAGCGTCTCCCCCACGGTTGCTGTGCGGAACGGTGTTTCATCCAGCTCCCCTCTCCACCTCTTTTCGCCTTGCTCTTTTTTTTTTTTTTTTTTTTTCATTTTTCCTAAGTGCTGAATCTATCTTCCCCTCACTGCCATTGTCATGACACCCCCAATAGACCCACTGGCTTGGAAGTTAGTTGCGGGCAAAGTTGTGGTGAGAGATTAACTTTGCAGGATTAGGTGGGTTAATTAATAGATGGCTGCTGCTCATTGTTTTGTGCTCACGCTGTAAGAAGCCACCCAAGAGAAGCGCTGCAGCATTAAATCAATTTCATGGCCCTTTTATTACCGAGGAGATAAAGCCAATATTTAGCTTTCAATTCTTCACAATTATTGGGCCCCTGCTTTGCCACTTGAGTGGCCGCGCTTGGCTGGGGACAAGGACACATCTGTTTATGAGCTGTGGAGGCCCGGGGGCCTTGGTGTCCGGACTCCGGGGAACTGTCCTCAGCTTTCGCTCCTCCAGCCTGTAGCACAGAAACTCAGCCTTCCTCAGGAGTGCACGCAGAGAGGAAGAAAGATTAGACCTAAAGAGTGATGAGGACTCTCGAAAATTTCACAGACGGCGTCTCTCCGAGCAAAAGAATTACATTTTATCAACAGAAAGATTTCATTAAAATATTCATATTCACAACAAGAACTGCTGCTCAAATTTCTACAGAGACTACTCCAAGTAAGAATGCTTTGACCTCCGGCTTTAACTGTAGTCTCTGCATTTACAGCTCTGACATTTGTTTTCCTCATCCTGTTTACGAATATCCACTAACACTGCTGCCTGAACTGTCACCCTGTAAACAGTATCCACCTAAAATAAACTTCCAGCTAACTTGCCAAACAGAATGCCGAGTCAAATTCATGCTATCACTTCTCTGCTGAAGGAGCAAAACGTGGCTCGAGAACACACGAGGCTCTGTTTTCAACACATGCGGGTTCTTTACGCCTGCAAAGTGGCTTTTTTCTTGTGTGCATACTGGCTCTTTTTCCCTACCGGCACCTGTATTTTATGAGTCTCTGTGAACCTGACTGTACTGAAGTAGGAGGAGAGGCGCAGCAGGGGCAGTGTCAGTCGTGATCAAACAGCACAGTGCAATTTTTGTGTCAAGGATTCCTGGGATTCTTTGCTTGTGCCAGACTGGGTCAAAAGCTTTGTTTACTCTATTACAGAACTGTCAAAGCACTTGAACAGCAATATGATATTCAGAAAGGCAGTGAGGTCGTTCAAATTGATTTTAGCCCCTATCATAACTAGAGCTACTACCACAGATTTATTTTGCGGTTGCATTGCATCGTTTTATTTACAAAAGGCCAGTTGACTAGGACTGACCCAGACATTATAACCTATCTGTACATTTTTTTGGATTATTTTAACTTGATATTAACTAGTGCAAAGAAAACCTGCAAAATTACCTCCGCCCTTTCTCCCAACGCACTATTCCTGTTCTACCTCTGCACATCTTTTCTGGCATACGGCCTCTCCAACCAGACTTCACTTTCTGATCCTATTACTCAGAAAACGTCATGATGAAAAGTTGTTGCATTATGCATCAATAAGGTCCTATTTATGTCCTACTAGTCTGACAACAGCTTGACTGATGTTAATGTAATCTGTACTGTTCTTTGGCCCAAAACTGCCAGCAGCGGCTCCCCTGTCATTGACAAAGGAGCTCCATCAGTCACAGAGCACTCCCCTCATTTCTGCTATAAGAAGACTGTCAACTGTCTAATGCACACGAGGAGCACAGGGACGGTGCAGATTTCTATGGAGGCCATATGGGTCCAAAATGTTTAATAGCTCAGTGAAAATGAAAACTAGTAGGACCTAGAAATATCAGTAAAGTAATAATCAATACAATTTTCATTGTAATAAATGTCTGTAAAGTCATTATCTATCGTCGAATGAAGTAACACAAAAGTAATTAAGCCTGCGACCCACTGATCAAAGCCATTGGATTTGCGGAATTACACACTGAACGAGCTGAGCGTCCACAGCGACGTTCTCTGGAAAAATCACAAGTGGCGCACAGTTATTACTGACGCGTTTGCCTTCACCCAGCAGTGGCTGTTCTGCCACAGAGGGCAGGCAGAGCGAACACAACAGGCTCCCTCCTCAACTTGCCCTTCAACCGCCAACGGAGTGACATCACACAGGCAACACTGTTTGGGCCAGAAACACAAGTCGCAATTACCGCTCATCACCACGGGTGCCGCCAAACAGAACAAAACAGGGATCTCAAAGGGTGTAAATTAAGCGAGTGTCAATGTTGTGTATCATTTTGTTTACAAAGATTTTAGTATGATATTTAACCAAATTCACAAAAGCACTGATAGTTTAACAATAGTTAGGATTGGAGTGCTCCTAACAAGGGTTAGCTCTCTGGCTAGCAGAGTTTTCATGCTAAGCTGCTTAACACAGCAGCTTGGCTTGGGAGAGAGGCTGGTGAACAAGCCTTTCAGCCTGCGGCTACAGTCGGTTTTGGGGGCAGATAGAAGGAGTGAGACAGATGAGCAGCAAAGAGGAGTGACGAGTGAGACAGATGAAGACCAGCAGACACATCAATAGGAAAGGAAGACAAAGAGAGGAACGGACAACGATACCGACAAATACAGGTAGACGTGCGGCCAGAACAGTTGAGTCCAATTTATTTGATAGGAATTCTGTTGAGTGTCAAGAAAAAAGATCATATCATCATATCATACTCGAAATCTCCGGCATTAAGTAAATACAGAAACATTGTGATGGTAAAATAACATCTTTTTTAATAATAAATTAAAATGAGGAGTATAACAAGGAGAAATTAAAACAAAAATAGCTGAAAGAAGCATTTATTTTGAAAAAACAATATTATTTAACATTTAAATATTGATTAGATGGTCTAAGTTGCATTTTATTTTTGTACAGCACCAGGGCAAATGACATTGTGTTAGTTTAATTTGAAATGAAGCATCATTTTTTAAGCTTTTTCTTTAAAGTTTTTGCTCGTAATGTCCAAAATGTAATCTATATTACAGACTATTGAAAACAGATTTGGTACACTGAAAATACTTGTAAAACCTTAACAGCCACATTGTACTTGATCTATCCCACATTAAAAAAGGATAGCCATATTTGTTAACTGATAAACAGAAACCAAAAAGAAGATTGATTTAAAAAATATATACATAAATATATTCTGTCTGTTTTCTTAAAAAGAATCAAACTACTATGCTATTTTTTAATTTGTATCATTTGAATTTTGTAAATTATTCATAATCCTTAATCATTTAAAATTACATTTGTTATTTGACTGTGGTTTTACATACTTGTAACAGTTCATGTCTTCTTTTTTTTTCTTACAAAGATGAATCACAGAGCGGTCTGAGCACATTCAGTGTCAATAATGTAAGCAAAATATAAGATATCATACAAGAGGCGCATGTTTTTTCCTGTCACTGTGTGACATAAAGAAGGACAAGCCAGCGGAAATAAGTCTGTTGATAAGTCATAGCGGAGGCAGTGAAGCACACTGCCGTCTCCTCACAGGGTGAGGGACGCATTCTGTCAGAGATGGAAAACTGACTCCACTTCACATTTTGCTTCATCAATAACCTTTGATAAGGTATAGAGAAACACATAGAGACAAATAAACAAAACAAAAAGAGAAAAAATATTTATCAGAGTTACAGAGAAGACAGCCACCTAGCAAGACATCTTTTCATCTCCAGACTGACAAGTGTCCTATTGTTGTCATCCTTCAGCGCTACTTTGTTGTTGTTGAAAGCATCTCTGGGTTGTTGTTATCAAAGGCATAAATCACAGAGCCGGAGAGAGCCAGGTGGCTTTCATATGAACTGCTGCACACATGCTCATGTCTCACCTCTCCTCTGATCAGCGGAGACCTACAGTACTCGCAGAGATTTCCTCTCACATAAAATACTGAGGCCGAGCTCTGGAAATGAGCCAAGGAGAGAGAGAAAGAGCATTTACATGCACACCAATAATTCAATTATAACCAGACTAATGCAATACGCACATTATTGCAACTCTCATGTAAACACCTTAACCAGGTTATCTTACTCACATTAAGGTCCTAATCAGAGTAAGCATAACTTGATTAACAGAGCTTGGTTGCTTGTCAATCATTCAAATTAATCTTGCCGTGTGTATGTCTGGTTTCTTTCAGTGTTTGGATTCTGCGCACGCACCAACAAAGGTCGCACAAAGAACAGGATGCCAAGAGATGTGTTTGAAACTAAACGGCTAGAGTAGAGATGACGGAAACATTGAGACAATTAAACAAGTAAATGAGCACTTACATGAAGATGCTCCACAAAGTCATCCGTGACAATAATTTATTCCTTTGTTGTATTAGCCTGAATGGCCTCATGTCCATCTCTAAATCAAAACTGACAACTTCTAAAATGTTTATTTTTAGCGATGAAGAAACAGTTGAGGCCACCACAGCTACAACTACAGTAAAAACAGTTTTTTTCTTCAAGTGAACAAAAATAAAATGTTCATATTTCTATTGATCTGGTTGAAATATATATTTTCAAGTGGTTTAAGAGCCAATCATCTTAATGTATGTCACGTAAAAGAGCCAATAAAAACAAAGGGAGTGGTCCAAATTGGTATATTGACATTTAAGATGTATTAATTGATTCATGATATCAACACAAAGCCTCATTTTGATCCTACTTGATACTGTTTGCCCTGTCTCAGTTACTACATTAACACAAAGTTGACACTTCTTGTATCCATTTCAAATTAAAAGCACTTTAGTGTTTCAGTAGACAGAAGCCCAACAATGCTACAATGCTTTTATTGTGAAGCATTTGCAGGAACCTCATGTGACTGAAATAAGACAATATCACTTGAATAATCCAGGAAAAAAGGTTGAAAAATGCACAATTACATTATTGTCTTTATCAAATTAAATCGATTGAAATAAAGCTCACCTTGTTGTTGCTGTACTAGTTGGTTTTTGAGCATAGCATGCGTAGTGTTAGCATAGCATCCTGTGAATTAGAGAGGTGTTTGGTAGGTAAAGACACGTAGTAACATTGAGTCTGTCAGTAATAAAGCACTTTGTCTGTACATTAAAACTTGATTAATGTATGTAAACGTGCTTCTTAAGTGGTTACACAACCACCACATGACATCACTGCATGTCTTCATAACATGGTCGAGCCACTCTGAGAGTATGTGCCAATACTGTTGGTAGTCTTATACCATATGGCGCCAACATATATGCTCTATAACAACACCAAGATCTCAATCCTCTTTATAGTATGATAAGAATAGTAAATTCTGTGTTGCTCAGTGATATGATCATACATGACTAACTGCTGTATGTGCAGATGTGTGTGTCTGTGTGCGTGTTTTTGTTTGATTCAGTGGGTCCGTTTGCCTAAACTGTGGCTCTTTTTTCCCCCTTTAAACCGAGGGTAACGCTTTCTGTGTGTAATGAAACCATTTGGCACACTGATCCTTTTGCCATTAAGACCTTGCAGCTTCTCATTGGGGAGAGAAAAAGTCAATCACTGAAGTGGAGTGAGCCCAGACGCTCAGCAAAGCCCGGCTTTATGGTAGTGATTGCACACGTATCTTCTACCTTTGAACAAAATGATGAAGCCAGGAAGGAGATATATTTGGTAGCATTTCAGCTGGGTAACCTTTGAGAAGCACACAGAGGAGAAATCCACCCTCCTGCATGTAGCGGCACTGCTCTGTCCCTTTACAAGTCAGAACGGTGTACTAAATTTAGTTTGACACGTCAAATCACATCATCTTAGCCACTGGAACCAGAAGGAATTCAGAACACAGTGTCGTCTGAAATCACAGCCCATAAAAAATAAGGCTTCCACGTGCTCAGGAGAGGAGTGTATCATCTAAATCTACCAGATGGTAAACATATAACGTGATCCCTGTGGGGGTAAATTGTACCCCTCTTCACAAGAAGGTCAGAGGTGAGGTGAGGTTCAGCTACAGACCGGCCTCACTGGAGGCTAGCAGGGGGCTAAGTGATTTGTTAAAGGACACTTCAGTAGGGTGGATTCTTGCTGACAAGGGGGCTCAACCCAAACCCTTCAGCTGAAGAGCGGGCTCCATACTAACTGTGCTGTCTGTCAAAACTGGCATTATGAATTGCAGATTGCCTTACCAGAATGCATACTGCACATGTACAAGCGTATTAGCTTTACACATGACTTTGGCACTCAGACACAAGATGTGATAAAAACACATATTGATGTGCGCCGTGTATGTGAGTGACTGTGATGCTGCGAGCTCGGTGTCTTTTCCTTTAGTTCTCGGTGACAAGAGTGCAGTTTCTTTGTAGCTGAAGTGCGCTGCAGCATAGCATCAAAGAGGACAAACTAGGCTCTTTATTGAAGTGTAGCCCCACTTTCGACCTCTTCTTTGTACTCCTTCCCGTGCACTTCAGTATAAAGGAAACTGCTCCTGTGCGGCAGAACAGATATAAACACATCCTGCTTCCACACAATCTTCAATATGACTCCCAGTCACTTCCAGTTAAAGATGGAGGGGTAGAGAGTGAAACAATAAGGCATAGAAGAGAAGATAAATGCATTAAAAAGAAAAAGAAAAGAGAAATCTGCCAGAATAGATATGGCAGAAACATTTAAATCCTTTTGGTTGTGGAAATTGTGACACTGGTTTTGGGAATGGGACTGGGTCTTGGTTCACAACCTTAATACTGAGGCAGTTTATGATGGTGACTTAAATAGAGGGAGACAGACAGGAAGGACACAGATGTCTGACCTTGCAGTGGTGCTTATGTAATGGTCTGCTTCAGTGCATTTAACTGCAGTGCTCCTTTCCAACCTGGGATCAGTAAAGGCAACATGTCTCTGCAGTCCAATCTCCTCTGACATCAGCTCTGACACTCAGAGAGTATGAAAAGGTCCTGTGAGCTCAGAGTGAATCAGTTGTTATGGCCCTACCCGTGTGGTCCCCATGGAGCCAATCATACTAATTAAACTTGACTACTTAAGCCTCCTCTCATTAGTGTCCAAGTAAACAGCATTAATTTTTTATGCATTTTAATGCCCATCTCCCAGTTCTGGGGGTGGCTGCGGACGGAACGGCTGGATGATAAAGGGGGGTAATTTCAGGTTTTCTCAAATGAAAGTGAGTGCATTGAGTGTCATTTACCATTCAAGTTAAATGTGTGTGATCAGTGTGCTTCCTAAAAACACACTGATCCTAACTTGATCTGCAGGGATGATTGATTTACAGCGAGAATAAAATGTATTAATGTTTGTAATGTTACTAACAATTAACAGAGGCAGCAGCTTTGTAGGTAATATTTCATCGACGTTATTTGAAACCAAGCACTTCGAGATTTCATCATCTCTTAGCCAGCTCCATGCACTGTAGTTACACAATCTAGCAATGCTCCAGATACCAGGGGCAAGTAGGGTAAAATGTGGCATGACCCAAAAATAGCACTGCAACATTGGCTTCCACTTGATCAGTAGAGCTGCAAACAATGTTTCCATATCGAGTGGAAGTATGCAGAGGGCTACGACTCTGAGTATACAATATGTGTATGTATGCATACGTCCATCCACGAGGAAAAAAATAGAGCTGAGCAACTGGAGAGCTATTAGCACAGTCAGCAGGAGGGAGGGCTGGAGGGATGGAGGGGAAGGAGGGGGCAGCTGGGTAGAGTCCTAGCATGTACCCGACTCAGTGGGCTTGGAGCTCTTAAACAGTGGGTGGCATCAAAACAACAGGCAGCAGCCACAGAGCGTGGTCTCACAGACACACATATTGTAATCTTCTGCTTACTCCCATGTCTGCGCTCCCTTTTTCTGTTCTGCTGCTGGTCTCAAGCAGTGTCCGAAGGTGGCAGCCACGTACGAGGCAGGGCAGCTCGAGTTTCATTTCTAGATCAGCAGCTCAACAGCCGGGACATAATGAGCTCTAGCGTTGCCACTCTGCCTCTTACTGCAGCTCATCTTCCCCGCCACAGGAACCTAGACTGTGGGTCTCCATTGCAAACTGTTTGCCTGCCTCAGTGTGTGAGGAAGTGTCTGCTGTCCTAGGGTGAGTTAAGACCTGGGCAAATGAGGTGAGCCTTTCTCTTCCACTTTCAGAAAAATAGCCGGCCTTTCAGCATCGCCCGTGTTAGAGTGCAGCAGCTGGTTTCGCAGAGACAGGTGCTCGCACACCCAAGGACACACGTGCATGTGAATGTGAGCTGGGATCTGACTGTATCAGTATGCAATTCATCTACACAGATGAGGAAAACCACAAAACAACAACAAACAGTTCCATCCTGTAAAGGGCTGAAGGACATGTTGATGAAGTGCAACTACACCTGTTGAAAGTGTCTGTGACCACAAAGCACCATTACATACAACAGAGTGGTTAATGTAGAACAGAGCTGATCTGGGAGCAGCTCAGATTTATCCCTGCACACACAGATGTAGACAGGGCGTGACATACAGAGCTGTCCACTGACATCACAGCAGCACACTCATTGCTGTCATGGCCTGGGAAGCTCAGAGAGTCTGCATGTGTGATGGTAGTGTCTGTCTGTGTGTGTGTGTGTGTGTGTGTGTGTGTGTGTGTGTGTGTGTGTGTGTGTGTGTGTGTGTGTGTGTGTGTGTGTGTGTGTGTGTGTGTGTGTGTGTGTGTGTGTGTGTGTGTGTGTGCAGTCAGCATTGCTCTGGAGACAGTGAGTCAGACAGGAAAGCGCAGAGTGGCCCCCGGTAGTCCCTCCACCTCCTTTCGCCTTCATATGCAGCCCTAAAGACTCTTTGATTGTGTCAGTTTTATGCCTTGTTTGTGTCTGAGTGTCCAAGTCTGTGAGCGCAAAGATGCGTCGCGCATGTCCGTTTGAGTCTATGAGATCACAACGCTCATCGTCAGGCCCTATTTTAAGGCCTGCGACTCATGGAGTGCCCCGGCCTCCGCAGACCCATTGGGCTAATGATCAGCCTTGGCAATTAAAGCCAATCTGTGAGTCAGTGTGGCATCAGGAGGGCCATCTGCTTCCAGCCCTGCAGCACTCACTCTGGCCTGTGGGACCACTTGCTGGGGTCACAGCTCACCCAGCTTGTAGAGAAATGGTCACAAGATCTAAGAAACAATCTGCTGTGCGACTCTCGTTCAACAGAAACCTGTTCTACTGCGCAGCGCTGCTGTGCACGCCAACGTCTCACGAGTGCCGTAAAAACACAAACAGTGGGATCTGTCTTACGGAGGACAATGTTGCATGGACCCATGACACAAGTAAGCTCCAGGCCAGTGATTCTTTCCACCTGCTCTGCTACTGTAGCCAAGACAATGTACTCAAATGGCAAATGTAAGATGTGTGGATTCTTAAAAGACCTTACATCTGCTGATAATGACTGCACATGGTGTCCCAAACTACATGATCATCCACGCAAAAATTAATTAACCATAGCCAACAACAAGAGAGTTCCACTGGACAAAAGTTTGGAGAGCATCTTCAACACTTTTAATTACTGCAATACAAGTTTAACTTTTAGTCAACAGTGTCTTCACCACATCAACAAGAGGCTATTACTTTTCAATGCTTTTTCTTTAGTGCATTAGTGTTGTTCTACTGTTTAAACTTATTATCGGCTTGTCTATCACCTGTAAAACAATTGCACTAACCTTTATGATAGGTGCAGCACAAATAAACTGATTAATCAAGAGTACTATGAAAGTGACTTTCGATCAAGTTGTCCTCTTGTACAGAATAATAATAATAATTAAAAAAAAAAAAACCCGTATATATTGAAAAGAAATGGTGTTTTTGATCAGCCAAAATCAAAGAGACCAAAGGGCAATCAAATCCCAGTCCCTCCAGGAAATCACAATCTCGCAGTCGCAATAATTAATACAAATTCAACCAATCAACACAGTATTTGCAGGAGCTCGCAATTGTATTAAATTCAAGTGATTTCGCCACAGTAAATGTACTGAACAGAAGGCACAAAGTAAACCTTTCAAAATAAAACTGCTTTTCCAACAAGAAGAACTCCTCATTTACAGTCGCATTGGCTCTTCAACCTCTCCTCTCATCATCAAAACAAACCACATACTGAAAAATGTGAAGTGGGTTTATGGGAAATGTGGTCTTATCAAGAGAATTCCACACGTCTCTGTGTCAGTCTGATCATTCTGTAAGTGTTGAATTACACTAGTTTTTTTTTTTTTACATCCCTTAGTTGTAAGAGAACTTTGATTTTGTGCACACAGTACATGTTGAATTCATATTATTCAAAAAGCATTTACATGTTAAAAGCACTTGTTTTTTACAGAAGATGCAGCCTCTGTATTCTATATTACAACTGTTTTGCTCAACTTGCAATTTTAAAACCATTTTCCACAAAAAAAAGACATACAAATTATAAAACTGCATCAACATTTTTCTGGACAAGTCGCTCCAAAATCAAGCTTTGAATGCAATGGTCACAAAAGAAATACCGAAGCTACTGAAATCCGCCCACGGGATGCAACTACATCACCAAACAGCCACCTCCGCTCCTCTGTCCACAGCTCACAGCTCTGTAGCGTCCATCTCAACACATTTCCATCTCCCGGCAGCATACACTCGCTAAACCCTGGGTGGTTAGCTGGTATTTCAGGCCCAGTGTGACCTCTGGTGCATTTATCATGTGCTTGGTTGGCTTTGCTCTAGTTTATAGGGGCACACATCCCTCGGGAGCAGCCGCTATCATACCAATTGTACAGGTCAGCGGTTCCCTTTCTCTACGTGCCACCTGCTGAGAGGGCAGCCGCTCCCTGTACCTCTGCATTCTTCTCCACAGGAAGAGGAAGGTCAACAGGTCGGTAGCCTCCTTCTTACTGTTATTTACAGTCGTATAGAGCAACATTAGTGTCAGACACAGACCTTGATTCCTTTATGAAGAAGAAGAAATGGACCGAAACGTGTTGCTTGACTGTACAACTTGTTTTGTCTTTGAATCAAGCATAAATACAAAGTATGAGCATCTCCTAAACCACAAGAGGCTCAAGGAGGACTTGTGGGTGGGTCGCCAAACTCTTTCTGTTCCACATGTGGGAGGGTTTCAGAGCCGACCAGGCCACTCTGCAAAATTCTCATATTGAGCAGCAAGAAAAGCTGATGGATCTGGAACCCCTTGTAGGGCTGAGTCCTGTTTACCTACACACAGAAACAGAAATCTTCTGCGTGCCGATTTAAGGCTTTTGATATGTCATTTTCTGTCAGTTAGGTATGATGGAGTGTGCTGTTCTGTCTCAGGCGTGGCAGGTTGGTGGAGATGGAGATACAGAGGGATGGAGGCTACTGCAATGCTATCCCACACGTCATATCTCCTTGGGGAACGAGGCCTGACAAAGACGAAGCGTGTGACACGAGAAGGATATGGCAACGAGATGAGTAAAACAGATGGAAAACCAAACCGTCGACTACAACAAAGCCAATCCCAACACCACAAACATGCTCAAACACTGGTTATTATAATGTGTTGTGAGAAAGAAACACAGACTTTCTACGAAAAAGCCTGCAGGGTTTATCTCTCCGGTGTTGAGGTAACCTAAAATCAGACATCCCTCTGTCCTCATTGCACCCTTACTGCTCTTACCCCTGCCCTTTCTCCTCCTTAATTATCCCTTGCCTCTGTTCTTTTCCTCCTTGAGAAGCTGACTCACTGGACCTGAGTTGCTGTTTGCCTGTCTTGACATCTGAAATAGCTGGATGACTGAGTGTTATGCCTTTCACTCACTCAGCCTGTGTCTCTCCCCTGATGGGACCCCACTAACATCTTCATCCCTGGTTTTTCAGTGTAGCATAATGACCTCCTAGTAGCAGCCCTAATGGAGCCATAATGGTCATTTATGCCAGGGGAGGCACTGAGGGCACGGCAGCGGAGGCAGCGAGTCGCACAGGAAGACGGAGAGAAGCTCCTGGTTGAAGTCCCTCCACCTCCGCCTTCTTCTCTTCGTACGCGGCTCCCAAATCTCAGTCTTTGTATGAATACAGCGTTTCTGTGTGTTCAACTGTGCATTCATGTGCGTGTAATGAAAAGGACTGATACCAGACTGGATAACAATCGAAAGTACAATATGAATGTACGAGGGGTGTATCCCTGCTTTTCATGGTCACTTCTACAGCTTATTCACATGCATAAAGCACATATACTCGCTACATTTTCTTATTTTAATTACATTTTTCCCTCAGACAAGCTTCTTATTCATGCATACACCCAGAACACAATAGAGTGCACTGTCATTCATAAACCTCTTCATATTTCTTCCTCTATATTTGCTGCCACTGCCGGCAGAAACGATACCGCACAAAAACTTACAGTGCATAAGCTTAACTTGCACTTATTGCTAAAAACCATTATCTCTGGAACATTTGCATTTTTATTATGCGCAGTAAACACAAGGATCTTTCACCATATCCAGTCTTAGCCTAGGGTGATCTAACACAAGTAAACAACAGTTCAATGTACCGCCAGGCTGTGATCAAACAGGATATTTCTTTGAATGTGACTTCGAAATCCCTTAATCACGCCAGGTCCTCCAAACTAGACACCTGGTTAAAATGCGGCACATCTCGGGACTGTTCCCCAGGGCGCTGCGAGCTGAATAATACAATAGCCCATTTATCAGCAAGCTAATGCTAATTAGACGGTTGCATAAAAACAAGAATAATGTACAGTAATGGCCCTTATGCCTCGTCAGCTCCTGCTTTCTCCGTTTCTCGCCGTATTTACAGCTGCGTTATGGGTCTTGAATAACAAAAAAAAAAAAAAAATACAAATACTGTTACCCTACTGTAGGCTTGATCTCCTCAGGTAATCATAAAGTATTTTGTAACCTCTACTCAGATGAAAGTAGAGGTCTACTACTTCCACTACCTCCACAGCATGAGGCAAGGATCTTACTTTCAACCAATCTTTAGACTTTTCTTCCTTTGAAGCAATCTGAAAACTTTTCCGCCAATTTCATCGGAACTATCTAGGGAATGCCGCTTTCTTTAATGTCTGATAGACCCAAGCTGAGGTTCTATTGTAGCCCTATTTTAATTCAAAGATTCTCTCAATTTGAGTTTCCTTTTTGTAGTCTGACAACTGCTCGCTCTGCGATCTGATCATTTAAGTCGAGCTCTGTACAGCTGGTGTGTGCTTTATTTTTTATGCTTTGATTCTTGGACCAGCTGCCATCCAGGATGAGCAGAGCAGCGTATGACGTCGTTTCATAGTGGATGTTACTTTCAAGTTTTCTTTTGGCTAACGCAGACCGTTTTCACTGACTGTGCACACAGCTCCCCCCCCCCCCCCCAGCTTTCCAAAAGGAATATCACGTCTAAAAAAAAAAAACACTTTAATTGTTATTATATTTATATTTTTAATTGAAGAATTGGTTTCATGTCATATGGCAGTAGCAGCCAGTGGGCTGTACATACAATCATCTACCAGCAGCAGGTTCACAGGCAGCTGTGTGTCTGAAAATGAACTGAAGCTGGCTGACTGACATGTCAACTCCCCACCCCGACTCACGCCAAGTGCAACTGATACCTACATTCACATACTGACATCAGTCTAAAGCCATTTGAGTTTCGTAGAAGAACCTGCCAGTGTTGTCATCTCTATAACAGCATATTTGTTATTTAATATTATGTATTATCGTGTCCAGTTGATAACAATAAAAAGTGCTTCAGCAGTTAAAGGGCTGATTCACACAAACTGCAAACAAACACTTTCGCTATGCGCGAGCGGCACAAATCCAACATTTTTTTTGCTCGTGACTCAGATTAGATTCTTTCATTACAGTGTTAACAGCACAAATCAAACTGAATCTGATCTTCTTTGCTACTTTCAGGTGATTATAAATCGGATACTCGCCACGTGTAAAAAATAACGTTAGCAGACAAACAGCAAAAATCAGATCTGAGCAATACATCCAAATCGAGCTTTGCAGTGTGAACATAGCCTTCATGCTTATTAAGTCATGTATGTTGGGTTTAGTGTGTCAGGAAGTTAAGTTCAACCATGCAAATATATGAGACTAGTTGATCCTACTTTTAGAAACAGGGATTACTGGAGCCCAAAACAGCACCAGCATTTTTTCTGGAGGAACGTCTCGTGTACATGATTTTTCTGAAAGCAAAGAGGACACTGAGTTCCAAGTGGGGCTACTTCAGGTAATGTGGAGATTCAGCTACAACTAAAGTGGGAAAGTGTCATAAATATCAGCAATAAGTATTTTTAGAAACCATGTTATGACAACAGTAAAACATCTCAGTTCCGAGGGACTAGTGTTATTCTAAGTTCCATCTGGTAACCATCTCAGCAGCGGGGTTGTTCACATCCACATAGAAAACGGCAACATTACAACACTGAAATATCACAATGTCGTATTTGCATGCATACTTTACAGACTCACTACTGTCCTTTATACAACAATTTACTTAAAATGTGTGCAAATATTTGATTAATGCGCTTCTAACACTGCATCTCTGTCGTATATGTGCAACTGAAGACTGGCAGATTCTGGCAGAGTTCCTAGTTCAAAAGGGATGTAAATAATCTTTAAGGGCCTTATGTTCCTGAAATAATTACGTCATTTTCTAACCCTCAAATTGTGGATGAAACCTCGGCAGCCAACAGCTCTATCTTTACAAGCAAAAATAACTTTGTTTCCGTTCAGTGTTTCCTATCAAACTGAATAGATGCATTTCCTGCCTCGTAAAACACTTGCAAATGCCTTTTTTTTTAAGACAAGTCTGTAGTCTTTTTTTCTTTTAGTGGCACATCACTCTGCCAGCAACAGTATGATTGCTCTCTGCGGTCTGTGGATGTGTCATGTATCTATCACGCCACAATGCAAGAGCAAGTAGTAGTTTTTATAATCTCCTTTGATTTGATGAATAATATATGAATAATCGTTTTGATATTACTCAGCTACTTTACATCACAACAGGCATCTGTGCCGGAGAAACATCTGTTGACAGTGTTCAGTGTCTTTTCTATGATCCAGCAAATTCTGCTGTTTACAGCTGGTTTAAATACTGTCTTAAACAATGCGAGTTTGACATTTGGGGTGCCGATCTGATTTATGCTCGCTTGCATGGAAACATTTTGATGATGTGATTAAATACATACTGTATCAGTAAAATGCAAAACCCTGTAAGTGCATTAGGTAGAAATGACGTCTGTCCAGTTTGTAAGCACCTTCCACCTGACAGATACAGACACAAACGTGTAGCATGTGATCGATATCAAATGCACTGTGATCAATGTTGGAATTAATTGGGAGTGTCAAATTGTGTTTAGCAGCCGCTGAGCTGGTGTCTCGTTCAAGTCGAACTGGCGGTCCTGAACGCAGCCTTTAACCCATCAGGTCGAGTATATTCCAAGTCTGTTTTAGCTTCTGTTTTGTACACTTGAACTCTGCTTCAGCCGCAGAGATGTCAGCTTTGATTTCTCTTTTTCTGTGTATGTCTTATTGAGTTTTTGTACTTAATTCAGTGTTTCATCACTGATCAATGTTTTATCACTGTTTTATCTTGACAATTGAGCAATTGCCTGACCACTTTTTTCCCCCCTGCTAACAGCGGACCCCTGAGGTTTACTGGGTGTAAAAAAATAAAGAGAAATTCTTGAAATGCTGCCCACAATTTATGCCTCTTGGATCTCGCCTGCTTGGTCCCAGCTCCATTTATTTATAGGAGAGCTTTGGCGAGGCAGTGTACAGTGAGGAAAAAAGCCTTTGATCTTAAATTGAGGATGCTTTCCACATCTTAGTTGGGAAGGACACTGGTCAATATTTGGCCTGGGGTTATTTCATTTGGACAAGGAGTTTGATTCATACATTAAAATTTCCAATTACCTGTCAAGAGTTGAACGAGCCCAGAGGAGGCTGTTTTAATCATACAGCTTTATCAAGCTCTTTAAATTGAGTTTAACAGGGACTGCATCATACATTCTGCCTCGGGGAAGGTGAAATCCCTTAATTTGTCGTAAATAGTAAACATTTAAAAAAATACATGTTTAACTAGAGTTACTTATATTGAATAAATACTCTGATTCTTTACAACCCCTCCCCTCTCCTTCTGTTGATCCAATTCATTAATGTTAGGATGCTTTTACGGATTATGAAGCACTGATACATATTCTTTTGCGTCAATTATAATATGTATGCAAGATGCATGCTGCACACAAAATACATTCTTACAATCATACACATTAATTATTCATCAAATAAATACCCCTAAATTAAGTCATGTTTTATGACCGGACTGACCACATCTGTATGCGTCTCATGTTCATCCACATCGACAAGTAGCAGCTATTCCTTTGCTTCTTTCAAATGATGTTGTGGTCAAGTAAAAAAAAAAAAAAACTAGCATATGTCTAATCTTCAGGTGGTCACAGCTGGACCTCCTGTTTTACCATCCCTGAATCTATTTCACAAAGATATTACAGAGATCTGAGCTGCTGTCAGATATTTCCTATTCCGTCTTATCAGCGGAGGGAATGATGTCTGGCACGGCAAACAAAGTATGTGTAAAGTCCCTAAATAAAGCATGAAATTGACAGGATGCCTGTCTAAGTGAGGCACCAGCAGAGCTACGGGCCCTCGTACAGCAGACAGGTACAGCTGCTCACCTCCAGACTGCACGCCTCCCATTTGGAGTCCCATTAAAGCGCCTGGCTCTCTGAGTCAACACTTTTAATGCAGAAAATGACTTCATTCATTTTCCATTATAAGAACCACATTTTTAAAATCTGCCTACACAAAGAGCTGCTTATTTTTTCCGCTTCCCAACAGACGAATTTGCATACATTGGGCCACTGAAGACGAAGAACTTCCCCCATTTTAGACATTTGGTCATGGTAGTGTTCGAGTACGGGATAAAAAGGAGTAAGCAATTTACTTCCCTATATGTCAGCTTTCAAAACCTCGTTCGAAAATCCGGACACGTCGCCTATTTATAACCCCTGCAGATTATTTGGTGACGGACGTGTACATTGATGATCATTTGTGTATGTGGATGCGAGCGTGTGTGTGTGCGTGTGTGTGTGTGTGTGTGTGTGTGTGTGTGTGTGTGTGTGTGTGTTTGTGTTTGTGCGCACGCGTGTCTGATTGTGCTGTTTGAGAGTGCAAAGCAGAAATCAGCTGCAACAATTTTTAGGAAGCCGTTAACTTACCAGGGAACTGGTAACTGTAGCTGGGTGCGAATCCAGTGTATCCGCGGCCATACGTTGCCACAATATTAGGGTAACCTTTGATAGAGAGAAAAAGACAATTTAGAAAAAGGAAGATGAGAAGTAGAAATAATCAATAAATTATCCATCAATTTATTCCAAAACAAACATTGGGATATAGCTACTTATATACTCATTTAAGACAGGAAAACAAATCTTGAACGATAGCCTTCAAACTGTTGAGTGTCTCATGTTACTAAATACCCTTCAAAACTAAAAGTACAATAACCGCCACATGAAATAAGACCCTCAAATAATCAAGACTAAGTATCACATTTTGGAATAATACTTTTCATAAACAAACTTTTTTCCCTTGTTTGGAAAACTGCAATAAGCAAGAGGTGATTAACTTTTATGCTTTAGGCCTAATAAAAATGTTTATGTATTTATAGCTGATAATGTTGAAGGTAGATTGTCAACAGAAAAACATTCGCTGTGTTCGCACAGTTTGATGACAAGCACCGTCCTCAACCACAGGTCACCTGTCACAGTTATATTTGCATTTTCTAATCTTGATCGTGCTGCTCGTCCTGCAGGACTTTGTTTTCGGATCACTGCCAGATCAGTGATTAATTCAGTGAGTAAAATGTTTTTATAACCTACAAGAATAACGGCCTCAACCATAAACATGGAGCCCAGATTGTAAAATAATTTTCTTTCAAAGGCGAGGCAGGCCTGGTGATTTAAAAAGTTATGTAGCTGCTAATATCTCACAAAGTCTCTCTTTAAATTAAACATGGATCAATAGCTTGTTTCATTTGAACACATTTAAGGTACCTCAGGAGGAGCCTCAGAGCTGGTAATCGACAAGATTTTTGCAATTATTTATGTATTTTGTTTTACCTTTTTTATCCTCATTAATTTTTGTTTCAGGTCTTCATTAGGATTAAATGACACATTTGGTAAATGGTTGGAAACCAAAGCACTGATAAGCAGCTCATGGTTCTTCGGGGTCTAATTCATTTTCACTCTTCATTCAAGCATAAGTTCTCAGGCATTTTTTATAGCTTGGTGTAATAACACTTTATAGCAGGCATCTTTAAAGGA
The DNA here is from genome assembly GCF_029030835.1 of Brachyistius frenatus. Classification (NCBI taxonomy): domain Eukaryota; kingdom Metazoa; phylum Chordata; class Actinopteri; family Embiotocidae; genus Brachyistius; species Brachyistius frenatus. The sequence continues at coordinate 675,379 of NW_027210633.1, forward strand.
CGGCGTCTGTTTATGGCCTGTGCATTTTCACCATAGCGCAAAGGTTCATGTGTTAATATGGCTGCATGTGCAGCGGTCTGTCAGAGAGCTGCCACGGGTAAGTAAGTGTGTGATGGCTGCACATTTGTGCCTCCAGCTTGGCGTTCATGTGTTGATTGTCGTGCCGGGTGAAACAAGGTTTAACCCGTAATTAAAACGGAATTAAAACTTACTCGTCATCTCCAGCGGATACCTCAGGTGTTACCAGGGTAACCAATGTCTTAGGGAGATTAGAAGCATGTGCTAGATCTGTTTATCCAATCAGATCGCTTAAATAGAAACTATCTCACCCTGTCTGACCCCTGAAACATCAAATGAGGCTTTTGAGCACTTGGTTTTTACCTTTTTACTTTCCGCTGACAGTTTGTAATAAATACTTTTAATATGTATTAACTCAACATTAATGATGAAAGTAAATTAAAACATTTACAAAATAAATGCACAATTAGCTGTGTTTTTAATTTTTGTCACATTAAATCTTTTATGTGTCAAATTTCCTGAATGAATATTTTGATGGTAGATCCCACAAACACTGCAATTATTTACATCTGCAATAAACCAGAAGCTGAAACCGAAGATGAGTTAGCTCAGGCTTGCTTTTCATACAATTAAGGCCTCCACTACTGAATTATAAAACGAACAGATGATGCCAAAAGTGACTTCAAATGTCATCTGCAAACCAAAGTCAACCTTTCGGTGAGGGCGACAGACTTGTTTAGAAGTTGCACAGTCCCTGGGCGGCCTGAGAGCTGCGATGAGGCCCAAAGAGGACCCAGTGTCATTAGAAAAATGTAAGAGCAGCAGATGTATTGTTCATCTGCTGTCATGATTCTTATTATTACCACAGACCCACCAGTTAATTAGCTGGACAGTTTTCAGACAGAAGCAGCTGTGGGCAACATATTGAGAAACGGGGTGTGAGCGAGGGAGCAAGGCAGCGAGGAAGTGGGATACAGACGAAAACGAGGAATTTGAGAAGAGCGGGAGGCTGAGTGATCCAGCCTGCGTGAGTCAGTGAGAATTTGAGCACCATCAAAGGTAATATAAACATAATTAACCCTCTAATTATGGTATATGTCGAAGTCTTTATCTGTTTTCCTCACGCTATTATCACCTTCAACCATAAGTCTGGACTAAATTACCCGGTGAGATGAAGTCCTCTCGGCTAGGAATGAATCACAGGAGCCAGCCTTGATAACTCTCTCTTCCATTGTGTGTAAAGCTACAACTCCGAAACTGACCTCCGAAACTTCTTTCAGGCTGACGTGTCCTCAGCTCTTGTTAGCTGTACGCTCGCCTTATAAAGCGGGTGAAGGCACATTACCATTTCAATGTCTAGATAATAATTTTTAGGCTGAGGCAGGTGATAAGTCATACATTTCTAAATATTAACTGTAAAAGACTGCACGTCTGAAGCAGGTATTAAACTGAGCATTTATACAGTTTGTCCAGAGATTGCACTTGCATGCATGAGTCTGCAGCACGGGGGCGTCAAACACTACTTTGCATCCGTGTGCATTCTTGTGTGTGTGTGTGTGTGTGTGTGTGTGTGTGTGTGTGTGTGTGTGTGTGTGTGTGTGTGTGTGTGTGTGTGTGTGTGTGTGTGTGTGTGTGTATGTATGTATGTGTGTGTGTGTGTGTGAGTATGTAGGATATGTGAGCGTGTGCGTGTGTGTGTGTGTGTGTGTGTGTGAGTATGTGTGTGGATGCTCTGTTCTGTATGCCTCAGAGCCTGTGCCAGCTGGAATCAGAAAGGTTGACCTTGGTCATAAATATCTAATCAGTGTTTGCTGTCCATGAAAAAGTTCAATTTATTCCTGACCCAATGGGAAAATGCCTCTCGCAGACCCTCTCCCCTCTCTCGCAGACAAAAAAGAATTGCAAACTGTGCGAGGCGGTGAGGGGAACCTTAACCTGGTATGGATGAAGTAGGACACAGCGGAAAAAAAACAAAAAAACAATCCTCATCAGCTGCTGATGAGAAGTCATCACCAGGAAGCTACAGATGGATAGCCTTCGCAAAACCCCCTCATTGTTTGTTATGTCTGAAAAGGAGTGTGATATGGTACAATGAAAAGCTATCACAGACAGCAAAAGATTGGATATTATGTGTTTGATACAGTCTTACACTCAAACAGAATAAATGCCAAACTGAAATTGTCGGCTCAGACACAACAACTCCTCCTTACTTCCGTATTTCTACACTTTCTGAAATGGCAAAAGCATTTTTCTTGTCTGATGTGCTGCATTATAACTGGTTTCACATCACTAAATGAAGACTTTGCAGCCAGATGTGTGTGAGCGTCGAAGGAGAAAGCAACAAGACATACTGCTGTGTTAATCTACTCTCTCATGAAATTCTTAGTATGTGCAAACCGGCAAAATATTTTTGCATCAAGACAGTGGGAGGAGGGAAGAAAAGAAAAGAGAAAGTAGGCGATAATTCACAAGCATTTCACTAAATGAAGCCTGCCATTGTGTCTGGTCTGGTGGCGGCCTCTTAGTGCTCTTGTTTGCCTTATTAATATGCATGCTAATGTACCTATTTTATGGCTCAACAGTTCTGATTCACTTTAAAATCAATTATCCATCTGGTACACCCATACCTCACCCGGGCTCAAATGTGTATTAATTTCAGCAAACATACATCGGCACAACACAATAAAGATAAATGCCTCGATTAGAGGCAGTAAACAAAGGAGCTAGGGATGGCTTTAATGAGATTTGGCACAAAAGGAGCTTACACTTTCTTAAATAATGAGCCTAGGGTCCCTTTTTCCAAATGCAAATTATATAAAGGAATGTTTCGCTGTCCTTGTTCCAATTTCATTTAGATAAGAGTGTCTCCAAACAAGTTGGCTGTTAATATTCTCACATGAGCACATCACTGCCTTTCTGCCTGCCGTCTCCCAATGGAGGGGAAGAGTGCTCTCCTCTTCGCAGACACATTAGTCTGTAATAAGTTCTGAAAAGTTCACTGTGCTTGTTAAATACTTCTAACAGATGAGATGGAGCCGGGAACGACTTAGATAGAGTTGACAGAAGCGCTCGGCCCCCCGACTTATGAACACTTTTACCACAAACAACTGTATAATCACCCTCATGGAAAGGTCAAGCCTGCAATAACCCTGGCGCTTCAAGCAACTGTATAGAGAGGGTTATACTGCCTGACAGACACACAGAGTGATATATAGTGTAGATAATTAGTTTACTGCCCCTTAATTTCCCTTGTCAAAAATGGTTCCACAGCTCCGTAGTTGGTTAATTTCTAAGAAAATGCAAAACAAGCGGCAGCTAAATGTGACTTTCAAAACCACTTTAAACACGAGATTACTTGGTGGAGATAAAAAATGCACGACTGTGGCTCTGCTTGCACCTGCTACAAGAGAGAGTGGGAGGGGCTACTCGCGGGGGCCAAAACGACTCGGTTACAATCAGCAACGTGTCTCTTTTGCTTTTGACGGAAAAAATAAATCTTTTATGAGATGGCAAATCCATTTGGTTTTGCCGCACAATCAAATTATATGCAAATGAGATGTGAACCGCTGACAAACGGCTGGACGGACAGACCGTCAGACACATAGACCCGCAGATAAATGGATAGAAGGTGAGCGGGGAGGCAGAGAGTGCAATAGTGTTAAATAAAAAGGGCCACAGGCACGGGCTGGATGGTAATGAAGAGGGGTGGGCCAGCAGCTGAGGTCCCTGTAGATGAGATCTCTCCCTGACATGTGTGTCCCCTTCATTACGCATTAAGGGGGGGCACAGTGATGAATCCTTAATATGACATTACACCAATTTTCCTCTTCATTTAGCCTGCTAATGTGCTGGTCTGCTCCTATATGCCCAGGGGCTGCCTGTACCAGACTCAACCAGAAATAGATCGCAGTGGCCACTGGTGGCACACCTTGAAGCAGCCTAATTAGGGGCAGCGCCCACCTAATGGGGCTATCTAGACAGGAGTGTGCATGAGTGGATTTTTTTAGCAGGTAGAAATTGGTGACTGAATGGGTGTGCATGTCTGACACTCTTTGATTTGCAACCTGGTAAAAAAAAAAAGAAAAAAAGAAAGAAAAAGATTGTCATTTTAAAAAATAAATTGTATGTGCTAGCTGATACTTGATGGTTGAACATGTATATAGAGGCTCCAAACCTTTGTTTTTCTTTGAGTGCCCCTCCACTTGTATTCAAGAAAAGCTGCCCTCCCCCACCCACCCACACACAAAAGAATAAAGCTATTCAGTAATGTAACTCTCGAGGTATAGCCTTATTTTCTTTTTCGCTACAGATGAGTCATCAGCACTTTTAAGTTTCTCTGCCATGTTGTTTTCATACAATAGTGATGCTCTGACAGCAGAAATAACGATGAGATGCCAGGATGAGCTAGTCATTTAGCTGCTAGCTGACCTGACAATACTGACGGAGTCTTAGATCACAGAGGTTGAGAAGTCACAGAAGTGTAGCTTACTATTTATGATTGAGGGCCAATTTTTTTAAAAAGCTTTTTAAAAAGCTTTACACACTGACTTTTCTTTATCCGGCAATTTAATATTTTGTTTAACATGTGCAAATCTTATTTTGACAGCCTGAACAACCTCAGAGCAGACAAAACCTCATGCACCGCCTGTGATCTTTCCAGGTTGGGAATAAAGGATCTAAATACAAGGAGCAATCAAAACGTTCAGAGACCACTCGTGTTGCGTGCAAATGGAGTGCAGCACTGTGACGTGCACAGAGCATGTGAAAAGGTGATTCAAGCTACGTTGCTTGATTTACATCAACACGCGTTTGTGTGAACAGGGATTAGAGCATAACTGTGACTTTCACCATGGACATGACCAGAGAGTGCACATGAAATTTGGTGTCAAACTCAGGAAATCTGCAGAAGAGACCTTGGAAATGTTTCATAAAGCCTACGGCAATGAAGCAATGAGCCGGGTGAATTGTTTTGAGTGGCATTTGCGTTTCAACATCACTGTCCAAGCCTGAAAAAAAAGTGCATCAGGTCAGGAGGACAAGCAGGTGTTTTTTTTTTTTTTTTTTTACATTCGCAGGGTTGTGAACTGTGAATTCATCCTGCAGGGTCAGACTGTCACCACCGAGTTCTTCTGTGATGTTCGGAGGCTGAACCCTGAACAACACAATCGTCGCTCCCCACCGCACCATTTTCTGTCCAAAATGTGATGTGCACGCTCTGCTCAAATTACAGCTCTATGCTGAAATTGCAGATGCACCCTGCTCACAAAAATGTGTGAAACTTAGTTGATTACGTTGATCAAGCGACCAAACTTGGGAGTACTAATCCTAAAGGTGTTAGCTTCCCTCGGCTTCATGACACATCACGGTGCTGCGCAGCGTTCGCGTGCATCAGGAGCAGTCTCTGAACTTTTTCAATTCCCCCCTTGAATGACTTGTTTGGGTATTTGCAAGTGTGTGTGTGTGTGTGTGTGTGTGTGTGTGTGTGTGTGTGTGTGTGTGTGTGTGTGTGTGTGTGTGAGAGAGAGAGAGTGTGGAGGTGCGTTTGAACTCACTCAGCATGCCCATCCCCAGCATGAAGGCATCCATGGTGTAGGGCAGACCCCTGGCTCGCCCTCGTGTACCTGGTGGGAACATCACCTCCTTGGGCTGGGCCTTCTTACATTCTACCTATGTAGACAGACAAACACGGACACACACGTATATGCACGCACACACACACACACACACACACACACACACACACACACACACACACACACACACACACACACACACACACACACACACACACACACACACACACACACACACACACACACACACACACACACACAGACAAACCATTAGACTGTGTAGGTACACAACCAGACAGATCTGACAGCGCTTGTCTCGGCTCTTTAAGGTGGTTTTCTATTTGACTTGCACAGCGCAAGACGATTTCCATAGAGGAAAAAACAAGACTGAGTCAATCTGAGCACCTCACATTTTAGAGGGAAGTCTCGGAGGAAAACTTACAATCATGCTTCTCCTGCATTAAAGCAAAGGTTATTGCTCCAGTGAGCATGTGCCCAAAGCCTCAGGGAAATACAAGCTAAATACTTTCCAAGAGTTTCTGAGACATCAAGGCAGGAGAAGCTCTGTTCTCCAGTGCCATTGTCAGAGTCCCACGGTGTGTCCGGTCTCTTTGTGAAAGGCTTTTTGTCTTCGTATCTAAACTCTGAGTTCATCTGTCAGCAGCCATCGTTTCACATCATTTAAACAATCTCTCTTCATTCACAATTTATTTTACTGAAGTTTTTCTAAGATGCTTTAAAATCCAAAGCAAATAAAAAAAAAAAAGTAAAACTGAATGGGGCTCTGCTTTTTTGTGAATTGTGTGTTTGTGTATTGTTGCTGGGCTGAAGTCCCCAGGGTCCCACAGTCCAATTCCACCTGCAGCACTCATCTCTTTCCTGCATTTATTTCCCTCACTCCAGTTCTCACATACAGGTTTGTTCATTTCCCATCTTGCAAGACTGACATCTCCTCCTCCTACATAACACATATCAAATGAGGGATGTGACAGGGGCAGATGAGGGGAAGGGGGGAGATGAGAGTGCTATTTACCACGTATCTATCCTATCTCTATGAATTATAGAGAAGCACGAGCGGTTGACAAGGGTGGCACGGTCTTGAGTCTGTTGGTTGTTTCTTTGGTAGGCTGAGTCCGTTCACCATGCTGCACAATCTATTTGCTCCACTGCCTGCTTGGCATCAGCCTGTCCATCTGTTTGTCTGTTTGCCTCCTGGCTCTTGCCTGCTTCTCCCTACTGCCTCCACTTAAACAGGGCTTTCTCGGCTGCTGCGATTCACATGTCATCCTGGCCTGCTGCACAAGACAGGCTCCTGCGCCAGTGCTGTGTACACCTCAACCAAGGTATAGCCTGGCATCCATACAAAACAGGGTTGCAACTCTTTGACAGGCCGCTGGTGCACATTACCACTCGCATTGATACATGCATAGTGGTAGACACAACATGATGTTGCAAGTTGCCAAACTGAAGAAAAACTTCATGTCTTCAAGACATTTCTGTGCAGACCGAATAGTGTAACAAGTTCTGTTCACTTTATCCAGCAGAGAGCAAGACGTGTAAAAAGGGAACACTAATGAAAAAGGTTTCTATCACAGAGGGAAAGTTGCTGCGTTGCAGAGCTGTGATTTGTTGCTGTTAGCAGCCCTTTTATTTGAAGCAGACCAACTAAAGTACACAGTTCCCTCAGCCACTTTGTAGCTGTCACAGCTACTCTGCCTTCCTTGCTCGCCTGCTATGGTTGGACATTGTGCTGAAGAGAGCACAGGCACTCTTATCGTCAGAGAATGACCCCCCGGCATGGAAGTAGGAACCGGGAGGGACAAATCGGTGTGTTAGAAATCTCAGCACACTGCTGGGATTTTCATGTGTTCACATGGCTGGGTGACAAATACAGTCGAGTTCTGCCTACACTGCAGACAGGGTAGTGTCTGATCAGCATCCTCTGGTAACCCCTGCCACATCCAGCGGGATGGCCGCTCAGGTACTGAGCTGGGACTAAGACAGAGCCGGGTGTGAGTCATGCCTACATGCTCTCAGATGCGGGTCTTTTGATATTCAGAGCGAGGGCTCCTTGTCATGGATTTAAAACCAGTTAGGAGCCAGGATCTGTGCTGGTGGTGTGAATGTGTGGGTCTTCACCTGCTTCAGACACACACAGGAGTGTGTGATGGAGGGAGGCCGGAGCTTTCAAGAGTGAACCCAAGTCGAAGAATGAGAAAAATAAAGGGCAGAGAGAAAATCTGAGCCGGACAATGAAGAACTGCAAAGATTCTACAAGATCCACAATTTAAAGTTGAAGGTTTTACAGACCGAACCTTTAGTCACATAAACAGTATTTAACTGGAGGTATTTTCCAGAAGCAGTCAGACGAGGTGTCGGTGCTTCCTGAAAAGCTCTTTATTTTGTTTGTGTCACTTTTAGACTGATACTGGTGCTTGCATCTTGTGTTGCTGCCAATTTTGTACTGTTGTATAGACATATCACTCCTCCCACTGACTTAGCTCTGTGCAATATGTCCATATGGCAGAGTTGTTTATACTCTATTTGTGTTGCTGCTAGATCGTATGCTGCTACTTCTTTATCGTTTATTTACTTATTTATTCTGTTTATGTATTTGGACTTTCTTTTACACTGTTTTTTATTTTGTTGTGTTGCAGCAGGATTCGTGACATCACGAAATCATGCAATCACGCGAGAACTCCTCTTTTCAGGCTTCAAGCTTGAAGTGTTTGTGTCTGACCAATCAGCGTCCTGCGAGCATCTACTGGCAGCTACAGGTGTGGTTTAGGTGTGATGACACGTGAGAAGCAACTATTTGTTTGAAAAACAACTTTGATCTGATTGGTTGAAGTTAACTTGTAATAAACAGGTGGTTTGTCCGATCAGAATCACATTTTTTTTTTGTTGTTGTTGAGAAAAAAGCCATGGTCTACAATTTTAATATCATAAATGGAGCACCAATGTTTCCCGTTGTGAAAAGGTAAAGATCTATTGGTTTGTGCAGAAAAAGCACCCAGGGGATTCGAGAGCCTCAAACACTCACGTGTACGCTGTGAAAGCAGGTGACTGGTGGAGTGGATTGCTGCCACACAGTGTTGACAAGGTTTGGTTACCTCGACCTTTCGGCATGTATCGGGATGTTTCCTTCTCTGCTGCACCGATATGCTACCGTTGATAGCTTATCTCTGAGTTTTGTGTCACTCTGTGACCCAAGATAAAGTCAGAGCAAGGAATACCTAAAGCCAAACAGTAGAGCTACTACACTGTTCCAAACTTAAATCAATCTTTCTATTAAGTTATATGAAACACAGAAATTACTTGGACACACAAAATGTCCACCAAGCAAGAGGTTTATTATAATAACTGTCAGTTTGACTCCAGTGTGCAACATACTACTGTTTAAAAAAGTACACCTTGGAGCAACGTGAGGCCTAATTTGTCAGGAGTATTAAATAGTCCAAACCAGCATCAGGCAGTGACCCCAAAACACTGCGAGCTTTAAGGACACAGATGTTGACATTGTAACCAGCAGAAATGCTGCGTACATCTATAAAGTTATGATTGATACTCATATTAACCAAAATATATTTCTTCTTTGAGTCGTCGCACCAGGAAAAATGCTTATTGTTGAATTCATTTTCTAAATTAGTATATTTCCTAGGGAAACTGCAGGTTAACAATGTTATACATGATAAAAAATATATATATATATATATATTTTTAAAGATACCAATTAAACCGGACTATATCTAACCCTGTCCCTGCCTATTCTTTTGAATATGGGGTAAAACAAATAAACAAATAAAGGGGTGATAAGATCACATCTATTTATTTTGTTCTGTTCTTGTCTTTTCATTAAAAAAAAAAATCTATTTCTTTGTCTTTTTGGAGCAGGTTATCATTCTCTATCTACAATAAGATATTATATATCTTGATATATAAAATTATGAGGCCCACACATGTACACACCAACATGGACTTGCAGGACCTCACGAGCACTGCTTGATTAGTAGTACTGCAGCCTACAGATGCAGAATAAACAAACAATGTCTTTATGTCTTTCTTTATGTACAAACGCTGTGATACAGAGTGGAGCAGCACTCAAGTTATGACCTTTCCAATACATCTCCCATACATATTAACCTTGCAGGTATAACAGGGAAGGTGTGGGCGGGGTGGACCGACAATGACTGTCCTTCAGGGACGAGTGTGTGTGTGTGTGTGTGTGTGTGTGTGTGTGTGTGTGTGTGTGTGTGTGTGTGTGTGTGTGTGTGTGTGTGTGTGTGTGTGTGTGTGTGTTTGTGTGTGGAGGGGGAGGTGTGCGGCTGCTATTAGCTTCACCAGTGAATGGATTCCATCAGTAGACTAGCAGACTGAAAAAAGGAAAGTAGTGTGATTCATTTACTCTAGCTCCCACTCCCGGCTGAACAGCCAAAACACATAGACTGAATAGTTAGGAAATGTCACGGCTCTGACTGCCCAACGTCAGCTGTACTGGTGGGAGATTACTCGCTTAAGAGGAGGGTTACTCAAAACCATTTAACAAGTTGGTTATTTAAAGAAAAAAGAATACAGAAAACACAGTTGCATCCAGAGAAAGTAGTATGGACTAAATATCATATCTCGTATTTTTAGGTTGAACAGTGATGCACGGTTTTCTACGAAGAACGCTAAATGTTCCTTTGTACGTCAATATCAGTGTGTGATCGACATATGATGCAAAAACAAGCTTGTGTTTACTTTTTCAAAGTGTAGAGCTGTTAAACGTAAATTAAAACCGATACAAAATAAATAGCCAATGTTAAAAAAAAAACAAAAAAAACAAAAAACCTCTGGGAATTCTCCTTCAGTTGTTTTCAACATCTACAACAAATTGACGTGCTGCAATAATGACATCGTCTCACTCATGTTGCCGGTGTTTCTGTGTTACTGGTAGCTGTTTTGCTGTTCAGTCTCAACCCCGATAATTTAGCTATATTCTTTATTACAGCAGCTCATGACCCGCGGTACATTTAAACTTACACTAGTTCTGTTCAGGCACCTATAGCTCTCCTTCTTGAAACAACTTTCTCGGTAATCCCAAAGTTGTTTAGAAGCTCCTCAGATCTGCTAGCTACTTTAGTTTAGCGCTTACTTCTCTATTTAGTTATTCCTCTGCATCCTTTTTTGATAATGGTACATGTAGTAAAAATACATTATTTGCCACAGTGGAGGTGAATTGGAAGCGCAGCTTTGCACCCCAGTGTGAGCTGAGCCACTGTAGATTCCTACAAAAATCCCAGAAAGTAAGTATGGTTGGGTGATTGTCCGAAGGGAGCACACACCCGAGCTAAAGCCGACAATTTATCACCAACCAGCTCCTCAGAGCTGCACGGATAGTGCGTGTGAGTGGAGAGATGCGAACACTAGCATGGCTTTACAGAAGAAACGAGTTACATAACGCAACGTCCACAAAGTACATCGCTATTAACGGGGTTCTCTCATCTTATATCTCCTATAAAAATATACTGATAGACCTGAAAAAGCCAATATACCGCCCGGCCCGATTACAGATCTATTCAGAGAGAATCTAGCGGACAGAGACGTGCTAAATGTGAAACTATGATAGTTTATACTTTTATTAATCTATTAATGAGCAGTAGAAAATAGTATATTTATTAGTGAATATTTCTGTATTTAAATCCCTTGGAAATCCTCTGAATCCAACGATAGTTCAAAAAGACAGTAAAAGATTTGTGTTCCTTTAAGACCTCTTGTTAAGTCCAATTAAAAAAATGTATGTCATGTTTTATCTAAAGTGGGTATTTACAAGAGACTCTCCATTCTGAGCCGCTTGTATCCTCGGTCAATAAGAAAATCAGGACAAGCGTGTAATGGTAGATGTATGATAATGGTAAGAAGTTTCGGAAAAAGCAAAACGATGTCTTCAATGGGCAGCAATCTCACATGCATCATTATGTCGGATGATATCTCTGCGTGGTTATATAAACGCAAAAGGATATGAGGTCATTCTGAGGACAGGTGCACCCTGTGGTGCCTACGCTGTTCTCTCGTCATGCTTCTATATTACTGGATGATATCGTCTCCAAACACACCGAGAGACATGTTCCTAAGTGAGACCACGGTCATCAGGTTGACGTCAAATGGCCTCCATCCCCTTCTCAATCAGCGGATCTCAAAATCATCGAGCTTTTATGGGACATCCTGGAGAGCAGAGTGCAGAGTGGATTTCCACCTCCTTCATCCCGCAAAGCTTTTTCTTCTTCAATGAAGGGTAAACATCCAATTACTTACAGTCCAGCGCTCCACGAGGGACTGAAACTACTCTGAAGGGTGGTCCTACTCCCTTATTAGGCACTTGATGTTCAAAGACTGTTAAAGATTTCCACTCTTTAAAAAAATAAAATTTTCCAAGACATTTTTAACAACCCAGAGACTTCAGGTTTTCTTTGTAGAAACCGCCTTAAAAACAGCGATAACAAGTTGAACCAAGTGTGTGCAGGGCTGATTTACACAATGTTAGACCCCACACAGTCTTGACTTCTAATTCGAAGCCATGACGTCTAATGTCTGGAGATTGATAAAGTTATGTTCAAGTAAGGCCACTACTTGTGGAAAATTAAAATCTTATGAAGTGTCCTGCTTCATCTGAAACATACTGCAAGTAAATAAAGTCTCAAATCATCTCTTTTACAACACTATGTTTGAACTACACAACGGATTTGATTTCCTTGCACATTACCGGGTAACTTCTCCCAGTTTAATCTGGCTTGTCCTGCTAACTAGAAGTTACGCTATACTTTTTGTTTTAAATGGTATTTGGCAGGCGGGTTGTTCCAACTTGCCATACTTCAACTGTGGCATTAAGGAAGTCTCAGCTGCTTCTCCCTGTAATCCCTGACTATTGAGATCTGGACTCTGTGGGGGCTACACCATCTGGTGCAGCACTCCTTGTTCTTCTTGAAGATACAGTAGCTGTTTCTGATCCTTGGCTGTATGGATGGAGTCGACTGAACTGAGTGACGTATAAAAAACAAAGCGTCCACAGTAGCCCGCTTTATCCTGCTGGTTTCGTCCTGCATTTTACTTCACTGTTACTACACTGCTCTTTAAAACTGGTACAGAAACCTATAAATGAGTTGAATCCTAACAGCTTTCGAAACTTACGTTATAAATTTTTTTAATTTATTTAATGGCTAATCTTATCGCAGCAAAAAAAAATACTTAATTATCGTTATGATTAATTATGACAATCTTGAGGAAAACAATTCATTCACCTGCCCTCTTAATGAAAACAATGTACTATAATGTATGTGGATTATATTCTGCCGTTTTCTTTCCAAATTCTGCATGAATCAGTACGACGTGCAGAGTCCATCTGTATCTATATATTAAAGGTGACCGTGTGAACGGCCACCTATATTAGGCTTTTCCTCAGCGCCTCGGAGACTCAGAGCTTATTCCCCTCCTCAGTGCAGTAATTGGTTGGTCATGTCATGAAGACACAGTGAGAGATTGACCACTAACAGAAAATTCCTCCCTCCTGTTGTGATCCTTCGCTACTGTTGAATATTAAAAATAAAACATTAAAGAACATTACCTCGAAGCACTCGACTAAAACCAATGTGAGTCCATTTTAATAGCACACTGCTCGCTCATCACGGCCAATACTTGATATTTATTATTATGAATTAGCTGCGCATGCATCACAGCAGGGTGGGGAGTGAAGGAGGGACTCCAGTCTCAGAAAATGGGATTCACACCCTCTCCTTAGCTGTCACACCGTGCTGCCGTACTACAGTGATTCAGACATTCATATATGTGGAGGAGGGTGTGAGAAGGTGGTTAAAAATATTATTTGAAAACTGTCAAGCCGTCTTCTGCGTATTGATCTTTACTCCAAAATATTTACTGGTTTTAATACAAGGGAAGGCACAGCTGTAGCTAACGGATGTTGCAACAATGACGTGGAGCCCCGGAGGGGAGAATCAATACTTTTATCGCATCCTACATTTGCTAAAGCAGGGCAGTGAGGACGTCAGTGCAGGTGTTGGGGCAGGTTATGAGACTTGCTAAGCAGCGCACTATTTTTAATTATATATGAGGCATAATTCACAGTGACAGAGAGGAAGTGCTCCTGAGAGTGAGGCCTCGGCGGCAGCTGAACACGGGGTGATTGACCAAGTCACTTAGAGGTCCAGTCACTCACATGCGAGTGGGCGATGACCCAGGTACGCCACCAGAGCTCTGGAGAGGACGGGCAAGGAGAAGGTGGGGTGCCCTGTACATCCACAGCCCTCCCAAGTGGGGTGGAATTTCGGTCCGCATCAATTATTCAAGAACCATCTTAGATAACACTCATGGGGAGGATGGATGAGGTCTATTTCTGTATGGTACTTCATAAGGATGAAGACAGGAGGCATTTTTTATTTGGTGTGCTGGTGCTTCAGACACTGGATAACTAGTGCTCTCCTATGTGCAACTAAGGTAAAAACCCTCTTGTGTCTTTGAAAAATGCTCTCAACCCGCTCCGAATTCTTTTATCTTTGCTGATGCTCCCACGTCAGCACTTTGTAGAAGATCTGAGGGTCACATTTATTTCCTCTATCCAAAGAAATGTAATGTACAGTAGGTGTTGCCAGCAGGGACCCACACAAAGGTGACAAAAGCCTCAGAAAACAGGCCCTCGTGCTTTCCTTTCACACCGCACCCCCCCAATAACTCTCATCTTTTCTGTTAAGGTTTATGGGACTCCCAGATGGGTCACATGGTTTCCCTCTGTGTCACCGTTCTCAAAAGAGTAACCAGACGCAGGCTAGGAGTTCAGCTTTTGCAGTCATGTGATGGATTTTCTGGCCACACCCTGTGAGGTGCAACTTGTCACACTGCACAACAGTGTATCACATCACAGCTGCATGTGGTCAAAAGTGCACAAGACTCGAACTCACCGGTCCTCACGTCTCATTTTACACTTTACACAGCCCTTCAGTAGCAAAGGATGACGGAATATCGATAACAATATTAGTATTAAATGACTGTGTACACACCTCACTGCTAACCGCGTATCAATCATGTGCACATTTTCTCACATAAAACCTGTGAGACGGAGGTGTATAACAAGGATTTATGTTTCTAATATTTGATAACAGGAATTAGCTTTTGGCTACATTGCACAGCAAGTCTCGTCAATACAACAACAATGTTTTTTGTTTTAAGACCTGTCCAGCAGTTAGTCTCATTATGTTCTCAATGAGGCCTGCATGTTGTGTCAAATCATGAGCAAGGTTTTATGATTTGAGTTTTGTTTGTTGAATACTGACAGCAGTTTTGAGAGACTGCATTATTCTGTGTTTATTTATCATTTCAATAATTCACTTCTGTTTTTTAAATTTTTGATTCAAACACCTTAATATATGTTGTGCTTCAAATTTAGTACACTGTACATAATCATGTATTTCATTCATTAATAAGGACTGAAATTTTACTTGGCAAACTCAGACTCGTTTATGATCCAATTAATATAAAGTTTTCTTTTTTCTTTTTACATTTATTCAACTTATGAGCTTCTTAGAAATAGCTGATGAGTTAGACTTTAATGAGACTTTCTAGATTGTAAAATTATGTCGAATTGTTCTGCAGAGATTTTAGTGGTAATCAAAAGTTGTGATAACTATTTTTCTAACTTAAATTGTCTGTAAATAATTGTTTTTAATTAGGAATTGACAGTTAATTCACCTTATTCTGACGTGTGATATTCGCATAGTCCTCTTAACTTACGAGGCAGCTCTACTTGGGAGATAATAAATTCATTTGGTCAGACATCATGTTTGGCGGTTTGGACCAATCAGCATTCTCTGAGGTTCCTCTAGCACTTACAGGCGGGGTTAGGTTTAATGTCAGCGAAAAACAACAGTGATCTGATTGGTCGAAGTTAGCCTGTGTTAGACGGTGACAGGCAGATGGTTCCTCCAATCACCCGCCAAATATTTTTTTTGAAAGTGGCTGCCCTTTTCCAAACAGTCCCAGGGTCGAGTTCTCAGATGCTTCTGTGCAACAAACCATCTGGCGCGTCCTGTTAACAGTGCCATGCCTACATGTCAAAGGATCTGCAACATTTGATTGTGACAGAATATCTGCCATACGCATCCAGTACAGTTCTGTGACACTGTTTTTTTTTTTTTTTTTGTGTGTTTCAGTCTTGAGCATTGACTGTGAAGCAGCGCCGAGACACGTAGAGATGTATACTGGGGTCATATGTGACCTGGGCTGATCCCTGGTGAACATGGTTCTACTACACTGATCCTGTCAGTCAGATAGCCAGTCAGTCAGTCGCTCTCAGGGAAGAGAGAGCGAGCACACACGCGTACGCGCACGCACACACACACACACACACACAAAGAGAGAAGGAGCCCCACTGAATGGCAGTGAGACAAGTATTCCCTCCAGTCAATCACAATCCACAAAACCGCTCAAATGATGCAAGATTTCTCAAGAGGCCTGCAGGGTGGAACTGGGTGAAGGAGGACCTAATGTCACACTCGCTACACTGAGGACGGTTCCTGTCAATTATCATACGTCACATGATGACTGAGAAAACTGCGTGTGAACTCTGTAGAGCTGTGAGATGACCATATTTACCGGTGTAAATAAAACAAGCATCAGTGGCACTCTGTGGAAGGTGTTAATCCCTGACTAATGAACTCTGCCTCTGCCAGTTGCTTCCCTGTTACATCCCTGGACATCTCCACCTGTGTCTGTGTGTGTGTGTGTGTGTGGGGTAGGGGATTCAGAAAGAGAGGGACAGGCTCCACTCTCCCGTCCCTCAGCCTGACAGGCAGAACTCAGCCACACAATTTCACGGTTTGTGGGCAGTACACACCACTGCTTTCCCATCCCTGAAACCCAGAGACCCACAGAGTGTGTGTGTGTGTATGTGTGTGTTAGCCTGTGCATATGGACACATGAACACACACACACACATATACACCAGCTCTGCTATTAATACTAGTGGAAAGAAGAAATCAAATATTAATCCTTCAACGTCCACCTGGAATTGAAAAAAAAAAACTGTGTGGACTTACCATTTTGTTATTGATTTCATGAAAATGAATTTCACAGACTTTCTCTACGATGTCTTCACTTTCAAAAGTTATGAAACCAAATCCTATGCAGAGAGAAACAGAGGGGGTGGGGGAGGGGAGGGAGGGAAGAGGAAGAGAATGAGTTAGTGGAGAGCCTTAACAAAACTTCAGTAACCAAAAGAAAAATAGAATATTATCACGAGGCAGATCCAGAAAACGTGTGTGAGGACATCTGTGGAGATTGGTTCAGCCATGGAAAAGAACAAGTGAACACGACAGACATTGTCCTCTTTAAATCAGGAATATGATGAAATCTGCCACATTATTAAGGGCACTCAAGGACCTCTTCTACAAAGAGAAGATAGAAAAACAGCACAAAGCTCATTTAATGAGATTCAGGGAGCTATGGGCCCAGCATCTGAATTTCATTAAATGCATTTTGTGTTCTTTTTATTGAAATCTCACTGTATAACAAGCCCTCATTTTTATGTTAATACAGGCCTTAGAATGAATGTGTCGTTGACAGTGGGATTTTCATGCCATATTTATAGGATAAAAGCTTAACCCCTCTTTCAACACAAAGACAGAGAGACGAGATGGTTGTAGACTTTTGAACACAAGTGGATTGCAATGCTCTCCTCTGTGTTTTGATGGTGTTGCACAAAGCAATCTAGCATCTTCTGTACGAGCTGCGGCTTGAAAGGAAAGCAGATATTCTATTACTTTCGCAAAAGAGAAACGGTTAGTGAATAAAGAGGCAAGTGCGACTGAAAAAGGGACAGGAGTTTCTTTTGAAAAGCACCCGACAAAATAAAAAATAAAAAATCGCCTCGGTCTGAGCTTAAACAGGCACCAGTGTAAACATCACGCCATCTGACTGGCACACACTCCACAGACAGCGGGCTGCTATCACGGATGATACAGTAAGAACAGTCGGTGCTAATACACCGATGGGAAACAGAAGTTGTTACTTGAACGAGCTGGATAAAGGTGGAGACAAATCCGTTTCTGCAAGCATCAGGTCGCAGCCATCAACCACTTCACAGCACAAATCTCAAGGTCACACACTTCAAGGGGGAAGCGTTTTAGAGCCCGGCTTTCTGCACATGTGCACATATACACTTACAAACGCATGCACACGGTAGACAAACAAAAGACATCAGACATTTTGTTCTATTTACGATGCTGAGGTAGTTTATCTCTTTAATATCTCTGTATTAGGTCATGTGCTGCAAATCAATGAGCACGACTGCTTTATGGCAGCGTTGGATTTACAGGATTTTCTGAATCAATGTGATTAAACACCGCACTTTGTCAGGTACTTCATACGACCAATTCCCCTTCAGTTTATATATCAACAGTGTGCCATACTGATCATATAATAGGGATCTCATAATATGAAGTCGCACATGTCAAATATATTGTATCCAGGGTTCCCACTCCAAGTCAAATTTCCGGACTTTTCCCTGACTTACTAAAAAGCTGAAATTCCACAACCTATAATGAACAGAAAAACATGCTGTCGTTCTGCTGAGCGGCCAAGAAACAGCAATATTTCTGTTAAAAACGGGGTGACATATGCCCCTCCGTTTCTGCCGATATTGAAAGAAATGAAATACATGTCTAAATACTGGTCACAGAGGCAAAAAAATATATCTAACAATAACGGTAATCAGCTCGCAAACATTTTCAGTTTCTGTCAGTGACCACTAATGCTACCAAACATACACCTTAACAATAACTAGCCAACTGATGTTACAACTACATATATGGAAAATATTACATTTTGATAAATGGCAACTAAAAATTCAACATGCAAATCAAATTCCCTGTTTATCCACATCACCCACTGCTGCTGTATGCATGTTGACTGGTTTTAAAATACTTAAGTGTTTTCATCTTTGCAGGAACAGCAAAATGAAGTGTCGTATAGAATATTAGTCTCCTAAACAGCTTATTCTATTAATTCATCAGATCATCCAGAAATATAGATTTCTTTGTCAGAAGGCAGCCTATCACAAACACTGACATTTATATGTCCGTTGTAAAGTCTCGCACTTTTTTTTCTTCCTTTTCCTGCTCCTCCTTCAGTGCCTCCTCAAATAAATGACAAAAGCTTCTCTTCGAGCCCCTTCTCCTCCGACACGAACTAGAACGTGTCAAAACAGTGTTGTCAAAAGAAGGCTTGGAAACCTAACGTGTGAGCTGATTAAACACGGACAACAACTAATCTAATGAGATCTTATGAGACAGAATATCAATTTCCACTGAGACATCTCAACACTGAGTTGTAGCGAGAGCACACTGCACATGTGAGGAGAATGGGGTGGTGGTGGTGGTGGTGGGGGGGGGCAGGTGATGACGACAGGCAGGAACAGAGAGGGGGAGGCAGAGGTGGGCGGAGGAGAAGCACCCTCTTCTCCTGCCCACCCCACCTTCATGGCAGCGCGAGGAGCACTTTTGACAACCAACAAATCAACCGCCAGGAGTAATTTGTCACGGAGGAGTGTAGGTAGAGGGAGTGGAGTCTGCGGGAAGGAGGATGGAGAGGGGAAAGAGGAAAAAAAGAAAATAAAAAAAAAGGTGGAGATGAAAGGAGAGGGCTGGAAGTGTGTGTGTGTGTGTGTGTGTGTGTGTGGTGGAAGTGTAAGAGAGGGGTGGAGAGAAAGACAGAAAAAAGTGACAAGGAAAGAGGTTAACACACATGGCCCCTGTCGCCACACTCCCTTCCTGCTGCTACAGGCAGCTCCTCCATCAACTGACAGGACATTTTCCACTGCACCATTATATCCACCGGGGTCAGGGCCGAGCCACACTACCACACACACCACCAGCAGGGCCTTTCCACCCATGACTAGATCTGTTTAAATGAACAAAAAGACATTTTTTTTGCTGGAGTGTAAACTACTCTTACGTAGTATCTTGTACACATACGGCAAAAAAAACCCTCCTTGATCAGTCCCCTGTGGACTGTCTGACCTTCTGTCCCCGCCATCGCAGTGCAGTCCTTTGCTCTAGTATCCTATTTTACAGACCTTACAGACAATTTCAGGCCACAAAATAGCGGCAACAGAACCTTTCTCTTCTCCCACCCTTCTCCTGCGGGTTGTCAGCGGAGCGATACCGTCCTCGTGTATCCCCCCGGCTCCTCTGCCTCCACCTATCCGCACGCGGCAGGAGGCTGACCTCCATGAAACTATTAAAGACTGTCAGCACTGACAGACGCAACCAGAGAGGTGTCAGCACGCTCGCGCCGAGAGAACCTTCCTACAGCTTAAACAAAAAGCCTGTAAATGGAAACACATGGATGTCTTATAGGAAGGCTGATAATAGGTGTTATGTGGCTACTGGCTAAGGCCCCTTGGCTGCACTCGTTCACACTTATTAAACCAGAACTGGGCTCGGCCTCATCTCATCGCTCCGCAGAATCGGCAGGGAGCCTGCTTTCACGGCCTTTTACCAGCTTCATCATACTCGGGCTTTATTTCACACTCAGTGCAGGTTTCTCTGCTTCTGCTGCTCCAATGCTTCTCACCCACCCAGCCTTGCATCGCCTGGATAAAAAAAAAAAAAAAAAAAAAAAAGAAGAAAAAAAGCTGATTCTGCCAGAAGCAGATCATAGACTTGCAAATTGATGCCGCAACCCTGACTTTGACGTGAAAAGTGGCATCACTGGTTTACAATTAAGAGCTTTTTAAAACCTAAATGCTTCTCCTATTTAACATCTATAAATGCACTCGTTACACATTGGAAATAATTCCAGTATATATGTCCATATCAAAGAAGTAGGAGGAGCTTTATCACCATTTTACTTTATGTTATTGGTGCAAAGATTGGTGAACATGTGAGGGGCAGCGGCACAGTAAGGGTGACATAAATCTACAGCTGCGATGAGTAACAGGCATCCCCCAACTCCCCGATGACTGCAGTCTAAATATACTGCATTAAGTGCACGAGAGAGAAAGCAAAGCACATTTGTATTATCACTGATATTCAAGGTATACACCTTAAGCTCATTACACACCTTTCTAGGTCAATGTTAAGCATGAACGGAAGCAAAGACAGAGGGATGAAGTGTCTTAGTCAAGCTGCGTGTGTGTGTGTGTGTGTGTGTGTGTGTGTGTGTGTGTGTGTGTGTGTGTGTGTGTGTGTGTGTGTGTGTGTGTGTGTGTGTGTAGGACACCACTTGAGACTGTAGGGATACGATACACTTAACCACACAGTAAATAATCACAAACTTCAATATTTTAGCCTCACATACCGCAGCTGATAAATATTTCAGCTGCAAAACAAGACCCCATAAACATCTACATCTAATGCTGTGACAGTAGGGGTTGTACAGTGCTCCTGATTAGAAGTGCATCTAATGAGAGGAGCCTGCCGCTGAGCAGCTCTGACGACTGGTCCTGTCAACACCGAGTAAGGAAGTGGAGCAAACCTGGAGAAAGTGTCAGCCGTGTCTCCTGGGACACAGCACGGAGGAAAAGGAGCTCACCCTGGCATGATTTGCACAGAGAAACACACACAGCATACACAAAGAAGTGCCCACGCACACACACACACACACACACACACACACACACACACACACACACACACACACACACACACACACACACACACACACACAAAATCTCAAACATGTGTGCGAGCTGGGCTGCTATCGGGTCATAGGTGCCACCCACCTGGAGCTACAACCTACACTTCCCCTACTGAATTAGTTATCCTGCCCTAATTATGCAGGATCAAACCCTCACCTGTCCAGCCAGGAGGAAGTTCCTGCACTGTGTCTGTCTGCGTGAGCCCCCTGCTCCGAGCCCCGTCCTCTTGTAATGCAGAGGAGCAGACAGAGGCAGTCCGAACACCCACGACACAGTTAGAGCCCTTTGATCAGTATTTCCGTCTGCTATTACTAAAGATCCAGAGCCCCGGGCATTAATCCCGAGTTTAATATAGTTAACGCTACGAACTCCCTAACAGCACGGGGCACATATAAGTGTGGAAAGAGAGTAGAGCAGGAACATATTTGAGAAAATATTGTAACTAGATTGTCATTTTTTCCCCCCACTTCTTATAAACAGTCCTGTAAAAACCTGACAGAGGAATTACTATAACATGTATTAGGAAGATTTACAGCAATGAAATGTTTGAATCTCTAATAATGTGTAGTTATCAACACTGACAGTAAAATAAGTTATGCGTTCCATACATACTCATAATAATATACGATTTAGATTGTTATATTTGCATTAAATCTCTGCAAACGTACATACAGTGTCCACCAGGACATATTCAAGGATCCGTCTTTTACACTTACTGTACTTACTACACTTTCCCTATAATAACTAGGTCTAACAGTTTTATATATATATATATATATCATAGTCAACACACCCAGAGGCTTTGGTTATTAGTTAATATAGAGACAAACACACACAGAGAGAAACAGACACATAAAGATAGAAGAGGTCCTACAGGCATACCCACATCCCCTAATCACAAGTCAAGAAACCAGTTGATAAAAGAAGACAAATAAATGTGACTGAATAAATGTGACTGCTTTGATGCGTACGAGTCTGTGGAGGAAAAGCGAAGCTGGACGATGGTAAAAATTAATCCCAGAAGTGTTCAGTGTAGTGAGCCACGAGCACAGTCTCAGAACCAAACAACATTCAGAAGATAGGACTGATAAGATGTTGTTGGTTTAACTACAAGACTTTCCTTCATGCATTTTTTTCTCCTCCTTGTAATGGACTGTTTTCATATAAACAAAATGTACTACAAAAGCAACTGCACGTATGACACAATTTTCCAAGTAGGTTAAGAACATATGTACTTGCTTGTGCATTTTATTTACTGGGTAATAAATGTCTATATATATATATGTTATATTAAACAGGCCCTAAGCGCTAGCTAGGTGTCTTTACACTGTAATGCAGTCAGTGTATCCAACAGATGTTCTTGTATAATGTAATTTGCAAAGATTTCATATCAGTTGAGCAGTTTTGTTTGGGATCAAGAAAAAAGAAAAAAACGAAAGAAAATATGTCAAACACAGTAAAATCCTGTGTGTAGGTGTGTAAATGCAAAATATTCACCCTGGGACTTCTCCAGTGCCGATTTCTCTTTGGAGTCTGTCTGCTCAGTGTGCAGTGTGTCAACCCTCCATTTAAGCAAAACATAAAGGTGATGATTACTGTACTGCGTGTGTAGGTGGTTTTATGAGTGAGTATCAGGTGGTAGAAGAGCTGGCTTAAAATTGGGCCACAATTATCACACGTGGTGTTTATTTGACTATTTTGAGGCTCTTTATTTCTTTCTTTTTTTTAACGCTGGAACTTATTAGTTTAGACAACATTTAAAAGGACTCATTGCTGATTACTGAGACATGTCACAAAGCACCTTTTAAATGACAGAATGAAATAAAGCATCAGGCCAGAGAACAATTAGATATAAGCAGTGTGACTGTAAATTGATGTAATTCGATTTCAGTGTGATTGCGGTTTTCTTCACGCTTGGCCTTTATCATTTTATGGTGCCCCGATGACTTTGTACCATCACTTGTTTGGAGTTTTTTCTGGTCTCATCAATTAAATTCTCCATTAATCTTCATTTGCGAAGACTGCACAAAGAAAATATTTTTGTAACATCAATAAGTAGGTTATGGAACCAAGAGAAAGTATGCTACAGCAGAGAGGACATACTAACTTTAACATAAAGTGGCAATGCATAAGACCAAGGTGAGTGGCTTGCAAATGGATGGCTGCTTTATGCTGTATGCTTTTATTAAATGTTTACAATAACAATACGCCTGCTTCCTCTGCATTTTCTGCAGAGCAACTGGGCTCAGCATGAATGCTGAGGGAACCAGTTTGTCTGTGCCTCTATGTAGGTCAGCTTTCAGAGTTGGCCATCAATTTCTACTGTCCTACTTAAAGAGACACCCCGTCTCCATACAAACACGAACACACGCATTTGTAACATTTGGATTACATACGAGGACCGCAACCTGGACTCGGACAACGTCATCAATTTTAATTATGCTTTAATCACACAAATGTTTTCCAGCCGTCAGCAGGACCTGTCTCTCTCTCTCTCTCTCTCTCTCTCTCACACACACACACACACACACACACACACACACACACACACACACACACACACACACACACACACACACACACACACACACACACACACACACACACACACACACACACACACACACACACACACACACACAAAATCAGGACTGCAATACTTTATTGGTCAACACAAATGTGGTGCTGTCAGTATATGACCAGTTGTAGTGTGGTCAGTGGTAATAGGGGACTTCAACAACAACACAGAGCGTGCACTTGTGAAATGAATCCACACTTTCTAACTCAAGAAAAGACCCTCATTAGTGCCAAACAATACACCCATAAAGTGTGAATTTCTCTCCTCCTGTATGATCACAAGTCTCCTCCAGCAACAACTCAATGGAAGCAATTATCCACGGAGAAGGTGACTAACTACCCCTTTACTCACGAGCACCAAGACAGCAGGCTAAAGGCAGCGTGTCACAGAGAGACGAACGGAGCAAAGAAAAGAAACGTCAAAAGAAACGTCAAAAAGGAGAACTGCCCTTTTAATAATATTTAGAAGATAATTTTTTTTAAACTGAACACTATTAGAAATATAGAGGTGTATGTCCAAAGGCCTCACTGGAATAAAAAGTCGCACGGCAAACAGCACACTGATTGGATGTCTTCACAAGGCAGACCTCAATGAAAAGTCACTGATTATCGCAGAGGGAATGTGATAGGGACGTTTACCTCTGTTACCCAAAGGTGGGTTGCACAGACTTGTTCAGAAGGGCCTATCTGTGTCCTCAGATGGAGGAAAATCATCCTGCAGGTCAAACCTGATAAAGAGCCTCTGTCCATTTGTAACGCAGCTGCAGCTCAGGACTTTACTGCAGGCAGAGAAACCTTTTTAAAAGGTGCTCTGAGGCGGCAAACAGGAGAGAAACCGATTTCTGCAGGCCAAATTTTTAATTTTGAAAGTCCTCCTGCTTCGTGATATGATCTCTTATGTGTATTTTTCTGTTTATTGCCCTTCCTGTGCTGATAAGTACAGCGGTAGAATCAAAATGTACAGAAGTATCAAAAGTAAGTCTACTTCAAAGAGTGGTCTGTTAAATTTGGATTTAATACAATAACTAATCATAAGTGATGCAACCTATCAGACATGTATGAGTAAATAGTAACATGTGGTGGTTAGTGATGGGTCATGAGAAGAAGAACACTTTTCTTCAGGCTCTGTAGCTTTGCCAGGTAAATCTGTGTGTAGTTTTGAGAATTATAACTTTTACTCCATCCAACCATTTCACACAGTGGACCGTCTCTTTATGGACCAAATGTATATCGAACGCACTTTCACTGTCCTTGCACACATGTTCTACCGCTTTGCATCACTTATTAGCTTGTGAAAGTAGAGCTCTGTTTTTTTTTTTACACTAGTGAAACCATATTCATGTGTTCCAGGTAGCCCAGAAATGTCACGTACTGGTACCAGAGCTTTCGAGTGAGACAGGAAGGTTAGACTGTAGAAACACAAGTTAGTAATGCAGAGCGTAACAAAAACAGCAACTATTTTTGCAGTCGCAATTAGGTCACGAGATGCTGGGGCTGGTTCCGAAAAGCTTAGTCCATTTAGGAAAGCAAAAAAAGTCCTCTCTGCATCCCTCTTGCTGTAACTTCCTCCCCCTCTCTCTCCATTTATTGTATCTCAACAAATCTTCTCTTGACACTGGGTGTGTGGCTGAAGACTGGGCTGGCTCCAATCAGTGGATCCACCCTCCAGCACTGAGCCATCACCCAGTGACATTAATGAAAGAGTGCAGAGGTTGTTGTTTCAATGTAACCACAGACTGGACACCGTCATTTACAATGAAACCTGTCAATCAGGCTTCAATTCTCACTTGTAAATCATATTTTCATGCATTTTCACAAGTGCCAAATGTTGGACTAAATTCAAAACAGACCAATGGGAAAGCTAACCAAACCAAACATACATAAAATCCTCAAAAAGACCAGAACCATCAGGGACCTGAGGACAGTCAGACCCAGTCTGAAACAAAACACTAGATAATTAGAGGAGATTGAAAATGCAGCTGCCCCAAACAGAGCAAACACTAAGGCTATGTTCAGAATGCCAGCCCAAATCAGATTTTTTTTTCATATCCAGATTGTATTCAGATACATTTTTGAAAGCCTGAACAGCAAAAACAAACAAACAAATGAATTGCAATTTTAGCAATCCGGATCCAAACCACATTTGGAGGTGGTTTAAAATGCGATTCCAATCAGATTTCTACAGATGTGTCTCAGTCCAAACACTTTGCTGGCTCAGATAGGATTTCTTGCATCACTCGCCACAAGACACTTGGTGACAACGTCATTTTCAGAGTGATCACAATCCATGCTACCGCTATCAGAGCGCTATCGGAAAATGCAGATTTACGCGCTGTAGAGGACAACAATAACAACAGTCCATGGACGGGTGCCAAAACAAACTGTCTGCTGCCACTTCCGTGTCGGAAAGCTGCGTCACCAGCGTAGCTGTGCGTACGTTGTTACCACAGCAACCAACGTAGATAGGCTGGTGATATCTGGATTAGTCTGGCAACACAAAATCTGATCTGTTCACTTGCAAATAACAGTGCGGACAGTCTGTCCTAAAGATCTGATTTGAGAAACAAATCCGTTTTGCCTGCAGTCTGAACAAAGTCGAAGACTAGCAACACCTTGTGCCACCAATTAACAAGAAGATCACAGAGACAGAATGACAACTGATTGGTTACTTGGATCTGGTCTTGGATCTGTGGGTCAGTTCTCATTCACTAGGAAGCAAGTGGACTTATGAAGACATCTACCCCCCAGTGCATGCTGGCAAGGTGGTCAGACATTATTTTTGTAAAGTACAAATACCCTCCTGTCCTGTTTATGTAATTTCACAGACTGGATACACTGAAATTTAGTTTGACAGTGTTGTAAGAAAAAAAAGTTATTGTGAACCTAACCTAATCGATGAAGTGACCTCTATCTACGATAAGGTTATGCAAAAATGAATGTCGTCTCTGCTGGACTAATCCAATTCTGTCAGCTAATGTCCGTGATATAAATACACACAACCCCACGCAGAGAGAAAAAACAGAGACGGTGACCAAGAGAGGGAAACAGACTGAAAAATTGATGGAGCTCCTGTGCTTCAGCTACTCTTATCCCCTCCATCTCTTTATGATGCCACTGCACTCGCCTGCAGACATATTGTACTTGTGTGGGCTAAGACAGCAGCACAGCTCATATTGTGAACACACACTATTTAAGTAGCTGCAGATGAAGAGGCCAGAGACAAACACAAGCAAGGTTAGGTAAACATTGCTGAGGGGAAGACGGCGAGCCGGCAGCACGACTACTTTCGAATATGAGTTGTAAAACTATGCAAAACCAACCTGAACCTAATTGCTCACACTGATAGAATTTCTTTAGTACAAATGGAGTATGGGTGTAATGAGATACAAAGGTTTGAACCACGAGGGGATTCTTCATTCAAGAATGTCAGACTCTTTTGTGCCGAGCAATAGGCCGAGCTTAATAGATGTCTCAATTTCTATCACATACAGTAACAACCGATGCGGGGACGAGGTGGAGGAGGCGGCGGGAGGTGGGGGCAGGAGCCGTTCCAAAAAAGCCTCCGAGGCGGTGTGATGAATTTCTTTTGAGGTGTGAGGCAACGTGGGCCGCTGGAATGAATGAAACAGATATGCACCTTTTGTGTTTTCTGACCTATTGATATAGATAGCAATTTCATTAAACCTAATTAACATTTCTCTTCCCGCACCAAAGTGGAAAATCAGAAAAGGAGGAATAATAAGTAGTGAGTGAATGCGGAGATGGAAAAGCAGATGACTGAGTGGAGAGTGAAAAAAAAAAGAAAAAAGTTTTTGGTCAGAAGAGGGAACCTGGCAGGAAGTTATCAAGAGGGGCGTTCACTGTGGGACTAAAAGCATTTCATCAAAAATAATCCTCTGTAAACAACGAGGATTTAATGCACTGAATTACGCTCAAAGTAAAACTGATGTAAGTGAATTAGGCCTTTTGCTGCCTGTATGGCCAGACTGTTATTAATATTTAAGCGCGGGGTATATTTAAAGGCGTGACACAGTAGCAGTTCGTCTGAAATGAAGAACACTGATGATGCCACTTTACAGAGGCCCATTACCATTTAGTAGAGATTGCTTCCACTGAGTGAGCCAAATGCTTAGAGGCGGAACTGCCACTTGTGTTTACCTTACAGATGCTGTTATGGTGTTGCGCTGAAGAATAGCACTGCTCTCACAGAGGAGCGAGCTGGTCTCTTTCTCCGCACTCACAATCATCGCAGCAAATCATGACATCGTGGAATCATCAAGTGACGCGCGATGATGTCATCCTGACACTATTGACCCTTGTAATCAAAACGGGCTCGGCTGCTTCACGAAACACCCCTCTATCATCAGGCGTCTTTCTCTCGCACGCTCGGGAAAAAAAAAGAGAGCTCTGGGGTGCTCAAAGTACAGCAGCAGAGTTCAATTGCAGAGAGAGAGAGAGAGAGAGATTCAACTCAACATTCAGGCTTCGTTTAATTGCTTACTTGCAATATAATTGGGTATAAAATCAAACGATAAACTGAATACAGCGCAATGTCTTCACAATTTCAGAAGATCCTTTCATCAAAGCCTTTGGGCAGTGATTAGCACAGATGAGAGCGCTACGCAGACGGCCATAACCGCCACTTACTTATGTCTTTGTTGAAGTTATTCATCTCGTTGATTTGTGCGAGTCATTTATGTAAGCTCCTCCAAAAAAAACACCTGAGGAAGGGTAGGGAGAAGTCATGATCTCAAACTAGCACAAGTGCTAAGGGGGCTGACCGTAAGAGGTCATAACAAATATACTGACTCACAAAGCTTTAAGAGGCTGCGGAGAAGCTCTACTGGCAGTTCAATCGGTCTGAGGGGCTCAGATGAGGTTTAAGAGCTGGACCACCCAGACTGCAGCCGCTCTGCTTTAGTTCTGCTGCTGCACACAGGGCTGTACAACCTTGGCCGCTCCTCAGCTTCGCTTCTGTCTCCTTTATCACACCACTGCTAGCTGGATTTCCTCACTGTTGTGCCACTACAGTGATTTAAAGTACATCCTGGGTGTTGCTTGTTCAAGAATCTTGACACCACATAAAGTGAGTGAGCCAACACAAGTTATTTATGTGGACACAGTGTACATTCATTTAGAAAATGGTGCAGACCTTGTTCACTGCAGTTGTGTGTCATTAGCAGAATACACACTGTACAACTCTTAAACTGCTGTCTGTATTGTTTTAACATACTGTGGTTCTGTTTTTAATCTAAGTGCTTTCAAGTACCTGGAGGATTTTTCATAATGTATGAAAGTACAGATACTTAAAGGCTGTAGTGGAGTTTTAGACCTCAGGCAGATACGGAGCTGTGGGTTGCCATTTTCTTGCATGTGCATGAGGACGCAGCTGCACAAATG
Source organism: Brachyistius frenatus (assembly GCF_029030835.1). Taxonomy (NCBI): domain Eukaryota; kingdom Metazoa; phylum Chordata; class Actinopteri; family Embiotocidae; genus Brachyistius; species Brachyistius frenatus. Next base: position 704,629 of record NW_027210633.1, read on the forward strand.
GGTGACACAATAAACAGGGCCAACAACAGTCTCACTACTCTACTAATATACAGGTGGCGGTAAAACAGGGTATGTGTGCTGCTGTGTACCAACAAAAGAAAGGAAGAGGTATACTAGAAGCTAATAATCATGGATGTGAACAAGGCTAGAGTTAAAATACTCGTAATGTTTTATAGGGATGGAAATACGTCTGATCAGATCAACCCAATAGGTCTTTTGTTCAAGCAGTTAATGGTGCGTTCTTAACTGGGAGGTGGAAAAGTTTCGACCTCCGAGTTGGAGAAATCAACTGAACGCCTGTCCAACTGGAATTTCCCACTGGGAAAGTCTGAGGTTTTTGAGAGCTCTGAGAAGTAGGTCTGAGGCCACTCGACATGGCAAGGTTATAGAAAACAAACAAATAAATAAATGAATCAAATAAACAAACAAAAACAGGGGAACAAAAGAACTACATAAAAGGACGACATCACTTGAAAGCAATTCTATAAAAATGTGTTTTAAGAAGTGATTTAAAGAAGTTAATGATTCTGCAAGCCTTATCTCCTCAGGTAGGTCGTTCCAAAGTCAAGGGGCCCTAATGGCAAAAGCACGGTCACCCTTTGATTTAAGTCTCAACTTTGGAACGGCCAGAAGGGCCCCGCCGGAGGATCTAAGGCTGCGAGTTGGCTCATATGGGGCTAACATTTCAATAATGTAGCTCGGGGCCAGACCCAGGCGGGCCTTAAAAGTGATCAACAAAATCTTGAAATCAATTCTTAAACCAAACAGGAGCCAGTGGAGACAGGCCAGAACTGGAGTAATGTGATGTCGTCTGTTAAAACCAGTAAGAAGCCGAGCTGCTGCATTCTGGACTAGTTGGAGGCGGGAGATTGATTTTTGGTCTTAGCCACTCATAACGATGCAGTCCACAAAAGAAGTACATCTTTCTATTTAAAGTTGCGCATCGATCATGTTTAGTGGGAGATAGACAAATAGGAAAATGCTAACCGAATGCGTGGTTACAACACGACAACCAAATATAAATGCCATCGGATGTTTCTCTCCATAGGTGTGGTCCATGGTCATCAGAATTATTTCCACGCTCAGCCACTTCAGGCCTTGGTCAAGCCCATACATGTTACTGTAAGCCGCACTCTGGCTACACTCGGAGCTGAAAAGACTTTGCATCTCCGTTTAGTTTCTCTCTTCCCCTCTCTGAATTTTCCTTTTAACTCTGCCTCTTTGCAGAAGGGGAGCTCATTTCAATCTCAAAGCTGACATCTGTGGAAGCAATGCAAGCTCTAAATGACTGGATTTAATCCTGTGCAACAAGGCTGGAGCACAGGAAGTATTCACGAGAGAAGCTGGGGAGAGAGCGAGCGAGCTGAAAAAGGAAGAAGAGGGGGGGGCGGGGTGGGGGGGGTAAATGGAAAGTCGACAAAAAAAAAAAAAAAAAAAAAAAAAAAAGAGAAAGGATTTTGTGACCTCCACTCATATCTTTCCATCTGCAGCAACGTCACTGTTCTCTTCCAGGAGGGAAGAGGACAGAAGACGGAAGGGACAGAAGAGCAGCCCAACAGATAGGAGTTAGATATGTTTATTCATGCAGCGAAGCAGCTGAACTATTGGAGAGGGCTTCAAAGCAGAGGATGGCTCCATGTCCTGCATGGCCTTCTCCTCTGGCTAGGCTTTCTGTATTTGGCCTTTGAGTAAGGGGCTGATCAATCCCCCAGCAGGCTGCCAGCCACTGGACCCCCCATTACCAAGAGGCTGCTCTTTGAAAAAAATCCTGCCAGGGGTCACTCTCCCAGCGCTTCATCATCTTAAAGGTCAGACATAACAAATGGCATGGAAGACAGTTCTGTCCCTGGCCATAAACCCATAACTGACCACTAAAGAGTGTGTGCAGTCAGGACAGCGGCCAAACTGGGATGTCATTGTCAAGAGTTGGTGGACAATGTGTTCTTTCCATCCAAAAGTTGCAGACACTTTAGGAAATGTACAATAGTTGGATCAGAAAAATACAAAGCGGTCAATAATTTGACCAACTCGTGTGAATATTCTCAGAATGGTACAACAAAGTTGTTATCATGAAGGTCTGAGTCTCATTGGCTTGTGGTATGGGATAATAATGATCAAAGAACTGTTTACATTTCAAAAGCAGAACATAACAACACCTAGTAAGTCTTTAGTTTCTCTGTCACACGAATATTGATCAAGTCATTCCAAGTTCTCTCTTAATGTTAAGCAAATGCAAACAAATTGATCATTTCCTACAGCTGTTTAACAATAAAAGCCTTCCAGAGGAGGTACATGTAAAGGATTACACAGCCTGACACAGTGGACCCTCCTAACACGGCAAAGAAAGCAGATCAGACAACAGAAAAGCTTCTTTGTAAAAAAAAAAAAAAAAAAAAAACGAGAAAAAATGGTTAAACATCCCCTCATAAAGCAGGGGAAATTACAAATAAAGCTTTGTCTCCTCTAATAATAGTGTGTCCTTTCTGAAGTCGAGCTAAATCAGCCCACATTTCAACATTTATGATACATAATTAAAGCCGTTTGGAGTTTTGTAGTGCTGGTGCGTCACAGCTTTTCATTGTTGCTTCAATTATAACAAACTATTGTCGGAAATGTATTAATGTTTGTGCTCGGTCCACAAACACTGTGTAGTGTTATTTCAGCCAGGTTCTTTTTGGGGAGGAAATTGAGTGAAATTCAAATGAGAAGTGGCAGATGCATGTCCTGTGATCTCATTATTTATGCTTCTAGTTTCCCCATTAAAAAAAAAGAAGCTTTTCAATCAGGCTTTAGTGCATCTTCTCTTTATCAATACACCGAAAAAAACCAACAACAACTCTCAGGATATTTACACTTTATAAAAACAATTTATTGTATTTGAATTACAATTACTGGATAATAGTGACATCATAGGAATAACATTTTAATATTTACCTACACGCATCATATGCCAATAAAATACCTGAAAGAACTCTCTAAAAGCACATAAAGAAAGCGAGCTGAGCTGCAGGGAAAAGAGGTAAAATGACTCGACTCGTCATCTGGACTTGCACCTGCATCTTTTCATTAAAGTCTTGTTTGCTTAAAATGACAGCTTTTCAATTTGATGACATGATTGTGCACACCTGATCTCTGCCACTCAAAGCAGAGATCAGGTGTGCACTGAACAATTTACATGCTTAAGTTGTTCCCTTGAAAAAACACAAGATGCACCAAATGGGGCTTGAATATGGCAAAAAAACAAAAAAAAAAGGAGCAAAAAAGTATCAAACTGTATTGGTGTGGCAGTCGCTGATCAAAAGCATACAATATTAGAATTGGGAACATTTACATTATTGTGAAGAGATATATTTTTCTTGCAGGGGCTCTATGTTGGTAACCGAATATACTATTAATTATATGGGGGAAACAACTTTAATTTAGACACACTATCAGTTCTTCACGATACACGGTGGCATAGTAGCGAACTGTATCTTTAGCTACAATACAATACATTGTAGAAGCTCTGAATAAAAACTACTGAATTAAAATGTATTACAGCAGCAAATGTTGAAGTATACTGCTGTTGGTGAGGTTGACAAACTCCGTAGACTTAAACGACTCATAAAAATACACAAGTTGTCCCACCTTAGCGTTCAGAGAGCTGTCACTCACTCACAACGTGTAAATGCGTTCAAGACTAAACGCTCTAATTAGCCCAAATAACTGCAAACACCTGCGTGGGTGCAGCAGAGGGGTGTAGAGGGACATTAAAGGTTCTGCACACACAGGTGCTGTCAGTTATTCTGTCTGATTAGACCTCTGATCAGGTTGAAGTTTGGTGGAGCTGTGCAGGGAATCATGTGGGGGTCACCCAACTACTTGTAAGAATCACAAACGTGCGAGCTGCCCCAACAAGTGCGACAAAAAAAAAACCCTCCAAATAATCATGGAGACGCCACTCAGTATGTACCCACACAGTCCTGAGAATAGAATCATGCCGACGAAACGAAAACCAAAGTGTAGGTGGACCGTGAGTGTTTGACAGTGGACGTGTTGACTTGTGGTGCTGCAAGAAAAATCTATGGGGGGGGGGAGGGGTACATCTATGTGACTTTGCCATTCTTTCCATCTCCCTCACTGAATAAGTTTCTAAGATGCTGATTTCAGCAGAAAAAAAACCTAATATTTTGTTTGTCATACGTTTGTAAAATATATCTGGAATTAATTACATTTCAAAGTAAAAAAAAAAAGAAAAAGTTACGCCACTACACCAGGGTTATCAATGTTTTGTTAATCTGGAATTGATTCTCGGTTATGAAAGCTAAAACTGACTCTAGCATACAGCAAAGGGATGCCTTTCTTTCTGAGGAAGATGCACAAATGAGGAAAAACATTGCTAATGCAGCGCCACAAAAATCCACCATGTGACATCATAAAAAGTCTCCCTTTGAATGGTGTGAAATACCATAAAGTCCTCTGTTTTATCAGCTGCCAAGGATGGAAATCTATTGGCGAAGCGCTGCGTGAGCTTTGACAAGTTTGGCCATCTAGAGGAGATGTGTGGTGATTATCTGGATGGGGTACTCTGTCTGTCTGGCTGCCCCAATAAAGCCACGATGCCAGGATATTCGCTTCTGGCTCCCTGGTCTGAAATGGCCTCTAAAACTGACTTTTGTAACGGCTACTTCACTGCGGTGACATTAGACAACTTCTACCACATTGTCTGTAAATTATTTAAGCCATCCTCGTGAAGAACCCGGATTTTCACATTTCCATTTGGTGGAAACTACAACAATCATGGTGGGGATGGTGGTGGCATGTGTTTGTGTTTCCGAGCGTCTGTGGGAGTGTGTGCCTGTGAAATGGGCATGGATACAAGTGAACGAGACATCTCAAGATATGTAATATGACATAATGTCTCCCCTGCTCGAACCCCCAGCTGCTCGCCCACATGCCACAGATCCTGCACCATGTCTAAACAGATGCTCTATCAATAATGCTTGCTCCAGTGCCATACACCTCCCTGGTGGCCAGATTGGGAAGAGTAGAGTGGATGAGGGGGAGAGAGAGAGAGAGAGAGAGAGAGAGAGAGAGAGAGAGAGAGAGAGAGAGAGAGAGAGAGAATGAGTGAATGAGTCAGTGTTTGGAGGGAGGACAAGAGGGAAGGAGAATGGGCAGCAACCCAGAAGCTAGAGTGACTACTGGGAGATGGATTCGCTACGCCAGAAGAAGCCAAAGGACCAGTGAACCTGGGGATGAAGTGTTCTCCTTCTCCCATCTGCACCAAAGAAGGGCTGGAGAAAGACAACTCTGTGTCATTTGGGCAGACTATTAATTTAATACTGTGAACAAGGATCCTCAAAGCATATCGATGAAAAGGAGACAAATGGCTGAACAGAAAGGAAAGAAAACAGAAATGAATTTTCCTGTCATCTATTTGTTTCTGTTTATTTCATGAGCTCGAAAAATAGAAACATAAATGGACAATGCTGCCCGCAAAGTGTTTCCCTATTCTTGATTTATTTTTCAGCCACTCTTCCCAGGTATTGAATTCTGCATTTTTAATGTGAATAAAAACTAAGAGACATTGCTGATTTTCACACCATTGACTGATTCTATTATTGGAGTAACAAGAAGGTCAGAACCTAGTAGAGGGCTGGACTGTGTGTAAAAAGCTAAAGGTATTTTCATTTGAAACAAAGGCTTTTAATTTGAAACAGATACAGGAAATTGACTTCTGCTTGTTTTCTCATGAACTTTTGAGTTCATAAGGAACAATTAGGTTGTAGTATGTAATTGGAAATGTACTGGTAGCACACACTAAAAGCAAGCACTAGACATTTTTGGGAGAACAAACAACACTGTATGAATAAGATGTTCACATCCTTGCAGTACGGGGTTAAACTGACTACCTGATGCTAACATCACATCAGCAGGCTCATGTGAAGTAGCGCTAACATTAGCTCGCTACTCCCAGCCTACATTTAGTCCTGGCTGGGGAGGATTTGTCTTTCGATGTTCTGCTGTGTCATCGTCTGAGTCTGTTTGTGTTTTTGTGCCCTTTTGGAGCCAAGCCAACATCACTGCGAGGTGAACGTAACGTTACTCAGATGAGCCACAGACAGAGAGAAGCTGACAGAATGGGAACAGGTGAGCGTCACGCACTGCTCCGTTGGTATTGCAGTTTATTTAGAGCCATTATTAATTGGTAAGATGACCTGATATGGAAAGGGCAAAGAGGACTCCTGGTCACATGAAAATGACACTACACCAAAGAGTCAAATGTGCACTGCATTTGCATTCAGAAGGTGCAGATTTCCCTCTTGCCAATTTACAACACAAAATGTTTTCACCCTCGTGATTAACAGTTGGCGAAGTATTCTTTTCAATAAATGCAGCATACATATCAAACGCGTTTGGGCTATTGTAGCCGAGCTGCTACAATAAACTTAATCTGTGCTCTGATTTATCCACGTGTTGCTTTGCAGACTTCAGACATTGACTTCTGTGATGAGGTCACAGGAAAGCTTTTCCTTTTCTATGTAAGTCCTGTTTGTGCATCAACACTGCACAGTGGAACGATGCACCATCCCTCCCGTCTCAGCTCAACCTTTCCTGCAGGTCCTTTGCAGACTCTTTGCTTTGTCTTTCTGCGCAGCAGTCTTATCTGAAAGTAATCTCGTCTTTAACAGGTCTCCTTAACTGCCAGTTCTTAATGACATTTCAGACAATTGAAATTGCAAGCTGGAAGCACTTTGATAACTTTTTATAGCCCTCCCCTGCTTTGTTGGCCTCAATTAGCTTCCTTTTCAGTTTCTAAGTCATTTGTTTTGAGGAGCTCGTGGGTGCTGAGTGTTACCACAAGGTTTTATTGTCAAAGAATTGATCAAGTTCTGGATCTGTCATCAGCTGGCAATTCCTAATGATATTTCCTGACCTGTCAAGTCCAATTGCGTCAAACAAGGTCTAACAAGCAGTTGAAGGTGTGAGACTTGACAATGAGAGGAGTAGCAAAACTTTTGCACATGAAACAATTACTCTTTAATCTTTTTAACTTCATGAAATAAAAACTAAGGATGCATTGACATTGGAAGAAAGGCACATTTTTTTACTGCCCGTTTTCACAGGTTCTTTTCATTTCAGTAATCGTCACTGCATTTTCTATTCAGTATGTTGCATACTGGAGTGTGTCTGACGTCTTGACAAGTTAAAACTTCATGTGGTGGTTCGCAGTCTTGTGCAGCTGTTCAGTTTTCACCAAGAAAAACAAGCAACATTTTTAGAGCTTTGATATTTGCCTTTGAAAATCTTGCAGTGCCTTTTTTACTTTGAGGAAAAAAAGGAGACCGGTGCAGTAAAAGACTGAAATCAACTTTTCATCAATAAACTGATTAATTTTCTACTTGCCAGCGGAACTATTCATGCTGGATTGATAGGAAAACAAGAAGGCACTGAAATCTACTGACGAGCACGAATCACATAAAAGTAGTATCAGAAAAGCAGATGGAATGGTAGGCCGCAATAATACACACAAATGAAAAGTGTCTTTTCAGGGCATTTTGGGAATGCGAGACGAGCAAAGACAAGGTCCTGAATGAATTCTGTAGGTATGAAAAATTGCACAATATTTTATCAGAACCATCAGACATCTCCATTTGTGAGTGTGTTTTGCAAACCATCACCAAACCCGTCCCACATTAGGTGTACGTATTAGCTCTTGCACGAGCAACAAAACACATCAATGCTCCTCCTGCACCACCCCTGTTGTCATCATCCATCATAATCTAGCCCTGCCTTCCACTAGCTGTCAAAACTGCTCTGGACAATTCACTTAGACGGTGTCAGCTGAACTGTAATATTTTACCAGCGACTATAATGAGGACTGGCCTCCAGACTCATGGAAACAAACACATGGCTCCCTGCTCACGCCTTGGTTGTTGTATCCATGACTTTGCCACAGTCATTCCAATTTTCCCGTTGCTGGAGGCAATACTACTATCCTAGTATGGTCAGCCTGTGCCAGCTGGGAACCCAACCTGTCAGCCCGTGCAATATTGCCCTTTGTCTGAGCTCAAACATTATCTTCACTGCTACTGTGAGCTTTCCTGAAGAGAGAGTAATCCTTTTGTGGTTATGTCTAGCTTTCCTTAGATAGGTTATAAATGGAGACAAAGACATAAAAATCACAACCAGGCCTACAATAATGCAAGTATGTTGTTGTTTTTTGGATTAATTATCAATTTATTTATTTAGGACACATCAAAAATCTTGAAAAATTCCCACAGCCATACGTAACGTTGTAAAATTGACTTGTTAGCTGTCACAATTACCAAACTATTCAATTTACAATCATATAAAATGGCAATAGTAGTAAAACCCCATATTTTTAGGAACCAAACCCGTTGTGACGCCACCCATTGGTTTGTAAACAGTTTTTAAGGCTCCCGTCTGGCATTTTGGCTGTTGCCATCTTAGTTTTTCGGAGCCTGAAGTGACGCTATTCGGACAAGCCGGGGAGGAGCGATGGGTGGATTTGACCGAGAACCCGAGGACACTATGCCCCGCCCACCTATACCAGCAACCTGACTGCACCACAGGCATGTCGATCAAACCAGGCACGCCCAAAAACATACCTGTCTTTGAAACCTAATACCTAATTATTAATGGATTTGTTTTCAGAAGGACCACCATAAATCTGAGTAGTGAGTTTTAGCAAATGACATCATCATGAGTAGTGGTAAAAATGTACTGACTTAGTATTTCATGAGAAGTTGACTCTTTTTGGATGGGAGTCTATTGGAGCTGGAGGTTTTTTGGGCACAGTCCCTAGAGGCCCTCGGTGGTATTACACTTTAAGAGTCTACGTCTATTTTTATATCCAGTCTATGGCCCAAACTTGCAAACATTTGTCATTTTTGTTCAAAGAATGAAAAACAGTCTTTCAATTATCTATGTAGTTGTTACATTTCTCTACTCTGCTCCTTCGCTTAACACCTGAATAACACTATAATTCACGGTATATTAAGCGCATAGCGCCGCTGTATCGTTCTTTCAGATAATTTCTTCCACCAGCGTGTATGTGGGAGCGCTAGTCTGTGTTTGTCAGCAGGTCTGTGTGTCCTCAGTAAGTGCCACATCAACAATATTAATTTGGAGGACAAAAGGAGGGCAGAGAAACACACCGAGCCCCGCGTCAAGACAGCAACAAAAAAATGGATGGAGTAGCAACACACACTATTTTAATTATCCTGTTGTCTAACCTGCCCTCCAATTACAAATAGGGATGTATAATAATCCATCTATTGATGCATGAAAGACAGGACAATAACACAGAAACATGAGCGGGATAAGAAGTGGTTTGAAAAATGAGCTTGAAGAGGCTCAAACTGAGGCTAAGCTAACTAAAATGACCGGAATGAACCTGTTCAAATTCTAGCTCTACATGTACTATGTAACAACTGAGTGGCAGTGTTTATCGCCATTAGAGACTTCAAGATAAAATACATGATTACATTTATGATGGTGCAGTTAAACGATAAAGACACTGCAGTGTGCGCTGTATTCCACCGAGAGGTAGGCATAATGAATATGCTCGAGCTAATTTATGCCGGCTAATTTGTCTACATATGGTAAATCTTTTTAAGATTGATTTTCTCGGCAGATACAGACTCAGCTCATCTTTAAGTAAACAGCAGTTAGAGAGTTTGCCTTTGCTGCTTCAAATTCAATGCTCTCTTTCATATAGTCGGTCCTTATGTGCGAGAATTAACAGGCTGTGCTGCAGACACCTGCCATTTGTCTTCCTCTAGCTCATGAAAACGCTACTTAAGTCTGAGCACCACATGATTTTGTGCTTTATTAGAAGTGGCACAATGAAATATGCCCATCTAAAAAAACAATGGAAAGAAGCTGCCACATACTAAAACTAACAGGGAAGAGAAGGAAAGGGAACAGGCAATTTGGCATTTTGGGCTAAAGTCTGCAAATTGTGTGCACACACAAACACACACATCTATTGTGTTTGTGCACCAGAGTTTTAGGGGGTGTCTAACAGGCGCTTTTGTTCAGGGGTCTCGGACAGTTTTCTTTTCACATGTCGTGTTGCTGGTCTGTGTCAATCCTATTCCTTTACATTCAACCGCACCAGCCGTGACAACGGCTTACAGAAAGCAAAAGTGCTGCATGAGAGCATCCCTCTTAGTGCAAGAGAGTGAGTGGTTGAGAGCCAGCAGCAGCTCGTAATATCCACTGGTCAGATAAACTCCAGAGGGGCTGCGGACAATAGGGCTGCAGAAATGGATACATCTGCCTGCCCTGGTCCTCCTGTCAAAATTCCTGGGTTTCACTGTTTGCTCAGAAACAAGGATCCATGCCTGTGTTTGCCTGCAGGCCTACCTGCAGCATGTTCATGTGTCCGCTTCGATCAACAACAAAACCTCAATGACAGCCGTTCTGTTCTGTGAAGACGGCTGACCTCAAGACTCTCTACATCTTCTGTTATGTTTGTCCACTGCTTGTTGAACTGTGATCACAAGCAGGGATCATCGCAGTATCTGTGCTGATACCGACCCTATAAAGCAGAATGGGTATCGCCCATGACAAGACTGATCCACATCGAGGAGCGTTTTCTTGCCTTGTGTTACAGTGACTGAGTCACAGCAGGCCGTCAACACAGTTTTTAGTAGCACAGCGGTCCCTGGCCTCATGGTACCTTAAATACAAATAATTTCACACAGAGAGAGAAAGCTGTACTCCGTATTGGCAGATCACGAGAGTTGAGGTATTGGATTCCGTATCAGGAGAGAAAAAGTTGCACTGGTGCATCTGTACTCACAACCTGCCTTTCCTTAACTGAATCTACCCTCTTTAACTCCACATTAGCAACTTTGTGAAGTCAAACGCTGCACCCTGACTACAGACTAAGTGATTATATTTAATCATCGTCTCTTGGCTGTTTAACTTCTCCCTTCTTGTGTCAATTGTTATGCGAGCTCACACACGCCCATCCACGTCTGATTCAAAAGGAATACAGCGAGCGGTGAATGTTTGGGGCACAAGAAGACAGTGCGGGACTTAGCGGTCCTTCTCCCTCCCTGCAGGCAGTAAAGCAGGCTGCATGGCAGCCCTGTCTCCTAAGACAAGTTAATAAGATGGAGCAGTCCCTGGGGGCAACAGCCGGCGAGCATTATCACTTTGAAGGCAGCTAGAAAAACTGACACATACGAGGAAGGAGCTCCCAAAAAGAAGCTGTTAATTACCCCTTCTCACTAGCTACTGCTGTAGAAAGTCAATTTGACAATTTGGAAGACAGGGATTGTTTCAAAATAACGGATTTTCCCTCCCACTTGGTTCAACGAATCTTCTGCAATTATTATGTTTTGTGCTGCTCTATTCATACATACTTCTCAATTTGCATTTGTTCACACTCCGTCTCTCTCTCTCTCCTCACACTCGTGTGACAAAGCAACCTTCTCGAGTGTGAAACCACGAAGAGGTGAGCGGCGACACGGCACATGTGAACTGCCCAAAGACCACTTCTACAGACTTGCGGGCTGATGAATAAATCATGCTGCATAAAACCAAGGGAAGAGAAGTTCCTCTCCTGAGGGCCCACATTCACTTAGCGCCGCTCGACTCAAACAAGTATCTCCCTGCCATCTAAATGAGCCACACATGGCTGTGCTGCAGCCAATAAGAGCAAAACTGTCACCTCACTGAAGAAACATTGATCATTACACAATTTGTTCCCTTTTATTACAGCCATTGTAATTAAAATAATTGAGTAGTGGGGTGGGCAGGTGCTCCCATCAACAATTTTTTTCACCAATTAGCACTACAATAATATTGCTATGGATATTGCAGATGATATTATTAGCATTTTGATGGAACACAAGTGCCTGCACGCCCGCACGCCAGAGAACTGTTCTCAAGTGGAATCTTTGCACTGAGATCCACCGAGGGAAGAGTCACTTCTGGTCTGAATAAAATGTGGTTAGAGACACAGAGAGGAAATATTATATCAAAGTGGTGCATATAGTGGCCTGGAAAGCAGGTTTAAGATCCCAAAAATACAAAAAGTCCAACAGCAGTGCATCAATAGACATCCTTATTAAATGAGGACCCACAGAAACAACATTTTATATAATTTATGATCCAGACATCAGATGATTAAGTTTTTCTTTCAGCTCGTTACAATATTTAACAAACACATCAGCCACCACGGGTCAAAACAAAACCACCAACGCCATTATCTTTCTATTTTAGTCAAGGAAAATATAAAGAGAACGTATATAAATTGGGTCCACACAAATCTGACAAATGTGTTTTAACATCACAGATAAGACCTGTGTGTTCTCATACAGCCTGCTAGTCTGTTGTCAGCAGCCTAACAAATTGGTTCTGCGACCACTTGGGAGCATGTGTGTGACGGTTTTCCCTGCACAGACGAATCAGAATCAAATTCAAAGCATTGAATTTCTGTGATGCATTTTAACCGTTTTCCCCCTGAATCATCCGAGCTACATGTGAGTGTCTGTCTGTGACGAGGATTATCTCACGAATAACAGAGAGAGGGGGAGGGAGGGGGAGAGATAACTGACAATTGTTGTAGGTTAAAAGGATTTTTTTTTTTTTTTTTTGTCCTCTGCTTGCTGGCCATGCAAAGTGAGTATCGATGCTATTTTGCAATCTTGACCAGTGGTATTTAAACTCCATGACAAAAGACGAACTGTAATTACTGCTTTGGCTGACAATACAGAAGTAGCTTTCAAGTGTTAGCAGGTCTGCAAACTGACAGAGAAAGACGATGCTTTGATTCAATTCTTTTCATATCGGACTTTACAACAAAAACTGCAGCTACTGAACGACACTTCTCTGCCTCGCCAGCTGACTATGAGTCACATTCTTCCATTGAAACACAGTTTAAAACAATATCTCCGGATACACATCTCTGTTTGAGAGCACCCAGACTGTGGCAGTGTTGTTGGTCCTCAATCGCAGTTGGAGAAAATATCTAATGATTAAATAAATCCCCAACGCTGTAAATTCGATCCATAAACTCACTGTAACAATGGCCTCATTCTGATTAATTATGCAACACTTGCTGCAAATCAACAAGCATGTTGGACAGACTGAAAACAGTCCAATAAAAAGATAAAATAAAATAAAAAATAAAATAAAATCATACATCAATTTCAGCTTGTCTCACCACAAATCATCTCCTCAGGGCCGTCTCTGCACCAAAGTAACACCTCGAGCATTTATGATCACAGGTGGAGGAGTCTGAGATCACCAACATGATGTGACATGTCATTATTTGGATGAAATGCTATGGTGCTGCTCTCTGGAACAAAGGTTTGTACTTTAAAGATTAGATTTTATTTTTTTAGGCTCACATTTATTACTATAGACTATACTGTGACCCATTAATATCATGTCACAATATAGGCTACAGATTAGGCAGGAAACTACATAATTTATTTACCAGAGTGTCCACAAGTATTCTTAAAATGTAAAACTGAATTAAACAGAAAATTGTTTAATCAATTTGAGAAATACAAAAATACAACATATAAGATTTAAATTTGCTTTTTAATTCTACTTTCACTATACTATGGTGGTATGGTGGATGCATATGGATCATTGTGATGACAAAAGAAGCCATTATTATTATTATTATGCATGAAAATACGATGTCCCGTAACAGGTCAATTCCAGTTAGAAGAGACATCATCTGCTCCTGTCTTTATATCTGAACTGCTGTATTTATATCTCGGATGGAAATAGCGCATGTGATTGGCAAATCCTCGCCCACCTGTAATGTATGGTAACGTATTCTGTCTGATCCCACCCTGGGTCCAAGTGCACCACAGGTGCGCCAGTCACACCTGGCCACGGAAATACCAAAGAGTTCACGGCACGCTCCTGGCATTCATCGCGGGGTGCACTTGACTGAGATCGGCGCCGTGCCGCCGGGTTCACTAAGACAGAGCCCTCACTGCACTCTACTCATTCATCCTCCATTGTGTCATGATGAATACTACGATTTGGCACGAATACATCACCCGACATTCGTGATAGCATCGCATTTTGGAATTGGAGTGAATTATTTGCGTGTCGTGTGAGGGAGAAGGAGAGAGTGTGTGTGTGTGTGTGTGTGGGGGGGGGTAAGAGACAGAGAGACAGACATCGAGATGGAGACTGAGACAGAGAGATCAGAGAGCTGGGGACAGACGAACGGCAAACCATAAATGAATTCCCGAGAGAAAAGGAGGGACATGGAGAAATTACAGAACAAAAGGAGAAGACAGAAATGACATTTCTTAAGGGACTGCTGTGTGGCATTTGTGGGAAGAAAAATGAAATGTGAGGACCAGAGAGAGATGGAAGGCGAGAGAGGGCATGGGGAGAATGGAATGAGTAAGAGTGAGAAACAAAAGGAAAGTGTGCGAGAGGTAAGACTAATTTATGAGAAATGAGGCAGGAGTCGCTGAGGCTGGCTGCTGCTGTCTGATGGATTGGGTGGGGGAAGGGGTGGGGGTGGGGGTGGAGGTGGGACTGAGTTTTTCAGGCTGTTGGACAGACGAACCTGTGATATGGATCCTTTGAGGTGGCATTTCAAGAAAAAGTGAACTCTCCAGAAATAGGAGATGAATATAAAATAAAATAAAATAAAAATAAAAAAAAACATCACTTCTCTTTGGAGGAGAATCTCCCTGGAAGGTAGGCAGAGCAGAGAGAGGCAAAGGTGAGAGAGAGAGAGAATGGGCGGGAAACAAAGAGGGGGAAGCACAGGGGAATGAGCAAAAATAAAAAAATAAAAAACGATAAAATGTGTGAAGTGACAGAGACGAGAGAGAGTAAGCGAGGAAAAGATGACACCGATAAAGTCAGATGAGAGACAGCTGCCTTTGATGCAACTGCTCCTCAACTGTGGCGGTTTGGAAGACGGGGGTGCACGTGCGGCTCTACGTACAGTATATGCACACGCGTGCACACGCGTGCACACGCGAGACCGACCGAGTGCTTGCGAGCGTAATAAAGCTCACATAAGCGTGAAAGGCGGGATTGATGATAAGGGAGCTGCTCATTTGTAGTGCGTGAGGAGTTTATTCAGACATTCTTTAAGTACACAAACACAGAGAGGCTCACACACAGGCAGACGGCAGAGCTGCCTCTGGAGGTACCGAGAAACACTCGGGGCCTGCGGACTTATTCGAGGTTCCCCCTCCAGACAGAATCCCTTCCTGACGCCTGCCGACAGAGGAGCGCGGCGAACCTCCTCCTTTCAAACAGCGTCTTACACCGCGCTCGTACGGTATCAAAGCCAGGACGCACGCCGCTGTGTGAAGTGCCATCAACGTACACGGCGACGCACACCTTCCCCTCCCCGCTCGCGCTCTCTTTATGTCTCTCCCTCTTTTCTGTCCGTCTCGCGCGCACAAACTTTGAGGGAACAGAGTGGGGAGCAGGGAGAGGGCGGCTGGCAGCGGCGATGAAAGGCGGTGATGAAGGTGAGGCGGTAGAACGCCGCGCAGACGTCATCTATCTGCTGATAGAGGGAACACATCACACGGGCACACTCGCTTTTAAGTTCAGTCTCTTTCAGCACGGGCCCAATATAGATCAAGACCGGGAGCGCACAGTTACACGACCATGTGATTCTCACACCAGACCCGACACGTGAACAAAACAGGCGATAACCTTTTCTCTCCATCTCTCTCCAATTACACGGAGGGAAATATAAACAATTGCACAAGTTTATCGATCATACCATCATGCCACATGCTTTCCCTTCGAACCTCGTGAATTATTGATGAGCGGTGTTTGTATCGATACTGAAATATCAATACTTCCAATGCCAAAGTTTCTCAGTTTTAACGTTAAGAGATCAATATCAAAACTCAAGTGATTCCTGGTGGATGTGGTAGGGCTGGGAAAATAAGGAATTTACATTTGCGTCGCAATTTAATTCATTGTTTACTTGTGTATTTATTGGGCGAGTGTAATTACAGCTGGCAACTTTAACAGTTAGCACAGGAGCTAACCTGTTAGCATCAGTGCACTGAACTGGAGAGCGGTCGAAAGTCGCCAGTTTTCTGCTCACGGTGAATAAATCCTCCGCTGACCAATCACGGTTTAATTGTTCGACTAACTGCGAACAGCTAACGGTTGTAGTCGGACCGTCTGTTGACAGGAAGCCGCAACGACTGAGATGAGCAGGGTGCTTCAGAATAAAAGCACCAGTTTGATTCATTTCATGATAAAACTACTTTAATGAAACACTTCTTTATTTAACTTAATCATAACTTTACTTTCTTGAGCGCTTTATTTAACCAACAGGTAGAAGACCTCTAAAATGGTCATTCTAATGATAGACAGAGCCAATGGCTTTAAAGTAATGATGCTGCTGAAGTAAAACTCAGAAAGACTGACTGACGTGTGATGTGTGTTGTTTTTGGAAATATGAGTCATAACATACAAAATATCTAGTATCTAGTATGATTCAACTTTTTTCGCATAGTCCTGTTTAAAAACGTAAAAACATTTAAAAAAAAAAAAGGCTAAAATAAAGAAATAAATTGAGATTAAGGTAACCACAGTTTTGAGTGACATTTGTGTTCCAGGGATTTTTCAATCGTATTATTATTTTTGAAGCCCGTGATGCTAAACTGGCTGTTAGCATAGTTATAATCGGCACATCTTAATGCCACTAAGGTTTCCATTTTAAATGATTTGCCCTTCAGGAAACAAACCTGACTTCACTAAATGTAGGCCAACGAGCCACTGATGATGTTCCTCTCCTCTCCTCTCCTACAGTAGCTAATGTATGAACATCTAGCAAAAGCTAAATAAGATGTGTAGCTCACTGTGTACTTGTAGTGTTTGAAAAGGATTTTCAGCGAGCAGCAACACTCACAAGTTGCCTCGGAAATGAAATGTCTATATCCCGCTTTTTATTTCACCTTTTCTGCACACATTAAACTTTTGTACACAAGAAGCATAGCTGTTGGTATTGGGGATTCCAGATTAGGTTTTACTTGGTATCGGAAGGTAAATCGGTGATATCGCACTTCACTCCTACTGATGATCCACCAGGTCAAGGGTCTCTTACAGCTCCGTTTTTTTTTTTTTTTTTTGCAGGGTGAAGCTTCATTACTCAAAAAAATTAAAGCCTAATGATGTCAGATCTCACCCATGACCCCTGCAATGTCACAAATTCGTATTTGTGGCAAATCATTCTGCGCTGTGCCGGTGCATATCCACTGAGACGCTGTGTTTGAGTGTAAATATGTGTGTCGTGGGCAATGTCATATAAAGAGTGTGGCTGGCTGAGGGCTTGTTCTCTGCGGGACTCTACAGTGGGGCAAGGCACATAATATAGAAAATGGGCTGCGAGGCAGCCACACATTTTATGTGGTAGTTTACCACACACACACACACACAATCTTTCATAAATAAAAAAAAGCACCGCACACCTACACAGAAGCGCACAGTTAAACACACAAAGACAGACTTGGAACCTGTCAAGTGCGAACAAACTGATGACAAGACGGCGACAGATGGATCCACTGAGGAGAGACGAGCTACGCATTCAACTCAATTAGCAACGTGCTGCTGCATGACGCCGATGGGATATGAAATCTTACCATGACTGGCAACCTGTCAATCGAGCAACAGAGCCACAAAACAAGCATCATGCAAGACGCAATGAATTAAATTTAATAAACCAATAAATAAATTAATTTATGAATAAACGTTATAAGCCCATGGAGTGGCAGCTCTGCATCAAAAAACAGGGCATAATGTGACCAGGGAGCCTAAATATCCCCGGGCGCACACACACACACAAAGAAGAAACTGGCAGTAGAGAAAGAAGAGGAAGAAGAAGAGGAGGGGGAGGAGGAGGTTGTGGGGAGAGACAGAAAAGACAGAAAAGCGAGAACAATGGCTGCCTCCCTCTTGCTTCACTCTCTCTACCTGTGTGAACATTCGTGAGCGCTGTTCATACATTATCCTGCCATGGTACCTAATGAGCCAGGCATCTCCACCCTGACACTTCCGCTTGGCTAGGCAACCCTTATTACAGGGTGGAGGCGTACACACACACACACACACACACACACACACACACACACACACACACACACACACACACACACACACACACACACACATACCATCATCATCATAGGTCATCACAGCAGCTGTGTGATGGAGGAGCGTACAAACATCTCTTGGCGCTAGTTATGTAAAGGAGCTTGCCATATTCAAATGCATCTTTATTGTCTGTCAGTAGTAATGGTCATATAATGGTTTAAGTGCGTGTGTGTGTGTGTGTGTGTGTGTGTGTGTGTGTGTGTGTGTGTGTGTGTGTGTGTGTGTGTGTGTCGCTTTCAGACACATCAAGTTCTTACAAATACATGAGGCAGCATGAAGGCTGTGGTTAAATATAAGGACAGACGCCGTGTGCTTCCTCTGAGTCATTGGTCATTACAGATGCTTCATTGTTCATGACGGTGGACGAAATTGCCACATTTTACTGCTGCGTACTTCCAAAAAAATAAAAAATAAAAAATAAAAAATAAAAAATAAAAAATAAAAAATAAAAAATAAAAAATAAAAAATAAAGCACATCAGCAAGTCTATCTTGTCTGGCAAAATACCAGTCGGTGCCAGGATGTACCCTGCAGTGCTATGATTGTCTTGGCTGCGTCTGTATAAAAAGCCCTTCCACTTCAAAAAAAAAGACTCCTACAATTGTTTAAGTGGTAAACCAGCAGAGCTGTGGGAGGCCAATCAGCAGCACGTAGGGCCATCATGGTAAAAGTTGGTCAAAAACACATCAAACGTCACAACAGCGGGCGAGTACAGCACGGAGGCAGGAGAAACGCTTTGAAATCGGGGCTGACTGGCATGTTGGTTAAACATTTAGAAATGACAAAAGACACTGGGTTTGACCCTCAAAGAAACGAAAGAAAATGAAAAAAAAAGAAAAAAGAAAGCAGAGATTGTTCTTTTTTCTTTTAATCTAAGATTAGATGCCTGGACTGGAGCTGATGTAATCTAATTCAGCTTGCAATCGCTGTGAGACGTGATTGCTGGGGCTCAGCAGCTGATTGTGATTTTCAGTGTGGGTTGGTGTATTCTGACCACCATTACACTTAAGAGGGACAACTAAAAAAAAACCCAGCAACTTCAAAGAAGTTGTGCTGAGGCTTGATCGTAAGTTTTCTGTTCTTCTCTTGTATTGGAACTTGATGACTTTTATCACAGTTATAGAGAAGCTCTTCAATGAAAGAGGAGGCTTTATACTTTCTATTTTGGCAGTAAAACACCAGTTTCGAATGCAGTCAATATAATAATAAGTTTGATACACAGCACTGAGATAAATGATAACATATTAGGTTTCTGTATTAGCATCAACAAACATTGTTTCATACTGTTAAAAGACGCAGCTGTAAACATATCCATCTATCCATCCATAAATTGTAAGCCAACTCTTTAATTGCACTTATTACATTTTGGTGGATATATGAAGACACACATTTACTTTTTACCTATTGTGACGAGGTTCAGCTTCAGCCCTGTTGGGTAACACTGAAACATAGACACAGTCGCAGGTCGAGTGGTGGTTGAAGTTTGATTGAGCTGGTCTCTCAAAAAAACCAACTAAACTCTGAACCAACAACTTACGAGTGCTCCAATCAGTGTATCAAGACAAAGTAGCTGTTAGGTGCTCTGTAAACAAACTGACTGACTCCTCCATCCTGAGGAGGCCCTTTAAACTCTACAAAGCCCCTCCCACCACACTAATTGATCACATCAACAGACAACAATGAATTCAATTTTCTCAACCCTCTTTTAACTACAGCTAAAAAAAAATAGGAAAGTAATAACATTTTCTTTTCCTTACTCAACACCAAACTGATAACCTCTCAGATAACCCCCCACCCCTGAAAATGTTGACATTAAAATGTTATCTTTAGTCAACTCAAAGCGTCGCATGACCATGACGTCATCTTAATGCGCAACGCTATGATCATATGGGACAGATTACACTCGCTTTGAGACGGGAAACCACGGGAACGCACACACTAAAGTAAGCAGACCTACTGTACGTGACCCTTGTTGTAGATTAGAGTGCACCAAAGTGTTCCTCCTGGGCAAACGGAATATCTCCTCCCCGTTCAGAGACAGAAAAATGTATAAGCGACCCTCGTACTGAGCTAAGATGAATCACGTGCACAGGAACTGAGCAAATAAGAAGTAGTTACAGGATGTAAGAGCAGTTCTATGAGTAAGTGTGTATTTTGTTTCTTTCAGCGGGGAGGGGGGGCTCCCCAAGAGGAGGGGTAACACTGCTACCAAGTGTGCACACTTGTTGATCTACCAGGCCATAATAACAAGAGAGTTTGGTGAGTCCTAACGTAGCAACCTGTTACAGTGAGAGAATGAAGCGCGCTATGTGTGAGCGTGTATGCGTGTCCTCGAGCGCTCCTCATGCGGTCAGTGACGGGGCCGTTCCATCACACCTATACAAAAGAAACCGTCCCTTGTATTATTTAATCTGATCATCAATTTCTGACAAATTTTGGAGAAAAAAAAACGGCTTCACTCTTCATCGTCACTAAGTGCGTTCCCGCAGCGCGTATGTGGGTGCGGTGCTTATCAAAGAACATGCCCATGTGATCGGCATGTTTGAAGCGTCTTACGAAGACGAGAAGAGACATATTTTACTAACGCTGCACAGCAGACACTCAGTTAATTCCCTCTTGTGCTGCGCTCAGCTGTAAGATGCCTGGGTAGGCACCAATCAGGCTGTAAATACAGGGGACAGTGCAGAGGGAGGCTACCACTTCCCTTGTCTGCCTCTGTAACAGTCTCATGCACATTAGCAGGATTTCTGCATTTATATGAACATGTTGCTGTGACTTAAAAAAAAAAAAAAAAAAAAAAAAAAAGTCTTGACTTTGACCGTTTGTAATAGCTCTTATATTATATATCTTATCTTAGCCAGATTCAGGCGAGCTTGTCCGTGCAAAATGTAATTTCAAACACACTTGTACTCCTGTGTGTCTGTGCGCTCCGTCTGTTTGCGTGTCCGTGAGTGTGTTTGTGTGCGAGAGGATGTAAACTCAGTATTCCAGGTCACGGTGGCTGCAATCTCACAGGAGGTTTAACCTTGGTAAATCCACTATTAGGTGTTCTGAGAATGATGATGTGAGCAGTAGATCCTCCCTGATGGTTTCACTTTCGAAGAGCATCCAGCAGGTCACAAATAGAGAAGCTGTGGGGGTATTACAAGGTCAAAGGTGGGCTAACTCTCAATATGATGACAATTTCAAGCTGGCATTTTCATTTCCTGAAGAGACTGATTCCCAATAGCAGCTGAGGCCAAAGATGTTTGCTTATTTTTGTTCAAATAAGTCCTCTGCTTTCGAGACAGATAATTTATACCGCAAATATGCAGGGCGGACTCGCTGTGTGCACAACAAACTGTCTTTTACATCCACGTGTATAGTATGTCTGAGGCAAATTCCAATCAATACGGTGTCCCAATGCATGCGCATGCATAAAATCAGACCATAGCTGACATGTAATGTCTTTCCGCATTTTTTTTTTTTTTGTCCCTTTCATTTTGTCCTTGAAATGTCTTCAGAGGTGCGGCCTCGCAGCCAACCAGTGGGAGTAGCTGATGTTTTTAATGGCACATGGTTTGTCTCCTGGTGGTGAGATAAACATGGGGAAGAGATTAAAACCCCAGGCTTTCTTCCACAATCTCCTGCCTTCATCCTCCTTTCCCTCCTTGCAGTGGACACGCAGGGCCGGCACAGCGGACTCTGACTTAAAACTAAACCCATCCGGTCTATGAAGCGGACTGTAAGCCTAAAAAAAAAAAACAAAAAAAAAAACACTCACAAGCGCGACAACAGGAACGTTGACGGAGGGGCAGGTGTCAGCGGTGAGTAAGAGAAACCAGACAGGTGACAAGGAGAGGAAGATTCTCTCCCCTTTAATCACCAACCTGTCAAGAGTGTCTCGTGGTAGACTCGTAGCAGGATTGTACACAGCAGCTACTGTAATGCTGAGTTTGAGGCGAGTCTGCTGGGTCACTGATGTGGCTCACAACAAAAAGCCTGAAGAGGAGGAAGCAGAGCTAAAAGGCCAGGCTCCCTAGTGCAGGTCACGCCTTCCTAGTGAGGCACAGGTTGGCCATAAAGCCTGCGCGCCGAGGAGCTGATGAGCTTCAGCAGTTATTAAGCGCGGCTAAACACATCATTTCCTTTGTCACTGTGATTAGGCCAAAGCGAGGGGCCCTCAGGTGGAGGTAGACCCGGAGTGTGTGATTAGCTCTGCCATTTAAATGACATTCACACTAATCGCTAATATCAGGTCTGTCAAGGTGAGAGAATACAAAGAGGAATCTGTCAGCTCGCGTTGGACGACCGGAGCCGAGCAAAGGAAAAGTGCGGGAACATGTGATTCCACTTGATGCGAATGCTGTGTCACTCAGTTAAATCAGGCACGGCTGCTGATTTTTTTTTTTTTTTTTTTTTTTTTTTTTTACTGGCGCTGCTGTAAAAGCAGTCATAGTCCAGAGGAGCTGTGATCTGTAAACACGACAACTAACAGGGATCCAATTGTTTAAAAAGAGGACCCGCAGTGGAGGACATGAAACATCAAAAAGACCTGGCTTTGTTAAAGGGCTCATGAGAAGACGTCGTTTTTCAGTTGTGTCCAAATAGGTTTTAGTCTCATATAAGAAAAAAAAGAGGCTTTTGTTCGGAGCGCAATTAAGATATTAAAGAGAACTTTTTCTTTTCTTGGTGGAAATTCATCTCGGAATTTTTCTCAGTTGCACCATCTTTAAAACTCAAATGACCCTGCTCCCCTCTCCTGCCTGAACAAAAGAAGGCATTATCAAACCTCACTCTCAGCAGTGCTAGATCCATTTGGTAAACAGCCTGTGTCCTACAGTAGTAATCAGAGGGTATTTTTGAGGGATTTGCAGGCTGGCCAGGAGGTATCCGCTGGAGTGATCTCTAATTGCTAGAAGCAGAGGCCTAGACTGCCTGGCGCTCTTTTGAAGCCATCGGCAGCAGCTTCCAGCCAGAGGTGCCAGCAGGGGGAGGCTTCCCACTGAGCCACTCTCCTTTTTCTTTATTTACTTCTCTTTTCCGCCCTCACCATGCCTTCCCTAAATTCTACTTTTCCTGCGTTTCTTGTGCCCGTTCCCCTCCTTCTTTCCATCCTCTTCTTTTTCCTCCTCTAACTGTACTCGTTCCCTTTCTCCACCCCCACATCTCCTGCCCCCCTCCCCCCACACCCCCACACACATCCTTCCCCCACCCCTCTTCTACTCAGTCAATGAGCCAGCAATCACTTTGCAGACAGACATCCTCTGCTCAGTCGGCCATGTTCAATCCCTAGCACCGGTGGCTGATGAGGCATTGTGGTGACGTCAAACACTGGAGTTTTTTCAGCGAGTTGCAGTTAACCTGTGGACGCGCAGCTCTGCTTCCCAGGTTACAGGACTCACACTGGCAGTCTTTGTATAAAATAATTAATGTTATATGCCAAAGAGATGAAAGATAATGAGGCCAATTATTATTTTTTTTCCTCCTCGCCAAGTGAGGTGGGAGAGGCAAATTTATGTCAAATTGTTGGTGTATAATGACACCTAATACAGCTCGAGTCTTTGTTACTATATGAGCTTCTGTATCCCAGGGCAAAGGCTTTTGCTCTATAAAGCATGATTTGGAAATTGTGACACACACACACACACACACACACACACACACACACACACACACACACACACACACACACACACACACACACACACACACACACACACACACACAAAAGCACCATAAACACTAATTATTAATAATAATAATAATAATAATAATGTGATAGAGTTAGACTGTCTTGTTTTCTCATAGGCTTGGTGTGTTTATGCAGGGGCTGTAAAAAAAAAATCACCCATGAAAAGTCAAAAGAAAGACAAATTGAAAATGCTGCATGCTGTCATCCACACACACAGTCGCGCAGAGACACAACCAGTTTTTGGTTGTTTGGAAGACAGCTCGCTCAGTGTGACATTGACTCCTCGGTGCCAATTCCACAATGGGAGCTGCACTTGCTAGCTTTGCTGCCAATCCAGGTAAAGAGATTACAGACACACACAATGCAGTCTTCTGTTCGTCTGCCAAGAAGAAAACCAGCCCTTTAAGCCCATAGAAAAAAGGGGGCTATACACAAATTCACACAGCCTGAATCCCAAAACCAAGAATCCCCTTCTTCTCCAGGAAACATGGCTTCTAATATGCGCGGCACTCAGTGGCTCACTCATACAAAGCAGCCTTGTGACTGAAACAATCCTGCCTCCACTTCCTTATCCCGGTCCCCAACACTGTTGCACATTACTATTACTTGCATCATTCAAAATAAAGAAGGAATTTGGCTTGCAATCAGTCACACAGTCATAATAAAGCCGCACTAATGGGTGCTGTCTGGTTACAAACTACTGTAAAGCAACAGGAAACAAAGTTTCACTGGGATTTCATCAGCGTTCTTAATGGCGTAATTAACAAGGTGAGCGAGAGCGGTATCACCCAAAATAGGTATAGTGGGTGCCACCTGCAATATTTATACTCACAGCCATTAACCCAAAAACTTCTTGAAAACTAGGAACTTAAAGTAAACTGCGGGGCTCACCCTGTTGAGATTTTGCAGGGCAGGAATCAAACTCACTGTGACATGCACTTTTGACCCAATTAATGAGCTACTTATAATTACAAGAGAGTAATTTAGCATTGGGATTGCAATTTGCTTTGTACATACTTAACTTTTTGGGAGTTGTGTGTATCCGACGTGACGCTGAGATGCTGCTTGTGCATAATCAAATCAAAAGGGATATCTATGCTACATATTTCCCCTTGAAAAAGTATTATTATTGTTTATATTGTTTTTAGTGTAGTCACAAAGAGTGTAGCCACAAAGTTGACAGTTTAGTGGAGGTGTGTGACAGCTCAGAGCTCTCTGAACTACATTAAACTCACTCATACTGATGTCAGCAGCACCGCGAGCTGGAAACCAGGATGTGGAAAATGATTTCAATCGAGCATTTTATGAGTGGCGTTTCAACAATCCCAAGTTTTTTTGTCCAGCATTAAAGTTATAAACGGGAAACATACTTTGATCTGCCTGAAGGGATTCTTTAAGATGTTCGCTGTTTCCTCTTTCTTCCTTCTGCAAACTAGATAGCCATCCTCGAGGACAACCTCACGTTCATTTATAAGATGTCTAAAGTTATCCCACGTTGTTTTTAATACATTTATTTTTAGACGTGGACACGGTAATATGATCAGTTTTGTTTTCTCTGCTGCTCATACCCTAGTTCCAAGTGAATTATACTGCAGCGGGATGTGTATATAATAAACAGTGGTAATGCAGTGGAGCAGGAGGGCTAATTAAGACTAGCAGGACAATACATCATCTACTGTTCCTTTTTCTAACAAATTAAACCCCAATGCTTTGATGGATATTGCCACTCTTTCCTCCCGTCCCCTAAGAGAAGCCATTTTTTTGTCCCCTCAACAAAACTCTCCTACCAATAGAGTTTGACAGTAAAATCATATTTTAGATCATAGATCATATGTCAGCCTGCGGGATGGGAGTGGGTAAAGGCTGACAGAATGATTTTGACTCAGGGCTATTCCAAAAGCTTTTATTTCCCAGCCGTACGGCTCGTCCTGTCATCCAGAGGTGGCAAGTGAAGTCGTGTCGAGGGTGTTGGAAATGATGACTGGTATGTGTAGTCTGTGACTGCTGTGCTCATGGCCTCGTTCCCAGCCGCCAACACTGTAATCTGGACCTCCTGTACCACTGACTAAACCACCATCAAAAATAAGAAAAAGTAAAAAAAAAAAAAAAAAAAAAATCTCGTGAAATGTGTGCTAAGAAAATGGGCACATTCCTGCTTTTCTCTTTTCCTGTCACAAAATGAATGTCAGGGGAAGAACGGAAGGTTGAAGGGAGGCGGAGTGGTGGTGGGGGGACACTGCAGCAGAACATGGAACAATAGGCGCCCTCTGGCATCAACCTCTGGACAGCCCAAGCCGCTCACCAAAGACACTGAACTCACCCACAATGAACTGCTGCAGTGGGAAGGGAGGCTTTAGAGAGTTCAATTTCCAACACAATTGGCTGTATTCTACTCCTTTAAATGCCAAGGAGATGGTGTGCAGCGTGTGCCTTTGTGAGGAGCTTTGCTTACAGCGAGTGTCCTCTAGCAGGAGAGACAGAGGGAAAGACAGACAAGAGGGAGAAAGCTGTGAGACGGCGAAGACAGGAGGTATGGCGGGGAGAGGGTGGAAGGGGGACGGAAATAGTGCGGCCGTGTGAAAGGAAAAAGAAGAGAGTGAAAGACTGGGGAGAGATACAGAGTAAAAAAATAAAGAAAAAAAGAAGAAAAAAAAAAAAAGTCCAGAGAAAACGAGAAGGGTAGAGAATGTCTCCTCCGGTTGTCGTTTCGCCAGGCTCACAGGGACCGTCTGAAGGACAATGCTGCTACTAGTGGAGTGTGACGTTTGTCCTCTATCCAATTCACCACAGCCCCAAAGAAAACACACTTGCAATCAAGTGTCGATCATGCATCTCAGACACAATAAACTCCTCCAAAATACAATGCATTAGAGTAATAAACAGTACAGATTTTAAATAAAAAAAAGAGCCTAAGGAGAAAAATAGGAAGGAAAAGAGATAACATTCAAATGAGATGATATGAAGTCAGAAGGAGCCAAGATCACCTTTGAAAAGGGAAATCTTATATTATCTCACATTATTTCATACGTGTATTATTATAGTGTGTTATTTTTTCAACCTAAAAAATTTGGATATAAACAGGCTTACATATCCTTTTCATGACTTTATGGATATTTTAGGTCTCTGTTGTTGCCGCTGTTAACATACGCACACACTGCACTTTGTGTGTGCGTTGCCGGTATGACGCCATTCCAGGTGCACAACACAGCCGGTGTAGTGTAGCAGTTGTTTTGGGGGGGGACTTGCAATTATAGAATCATTTTAGAAGAGTTGCATTGTGTAACATTTGAATTGTTAAATAAAGAACGTGTTATTTTTAGCTATCGCAGTGCTGCAGAAAAACCCCGGCATTATTTTTTCATGAATCAATCTGTATGATAAAAATGAACACAGGTGGGGAATTGATTTGGACGGCGGGGGCTGCCAGATGCCCATCATTGGATCAGTAGGCGATGGTAAAGTGGGGCCCAGGCACTAGTTTCACTGATAATATATTCAATGTCCTTTCCTTTGTGGTCACAGGCCAGCTAAGCCATTAATATTACACAATCACACCAATGGCTCTGATGAATTATTCAGAGATTCTTATGGCTCTGTAATATTCTATGCAATTCATTGAGAAGACATGTTGTGTTTTTAAGATGAAAGCAGCAAAATATCTACTGTTTCTTATTCCCGCTGGAACATAAAATATCAAAACGCTAGTTAGACGAAACAGCAACTACAGGAAGAAGAGCACCTGCCTCCCGCCTCAGAGTCACACTCCAAATAAAATACGTCCGCTGTCATCGGAAAAATTGCCAAGGAGGCTGTTCCTCCATCATTGTCTTCATTTGAAGGGCATTTTGCCGCCCAAAGGCAAATGCCTGACACACTCACCGAGCGTTTGCGCCCAACCTCCCTCGCAGAGGGCTGGAAGTGCAGCAGACAGGAGAGAGAAGAAAGAAGAGAGCGCGAGAGAAAAAAGCCTCTCGTCTCAAAGCAGACCTCACACTGGGTTCTGTCACTGCAGATCAAATTTCCCTCAAAGCCATAGATCACTTCCGCTATAGTTCACGTTTCACACTTAGAAACTGTTTACCAGACTCAAAAGAGTTTTGTCTGAGCAACACAGACACAGAGACACACACACACACACACACACACACACACACACACAGACAGACAGACAGACAGACACACACACACACACACACACACACACACACACACACACACACACACACACACACACACACACACACACACACACACACACACACACACACACACACACACACACACACACACACACACACACACACACACACACACACACACACACAGACACAGACACACACACACACACACACACACACACACACACACACACACACACACACACACACACACACACCGAGCACTCGAACATACACGGATACAGTAGAAGAAGACAGATAGACACAAAACGATCCAACTGAACTTAAACATTTATACAGTTTGAGAGGAAGAGTCGCGCACCGCAAACAAATATTTACATGTATATGGCGCAACAGTGCCGGTCCCAGGTTCAGTGAGATGGTGCGCTGCCAGCTCCGCCTACAAGCGAGCTGACTGGCGTGACAAACCGAGGAGTGCCTGCTCCTTTCTCTTGTGGAAATACCTGTCAGTGCCTGTCGACTGCTCACGCACACAATGATACATAAACAGCCAGAGACAGTCTGTCTCCTAAAACTTCCTCTAACGGTACCTATGTGAGCCGCTCATGGCCGATACCGGGGCCTGTGGATAAGTGACAGCCCCTGTATGTGGTTTTCTGCCGGAGGGGGTTAAGTCGGGCCTAAAAAAAAACACATAAATAAGAAAAAAGCGAGCCGCTCAGCTTAAATGCACCGACGCCGCATTGTGGTGCAGGGAGGAAACCTGTCTTTGGAAAGTCCTCTGCTTGAGAGAGAAATGTCCCCCTCATCTGAGATAAGGAGCCGATGAGATACAGCGATAAAGTCAGTGCTTCTCCTGGGTCTTATCTGATGCTGTTATCTGACTGCACAGCACCCAGCATCTCACAATCTTTACACCCTTTAACCACCTCTCTGAAACACTCACACCAGCATCACCGCAGCGCGCGCACGCACGCACACACACGCACGCACGCACGCACACACACACACACACACACACACACACACACACACACACACACACACACACACACACACACACACCATGCAATGCTCAAACATTCTAAACACCATACCAGCTTATTGATTACTTTGACACTCTCCCATTGTTGAACAGATGGTACACCTAATATCATGTGAAATGGAACTGTTCTGTGTTATCTCATGGGGAAAGGACATAAAATGACTATTTTCTCACCTTTCAGAAAGACGGAGGAGGAAAAAAAAACAACAACACAGAATAGAAGCTGCACACTTACCTCTATGTCTGTTAGTAGTCTTATCAAACATAAGCATGGCATCATCAACCTGGAAGACATAAGAGAGAGAGAGGCCTGGCATTAGCTTAATCTTTCCAGCAAGTGCTTCACATCACCTTCTCCCCACTGAATCCCATCTCATCTGCACACAGTAATTACTCTTAGAATATACTGTACATTCTCATTGCTTTGCACCTTATTTCTTTCTAAGTACCTCTCCTCCACATACTCATGCTGTGATCACTGGATTACTGTCAGGTTGCTCTTCCCCTTCTCTGTCTGTAGGTTTGGAATTTTTGACTGTGTCTGGATTAGATGTAGCAAAGATGTGAGTGAGGAGTGGCAATAGGGAGAGAAAATTAATAATAATGACCAGCAGTGGGAAAAATGGAGAGCCGCGCGGACAATATGTTTATTTTGATGAACACCAATGTTCGGTCTTGGGGAGAGTGACAGATAGACACATTACACTAAGCGGGCGTGAGACAAATGGGATCCCTCCTCATCTCGGAGCCGCAGCGGCAGCAGCATCCACCACAATATCATCCTTCATCATGTCCAATAAAGCCACACACGGACAGACAGCATTTTTTCCTTCTCACCTCCCCTGAAAAACAGCTCTCTAGACACACTCTTCTTTCTATAACTCTGATGAAATGCTTAAAAAACAGACAGAGGCATGCTCATTTAGCCTGTGATTTTGTTTTAGGGGGGAAAAAAGAGAAAAAGTAGAGAGCGGCAGCAGACAGAAACAAAGAGGGAACACTCTGCACCATTCCCTCCCTGGTTATGGTCTCTAGGTAAGAGTAACGGCGCACCGAGGAAGCTTGATGCCGTGCAAGGAAGGTGTGGAAGAAGAAGAAGAAAAAAAAAAAAGCGCACACAAGCGTGCATCTGTGTTTTTCATGGGAGCGTTACAAAGCTTCGGGAGGAGATGGGAAGAGACAAGAATAGGGGTCTCACTCAAACCGAACTGTCTGATTGGATAAAGAGAAGTGCCTGGCAGCCAGGCAGACTAGCGCTGGCACACTGTTCCGTGCCACCCTCTCGCCACACATTTGGCACACAAGACGTTGGCACAGCTTGCGGGGCCCGGTTACTCACTGCACAGCTCACAGGCCACATGTGGCTCCCAGGCACTTTATTTGCACCTCCCCAAAATATTTCCAAACTACCAAATACAGCAGATGACACATATGGATTTATATATATATATATATATATGCAGATTTAGGTGGCCCTTTATTATGTGGCCTTACAGAACTATTACTCCTTGCAAGACTGAAACACACTGAAAAACTAAAAAAAACCTGAAATAAGCAGGCAGTCAGCCTATAGGGGACTGCTGGTGTAGAACTGTGGCTTTTAAAATCCTTCGGTGAGCTGCAGCAGTTCTGAAAATTAGTGGTGCAGCAGCAGCTGTGGCAGAGCAAAACAATGGATGTTAAGTATGGTTAAGTTAACAAGACCATCTTTTAAGAAGGGGAGCACTGGATAATGCTGGGAGACCTCCCATGATGCATTTCATACCTCTGCTCTACGCTCTCATTTCCTCTCCATGCATCTGTATGCTACTATGGCATGTTATTTTAACTCTGCTATATTATTATAGTCGTCTGATTTGATTTCATCCGCTGCTGTATGTTCTATATGTCAACAATGATGTTTATCTAACTTTAACTTTTACTATGTTATTCCCCATATGCTCAGGTATATGTATTCTTTATTAAGGTAAAGTATTTTAGGTCCATGTTGCTTGTTAGTTCTGCTATTTAAATAAATAAATAGATGAATTGGTATGTGATTTTGATGTGAGTGAGCAGTGCAAACGCTGTTGTCTCCTTTAACAGGCAGGAATTCCTCCATATATGAGTAAACTAAAGCATCACTGACTAAAGCCTATACTAGGAGGATGAAAGTAAGACAGGCAGTCTCTGTGAAGTACACTATTAACAGTAAGAGTTTGAAGTCAGAACCGATATTTTTAAGTGCGGGCATAAATTCAGCAGAGCTCCTATTCGAGGACTGTTGCTGGCACTTTTGTACAATCACTAACAAAGTTAGGTTTTCCCCCGAACTGCTTCTCTTTGTTTTACACAGAAAGAGAAACATAAAAAAATCTGGTATGAAATAATTAAGTTTGCTGTGTCTCTGAAAAATGGTCTATCTGATGAGTGTGTGGTGGGAAAAACATTAAAGTGGTGTACAAAACAGCTGCCAAGCAATATCACCTGGAGCAACAGTTTTATAAACAGACATTTATAATGCCACGCAACCTAACCTCTGTCTCATGCCAGGCAATCTAATGAAAATCACATTAAAGTCAGAGGAAGTGGGATAACTGGAATTGGTGGTGCTGAGTGTTGTGATTTCATTGGCTGAGTTTGAAGAACACAGAGAAACGTCTGGATTGTTTATCCTCAGCACAATAACTTCTCTGTTACTTTCGATCCCTCACCACTTAATTACACCGCTCTGGAATTAAAGGTGAGGAAACTTTGATTCAACCCATTTTCTTAGCTGGAATTCTGCTCATAACACCAGAAACACTTTCTCATGTCTCCACGTTTGACAGCAAGAGAGCTGCACTGCGCAGCTAAGATGGAATGGCATGTTTACCAACTATGGTAAACGTTTAATTTGACAAGCGTGGCTGACAGCCTGTGATCATTTACATGGGAGACAGAAATTTATAGCATTTGACTTCTGTCATCTAATATCAGTAATACTGAAACAGCCAACAGAGTCGCTGCTCCATGCATCACCAGAAGTGCAGACAACATGGCAGGCAGAGCACATTCAGTCTTCTTTAAAGCCTCCGTATTGTATAAATTGAGATTGTTTTGTTTGTTGGTAATGAAGCAGGTCTCGGTGCTGCATGAATGCTGTGAAAGTGTCGGAACTTTCAGTCCATGAAGAAATAAACACCAGCCGTGTTTAGCAACTGTGCTGTTTAGACTTCCTTAAGTTTGTGATGTCACTCATTCAGGTGTGTAAGTGGATGAAAACACCGACAAGAGAACAAAGAAAACACAATTAGTGTCATGAAGCTAACAAGCAACAAGTGCAAAGAAAACCTGTCGTCGCCCTGGGCGCCATCACTCAGAGGAGTCAACCAATCAGAGAGAGGGTCACTGATACGATGCGCCTTTAGGACATGGACATGAAACAGCCGGTTCTTTGTAGAGATCTAGAGAGAAACTTTGACTGAGATGATTTTTGGCACTGAAAAACTCCCAAAAAGTGTAAAATATGGGCCCTTTAAGACTCGTAGAAACGGAGGGGCCGCTCTCAAACACAAATGCTACGACAAGTATTGATTGGTAGTCATTTTGTAAAGTCTGCTCTGTGACTCAGTAGGTGAGACGATCGTAAAAAGACACCCACAAGCATCTCCAAAACCAGCTGACACATCATAGTTATTTATGACTTCTGCACTACAGTGTAAAAAGTTGATTTTCAATTAAGTCAATTAATCAATTAAGTTGCTCTTTGCTATCAAGTTGATATCAAAGTAAACTAATGCATGGTTTGAATTATGGAAGCAGCCCGCAGTATCATCAGCCATCAGGAGCCCCTCATGCAACATGACATTCAAATGTGTGCACTCTCATATTGATAGCATTGCTCCTGTAAAGCCATTTACAGCCTGAGAGCAGAACGACTTGTTACTTTGTAAAATGAAGTGAGGTCTATTAAAGGAAATGTATTATATAAATGTGTGAACTGTGTTGTTGTGACATTATTAGAGGAGGACCATCCTGTCAGCGAGACCCATCCAACAAAGAACACAGATTCGCGGTGAAGCACTGATGGGCACTTTAACAAAGAATGTGCACATCATGTGAGGGTCACACTCCAGCAGGTCATACAATACAGTCTCCCTCTCTCCCTCTCTCCCTCTCCCTCTCTCTCTCTCTCTCTCCTCTCTCTCTCTC
Organism: Brachyistius frenatus; assembly: GCF_029030835.1. Lineage (NCBI taxonomy): Eukaryota > Metazoa > Chordata > Actinopteri > Embiotocidae > Brachyistius > Brachyistius frenatus. The sequence continues at coordinate 737,800 of NW_027210633.1, forward strand.
CCTCTCTCCCTGCCACTTGCAGAGTCTATAGAACCATCTCCTGTGCTTCAGGGCTTTTCAATGTAGTTATTCAAGCAGAACACAACTGTGTGCCTCCATCTGATAGAAGGTTAAGGACCTCTTCACTGCTCACAAAAAAGCCCGCCACACAGAGGTGAGGCCAGGCTCACCTCAGGGAAGAAATCTTTCTCTGTCCTCCTCCTCCTTCTCTTTCACTCTTCCTTTTCTCCCGGCACGGTGAAAAGAAAAGGTTCAAAGGATAATGGCTGTCTTATCACTATGTAAAAGGGGAATGGGAACTCCAGCGAAGTGCCTGGCCTTTTGTGACAATGAAGAAAAGAGCAAAAGTCTATTTCACTGTGGTATATGCACTGGAACAGTCCATGACCACTTAAAAAGGAGAAGGCTGCTGGAAGACAGTCAGGGGGCAAAAGGCCGGGCAGCCCTTTAACTAAACCTGCAGCAAACACATCTGAACCAAATAACCTCCTCTGAAAAAAGGGCCGCCAGGAGTATATTAGGTACATGAACTGTTGGCTTACTAGAAATACAACTTTTACCCACAATTTCAAAGGTTGTGATTTCGTGACATGCCATTCTGTAAATGGAGATATGATTCAGCAAGTACGAGTACTTCACATCCACGTTGCAATTTCTTGGAATCAGGCAATTTCACCTTGGCTGTAAAGGCATCGACTCGCGCTAATAAATCTTACACTGGCCAGTTTGTGTTGTGAGGTCTGGTAAAACAACTAATCAGCCCTAATGCTACAAGACTTAGCAGACTAGCTGCAGCCTCCGGGTGCTGCCGAGCCAGAGGAAGTGTTTAATGTTTTACACAGGTTGGGTGGTTTGATAGATTAGTAGTGTTCATGCAGTATTATTGTGGCTTTGAAAGGTTTACAAACTGCACTTGGTTTTTCCAAGACAGTTTTTCCTTTTATTTTAGGAGCTAAAATATTTTTTTGGTTTCGGTCCTGGTTGTTTTCTTTGCCTGCCTTGTCTGTCTATGCAATTTACTTGTCATTATTAAGACCGCTGAAAGTTATTGAGCTGCTTTCCAAGGCTATAAAAACTTGGAGACAATAAGAAAAACCTGGAGGAAAAAAAGGTTAATAAAAGGATAAGAACAAGTGGAAATAAATGTGTTTAAAGTTTTACCTCAATGAAAGACTCACAGAGTATATGTAAGAATGTTTGTGGTGTACAATACGACTACATTGGAGACTAATAGCGGCGAGTGGCATGTCAGATAAATCAAGATAAACCCTGCAATACTGGAGGAATGAAAATTGGATGAGAACTATGTAACATGTAAGGTTTTCCAGTCCCTTCAGAAAATTGCAATCTTGCAATCACAATAACTTGAGAAAATTCAAGCAATCTGTGCAATTTTTTGTAGAAGCTTACCATTTTGCCAAATTCCCATAATTTTGGGGACAAAATTGCATTGTCAACAGAAGATCTGGTGACGGTATTACTGCATGAAGTAGTCTTTCTAAACAAAACACACTTTATTAACCATTACTCTTACAGTCAGCAAGGCTCTGCTACCTCTCCTTTCACCATCAAAACTTTGTGCCGGCAAGTATATCCTTTGCTTTCGATGTTACAGTCACAGATTGCCTGTTTGTAAAGCTATGTCACTTTAATACATTTTTTTGTGACTTTGAGTCCCATAGTTCTCAAAGTTAAAAAAATAGATAAAAAATATCATAACTAAAATATTTCTGTGATGTGCAGCATGCTTATTATCAAAGGGAGTGCTCTTTATCAGGTCGTGCTTAAAATATATATATATATGTATATATATATAAAATTTAATTTTTTTCCCCCTCTACTTGCAATTTTTCGTCACAAAAAAAACCTGAAATTTTATAAGGCTTGGTTTTCAGGTAGGCAGAGAAACCCAAAACTGTGTTTGTGGTCAGTCAGCTTAGCAGTTAAATGACAGTGAAGCTGTAAATCACTCTGGTCCAACACTATGAAAAAAAAAAAAAAAAAAAAAAAAAAAAACTTTTCCTGTTCCTGTCATATAGCATGAGACTTAACCTCACACCAACCTCTTGTGTGTCTGTGTCAATCCATGTGTTTGAATAACCTCAGAAAAATACGTGATAATTCAGGAAAAAAAAAAGGTTGCTGAATGATGAATTATGTATCAAAGGACAAACACATCAATAAAGGCTAATGTGCTCTGTTTTTGGACAGGAAAACAGCAGAGGTGCCAGGTGACAGGGAGAGATTTAAGAGCTCTGGAAATGAATTATGACAGCGATTTAGATAGGTGTCAAATGCACATTTACATTCCGCTCACGGCTGAAGGCTAGCACAGGAGCTTTCCTGCAATTTGGGGGTGACACTGATATAGATCATATCTGGTGCCAAAGGAACGAAGACCCGAGCCACGGACAGTGACCTTAGAGTGGTTGCGCCTATCCTTTTGTTGATGCCCTGTTTTTGTGCTGGCACCTGGTGCCGCTTTGTGCTGGTTGTACCGGGCGCACAGAGGTTTTCTTTCTTGTCTTTATTACACTCGCTGTGAACTTTATTTTTTATCTAGTTGAAAGAATTGCACTGTGTTTGTGTGTGTGCATGTGTGGTTATCAGGCAATTTTAGTGACAGTTCTGTTGTCAAAGATAAGTGGGATTTGTGCTCACAGCCACAGACTGTACATACAAAAAATGGAGGTGGCTTCCGGGTCAATGCGGCGGTGCTTATAAGTGCAATGCTACTGAGGGCCACTAGGGGCTGGCTCCATTGACTCCCATTCAAAAACTTCACTCAAAATATAAACTCAATTCATTTTTTCCACTAACCATTATACTGTCATTAGCTACATTTTCTCTTTCTTATCAGTGTTCTGGTGGTCCTTCTGAAAATAATTTCATAAAGAATTAGATATCAGGCCTTAAAGAGAGGAACGTTTGGGCGTGTGCTTGGTACGTTTGACACGCCTAGGGACAGTCACGTTGTCAGTGTAGGCAGGCGGGCCTACTGCTCTTAGTCATATCCGCCACTAGCTCCTCCCCAACTCGTCCATGTATGGTCACTTCTGCCTCCAAAAAAAATTAGATGATGACGACCAAATTGCCAGACTTGATGCTTCGAAAACAGCAGTTCACAAACTAATGGGTGGATGGCTGCCTGCCCCAACCACCAAAACCAAGAAACAGTCTGCACTGTTGACATGGGTTTACCAGGTGATGCGCAAAATCATTTGAAAGATATTGTTTGTTTCCCAATATGTGGCCAATTCACCTTAAAAGAAAATACTAGTACAAATACCTGAAGAAGAAAAAAAGAAAATACTGTGCACATTTTCTATCAGCCAAACTCAAAGCTTAGGAGTCCCATTAAACACAGATAGTGTTAACTACTTCAGCCCTAAATATACTTGACATCAAAATCACATACTGAGAGGAGAAACCACTGTTTAACCAGAGGAACCAAGCTTAAGCCTAAGTGTTGGCGAGCATCCATTTTTCTTAAGTGCCTCTGAGTAAAGGACTGAATCTGTCTTCTCCAGGGGTGACAGTCTGTAGCTTGACCCGTGCCACTCGCCTCGCATCAGCTGGGATAAAGGGGGTAAAGAAAGAAATCCTACAAGGATCAATGAAGTATTACATTATTATCGTCATTACCATGGTGACAGATAAGGGTCATGGTCAAGGAGAAAATTCAGCTGGCACTGCCCCTTCATCAAAACTCCCCTCACAGTAGAGCATCTAATATTCTATTACAATGATGGCAATTAACAGAGAAATGATAGCGACCCAGTGACAATGGACAAATTTGTGACAACCCTTTCAATTGTTCTTTTGTAGAGGAAATCTATATCATTGTCTGAGGACGTTGAGCTGCACTGTGCTGCATCCACGCTTGAGCGCTTTTACAAGTGGTGGTTTAACGAGGAGCAGAGGGCAAAATTTTAGCTCCCTATAAGCTCTTGCAATTACACAAGGTGGCAAAAAGGGACACTGTTCTTAAGCGAGCGCCTAGATTGGCCGGCTATTTTTTTCCTTCTTCCTGCAGTTCCACAGCAGAGGCTGGGCCAGCTATGTTTCATCTGGAATAAAAACCTTTTTCTTTCCCAAAAGGAATATTCCTTATTATAATGGATGAGTGGCAACCCTCCACAGAAGTGATAAAAATGCACACTAGAGTGCAAACTTAACACACACATCACACACCGGGAAAAAAAAAGCCAAGTGATGTCGGGTGAAGAGGCGCTTATCTGCTGTCTGCTCTGTTTACCCCATTTCTCTTTATTTTTCTTAGAGGAGATCTGCCTGTTTTATAGTTTCTTCGAGCAAAACTTTTTTCCTCAACTGGTATGTTTCTACTAATTTCAATTTGCATCAAGATAAAAGAAATCTTTCTTATGATATGCAGCTGATATTATAGAGCAACAGAAAACAAGGGGAGCCACAACGAGTCCCTAGTAGTGAGTCATAGTGCTTACAAATCAATAATGGCCGATCACGTTTGAGGAATGATTAAAAAAAAAACTAAAAAAACATCGAACCTCTTGTGGTATATTGCGTATGACTACACTATAGGTGAAGCCTACTGAAGAGCGATACAAAGGAAGTGAGCTTATTTTTTTTAAATCCTAATGACTGTAAAAGCGACAGACAAACTGATCCATTGTTTTACAGCAGTTATTCCACAGAAACTCTCATGTATGTAATTATTAATGATATACACCATTGGCGGAATGTCAACACTTATTCCAGTAACTTTCCTTCATGTTGACATTAACAAAATGGCTTGCGAGAAACAGTTGAGGAAGACAATTCCTCAAATCTGTCAGGATTACATATTTATGAGGTCCCCTGCTCGGCATCCAAGGAGGTCGCTATGGTGATACAAACTGATGTATATTCTAACACTGAACTTTGTGTAGCGCAGAATGCCTCCGAGCACTGTTGAAATGGTTGGTACAGATCCTACCCACGGGGCGCAGTGTAGCTTTCAGATCAGCAAATACACAATTAAAAAGACAGTCATGCTGAGGCCACTCTAATCAATGTACTGTTACAAAGAAATGTAATAAAAGGATGATGGAGTGATGCCTTCAGGAGCCTGCTGAATTGTTAGGACAGACTGCAACACTGTTGTGCCATGAGAATGTTTTGTTAAAAAGTTAACAATGAGTCATATTTTAGACTTTTTTTTCTTACAAAACTAACCATATCTCTGGCAAATACAGTTGTATGTGTGATTTACTCTGAACTATTCCCAATTATGCCTTATATAAATATTGTACTGTAACCCAGGGAGGCTTGTTTACCTACCTCACTCTCGGGTAAGATCATGATTACAGTAGATTCTGTTGGTTTCCATTCTTCAAACCAACCATCTGTTACACACCTTAATGTATAACTTGGACAAAAGCCGGAACCTTTTCTGTAGCATAAAATCTAGCTTTGAGACGTAGTTTAGAGGTGATGTATTACTCGTTTAAAACTGCCACTTTATCCCGTTTACACTAAACAGGAAATAATGTATAAGGCTCTTCCTTCCTATGTGAATGGGACTTCAGTATGTTGCGGGGTCTGGCCCTGTGTTTGGTCTCACAGAGGCATGTCCATACTGTTGAGCTCAGTATGCTTGAGGAAGTAGGACTTGGCCTCGTCCATCAATCCGCCTGTCTTCCTTTGCCAAGCTGCAGGGAACTACCCATTATGGAGTCATTTTATTAATAGGCCCCCTTTCCTCTCCGCCACACTCTTGCCGAGTGCCTCCTCATTCTGTCAGAATGGAGTATGCCTGCAAGCCACCTCCATGAAAACTGCTGCACCAGGGCCCTCCCTCATTCTCCCATGTGAAAGCTCAGTCTGGGAAATATTGTGCTTTCAAGCTAAAATAGTATTTGGAGAGGTGAGCAATCCCTAAGCCCTAGAGCAAACAGTTTAACATTGAGGACTTATTTAAAATGATGTCTTTCCTCTTGGAAAGCCAATCAGATTCCTCTTCGCAGGCACACACACATGTACAGCAACTTACACATTTACATGATACCCATTTTACATCACGTACCCCTCCTTGCCTCCTCCTTGCTAATGTAAATGTAGCCGCAATCAACATTGACTGGAGGGCAGAAAAAGGTCAGAGGATGCAATAAAATGTTTGGGGAGTGTGTGAAAACGCGGTGCAAAAAGTAAGCGGGAAGTCTGGGAAGAGGTTTGTTGAAATGGGTTGAACATGTGCGGAGATTGCGGAGGATGGGAAAGATTATAGTGGAAGAGTCAGTCACTGTCGGGTCAGGTACACACCTTCGATTCAACATATTTTAATATAGAATGAGTTCATTAATAATTCCCATATTCTTTTTATAATCTAGCTGCTGTTACATCATGTTAATATTTAATGTGATCATTTGGAATTCATCTATTCAATCAACATCTCTTCCACTGTCCATCTTATAGTCTTCTGTGATTCTATCTTGGTTTTCATTGCTCAAGCAGTAAAATTGTTTGGGTAGTTTATGCTGACACAAAATTGCTACCGATGTTTGAACCCGCTAAAATATATATTCCAGTGATTTGGAAGCATAAAGCAGACAGATTAGGTAGTTTCTTCATAGACTCAAATGTTTCATTATTACCTGTTCGCTCAGTGTATGGATAACCGAAGATTTAGAAGAGCTCCGACTTGACGCTTGTCAGAATCGACATGCAAAAAATAATGGAGTCAGCGTTATGCCTCCTCGACTAAGAAAAACTGACTTAGAAAGTTTTTAGATCGCTCGCTGGCTAACACAAACATCCATCTATTCATCTTTTAGTCATCATGTAATTCTCTAGATCGTGTCAAGTGAAAGGAAAACCAACAACACTACTGAGTCACTAAATGTCCTCGATTATGTCAATATGTATTATTACTAATGATCAATATTTATGATTAAAACAATTAATTAATAGAATAATTATCAATTACAAACACCCGTGCTACTTCTTACACTGTAATAACAATGGCTTTTACTTTTTCAAACTTGAAGGGCAGTCTTAGAGCACAAACCTCCGTCAAAGCCAACAGTCCACTCTGCTAGGTGTGATGGTGTTCCAGTCGTACCAGTTCTGTTTCTCCCGTATGAAACTACTGCCCCTGAGTGCTCAATAACGACTGCCTGCTGCATGAGCAAGTACATGTGTATCCCAGCGGATTACTGGTACCAGTAAGTGTGATATGGTATCAGTACATTTCTAGAATGGCCTATGTTTTGTTGCTCCTCAACTCACTGCCATCTACTGGATTTTAAGACGTATGGCACTCAGGAGACCAAATTGTTTTGGATCTGCTCCAAATTTGAATAGGTTCTTCATTGGCCCGTGGTACAACCTTACCCCAAGTTTCAGGCAAATCCCGCTGATAGTTTTTCAGTAATACTGGAAAATGCCACCCCCTTAGCGGAAGTAAACACGCACCATCATACTAATATTGTCTTTGCAATATAGGGTCTTAAATACAGTTTTTAGTGCAAAAATTCAAAGGATACCTACTAATAATGCTGCATGTGCCCAGGCAATGGGGACACCTATGTAGTCGTAACGAGCATGGAGGATTTCATTCACACAGGGGCATAAATGAACAAACAGTTCAAATTCAATGAGCTCCTTAAAGGAATAAGCCTCTTCATTACACATTGAAATGTAAAGTACGCTGACATGAAGTTGGGAAATATTGCTTTAACTGGCCTTCTTTTCTTCAGAGCTGAGGAATGACTAGTGGGATATTAACCTAGTCTGAAAGAGAGCGTGTCCTTCTCTGTGATTGTGTCTTTGCTCTTTTTCACATGTGAATCGAAGCGATGGCCTTGAGTTGGAGAGGTCGATTTCAGTTCTCTTTGTTGGTGATGAGTGCACTCAGGAATGCAAAGGGCTCTACTGCACCTTTGTGTCTATCTCAGCTTAACTAAATGACACAGCCAGTCATGATTTATATAATAAGGCATTACCAGCTGTGTTAATAACCATCCAGAAAATAAAAATTTAATAACAGACTTCCTGTATTCATGAATCAGTGACAGCGCTCAGTGACAGTATGCTCTAATGTTCACAGGTCTGATCCATAAATCTCTCTTTGGAGACAAGGTGTGTATTATGTACTTTGATATCAATAATGGAACAAGAGGGATAAAATGAACTGCTAGCCTGAATTGAAGAGCATTCATTTCACTCACAATGGCCACCACCCCTAATACCTGCAGTGTTTTACTTAGATTAGACTTAAGCTTTTTTTTTTTTAAAGGCCATTTCAATAATTTGACATTTCTTCCCAGAAAGGGAGAGAATGAACACCGATAAAAACTTTTTTTTTCCTCCTTTTCATGCAAAACACTTTCATCTGTCATTTCATGATAGCCCGTCTCTCTTTGTCAGCATAAATACGGGAGCCCCTATTTGAATATGGTTACACATCCCTCTATTTATTAAAGCTTGGATTAACATGACAGGAAGTTTTGTCTGGGGGCTCTTTAAGATGGCTCAGAGAGGCAATCTGGTGACAGTAATAGGATCCAGCTAATATACTTGACTGATGCTCCTTTCCCAGTGTTATAAAGCAGAACAATGGGAGTGGGGTTCTGGGAGTGAATACATTGTGTTTTGAAAATGTGTGTGTGTGTGTGTGTGTGTGTGTGTGTGTGTGTGTGTGTGTGTGTGTGTGTGTGTGTGTGTGTGTGTGTGTGTGTGTGTGTGTGCGTGTGTGCGCGTGTCTGGGGGGACGAGGGTGCGCTAATCAGCCAGAATACCATCACTTAGCAAATATAAGGGCTGAAGAAATAAAAATACTAAAGGTCACAGAGCAATTCCATCAGGACAACTATGCTACAATTAACTGAATAGACAAAGGCCCTGACATTAGTGAGAGCTATAATAATGTTTTACTCCAGTGTCTGTGAGTTTGTAGAGATTTGTTGAAGGTTGGCTTTAAAAAATAAACAGAAATCCGTTTGATTCTCCCACCAGTGAAGTCCTTGAGTTGTTATTTTCTGGCCTCTCATAATACTTATTCAGGGAATAGTAAACCAACCATGTGCTAACATTTGTTGTCTATTTATTTAAGACATTTCACTGTCATTTTTACGGTTTATTGTCATTATTTTTTTGCATAAATAATTGTGTAAAAGTAAAATCTAGAATAAACCACGGAGAAAACCTATAATAAAGCTGTGTATCAATGATGGATAAAAATAAAACTGCAACGATTAATGGATTAGACCTGTGGTGCTGGCAGCCGTGATCCTGCACATGCTGTTTGTAAATTTGTTTTATGATTTTGTTCGTTTTCTTTTTTAACAACCATTCTTGAAAATAAAACAACAAAAAAAATGACAAAATGACAACAGCAGATCCTGTTGAATTTTTTTTGGCTTTATCCACGTAATTCGTTATGATGCAAATAGGCTAATAAGAGTTTTATGGTGTTGTTGTCTCGGTTAACTTTTGTGCAAAAGAACATTAATCATACTCTGGCTCCCTGTCTTACTTGCTTAGTAGACATATGTGCTGCGTAGAAACATAATTTTGATTGGCTTTAGCCCATATTTTTTTCTCTGGCTCCTCCCCTCACATTTCCCAGCATACCTTCTTCCTTCAAAAACTTTTGATAAAAAGCAAACAAATTAAATAAGTGAAACCGATATTATAAACTATAATAATTTTGAACACAACATTCAGTTTTGGAACATTTCAATAAAGAATATTTAAACCCGCATAAATTAGAACCAAAGGCCACAAGGTGGGAAGGTGATATATGTACCTATCAGAATCATCAGTGAGTGGATAAATGTAAAGTTAACATTGTAGAACTAATTTAGTGTGTATAAGTCAGGGTGCATAATCACCAGGGCGAACCTAAACATTAAGGGGAACTTGTGTGTGCTGAGAAATAAAATCCTGCCGGGCCAGTGACGAAAAAATATTGAGTGAGTATTGTCATAATTGGTCATTTAAATCCATCTTCAAGCAAAACCACCAAATGTTTAATTGTTGCAGTTTCTTAAATGTGAGAAAGCACTGCTTTTCCTTGTCTTCCCAGTACACCCTCACTGTCATAACAGTTGTCTCTGTTTAAGTTTTAGTTGTCTATTTATTATTTTCATTTATATTTGTCTGGATTTTCATTGTCAGACTCACAACAGACTTCGCTGTGATCCACGTTTCCCCCTGATGTTTTTCTGTGGTTAAATCTATTGCTGCCAATATCAGTATGCTGAGAGGCACTTATAGGCATTTCCATATGTCAGAAAGCTACGGATGGACAGTGTGTGTACGTGAGTGTGTGTACGCTGGGTTAGCAGATCAAACACACATCTGTTTGAGAGATAGAGGGGAATCTGTGCCCCCCCCTCCCCCAAACCTCTCAATACTAATTAACGATCCACTGATAGTGGCCAAATGCCAACTGTCATTAGGACCCAACACAGCACAAGTACCAGATGTGGATGCACACGCGCTCCGACACAGATGCTAGGCGGTCACCTGCACCGGACCACCACCAGCCATCTGTGAATAAGATAGATAAACACAATGTTCTCCGTTTCCACTCACTGCTCCCAGTGAAGCCCAAAAAAAAAAAAAAAAAAACGGAGGTCAAAATCAACCCGTGGAAAAACTATGTTAATATTAACATGCAGTCAACTGAATGGCCATCTGATCAACACTGTATAAGAGGATAGTGAGCTATGCATGTTAAACACACAGCACTTATACCATACGCTTAAAGACATGAATGACAACCTCAATTCTCGAGTAGCTGTGGACCTTTGACTTTCTCGCTGATAGTGCCAATTGCGTGCTCTCGAGCAGTGTGCTGGGTAAAAGCATCTGACAGCTATCTTTGATTTTATTTAGCGCGTATTTCAGCTATGCCTATATCTAAAAGGATGTTACACCCACTCTCTGTCTCTTGTGTGGTTTCTCCCTGCCTCGATCTGTCACTCTGTGCCTCGTTGACAGGGTCAGATAGAGAGAGCAAAGTGGTGAGAGGTGTGACACTGCGAGCAGATGAGGGTCTCCCCGTATGGAGGACCCCCCCCGCCCCCCCGCGCCCACCACCCGGCGTGACACCCATCACGACTAACCCCAGACAGCCGCCAGTTGGTCCGGATAATGCCACCCACGCTGGCTCCAGCGGGGAGTCGAGAAGCCACCAGACTACCAGGCAGGAAACGATTGACATGTCAGTTCCTCTATCGGTAATCAAACTCAGCCGTCATTAATGTCCATTTAAATGTCAAAACCCCATATTTAAAGATTACACAAAGATTTACAGGACTGTTAAATCACAATAGCTTTGTAAATGTCTATGATGTGATATTTTTGCTGCCTGTTGTGCTGTGTTTAACAGGTATCTGTGCCCACAATGACGAGGAGCTAGAGGGAATGCATCAACCTAACATCCTTCCTTGAAAAGCGGAGTGCAGCCTTCGTCTTGTCTCGTCTCGTCTCTCTTCCTCTCTCCCGGTGCAGCCTGCCTGCCGCCATCTCACGACAGCATCTCTCCATCTCTCACAGCCCTCTGATCTCTGTGTCAACAGGCGACACCAGCAGCTCGCACTAACTCAGCATGCATCAGCCCATCTGCAAGGCAAAGCGGCTACAAATGCATTTAGCATAGACTTTTGGCTACGATTAATAGCACGGTTTAGCGCATACTGGAAGTGCTGATGTCTTTTACACCTGACAAGGTAGCACTCAAAAGAGGTGCCTCCCCTCGCAATAAAGACAACTCGTTAACCCTTTCGGCAGATATTCTCCACGAGGCTGGGAATTTACGAGGAGCAGGTAAGTAATCATAGCCGCTGCCGACAGGCTCTGCAAACACAAAGATTTATTCAACTCATCAAGGATTGTTGCAATGTTTTCTCAGTGGCCTCTTATCTCGGTGTGTACCTGTACTGATGGGGGTTTATTAGTTATCAGTGGGCTAGGTGGGAGCCTGCGACGTCGCCCGGCTCAGGTCCGAACTCATACAGAGGTTGTGATGACAAGATCCGAAGCGCTCTGTGGTTACTCGCTGGAATTCAAATGCCAATCCCCCCTGCCCAGCGCCATCTCCTCTCTCTCCCTCTCGTCATCGCTCCCTCTCTCTTCCCTCCCCTCTCCCCCAGTGTTTGTCAGGGTTGGTGATTAGCTGTCACCCTCTGCAGAAGCAGATAACACCCCACACAGCCTGTTTCCCCCTCTGGGAGCATGCACACACGTAAAACAGGAAAGCACACAAACAAATACACAAGTGTGCTCACATGCATGCAAACTAAAGACACTTTAAAAAAAAACAAAAAAAACAAAACAACTCAAAATAGTGATGAGTGTATCGTATTTATGCACGCATTTACCGAGACTCGAGGCATACTCATCCATATAAGCTCTATGGTAACATCAGCTATCGTTTAGATTTGATCATATTCATCAGTTCCAATTCTTTGCAAATCTGGTTCCAGTTCGTTTATTTTCTGCAAATCTCGGCTGGCGCAAACGTTTATTTGTCACAACTTAGAATGTGACTACAGTGAATCTCTTCCTGGTGAAAAGACAAAATATAAACAACCTCTATTTTAGCACACAATTTGAATGCTCTCTGTTCTACCGTTGTTTCCTAAGAGCTCGACACAGTAGCACCAGCTGATTTTGAGGCATTATGACTTTCACACCATCCTGCATGTTAACTGACTTTTCCTTGAAGCAAGTGGTTTTAGCTATCAAATGTCTTCTTGCTGTATTACTTGAGTTGATAATGAAGTTTGTGCAGTCTACATAAATACGAACGCTAAGGTCCGTATCAAGAAATGCTGTCTTCTGTCCATGTCTGTGATATTGTAGACATTGACCATATGATGTAGTTAGTGACATCTCACCCTGGCGGTATCGGTTAGGGATGAAGCACAATTTTTGAATAGTCATTGAATAAAAAATTCCGATCGTTTATGCAACAATCGTCTTGAGTTAAAAATGTGTTTTTTTTTTACTTGTTTTAAATAAAAATTCAGTTTTGAAAATGATGCATCATCTGTGGGTTGTATAAATTGTTAAAATATTATTTTCAAATCATGCGAGTGTCTTTTGTGTCCCATTACTTTAAATGTTGTTGTGTGAAGAACTTTGAGTTTACCTGTGTGTTAAAATGTGCTATAGAAATACTTATTACTTCAGGCTTAACTTGTTTTTACCAGTGCGTGGCAGTAACGTGTTCCAACCACCAGAAGGTGGCGGTAAATCATTCAAAAGCTTTTCGCCAACTGTAATTAAAGCATGATAAAGGGAGAACTACAACATGTTACTACACGGTACCGCTAAAAACCTGTGTGGCGCTGAGAGATTAGATGGCTGTGATACAAACAGGAGAAAAAGCAAAGACTGCAACAACCATCCAAACGTTCTGTGTGGAACTCCTTAAAACAATAATCCTCATTCCTAGTTTCAGTTTATAGTTTTGAAACTGTATGCGAGTAATAATGTACAATTCACAAATTCCCGTGTCAGGGAGCGAAGCCTCAAAACTACAATACATATCCCCCTCTACCTTTCATTATTGTGCGGTCTTTCATTACGCTGTGATCTGCTTGTATCAGAGTGTACTTTGACTAAAAGCTAAAAGCCAAAAGGCTCATTAGCAGCACTCGTGAATCTGTCCAATTCCTGTTAGCTGAGCGATCTCTGTGATTCAGACTACTTTTGACAACTTCAGTTTTGGGGACACAAACAAACACAAACACTCAAGATAAAGATTCCAAATGTCCACAGGTCTCCCAGACAACTATATATGAAGTATTCAGAAACAAAAACAAAAAAACACCTGGGAATGACCTGTATATTTGAAACTAACAAAACAAAGTTGAATGTTTGGCTTCATCATCACAACGTAAACCGGCTCCTTTTCCATCTTTATCCCTCACAAACTTCATTTCACACACCAGTCACTTGAATTTTTGAGGAATCATCAAAACACGCAGCGTAACACAAAAAGGGTAAAGAAATGTAAAATGTGCCGAGTCTGTCAGACCCTTATGCATCTCGTATTTACAAACGAATAGTGCTCGGATGACTAAGAGCAGCTATTTTTGGACCACATGTGCAGGGCCAGACAGTGTTCCTCCAGTGTTACTCCAGGTGACACGTACCCTTTCCATCTTGGCGACAGGTGCAGCATTAGTGGGACACGGTGTGCCGGGGATGACATCGTATAGTTACTGCTACACATGTATATAGTGACATTGAATGACTCAGAGATTTAATGCAGTGAGTGCTGCTGCTGCTTACTCAACTGGCACCAAGTTGTCAGCTGCCAATAAAAAACGAAGTTATTTTTGACGAAAAAACGTTTTTCTAAATTCTACTAAAGCAGAATAAAAGGTATTTAAATGAAATACAGAGAAGGAAATACACCCCAAAAAAAAGGGTCCAATTTCCCGCCAATGCCTCTGGAAAGGACAAAGAAGACGTGATTTAAATAAACATGTGAACAAGCAACGACCTCATGAACAACCAATGTCTAAAAAGAACCAGCCTACATTAACATTTCAAGGACTATTTTGGGCCTGAAGCCTCTCAGAACTTTCATATGATTTTAAACTATGTCCTGTATATTGTCTGGTTAAGTTAAAAGTTGCAAAGCGTCAAGCGGATGAAGAATAACCAGAAGCCAGATCTATCCAAAACCTTCCGTATAATACCTGCACTGCACACAGCGGTATGCTTTTTATTATTTAAAGGAAACACTGGGGCTCTGATATAACACCAAAGCCCAAAAACCCAACCCGGGGCACATAGAATAATTCAACGCTAGGTGTAGTACGTTTTGTTTGATCGAGGGGTCGGGCAGGTAGTTCACTTTACAGCTTCCCACTCCCGTCTGACAAACAATACCACAGGTTCAACTTCAAATTAATATAGGGGGGGATAAGATCACCTCGCCCTCTTCTCCCTGTGTCATCTCTGCTGTTACAATACAAAGACGGATTGAAATGTAGCAGATAAATATACAGCAGGGCTTTATCTGCTGCCCCTAAGCAGCTTTACTCAGAGGAAAGCTCAAACAATGTTGGCTAATCACAGCATTTCGAGAGTCAACGTGTCATCTCGAAATTGTCAAGAAGAAGGGGTGTTTTCTCAAGAGATGACAACCCCGTTATGGGAGCACGGTGGAAGAGTGAGGTAACAGGGGAGCAAAGGGCCGAAGCAGTGATGACACAGAGAGGAGAGAGAGCACAATAAAGAAAGCGAGACCAATACAAACCAAGAAAGACGTATGAGATCGTGCCCCTGCTTCTGTGTACTTATGGCGAAACGTGCTGGAGCAGGGAAAGACCAACACATTGAGATAAGCCCCTTTGCTCAGGCTTCCTTTTTAAGGGTGAGTTGGCAGCTCGGCTTCATGTCTGTTGGCAGGCGGCAACGTATGCCCCCAATCATCTGCTCATCGCTGAATTACCGCATGCCTTTTTTGTTTTGATTTATATTCTACTAGGCTGGATGATTTGTTGATGTACTCGGAACACGTACAGATCATAAAGCTGGGTATTGGTAAAAATGTTCGACACTGGTGCCAACAGCTAGACTGATATTGGCTCCTTAACGATTTTTTTTTCTTTTTTTCCCAAAACTAATTTCATGAAATCTGTTTTAAGAAAAAATTAAATTAAATCACACATTATGGTACAAATCTTTCGTTTTCATGCGGTTTAGAGGCGAAGAGAGTTACCCGTGTTGTTTTCTGTAGTGACAATTAACCGATGTCCCCAAAATGCCTCACACGGAAGCTATCGCTAGATGCTACGATTCGCCAGTGTCCGCTAAATGTCTCACATGGAGCTAGTGCAAGTCTACAATTTACCAACGTGCCAGTGCTTTTGATTGGAGTTACAGCTAGTTGTTACAATTTACCGAATGTAAACGCCTCACATGCTAACAGACGGCACTAGCTGGCTGCACACAGGAAAGCCTCCAGACGCTACCAACCGAGTGCTTCCATCTACGTGGGTGGGCCACCTTATTAGAGGCTACGTATGGGAAATGCTGTGGCTCACCGACAGATATTTACTCCAGTGCAAATGTTGCAAAAGTTATGCGTTTTAAAATGAAAAAGTGTTCATGAGGATGCATCCTAGTTTTCAAAACATGGTAGTAAATGGTTAAGACATTTTTTAATAGGAGACGGTATCGAACTAATTTGGTCTGTGCCACAAAAGTATTGAAATTGGGTATCCAGCCCTTTATGTTCATCACTCACATAAAGCTTTGCTGTTTTTTTGAGCAAGTATTCAGCTTTACACACGTTAAACTCAACTCAAACACATTTAACAAAACAGTTCTGTTTACATTAACTGTCAGGAATCTTTTTTTTTTTAAATCCCTTTCAGTCCACCAGTCAGAGACTGCTTCCTCTCAGCATACACAGGAAGTGATGCATTTACGGTATTAGGCAACTACGTCAATGAAATTAGTTTACAGTCAGCAGGCTATATTTATAGAGCATGCACTGTAAGGCAGAAGCCGCTCCACAGGAGTGTCTCCACCAGTGTGCCAGAACAATATTACATGTCCTTTCAGTGCCAATTCTTTCCCTTTTTTTTTTTATAGTGACAGCCATTTCATTGATTCTACTTCATGTCACATTAAATTTTATTTGACGACTGGACAAATATGTTGAACATGAAAATTTGGTGATCCTTTCTGCCATTATATTCTTGAAGTAAGTTCTGGTCACATGCCAGCCAAGAAGCACCAACCACCGAGGCTCCACCCAAACAATATGTAACTAAGGAATACAGACTCCGTTGACAGGAATGAAGTGTGACTGTGACCAGACAGGAAAATAATCTACGTAATCCAGATCGAAGCCCTAAAGGCTTTTATAGATCGACAGCATAGATTTTCTCTCTGTCTCCATTTCTACCTGGCTTAGGTTTAATTCAACTCAATTAAATCAACCCATGAGCCCAGGAGTTCGCAGTGAGAGCAATCATTCATTTTTGTGGTGAGCCACTTCATCTGGATGAAAAACCCCCCCAAAAAAACGACCCTTACTCTGCTCTTTCTCCATACACACCATTAGGCCACTCAATATAATTTTAGCCATACCAGCTCTGTCATAATTACTGCAGTTGACATCTAACAAACAGCACTTTATGGATGTCCTGGCCTCACTATTACTTTAACAAATCTGATCATTTTGTTGTGGTTGGTTGCTGGTGTCTGTTGTGTGTGTGTGTGTGTGTGTGTGTGTGTGTGTGTGTGTGTGTGTGTGTGTGTGTGTGTGTGTGTGTGTGTGTGTGTGTGTGTGTGTGTGTGTGTGTGTGTGTGTGTGTGTGTGTGTTGCAAATTTCCATTTCTAGCGATCAATTGGATGGTTAGGTAGCTGCATTGCATTAAAAAAAAAAAAGGGAAAAAAAGTTATAATGCTTATCTTTCAACATGCAATGTTGAAGTGGTGGGGGAAAAAAAGAAAGAAAAAAAAAGAGTTATCCCTGATATAGAAACACACCCTGAGGTAAATTTGTTATCTACACCACACACCACAGCTTTAATGTAAGACAATCAACACAACAATCAACACAAGCAAAACAGCTATAAGGGATTGTCCTTGAGTGACTGGCTGTGACTGCCACGGCAACCTCTCCCTCATCATGACTGTATCAGGCAGCTGCTTACACGCACACCCATTCAACAGATACATATTTCATGAGCTATGGTAAACACACTGCTCTCACCAATGCCAATCTAGCATTGAATAATACATTCATAGTGGATCGGCTAATGAATTGAGAGCTTGCCCGAGTGAAAAGAAGAAAGCAAATAACCAATACTCAAAGTAGAAATAGAATTAATGAGCGGTTGTGAATGCTCAAATACTCGCTCGTGAATGCGGCTCTAAAAGCGGGGCCATTTTCTCTCCTCCACCTAACCTTTGTCTCTGGTCAAAGTTCTGCATTAATGAATGCAGGAGAGGTTTCATAGTCTTCTCTATGAATGTGGAGTTCACAGATGTGTAAATGATGCTACGTGAGACACTGCGAGTGGAGCTTTGATCTGCTATTCCGCGAGCCAGGTTCTACAACAAAGGGCGAGGAAATCCTGAGCTCAGACAAGGCTTGTGTAATCTAGTAGAACCTCTCTCTCTCTGTCTGATCCTCCTCCGCTCTCGCTGGCTCTCTCTAGCCAATCAATCTCGCCGCGCACACTTAGATCTGCCCCATTGGTAAGAACATAGACCCCAACTGGAACCTCCTCTTCTGACCATATGGCATAACGTATAATCTGTACATCTAAGAATCTATTCATCTTTGTGTATGCAGCTGAAAGGACGAAGACAAGGAACTGGTATGAAAAGCTCTGCGAAGCCAAATCACCGCACTCAATATTGTTTGTCCACTGTTATGTTTGGAGATTTAAAACTGCGTGGGCACTTTCTGGACTTCACCACCAACGATATTGTGGCAGTAGACAACGCTTCAAATACGGATGCTGTTGCAAAGAAATGATAAATGGTAGGATGGACACCCAAGGTTAGTGTCACCAATCACTCCGGCTCCTGAGTTATGGCGTTGAATAATGGCGAGAAATGCGTTTTTGCAAATGATTATAATGTCACGGTGAAGTTTACCTTCGACCTTCTAGACTAAAAAAAAAAAAGTCATCATTTTATCCTATTGGAAATTTGTGTGAAATAATTGGTGGATAAATTCTTGGGTCATAGCCAGACTGTGACCTTTGACCATCCAATTGTAATCAGTTCTTCCTTGAATCCAAGTGAACTTTTGTGCCAACAATATCCCTCAAGGCGTTCCTGAGATATCGCCTTCTCGAGAATGGGACAGATGGATGGACGGACAAGCCGAAAGCATAACGCCTCTGGCCACTGCTGTCGCCAGCACACGGGCATAAAAAAACCCCACATTTTCCAAAGGTGAAAAAGGGCATGTCTGACTCTGCATAACCAAAATATTCGAAAAAAAAAAATAATAATAATCCACTGATGAACACTGAAACTTAAAAAGGCCATTATGCAAATGAAGTGTCAAAAGAACAGGAAAGAATTACCAAAATAGCAAACTTTATATTCACTGTGTAAGTCAATTATTTTTGAGACTACATTTTATGTGTGCCTGTAGGCAGTTTAATCCAACCATCTACACAAGGACGAAATGCCACACAGTACCACACAGAGTTAAAAAGGTACCAAAAAAAAAAATCTCAATGTTGTGTCAAATCCTGAGTCAGATCAATATTTTTTTTGAGTTGAGGAATCCCAACTGGGACTGATGGCACTTGCTCCCGACACGGGGCCCCGAGATACCCGTGCACCTGTGAGGGGATCCCCAGGCAGTTACCTACAACTTACGACACTGAAAGAATCGGGGTTCTTTTCAGATGTTTCATTTTTCTTCTCCGTGTTCTTCCATATTTTATATTTTATTCCCCTACAGGTATTTGATAAAATACAGAAAAGGCACTCAGGTGAGGTCACATTGTGCTCTGGTGGCGACCAGGCCATTGTGATGACCAGATAAATTCTGTTCTCTAGTATAATGCAATAAAGTTGCTTTAGGCTACCCGAATAAACAACACACTTCCTTGATGTGATGACATGATTTCTAATTATGTGCATTTAATACCAAGAACATGACATCAGAAATTATACTTACATTTGTGTATGAGATTAAAAAGACGGCCTCATCATTTTCTAAAGTTGGAAAGTTTACTTACCTAAGAGCTGCGCTGCATTTCCCTATCTGCCACACTGTGTGATTTCACAGCAGCATGAAATGCAGCCACAGTTTCTGCGGCAAATCTGTCTAACCTGAGCACTGCGTGTCCAACCGTCCACACCACAGCAAATAAGAGGATGCAGAAAATAATGTCAGAAAAATGAGCAATTTCATAGGGCTACGCCCATCGTCATCGAGACTGCCGTGGTCCTGAGTGAGAGGTGGAGGCTGAATGTCCATCAGCGGCGCAAACACCTTCATTAAGGTGGGAGGAAATGACAGCCTACAGGTGGACTGTGCTGGGGCAGTTCAGACAAAAGAACAGGCGCTCTGGCCAGCGAGCAGACCGACGGCACGGCAAGTCTCTGTGGGTGTCTGACGAAATTAATTAGGGGAGTGAGAGAAAAATGTCTGTCAGATCACAGATCACGTTGTGAAAAATACCTTCCCCTGCTGTGATCTATTGATTGCCATTAAATGTTCCAGCTGCCACCCCATAAAATATTAATATTTAAAATTTGACAGCTATATAGTGAATTTCTATTTTTTTTTTTTTTAATTTAGCTTTCTGGAAGAACACCATTCAGCACAGGAATCCAAAGCATGTACAGGAAAAAAAAAAAAAAAAAAGAGTGGGAAACACCATGTTTCCGCTTCATGGCCGCACTCTTGCCACGTCTCTCTCTCTCGAGCATCCTTCACTTTAACTCACGTTGCACCAGAGGCCTTGACAGCTAATTCTATCACTCCACTTTAAGAGGAAAGACACTCATCCCAACAGGCTCCGGGGAGGGGAAGGAGGGCTGGGCCATTCATTAGTCACTAAACATATAGTAGCATTTAAACAGCTTTAGCATAATGTCACAGCTTAATGCGTGTTGGTGAATTTGCCAACAGGCTTGATGTGAACAATCTCCCTGCGTGTTCTGGTTGGGCGCGTGACCTGACGGGATGGCACACCATTAGCCCAGTCAGACAGCAGAGCCCCGCTGTTAACATTACGGTGTGTAGTGGAGCATAACCAAGTGAAGGAGGGTCTCATCTCGCCGTATTTGTGCGGTTTTCTCCCGGCACGTTGTGGTCAATGGGATGATAATGCATACAAGGCAATCAATATACATAAAAATAAAAAAATTAAAATTAAAAAAAAAAGGCCTCGCAATTAGAGCTATGGGGCATTAGTGTTTTCATAACACTCCTATTATATATTCACATTCTCTATCAGGGTTGGTAATCACTTGTCTCAAACAGTTTAATTACAGCTTGGCAATGACTACTTAACGTGATTAGATGTTATACCTTATTGTTGCGTGTGGCATATTACATCAATTATATTAAGAGTTATTTTTTTCATGAGGGTGCAGTGCTTGCATGTGATACAGGAAGCAGTGAGGGCTGAGTGACAGGGACTTCTTAAAGACTTAATTTTACAAATAAAGTAATCAATATAAGCTACTGCACATCACGTCTCACCACACAGTGAGCTGTAAGGTCTTTTGCATAATTGCAATAAAAAAGTGTATTGGCCTGACTGATTGAATTCAGTCTTGGTAATTGCAGCATAAACAATGTAGTTGACTGTCACAGCTACGGCGCCACTATGCTGTCAACAATCCAGATATTTTTCAAGGGTCTACTAGCATATCATGCAGATCCACAGCCTGCCGTGTAATGAGTATAATTACATGGTGCGCATGTGTTACCTGTGGGGTAACACGTACACACACACACACACACACGCACACACACCCTCTCACACACATGTGGAAAGCGCCACATATTTTTCCATCTCTATGACCCGTCACTCAAAATCAGCTCCAATGGATTCACAGTTTTTTCCGCGCTTCCACCATCCAGTGAAAATTCTCCCCTCTTCCTCCTCCCCCAAAAAAGACAGACTCCCAACATTAAACCTGCATCATCTCTAATGGCCAGCTAAATCCCTGTTGATGCCGCTGTCCATCAATATGACCACCCATTCTCTCGGCCCAACCCCTACCATTTGATCGACATTAACGCCGCAGCTGCTCACCGAACGCCTCCCTCCATTCTCAATCTTTCTTTCTCGCCCCAGTTACTTTTCCTCTCTACCAGGAGAAGCTCTGCATGCTTCCAGGCAAAGTCAATGTCTATCTCTAGTCTCCCTCGTGCTACCCATATCCAGTACACCGCTCCCGTTCCTCACTGTTGTGTCTCACGCACATCTAAGGCACATCCGAGTTGTAAATAGAGTGGAGCTTAAATGACAACAGCCTTGCTTTTGTAGGGATTTAGCGAGAAAAGAAAAGAGAAAAGAAAAGAAAAGAAAAGAAAAGAAAAGAAAAGAAAAGAAAAGAAAAGAAAAGAAAAGAAAAGAAAAGAAAAGAAAAGAAAAGAAAAGAAAAGAAAAAAGGAGCTGATTTGTGCAAAGACTGCTGGCGAAGATAAAATGTTAGGCTTTGGATCTAAATTCCACATGAATGCCTTTCCCTTTAGTGTGCATTATGATGGCAATGGACCATATCATAGTATTTGTTTTGCTTTAGAGCTGTCCCCTGTGATTTATGTTCCCCGAGTGCAGATATTTCATGTCACTATACAAGCAATGTTTCTGTCATGGAGAACGTAGGGGGTATTCAGGGGGCTGGATGTGAGGAGATCTCTCTCTGTGTGTGCGTGTGCGTTTGTGTGTGTGTGTGTGTGTGTGTGTGTGCGTGCTCGTGTTTGCCGGGGAGGCACTTGTGGCAGTGCCAGTGTGTGACCGCAGGCCCCCCTGGCTAGGGAGCAGCGCCTGGAAAGGTTACCCAGCAGAGTGGGCTTTTGTATGGTAATGTGACCTCCAGCTCCCTAAGGAGTCCCAACACCTGCCCGGCACCCCCCGCCAACCTCAAATCCCCAACATGCAAAGTGTTTTTCCCTGAATATAACTACTGATATGCTGTCGCTTTGTCGTGTTATTATTTAATGGATATTTATGCTATGGTTCAGATATGTCACTACCTCTCAAAAGATGTTATTTTAATTTAGATGCCAGTGCAGATGGGGGTAAGTTAATGCATTCATTTGTCTTAACACCAGATCGAACCTTAATATTAACCGCGTAGTGGCCGTGAATTTCAGGTTGAGCCGAGAGAAACCGTGCAATATGCATGCAGACGGGCCGACACCCCCCAAGACCCACAGACAACTGGCTGAGCATGGAGAGAGGGGGCTCTAAAGCAATTATAGCAAATTAAATGAATGCCCCCAAGTTAAATAGTGTTAATAGTGTTCGGGGAGACAAATTTGAGATGCAACTCACACTGTGATGGCAAGATCCACTTGGGTTGCTGAGTAGCAAACAGTGGCTTTAATTATATTCAAACCCTCTTTAACAGAGAATCAATTCATAGCGTGCTGTGACAGGTTGCTCACTTTGGAAACCGACTGAAACGCTTTGTGCATCAGACTAATTTCTGGTGACACCAAAAGTTAAGTTGTCTTGCGTTATGGCGAATAAACTCGAATAAGTGAGACCTGAGAATTGTTTTTTTTCATCCAGAATATAATGAGAAACAATGGAGCAACTGGCAACTAGTGACGCCTTCACAGATCTGCTGGAGGACTCGAGATGGCAGTGATGAAAATGAAGAGTAACATATGCTGTCAGGCATGAGAAGATAAAAAGATATCATTGGCAAGATGAAACCCGGCGTGCAGGTTCTCTGAGACGTACATATTTTGAAATGTATTCAGCGAAAACCTTTGTTGTAACAGGGCTCATTGCTCACACGGCGTATTTTAGACCAAACTCATCCAGGCATTGAGAATACTGACTAAACACGGCACACTCAGACACCCACTGTGGTGCGTGTCAGCTCTCTTAAGACCACCTGATCCGCACTAAAGTCCACTCGATCCTCCTGGTCAGGGTCTCGGGAGCTGCTGCCTGTACTTCGTCCGTCCTCTCTACCTGAGGCAGCACACCAACTGAACCCACCTCTCCATCGTCTCCCTACCGCGCGGCATCACACGCCCACCCCCTCTCTCGTTCCACTCACACGTTCCTTTTATATGCATTACTATTGTTCTACACTTTGCCCCCCCCGCCCCCATTAAATGCACATTTCTGTGTTGTTATTAAATATGACTTGAAGCCACACATATATATGTGTCATGTAAAAACCTATTCCCCTGCTACACTTTTGTCTATTTATTTATCCATTTAAAAAAACTTAATTATGAATGAATGTCACATTGAATAATTCATGTGCACCCCGGTGCTGCGAATAAATAGCTCGTACACCTCTGCTTCCTCCCCTTCAGTGTTCCTTCAACCCTTTTAGTAGCTCCATGCACTACAGTGGGTTATTGGTCTTTCTCCCCCTCTGGAGGGTTCTTGCGCACTTAGTCCTTATTAAAATCCCTATGGCATATAAACACACACACACACACACACACACACACACACACACACACACACACACACACACAGAGAGAGAGAGAGAGAGAGAGAGAGAGAGAGACAGAGAGAAACACACGCCCAGGCCAAGGACCGTCTGCTGGTACACACCATTTATTAAAGCTCCTGTGAAGGTCCTGGCAGTCAGCCAGAGGGAGACATGACTTTGGATCCCATTCATGTCCACATCAGCAGAGTAAAATGTTTCTAGGTGTTGATCCATGACAGCCATTATTGCTGCAATCCAGTTTTATCACTGTCAAATTCCACAAAAGGGAAAATAAGAGCTTTTCTGCACTTTAACACATTGTCAATACACTTCTACCAATCCAAACAGCTGCACGGGGAGTTTATTTGCCTTTGAAGACATGTTTTGAATAGGGAGGAGAGAATCCACCTCCTGTCATCGTATCTCTACAGGGCCACAACCTCACACAAATTGTGTAATATAATGGAGAAATGTAACCTTCTAGATGATCCGATCCAAAACACATTACACAATTATTTTTGACTGGCCAATGTTTGGAGAAATATAAATAAGATATGCCACAACTAAATGAATAAAACAATAATTTGATATTTAATCTTTTTCACTTTGGTGCTAAATAACGCTACAAGAGATGTTGGGACAATGCTCACATGTTTATCAGGGAGTCAACGCTCACATGCCTGGAGGACTAAAGACTTGACTGTAACTCAAATCGTAACGTGGATTTAATCGATAGATAGACGATGACAGGAAAAGACAAAGCAAAGGGACGGTGAGGTGTGTTTGCAGTATTGATGATGAGCAAACATTCCCTGTACCAAATGAAGGCTGTTCAATTATTACTATTGCTATATCGATTTATCAACTTCCTTCCTCACAATCCTGAGATATTGGATTTCCTGCAGGGATGCAACTAACACATTTTAAATATTTATTCATCTGCAAACTATTTTCTGGATTCATTAATTAAAATGATCATAAAATTCAAAAATATTGGTATAATTTCTTTAGACTCTATCGCAACTCTTTTGCATGCTTGTTATGTACGACCAAACAGATTAAATTCACTATCAATCAAATCTTCATAATTTGGAACCTGAAATGTTCTGCTGATTGATTAACTGATCAATCAGATTATATTTTCAGATCTAATTTACAGTCAATCTGTGATTTAAAACTAATGGAACACAGCAGACTGCAGTCAACAAAATCTTGAACTTTGACATTTTTTTCTTACATCATTACATCTTCAGCAGGCTATAAGAAGCAAAGTCTTCTTTCACTCAAATCTACAGTCAACAGAACTCTTTTGTAAAGTTAAACCTCTTAATTCCTTCAACAAAATGTACTGCATTGATCCCCCTCCAACAATATACTGTAAGTATAGCCTGGCTGATCGTCCGATCACAGATGTATCGGCCGATATGAAAACCTTTTTTTACACATCATAGCGCAGAAAAAGATGCTTGGAGTTAATTATAAATTGCTGTATTTGTGGGTGTGTTTAAAAGAAAAAAAAAATCTATTCATAGTTATTAAATTCCCAGTGACGTTCACCGTTTCAGTGCACTGATGTTGGTGTGGAATTTTAACTGTAAAATATCCTGCCTGCATTACATATCTTTGTCAAAAGTGTGGAAAGTGTTTGACAACCATATTTTAGGAAAATGGACAAGAAATGCATTTTTATGTAAACTCGATATGCAGTTTAAATACAAGGAATATCGGCCAATATATCGAAAATTGGAATTTGTTACTGTGTAATATCGGTATCGGCCCCAGAAATCCAGCATCGTTCGGGCTCTAATTGTAAAGCCACCTCACAACCTTTGTCATTAATGCCAGCTGAGGTGTTTAAACCAGTATAAAAACCCTGGTCTTATCTGTAGCACACAAAACACCAGACACCGCAGCGATTCAGGAATTACTTGTTGCCTCTGCCACCGCGTCTCTCACACGTGGACGTGCACAGACACACAAATACACACAGTGACAAATCTTCTGCCAAGAATAATCTCAATAAGAAAAGGGTTAAAAAGCACTCAGAAGCAGGAACTACCTGCAGCTCACACAGCTCTGCACTCTGAAAAGATGCAACCTTGCTCATTGCCCACATGCCATGCAGAAAAAGTGCAAAGTGGTCCGAAGTCTGCTGTGTCATCACCATACATTACTACCACGGGTGACATCAGGTAATACCATCAATTTATTCTGGATTCACTGACAGGCATATATCGTATTTAATTCAAAATTACAGAGAGGGAGTGATTGTGCAGCCCAGGGGTGCAGTAATCATTAAGGAGCATGAAACTATACCATCCTAATTTACAGCTTCTTCATCACCTCTATTCTGTGTAGAGGGAATGATCTACAACAAGGTGGTCTGTTTCAGCGGTCAGAGGAGGTCTAATGCATTTGGTAGAGGCTGATAACAGTGCTTCACTTTCACACCGAGCACTCAGAGGGAATTACAGGGCTGCGGAGAGGAGAATGTCTGAGTGCTTTAGTTAAAACCAGGGGTAAATGCTATCTCGTGCGTACATACTCCCTGATCCATGCGAACCGCGGCTACCTGATCGTTTCAGAGCTCGGGACATTTACATTTTCACTCGACACGGTCACTCGTACTGTATATTCTGCTTTACAGAAATCGATTGCACAGCCAAAAGGCCTCTCCTTTTTTCTGCAGAGCACCGGTCTCCAGCCAAGCCTTACCTGGATTGAGAGATATGAGGATGAAAGGATTGGGTGCGCTGAGACCATAGCCGAGGGGGAGAGATTTTAGCGCCGGGTTGAACATGTCCACGTAATGCTTTACAGAAGATGGGTATGGAATGTCTCTGGGGAGGAGCAAGGTAGCAAATAATGTGCGAGTATCTATTAGCTTTTTGGTAACTGCTGCCTGCCATCTGAGAGGCTGTACGAGCGCTCAATGACTAATCCATCAGTCGAACATAAGGGGCCTGCCACACAGCTCTCACTGACTTCTATCCCTCTCTATTGCCCCGGCTGAGACAAACCTGATCTCTCCTCATTAGGAGCGCTGTTCTTTTTACATGGCTAACCTGCGAGTCCAGCGCGAGACCCACAGAGGACACCCTGACCAGTCGCCCCGTCACTTTCTCGCCCGGTAACTACTTCCACGCTAGAAGACAAAAAGTGAGCCGCCGCTTCCACTCCGTCAGTGTGGCAACAGCCACAGCCAACGTTATTCATCACCCTCACGGTGAAGGCTAAATATGAACACACATATGAATATATGAATAACTGAACAAGTGGTTATTGTTATTCACCTGCACGCACTCTGCCGAGCCCGCAAAGTCTTTTGTTTGGAGCCTGTAGTTCTGCTGAGCATGGACTTTCTGACAGAACGTCTGAAGTGGGGCAGAGGGGAGTGGGAACACAGGTGTTACTGAGTGGCTCTTTTACCGAGAAAGAATGACCTGTGTCTGCAAATGCCCCCTCTGTCTGTCTGAGGAGCTTCCTGCTATGCCCCTGTGCCCTCTTTCTTCAGTGGCTACCATGCTGGCATAAAGACCTGCCATTTGCCCAGATGGTGGACAGCAGGGGTTCCCCCCCCCCCCACCACCACCACACACACACACACACACACACACACACACTAGGTCAGTGAAGTGCTGCCCCCCCGAGTGTGTCTGCGATGCAGCTTTAGCCCTTACGCCCGAATGAAATAACGAGTAGAGCGGAGAGATGGGCATCTGTACTGGCCAAGACAACAGAGGTAGATAGACATGTAAAAATATCTGGGGCCGGAGTTTAATGATCTGAGAGCACGGTCTCCAGCGCATGGCGCAAACGCATTTAGGTCACGACAGAATCCATTTTTGATAGTTTAACAGCAGATAACGTGAGCATAAAATGAGGCACATGGTTCAAAGGGGTAATACTCAGTCTCTTAACTAATCACAGGTGTGGTGTGGACGTAAGGTAAAATAAACCAATCACAGCGTTTTCTCCCTTTTCCTTTAATAGCCAGTTGTGCTTGCAACTGGCTATTATATTGGCGAATTAGGGGGGAAAAAACGCTCCTCTGCAGAAGAAACAATCTGCTCATGCGCAGAATGTACAACATTATAATCTTTCACACCGTAAACTTTTCATTTTTTCTGCATGTTTGTGTATAGCTGCTGCATGAGCGTAGCAGTGTCTGTCACAGTAGCAGAATATATGCATGTGGTACACCCGAGATGTAGGCACATATTACCATCTATGAGCCCTTAAAATAACAGTAAGAAACTTCACCATTGACTTAAGATGACATTTTTGTTGGTCAATTGCGCAATCGCTTTCCGCTGCTTCACGATAGCACTGCACCGACAACACGTCTGACCGCGCCTCATTATAAGACCAACAAACCCATGCATTCTCAGACAGGTGCAAGTCTGAGATATTTAAACAACGTGGGCGCTCAACGGGAAAATGACAAACTAATGCACCTTTCGCTCCCCCCCCCCCCCCCCCCCAGCTCGTCCTAAGATGTTCACTTCCGGCTCCAAACTGCTCATAACTGACAAGATGGCGCCGGCACGTAATTACTATCATAAGATTGTTTTACCTCACTCATCTGTAAGACTAGCCTACGACAGCATCTCCAAGTCTGTTCTTTTGTCAATACTTTGGTATCAATATACCATAAAACCCAATTCTACAAAAGGTATTTATATAAAAACAAAGAATAAAAAAATAAAAGAGACTATTTAACCATTACTACTGAATGAAAGCAAATCAGAATCTATTCACATTCACTCACTAAATAATTTATTATCGGAAATGACTGACACAAACAAAAAGAACTTTCTGTTTACACGCTTTCTGTAAGTAAAGAAGCAGTAGTGCTGTGTGTTGAGTGTAGAGTTTACCAAGTGGGATGAAAAGCTGGGAAAAGTGGCTTTGTGCCTACTGCTACACATCAGGCTCTTCAAGTTCATAATGTCATACTGACACCAGGAGACAGGCGGTGCCAGGGGTGATGCCCAGGAGTGAAGGGAAGGTCAGCGAAGCTTCACAACCCAACTGGTGCTGATGCCACAGCATGTACGGCTCAAGTGCTTGGCAGTGCATCTTAACAACAAAATGTGACATTTTTAGAAGCTGTCAAATTGCAGTCTAAAAAGCGGTCTTGACTGGGGACCAGGCCAGCGCACCGCTGCAGGGCTTTCAATCTGGCCGTAATGGGAAAGATGGAAGATGATAAGATTCCAATTCAGCTATTTCTGCACGGCCCAATGTGATCACGCTTCAATCCAACAGGGCATTGGGCGAGTTGAGAGAATTCTTAAAACGACAGAATATCTTCAAGTATGCCTTGATACTCACACAAATCCCATCACTTTTCATAATTGTTCGGCTCACTGAAAGTAAGTGATATAATCTGGAAGTGTTACCCATTCTGTCCTCTGTCACCAATCACAGCCTCGATGACGACGCGTCTGCATGAGGAATATGGCACCACGGTGACAAAGACAAACACACACGGGACGTTTTTTGTTTTTTTACTGTCCTTCATTATTATTTTTTTTCTTTTTCTTTTTAACCCTATTTTAATTGGTTTCATAAATAAAGTTCTGCGAATGCACCAGGGTCAATAGTGATCTCACTGCAACAGTTCCCACACAATTACAACAGGGAATAAAATATTTTCCATTGTACCAAACACTTTTTTTTGTGAGACCACTTTGACCCTTTTTAAAAAAAATTAATTTAACTCTTGCCTTATTAACTTATTTAATCTATCTTGTTTGTTTCCAGTGTTATAGAATCAGAGGAGAGCAGGATAGCTTCTATGGGACCCTGGTGCATTCCCATAAATATACTCTCATTAATGTTGTTTTTAAAGATGGGCCTACCTGTGGAGCAATAAATAATGCACACGAGTACCACACTCTACAGACCAAGCAACCAAATGGGTCTAAATTTAAAAGAGACAATTATTTATCCAGTAGGACCACTGGGCATTATAACTCTAATCCTATGAACACAAAGCAAAGCTCTGAAGGCGAAACAGGGTTTAAAGCAGCCCAGCCTGATAACTGCAGCCTCACTCGTGACATTGTCATGACCACACATGCAAATTTCTATTCTGGCTCCCAACAGAGATGTATATAAATAAACATACATGTCAAAGTTGGTGAAGTGTGAACACCTAAGAAGAAAATGCATAAAAGGTAAGTTCCAGTCACATTATGCAAATGCAGGAACAGTGTTTGGCATTACTTCAAGCACCACTCATGGACACAAAGACGGCAAAGATACGAGAGCCATTTCATATTTTTAATTAGCCACTCAAAGAATAAGCAATTACGCATATTTGTCGTCTTTGTACTATTAATAACAACAACAAAAAAAAACTTCACAGTGGCAATCTGCCAAAGCACATCAACAGGGTATCATGCGTTCCAACTCTCCATGCACAGACCCCGCAAAACCTCCATCAACTATTTTTTTAATTAATCTCCAGGATTCATTTTGTCTTTATAAACGGGCACCAAGAATGGGCCTCAAACACAAAGAAAAAAGGACAGGGTGGAAGAAAACGATGGGGGTTTTTGTTTTTTTTTCTTTGAGGCAATCGAAATTCTCACATTTTTCCGAACAAAAAGCTTGCGAGTTGCTGAAACAATACCTTCTTATCTGCAGGAATTGGGTGAAATTTCCGCTCCGTCTCCCTTTTATTTGGCCACATGCAACCTGTAGCAACTGAGAACACAGCCTGCAAAGCTGCTTTGTGCTGCAAGGAGATACTGCTACTGGTTGCTGCTGTGACGTTTAGACTCATCTCTTTACCCATCACGTCAGGTATACAAACACCAACAAACTGTTGTTTCATCACTCATTGTGGCATTCCTGTGGTGCTGTTAGCTTTTTCTGGTATTTGTTGTTGCTTCAATAGAGTAAGAAAGACAGAAAGGGGAGAGGAGAGGAGAGGAGAGGAGAGGAGAGGAGAGGAGAGGAGAGGAGAGGAGAGGAGAGGAGAGGAGAGGAGAGGAGAGGAGAGGAGAGGAGAGGAGAGGAGAGGAGAGGAGAGGAGAGGAGAGGAGAGGAGAGATTTGTTTGTGGCAGAAGCCTTTTGTTGACAGTCAGCATCAAAGGGTTTGTTTCCATGTCCTCTCAGCCCCTGTCAAATTGTCATCAAACCTTCCTGAAAATCAAAGAAGCCTTCCACACACTTGCCTTGACATCAACTCTTTTCTCTTTGTCTCCCCCTCAATAACATAGACACACATGCACATTTCATCTTGAAAGATGATACCAACAAAAAGTCTGCTATTCGGGGTCTCTCCACAGACATACCACCGAACAAAGTGAACTACATTGAGCCTCTCGCATCTTTCTAGCAGACGTTTCACTCGTAGCTAATGCGATGGGAAAGAGTAGAGCGGTAGCATGCCGGAAGATCCAGCCAAGGACACGAATGAGCAGGATGACGAGGAGATGATTGTAAGAAATGACCCCGCTGATCCCATTACTGAGCTATTTAGTTGTGACCATCTAATCTGAGGTTCCAACATAAGCCAGGACCAAGATGCCCGGCCTGCCAGGGACTACTTACAGTACGTCTCGATTTTCTCTAACAACTGCTCCTGCAGTGGTTAAGTAATGACGAGAAGGCACAGTTTGAAATGTGAGCTCAAAAGACGGAAATGCATGTTCCTCTAATCTTTTTCAGATAGGGATGGGAAAAGCCTGCTCAATGTTGCATTTGGCTGCTTTGTGTTTTGAGTGAAGGATCAGACTAGAACTTCTGACAGTAGAAATATGCTGCCTTTTGAAGTGAAGAGCATTTTGAACAAAAAAAAAGAAAGAAAAAACATCAACAAGCTTAAACTTTATCTGGAAACAGATTTGTGTCTGAAAGGTTGCACGCCCTTAATTTGGTGAGATGCTGGGAACGGCGTCAGTGGATTCAATACTACAACTTCTTGGAATTGTAGTTGGAGTGCACCCGGTGGTAATACATGGTGGTAATACCCAGTGGTAGTACACAGACCCCAAGAGTGGAAAGTTATTTACAGGTGTGAAGCAAATGTGTCAGACCCCTTATTTTTTGTGACACGATGGTGCGAAGTGCAGTCATCTGTAAAATGTGTATGATGTACAAAGTGTGGACAGGCCAAAATTGATGTTTTGGTGACCAGAGGTGCAAAGCCTGGCTTGCACCTTTGGCTCCATTAAGGATTGTTTCCAGTTGTTGCATCTTAATGGTCGTGGACCTCGGGTTAATTCTGAAACGACTGAAGCAGCCTTTGACCAATTGGCACTGACCACCAAATGACGTATCTTTTGCGCAAGCCGTGACCAACCGCGACGTCACCCATTGGTTTGTGAACCGAGGCCTCGAGTTTGCATTTTGGGCGTGGCCATCTCGCTATTTAGGAGCCAGAAGTGGCCCGGCCCGCCCACCGAAAGCAGAGATCTGACTGCATCACAGGCCTGTCAATCAAACCCCCCCCCCCCCGCCCCAACATACTGTTGTTTGAGGCCTAATATCTAATTACTGGTGGAAGTATTTTCAGATGAACCGCCAAAAAAATGAATAATGAGTTACTTTAGAGAACGACACCATTGTGACTCGTGGAAACATTTCTTGACTTTGTATTTCATGATAAATTGAATGGGAGTCTATGGAGCCAGCATCTGGTGGCACTCAATGGTATTGCAGTTTAAGGCCCTTCCACTTCTGTCTAATTTTTCAGAGCCGGAAGCTTCCTTTATTTTCATATTCAGCCCATGAATCTGATTGACCTGCCCCTCTGACTGGCTGAATAAATCTTAATGTGAACAGGGTTTCCAGACTATTATCACAGTGAAGTCTCCAACTGTGGGGCAGATCTGGGCTAGCAAAGACCGCCTGTGGTACAACTGGACACTAGTTGGGCTTAAGAGGAATAATGATCAAGTAAACAGATAGACATTTGAAAACCAAAAGCCTTCATGCGTAAAGGTAAACACCCATGCTTATACTGAAGCTGCAGATTGGAATATGTTTACATATTGGACAATAACGCCTTTCCTGGTAAAACTCTAAGCAGGGCACTAGTCTTTTGAAGTCTGAACTGTACAGACCAGAACCTCAGCATAACAATCTTTGTTTACAAGGCAGGGTATTTATTCAATTACCTAAAGAGGATTATAGAAATTGTATTTTTTTTTCTTTGCATCGTAACTTTTTTTCCATGTTCTGCTGCTATCAAATTTAATCATAACAATTAACACCTTGACTCCGCACTATAACTCTATGGCATTATACCCTATTTGGATTTGGTTGCTGTCATAAGCCTTTGTCTATTTCAATTAAAACTGCAGTACCATCATAAAAAGCGTTAGTAAAAAAATAAACTGCCTCAGGTACTACTTTGGGAAAATCATTGGAAAGAACAAGATGCAAGAAACTCCTGCGCCCCTGGCGTCTCTGTGTTTTGGATGAGGATATGAAGGCAGAAGCAGAGAAAGAACTTTTAAATGTCCTACAGAATGCAGAGTAGTTTGAACACGAAGTAAATGCCACAAACCTATCCAGCTACTTCCAGGCATTTGCACGTCAGAAATAGCATCCTACAAGCTGGTTTGGAAGATATATGCTGGTTTAAAGACAATTTAGATTGATTTGTTTTTGAAAAAAAACATCTTTTGGTATACATGCAAAGGGCCGGGTGTATCTATGTAGGGGCTAGCATCAGCATGCATATTTTCTCCCAGTAAAATGCAGATAAGCAGGTATAGCGTCCATCATCTTCAACATCTTAGTTTAGGAGGTTAGAGTAGCACGCTAATATTTGCACATTGGTGCGAGATGAACAGTCAGGACCACCAAAGTGACTTCAAGTCATCTGAGGGGAGAACAAATGTGGACACTGACTGACACCACTATCCAGGAAGGTGTGCCAATGCCACGCTCTGAACAATACTCGGCCTTCTGCCATGTACCAATGTACCAATGCTCCGATATCGATTCTATAGAGATACATGGCTTCAAGTACATCAGTCCCTCCAGGAAATATGATCATGCAATTGCAGTCTTACAGTTGTAAAACATTTCAGCTTAAATAGCATTTAAAGCACTTGCTTTCCCGGAGGATGTTACAGTATGTTTCCTATGTATCCTTTATTTCAGTCAGACTGTTTTGTAAAAATACGTAAATTTTGTGACACAGGACATTTTGTCTTCTTTTTTTTTAGCCTATGGCTATTTAGGTTCAGAACATTTTTTAAAAGGTGAGAACCAGAACATTTCCAGGTATGTCTGTGATGTGCAGTCTGGTAATATCATAGGTAATTAAAATATGACTCTTTCATGAATAGGTAGTACCTAAAAAAACATTTATTTTTTTCACTCAACTTGCATTTTTTTACCAATTCACGCAATATTACTGAGAAAAAAAACCAGCAAATTGCATCTCAAAATTTAAGAAAAGCCACTGCAAAATCAAATATTTTTTTTATCATAACAATAATCCTATAGAGACTGACTACATTGCATATGTACTCTTTATGTCTATTCTAAAAGTGGATCTCTGTGTTTTCTGTATGACAACCCAAGCACTATTTCATTGTAACAACTCAAAAGGAGCAAATCTAAATTTAATGCAATACTCAATCAGCCTTAAAACTGCTAAAATGCCAGCTTAATATGTCACTGGAGAGAGAATAGCAATGATGCATTGTGAGTCTCCGCTCAGCAAGTGTTTGCTGTGCTTCATGCCTCAGCAAAGACATTTAACGCACAGAGACCACAAACGGGACCTTTAACTTAAAACCATCACTCGGTTCATAGACCGTCTGCAGTGTTCCTGCTTTGACACACTAAAGATGCCACTGTGCAGAGTGACCTTTGATACATCGCTGTTGCATTTTGTGCGTTTGTGCACATTCGTGAGAGCTGCTCTAATAACCGCGGATGAAATCTGATATTTTCATCCACGCGATCGGGATGACTTGGCCACAAGAAAGCACGAGTCAGGTATTCTGGGAAAGACGTTTTCTGAGGTCATCAAATATGATACACCATAGCTCAAGGCAACTGCGCCGACTCTTTCAAGCGAAGATGGAGAGGAGACAACATACAGTGCCTGTCTCCCAGTCAGGCAATATCTGACAGCCTTCCTTTAGCAGTCTCCTTTTTCTCTTACACCCTCGTACACAAGCATATAAATATACAACGGGAACTGTTGCGCTCCCACACAGACGCAAACATCAATGCACGCACTCGCTCTGTCAGTTGGTTTCAGAAGTGAAATTATTCCATCTCTCAGGGGTCCTGTTAAGCTCTTACAAAGCCTCGGTGCGTACAGCAGGTAGATTGATTGTGACTTATTAACTGTGAGTGAGCCTAACAGAGTGCATTAAAACAAAAGGAAATGTGATATCCCCAACCATCAAGTGCTTGTTAGAGCTTTAATCAAAGCCCTTCCAAATCTGCATATGGAGTCCTGGTCATGAATTCCAAACGGCAGAGAAGACCACACTAGAGAGTCGTGTTTCTCAAGAGGACCCCGAAGATATTTTACAAAGATCCAGCTGGCGAACAGTAGAATAAGAAATTGTTCTCAATAATTATGGCTCTGGCTGTCATTGTCGTTGCCATCTAAATCACATTTCTCGAAGGACTTTGGCATACAAGATCGCTCAATTTCTTAACTCCCCTCCTAAATGAGTCTAATGATTATCATTATCACAAAAAGAAAATGTCGCCAACTAATTCATCCTCAAGTTGCACCAAAGAGCACCTGACCTCGTTAGAGCCAGTATACCTGGTGCATTTGACCATCCGCTGTTAAATGGCATCCTCGCAGGCAGCACTGTGCTGCAGGTTGATGGTAGCACTTCTATTTTAGCACTGTGAATATGACTGAGAAGTGTAAATCACAGCTATTATATCATCTGCTCTATTCAGCCACAGAGGAATGTGGTGGGAGATGATCGTTCCACATGTTGGCCCCAGTGGGAAGCAGAATGACAGAGCGGAGAAGTGACAATGAACAGGGCAGTTCATTTATGAAACCCTGGAGAATAAAATGTGACCTCGGGCTGCACATTTCATACTGTAATATATATTTTTTTAAATCAGGATTTATGCTTCCACACTTTAACAAACTTTATTGTGTTATTGTGTCTTTTATGTGGAATATTAAAGCTCAGCAGTTAAAGTGCTTACTTTGCAAACCCTGCTCACAGGTATATTATCTAACCAATCAGACGTCACTCTGACCGACTGCTCAGTGGAAGGTTAGCCGCATTATCTACAGTGGCCCAGAGAGGTCAACACTGCAACTGGAGAAAACACATTCAACTAGATTAATCACAACAACAACAAAAATAGAGAAAACATTTCCATACATTTGGCAACACAGGTGCAGTAAGAAAAGACTGCTTCATGTGCAGAAAATAAAACCAACTATAAAAATACAACTAAATACTGAAACGCTGCTAGACAACAAGAGAAATATTCCCAGAGAGCACTAAAAAGTGATGTGACGTTTCATGAAGTCAATGTTAAAACAAACAAATGGAAAACTTACATCTTAGCCTATTTTCCAACATTACTGATGGATCGACACGGTGTCACGCCAAAGCGTGTCATACACCTTGTCAGTCCAGTACGGATACTGTGTCACTGTCATATGTTTTGCATCACCTGGGCGTGAAAAGCACCAAAAACCACATGGCTGGGTTTAGGAAAAGATGTTGTTTGGGGTAAATGTAACATGGTCTCAATTTGATAAATGTTAGGCACCAAAACGACTTGATTACAGTTTGTGATTGGATTCAAATAAGTAATTTTACTTAACCAGTGTTATACACATCACACAAGTTACTTAAGGTGCGTTACGCAAGTTAAATAAATTATGGGAGTAATTTACTTAAAAGACTTAAGTCACTTAAAAGAAATCCATGTTGACTTTGCTTTCTCACAAAGTCAAACATCATTCCACCAAGTGAAAGCCTTTTATTTGTTCAGTCCAACCAGTTTCCTCCTTTTAACATGGTTTGTACTTTGTCACATGACCTTTGTAACACACACACACAGCTTCTCCAACCCTGGTTAAACATGCGTGTACTTTTCCCGCCTGGACGAGGGAAAACGTGACCCTGATATGGTATCCTCTTGTGGACTGAACGAGGTACTGCACACTTTTGCTGGATGGACAGTCAACTTCAGCGACTTCATGACTATTTGTAATCTATACCTGCAGCTCATTTCTTTATTTGTTTTTTTTTTTCCTGAATGCTGCCCCTATAATCTCTAACTGTTTTTGTGATTTGCTTGTTTTGTCTATTTGCATGTTTTCTCCAGTTGCAGATCACTGAGCGCGCAGGGTCATTGTAATTATCTGCACGGGCATAAATAATTTTGATTTACCTTGATTGCAGCGGCTGCATCCATCGTGATTTCAAATATGATGCAAACAGTTCCCACTATTTTTTTTTTTCTAGGTGGTAAACCAGGGAAGACTGCTCACACAGTGCAAGGTCTGTGAGCAGGTGGGACACTCGTTCAGGTAAGTGATGTTGCTGCTGAATTTTTTAAATGTAATTTTTCAGGGCTGTGAGCACCACAAACACAATTCCATTTACTTTCATTGTAGCGAGGGGGAAGCAGAAATCTTCGATATATATATCACCAAAAACTATCTTCATGGCTAGATACCATCAGGGATGAATCAGAAACAATATTGTGTCGTGTTTTTTTTTGTTTTTTGTTTTTTTTATGAGATGGGTGCACAGACCCTTTAATTCAGTTCAATTTTAGATATATCCCATATTCCTTTTCAGACAGGTCTTGTCTACTCTAAAGCAAGTTAAAATTCCAGGTACATCGGATGCAGTGAGAATTTGTCAATTGAAAATGTTCTAGCTCAATAGAGATAATACTAATTATGCAAACAATACATTTTAGCTATAATTGCACAGCTAAAATTCTACTTAAAGCATGTTAAAGCGTAGACAGGAAAGGCTGATAATTTCTTCAGTAAACACAAGAAGAAGGGAAAAAGAACAGAAACAAGCACAGCTATCCACAACAAAGTTAATCAGGCTTGCCTGAAAACTGAAGCTTCAGTGGATGTCTAATTGGATTAAACCAAAACAGAGGATGTGTTTTGTGTGCTGCTGTTGTGATGGCTTGACCTCTAATGGCAGTCCCTTTTTCTAATTTCTTCAGATCCCCCAATCAGACTAAAACTAATGACTACTGGCATATCTGACACCCGGTGGCCAGACAGTTTTCTCGAGAGTGACTTCTAAGTTAAAACTGAGGGGAGAATTGGTCAAGGTCATTCTGAAAGGCGAAGTGGCTCCAGCAGCGTAAAACTCGCGCAAATCACAGACTGTCTGGCTTGCTGCTCTCTCCTCCGGGGGACATTTAACCCACTCCTGCAATGACCTTTCGAGGCAGGAAGTGCCGTCGCTTCAGAGGTTTATGTGGCAACGTACCTGCCAGGACAGCTGATGACACATTTCAAACAGGACGTGCAAGCACCTTGGCGCTTTTGAGGAGTGTTAAAAGCAGAGGAGAGGGAGAAGGGCTTACAGCTCCCCTCAGGCTGATGCTAATCTCATCCATACAGCTACACAGGCCA
Source organism: Brachyistius frenatus (assembly GCF_029030835.1). Taxonomy (NCBI): domain Eukaryota; kingdom Metazoa; phylum Chordata; class Actinopteri; family Embiotocidae; genus Brachyistius; species Brachyistius frenatus. The sequence continues at coordinate 776,524 of NW_027210633.1, forward strand.
TCCCTACTGTAACCTAGCATGTTGTTCCGTGTCTAGAAAGCTGTAATCAACTCTCACACTCTATTACCAGGAGTAAAAAGCGGAGGAACTAAATAGTAATCGGTTGTCCGATGCTAAACACGGTGTTTACAGCTTTAATCTGAGTCATAAAAATGTATTAAGAACAAGGTGCCAAAGGCATGCTGTCTCTAAAGAAGAAAGTAGACCCCCTCCTGTGCCAATCAGGAACAAATATGTCTTTTGTTTTGAGTGCCAATTGTAGTGCACTATCAGGCCAATCATTGAATTTTTGAGAACATTGTGGCAAGATACACAATGTCCCTATGCTGCGTGAAATTAACTGAGCAAATGGACGGAGACCGATCCATAGTCCTGTTATAATGGGGTCATAACAACGGTGGCTACGATTATTCGTCTCAAACTACTGTGCCTCTCATTTCACTATTTTTACAAACACATTACTGTCAAACTAAGGAGCAGATTCGACCTCGGTAGAGATGCCTCTGTAGCACTGAGTGTTTCAGGATCAATTAATTGTGTGTGAGAAGCTGTGTGTGTGTGTTTGTAGGTCAGCTTTTTAAGCACTGCCTATCATCCGAGAGGCTGTGAGCCATCAATGACTAATGTGTCAGGCTGTCACAGTCAAGGACCTACCATATGGTGCCACTACCCCCCATTTAAACTAATGGCTGGGCTAGGAGGAACAGCACAGCTAACTATCCACAAAGTCTAAGTGTCAATAGTGAGGATGCGAACCGCAAACGGTTTTCTTAATCAATCTCTGGCCATATCAGCAATTAATAACAATTAAACCATGAAAGCTTATAAAATAGAAAACGCATGCTTTTCTATGAAGAAAATGACGAGCATTTTTTGGCTGCAAAACCTGAGTAAATAAGGTTTTTGAGTCATTAACTAAGTGAACCCCAGTAAACTGACTGAGCATTAATGACACACAGCTTGTGTAGAATTGCATACTTACATACTAACACTTAATACTTAGAGTGCATAAGTACATTCACACTGACGAGTATGGAAACATGCAGTGCACTACAAATACCCGGATGATGCACAATTTAGTGTGAAACAGGGGAAAGCAGGGACCACCAACCTAAAGTATTTTCAAACTGTGGCATCTGAGGAAGCTTTTGCGGAACACAAGTACCACCATACTGCTGTTGGGTAGAAGCCATCAGTATGTTTATTGTATGTGTTAAACAGAGGGCATGAAAACACATTTATTTCTGGGTAAAATAATTAAAGCTAGCAGATATGTTGGCAAGTGATGCGTTCAAGTGCTACGGTTATTTCTAGTAACTGCAGAGCGGCAGTGTGGGATTTGAGACAACACAACCTTGTCAAAATTCAAGTACTAGATGAGTAAGTGTACTAAGGTAAGTATGTCATGTTTTTTTTGTTTTTTTTTCAGAGAACCACCAGAAGGAATAAATAAAAACATTATTGATGTTAACTTAATAAGAGACGTTGACGTTGAATGGGAGTCTATGGAGTCAGAGGTTTTTTGGGCCCAGCCCCTGGTGGCCCACCGGGGTACTACACTACAGGTGCTTCCTCATTGGCTTCACTTTTCAGTCTTTGGGACACCCTGATAATTCTGATTCATCAAAAGTCTTATGAATGACTTTCTGGTCGCCAATGAATCGTTGACACAGCTTGTCTGTCGTCTAAGTAAGAGCACAGGATGAGCTGAGCAATGTGCTGTGCCAATTATAGCAGGCTCAGACTGTTGAAGGAGACCCACAGGCAAAGCAGAGCAGTGGCCACCTCTCCCAGGAAGTCCTCCAATTACCGCCCAGCAGTGCAGAGTCTGGTTGACTCATGAGAACACGACATACATGAAAAAGCTCATAGATATGTCTGTCTTTCTGGCATTGTCTGAAATCCCTTCTCTGCTTTTGTGACTTTTAATTTAATATTTCCCCGTCACCTCTATTTTGTCTCGCTTCCTCCATTTGTTTCTCTTAAACTGAAAGTAATTCCAAAGATATCGATTGAGAGAAATTGAGGTGGAGTTTTTTTTTTAATTTTTTTTTTTACAGTATTGCCTTTCAAACTGAGCCTCCTCTTTGTATGAGTCAGATGCAGCTGATGTGACCTAACCTTGCCACCACATGGTGACTACTGTGCCAGCCCTACTTCCCTTCCTGCTGATGAGACGCCGGCCATGACAGTCGATCAGCGTCTCACCCTGGTAGGAGGCACTCCAGTGCTCTTTTGTTTTCCCCCCACTTAAATCTCCCCAAAGTCACTTTCAAAGTCTCTATTTAATAATCAGCTGGTGAGGAGATGTGTCACGGGTCAAGCTGGCTAATGCAGTAATAAAGCTATCAGTGGCTAATTAGCTAACTTCCACCCCAAAACACATTGGCATCAGTTACATTACTTAGCTGGAGGTCAGGCTAGGAAAGAACGATGTCACTGTCTGGCTAATAATGGCAGACAGGGGATGATGATGATGATGATGATATCATTATTGATGATATTATTATCACTATTGATATTATCATTATATAGCTTATGTGATTTCAGATTTTTGAATATATACTAATGCAATAACTAATAATAAACACCAATAATAAATGTTAAACGGTGTTATACATTTTACAAAAAGAGGTGTCTAATAAATCATAATCTAAATCCTCTTGAAAAAAAAACGAATTAATAATAATAATTAATTAATGATATCTATAGATTCATTATATGTTTGTCGTTCTTATCATGTGGAGGTTGAAGGTTTGCTATTTATAGCTTTACTGAAGTTGGAAAATGCTCTGGGGTATTATGACTGCTGTGTGTAATACAAGAATCAGTCCACTAGAAGATACCGTGTCACGTTTTGCCCCTCCGGGTCGAATAAGGAGGTGATGTGGAAAAGTACAAAAAGTGATGAATGTCAGCGCAGGAAGGAGGTCGGAGGTGTTTAGATGGAGCAAACACAGGACGACTGGGGTTCGAGTCCACGAGACAGCAAAGGTCAAAGTGGGTTTATTTACATTAACGTGGAAAAACGTCAACAGGCACATTACATACATTACATGAACATATTTATTTTACGTAAACATATAGTAAATATATGTGACATACACGTAGCGTTACTTAAATCAGAACTACGATCTTGTCCTAAGCCACATGGTTTTGCTGCCTTAGGTACTTTGTTTTTTTACGTGCAGGTGAGGCAAAAAGTGACACCGGCATGGTATCCTCTAGTGGAGTGACAGTTATATTACACGCTTTCACATAATATTGGGTTGCATAGTTAATTATAACTTAAGGCAGCAAATGCGTTGCTACATAACACACATAAATCAAATCATTTTCACACCGTGTTTGTATTTTTGCTGAAACTTGAATGTGTTGCGCTGCACACGGCCACATTTCTCTGCACTAGATAAAGTATGTCACATCGTACACGTGTACAAGATTAGCGGTGATGGTGGAGGCCATGTCCAAGCTGTTCACTGGGACTTCTATTTGCCAATGAAACCTGGGACGCTTTTCCAGCGACAGAGCCTTGGCCCCATTCAAACCTCGCAGAAGCAAGTGTGTCAGCCATGCAAAATGGAGAGCAGATGTGGTATATGGGCAGAGTAATATAGTCTTACGCTGTCTCCACTGCACCTGATGATATGGAGCCAATAGGGGCATTTGTCAAATGCAATCAGGTGTGATGGAGGGGAGAGATAAAGGGGGAGATAGAGGAGGAGGGAGGGAGGGAGCGGGGGACTGAACAGCTTGAGCCCTGTCAAACTCTCTATAGAGCATCAGCTGTGGGGAGACAAAGACCCAAACATGCACCCACTAGTATCACTCCCAACAAACCCTAATCACACAAGTGAGGATTTCAAAATCTGTTGAACACACCACAAGTGAAGATTTTTTTTTTTTTTTTTTTTTTTTTAAACTGTGGATGATTTAAAGCGCACACTGAAATGTTACATTAAAAAAAAAAAAAAAAATGCAACTCAAATGCAAAAAATTTTCTAAAATGCCACAAGGTCAGATTTTAATCAAAGGTAAGAGACACTCAGCTCTTAATTTATGTGTGAACTATGGATCTATCTCCTTTCTGCTGCTCTTTTCTAAGCCTATAAAAAGGTCCACGAGGTCAGAATAAAGGCCAGCCGAGTCCCCTCAGTAGGGCACTTCAATGGTAAGTCTGAATCTGATTTACAGTTTGGCCACATGTGCGAGCTGCCGATGCCTGGGCGGCCAGCCAGCCAGAGCGGGAAAGTGGAGGAGTGTGTCAGTGAGGCTGCAGGTAGTAATGAATGTCGACACGATCGCAGTAGTCTGAGCATAAAAATAGTTTTTTTTTTTTTTTTATATTGGCAGAATCATATTAATAACAAAGCATTCATAAATATCAGCAGTTAGAGATAAGATCTGAATCAAACAGCTCTGTACGCGGGGTTTTTGTCTGATTTGACCAAAACAGCCTTAACTGGATTTTTGATCCACATCAGTGACGTTACTTCATAAACTCCTTTCACACTTGCAACTTTATCGCCTTTATGTAAATTGTAGCTTGCACCTTTTTTCATATGTGTTTTATCCTCAAACCAGATGGCAGTGTGGCAATTTAGTTAAATGATTCCTAATTAAAAGAAGAACAACGTCGCTGGAAAATCTGCAATAAAACAAATCTCTCTTTTTTCCCTCCACATTAAACCAATATACAGAAATAATTCTGATGTATGCGCCATGTTGCTCATTAAAATCTGCTGCACCATGAGATGAATTTCATGCAGAGGAAATACTATTCGCTTTATAAAACACATGAACCACCATCATGTGTTCGTCTTCATTATTTTTTGAGAAATAAAAGCCTAGAAGAAGTAAGAAAATTGCCCGAGGTGAAAGCAAAAGGTGAAACACAGCAAACACAGACTTAAACGGATAGAAACCGGCTGTATGAATTCAAGTTAAAGATACTGGGATTGACATTCAAAACTTGGAGTCAATGCAAATGCCTACGTGTAACAGTCAGTAGATTAAAAAAAATGTTGTGAACATGGCTGAAGTTAAATTAATCCAAAACCGTGTTTGAAGTCCCACACGCTGGGTTTTCTTGGTCAAAATACAGAAAAAGAAAAAGAAAGATCCGATGTGCAGAGACTCTTTGGAATCCCCAGAACCTGGACGAGCACACAGCTGTGCCTTGGTTGGCTGAAGGAAAACAAGCAGGGCACACTGCCACATCTGGATTATACACTGGAGCCAGGTATTGAACTTGGACAAACCACACAGCTACATGCTTTAAATGGCCAATCTATGGCAGTAAAGACGCGGCACAAAAGCACATGCAATGCAGCGAATGGCCAATACAAACACACTGTTTGTGTAGCAGGTGGCTAACTTTTATTTCCAGAAACAAATGAACAAAAAGGTTGCGCGTGTCTCTTTGAATGACTTTGCTTTGTGCTGTTCAGCTGAAGCAGACACACTTCGGTGGGCGTATTAAGACGTACTACAACAGTTTCAGCGTGTCAGATTCATTCGCAAATCAACTCCGCATTAAACAAGGTTTGAGCCAAAGCGGGGCCGGCACGAGCAGATGGTAAAATGACGATTACTTCCCGAGTCTGGTGTGTCGACAAACAATGTACTCAATTCACACAAAACACTCGACTGCCGGCGCCAACTTAAAAGGATCACACGTTCTATTTGTTTGTCTGCTCAGTCTTGCTCAGCGTGTCAAAAACAAATCAATGAATTTGATGCCAGCAGGCACAAAAGGTCGAAAGTATATCTTCTTTACATTCTAGATTACAAAAGTATTTCACGAAAGGATTACCGTAACCCTTTTTCGGTGACTTTTATTTTGAAAGAGCAATGATGACGGATCCAATTCTCCAGTTTTTTTCGAGAGCCTTTTTGTCGTTGAAATATTTGTATTTATTTTTTTACACACACAAATGTCCTGATATTCAACACAGTGAGCTGGAAGCTGGAAGACCCGCTTGCAGATGATTTAATGCAATCAACTCATAACTTGAGCTCGATACCGCCTGTCTCATTCTGTGTTCACCTCGTGTTACATTAACATGAAGTTCTGATTAAATCAAAATTAAAGCTGTTTCAAATGTAATTCTGGTATTTTTCTTTTTTTTTAAATATTCTAACTATTTTATCAATGTGTTGTCTTGTGCTTACGTTGATCGGTTGTTATGTATTTAATTCATATTTTCAAATTACATTTTTAACATGTTTTTTGTTTCTTTACATCTGTTTTATGTCAATCACTTTGTAATTGTCTTGCCATAAAGCACTTTGAGCTGCATTTCTTCTGAGAGGGGCTGTTAACAAGGGAAAATAATGTTTATTATTATCATCATTAACAGTACCAGCCACTATCACCCACCCACTCATACTACAACATAGAGTGCTTGCTAAGCATTAAAGACTTGCTTTTAACCTGAACAAATTCTGTCTATTTTTTTGGAGGGCATTTGATTGTCCTCTGTTTTTCCAACTTGCTAAAAAAGAACCGAAAAAAAAAACTAAAACAAAGAGAAGACAAGCAAGTGACACTAATTTGGTCAAGCCAATTCAATGAATTTAATGAAATACAATTTCTGCTGGGACAATATTCACACCAGTTGGTCTGAGTGTCAGTGAGAGGGAACATTAACATATTTCTGTCCATCATGAACACATCCACCGCAGTTGGCTTCAACAAAAACACTAGAGGGAGAGAAAAGCTGCGATATGCTTCTAAGACGGTCGCATATTGCAATATACAGTCCAGTTTACTGACACACACCCCGCACTGTCCACATCATTTTATTTTAGCAGCTAAATCATCTTTAAAAATGGACGACTGCTCCTTGGTGGCTTTTACAATGTGTGTTCAGCTGGAAGAGACGGATGCTGGGCTGGCAGTGGGCTTATCAACAACAAGTTGAGGCAACCCTCCAGGAGGCGAGACGGAGGGAAGGATAAAAATCTATGCTTCTGCTCAACTAACCATCAAACCTAATTACCTGTGGATAGGACTTATGGGCCACATGTTGGGTTCAAAGTTTCCTGATCAGGAAGTGACTTGGAAGGGAGCTTTTGTGTGTGTGTGTGTGTGTGTGTGTGTGTGTGTGTGTGTGTGTGTGTGTGTGTGTGTGTGTGTGTGTGTGTGTGTGTGTGTGTGTGTGTGTGTGTGTGTGTGTGTGTGTGTGTGTGTGTGTGTGTGTGTGTGTGTGCGCGTGTGCGCGTGTGTGTAAGCCTGGTCAATGTGTCCGTGACCAAAAGATTAAGCTGAAAGACAAGGCTTGGTGCCAGATCTTGGCTCTATGCCATTAGTTCAATCAAGCAGACTTATTTAGCTTTTAGACAATTCGACCAGAACCCTGAGATACCACTTCAGAAAATAAGCTAAAGATTATTCATAGCATGGCAGCTAAGATAGGGATCTGTCACTCTCCGGGATCGCATGCACGTCCGCTCGCTCGCTCGCTCTCTGCATTATTCATTTCCGAGGAGTAAGCACACTGTTTAGAAAATACAAACACAAAAAAGCATAGAAATCACAGTAACTCAAACACAGGAGGTCAGTGGAGCCAAGGCAAATGGCTGGAAACATAATGACTGCCATGCAGACACATAGGGACAGCCACGTGTGCGGCTCTAGCAGTATTTCTGCCTTATAAATGATCCTAAACATTAAAGAAACAACAAGGAGACGCTTCACTTTAATTCCAACCTCAACCTAATAACCCAAAATAGCTGCTTTTTAACAACCAGAGAAATGTCTCAAGTAATTACTGATCACCTCAATACACTGCTGAGAGTCACTGACAAGTCTGGCTGACATTATATTAAATTTACCTTTGCACTTATCTTTGAATCTTCTGTATATTCTTCCACATTTTCTGGATACATGTATATTATGTGTACACCTCTCCACGTTTGTTAAATAGAAAAAGCTCAACATGACGGACACGTTTAACTGGTTGAAATGTAACATTTATGCCGTCATCTACCTTATCTGTTTCTTCATCATTATCGCCTCCTTCCCCTCTCAGAGTCTTGTAAAGGGTTATTTACGCAATAAAAATTGCCCTCTATCTAATTAAAACAGGTTGATCTGCTGATACAAGGTGGGACAGAGATACACAACAATCTACTATCTTATTTTAGTTTGATTCTGATATTATTGTCAGGGATTTAAGATGATCATTAGTCCATGGTGAGTGTCCCTGCAGGTCAGTGTCTACCTCTGGTCTTTAGCTATTGTACCGCAGGTGTGACGCTCGTACGGTCGAAAAATATTTAAAAACGAGCGCCTAAAGAATTTGCTTCAATTCTGAGTGTTTAAAGCAAAACGACCCACAGCGTGAAGACGACTGATGCCAGGTGAATGTTGACACGGCTGGAAAGAGGAAGGCTGGCTGCCTCCCCCTGTTTATAGTGTTTGTCCCAATCTAATCTAAGGTATTGGCTGCAGCCTTATATTGAATGGATAGACATCAATCTTCTTATCTAAGTCTGTCCTCTAGAAAGCAAACGAGCACGTTTCACCAAATGTCGAACTATTCCTTCGAGGAAGGTTTTTATTTCACCTCAAATGCGGCTGACAAGTGACTGTCAAAATCATTGTTCAATCATTGTTCATTTTCTCTGCACCAGGTAGATCCCTGAAAGCGATCATGTAAGTTGCCGCCCGTGACGGTTGCCTCAAGTAAGAGTGAGCTTTTGTTAATGTGAGAGGGGGACATGTGCTTCCTTCAATCCTCACGAGAAGACTTTAGGAAGAAAGAAACAGCGAGCGGGCCATTACTTAACGGCTACTTCACCCATTCAAGACAAACTGGGAATTGTTTAAACGGTTCAGGATCATAAGCAAAGCCAACATAATATGTTGCCAAATACAATATGTCGGGCCAAATCTTGATATTGGTTCAAATAAATTGACACTATTTAAAAAAATTAATTAAAAAAAAAGACGCTGCCTGATTCAAATAATGAAAGTAAATCACAAAAGTTGAATGCAGTTTAATCAACCACGATAGTTAAAATATACATTTTAAAAAAAGGCACGTAGTATATGTACGTGTCTGTTTATTTGACACTAGGAATGTCCCAATCAAGTTGTTTTTTTTGCCCCTAATCACAGGCTAAGTCATTTAATATCAAGTATTTAGGTTAGGTTAGGTTAGGTTAGGTTAGGTAGTTACTTTATTAATCCCCGAAGGGAAATGTTTTCGCTACAGCAGCATACAGAAGCATTTACCGATACAGAGTCCCGATCTGATACTTCCATTTTATTCTCGATAATACAGTTGCACAGTACGCATTTCAGATTCATTAAGGTTATTAAAATCAATCCATTCCATATGCCTGACTATTAAAACAGGTCCGTAACGCATTGACAAAAAATAGCCTCCATCCAAGCTGATCTTTAAATGGGTTTTTTTTTCAAATTTGTATTTTTTTTTTTTATTATTTTTTTTTTTACAAAATACCAAAGTAAACAAATGAAAAAATATTCTTTATTATAATTACACTTCGTGCAACATTGGATATTATGTATTATGGTTAAGAAAATATTCACGTAAACAATTAAAAATGTGTCTTTACAGGTAGCTCTTAACTCTACTTAGTGCCTCATTGTGGCAAAAAGATACTCACGATGAATATTATGATCACAATTCCACTTTGAATTGGTGTCATAATTTTAAAATGTGACGGTGACAAAAAAATATAAACCACAATTATCACAGTTACCTGAGTGATGTCACTGTATTCAGTGGAGTGTTCATTCCTTAGGTGCCACATCAAATTAGTCGTAATGAACGCAGCTACGTCGGTATCAACTCGCAAAATGCTCGCTGAGCAGACACGACATGAGGCTGTTCTGCTGCTTTCGTTTCCGATTTTAAAACATTTCCACACTGCACACATTTTAGCTGCACGTGTGCCACATGTCAGAGTACACTTCTGCATTCAGTCACACAATGCGCTCTCCGTTTATGACACCCGAGCGACAGCTGATGCGAAACAAAGGATCGGGTTAATTATAGCTCAGTGTAGCCGATACCGATCAGTTATAAAAATAAAAAAACGAACTGACACCAAACTTTGAAATTACATCCAGCTCTCTGGTTGGCAAATGTGTGACTTGGACCACAGAACTCCGCCATAATGACAATGTCTGCTTCTGGTAAAACTTGGATTAGGGGTATGGTCAGGGTAGGTCTTAGAAGTCCAAAAGAAAGCCTTTCCAATGAGAATCCCCCTCTAGGAACACACCATAATATAACATAGCATTAGCTACTTTTCATCTACTTGGGTTGTTTCGTGTGTCGGAGGAATTAGGACTTTGATTAGCTCCATTAACTAAACGCATACAAATAAGTGGACTCATTTTAAACTTGAATCATTAACGTCGGGCAAATAATCAGAGGTCAATTTACATCTGAGTAAATGCTCTTTGCAAAGCTATGTAAACAACATGTAAACAGTTTCTGTGCCTCTTCCTCTGTAACACGCAGCAGATGAGGACTGAGTCACTTTACAGAACGTGTGTTGCCACTATAAGTGAACAAATTAATCGACACCCACTGTGTGTAAACTCTTATACCCCGAGCTGTGTCCCAACAAAGCTGTAGATGAGCTGTTAACACAATGCAACACATGCAGGAGAATCTATAGAGGCTTTAGAAAGATGGATTTTACCGAAACATTTAAGGTTGCGTGGTAATCTTGGTGGGGGGGGGGGGGTCACAGGTCCAGACATTTATCGTTGCCAGGGGCTGAATCTCCACAACTTTGTCTCGCTGACTGTCCTGAAGTGACGCCATAAGTTTGATAATTCTGGGATAATTACCTTGACGATCGAATGAATGAATACCTGGCACACATTTCTCTTATTATTTGAAATAAACTGTAACATAGACAAAGAGGGATTGGCATGGAGTTTTGTGCAGACACTCCCATTTCCCAGAAGATGAATCCTAATGCCTTTTGTGATCCCTGCACTATTTAATCTTGCATTGTTAAATCATATTTTCAATTTGTCCACAGCAGCATGGAAACATTAGTTTAAAGCATCGCTCTTCCTACAGTGATTACAACGTCATCAAGCTGCCAGTGTGGTAGTCAGCGCTTCTTGTTTGTTGTTCTGAACTTAAAAACTGCAGAAACTTCTGAATATATATATATAAAATTAAAATAAAACATGTCTGAAAAGAGCTGTATAAGAGATAGGACACTTAAACAAGTTTAAAAAAAGAAAAAAAAAAAAAAAAAGAAAACTAGAACTACTGCATCCACGTCTTTTGCTGAAACTCAGTTTTTCATTGCAATTACCCCATTTTGTTTGGCCTACTTACTCTGCTCCAGCTAAATATTACTGCATGTAATGAGCCTGTCACTACCAATGTTGGACTTTGCAGTCGCATCAAAATGAAACCTAACAAGCAAATTTCAAATAACTGTATTTAAGACAGTGGACGACTTTAGATAATCCAACACTTTTAAACAGGCCCGAGGAAACCCAGATCCGCACACACACACACACACACACACACACACACACACACACACACACACACACACACACACACACACACACACACACACACACACACACACACACAGGAAGGTGCAGTAAGTGTTTTAGATAAGTGAAACCTTTTGAGACTTCATTAGCCCCTCCACATCAAAACCACAGAACATCGTGTACATTTCCATGGAAGAACAGTTACCCGGCGATATCGAGAAGGCAGCGCGTGGGAGGCACTCCTAGCATGAGCTGGAGCTGCCTGTGGACCTGGTCACACTGCAGTAGGTGGCTGAAGAAGCACCGGCAAAGGGCTACTTGAAGTCGACACTTCTAATGAATTCACACGGCACCGTATAAAAGAAAATAAACGGTCAGTGTTGCGGGATGTCAGTCATCGCTCACTGCAAAGTTTCTCTCTTTTAATATGACTGGATATTTTTCAAAGTGCCATTTCAACCAAAGGTCATTTGTATTAAGAGGATATTATTTGAATCTGATTTCTGCTTGTTCTTTTATCCAGACCGCAAACTGACAGTCGGGATAAAAGCTCATTCTTGTACTGCTTTTCTCAAGAGAGAGAGAGAGAGAGAGAGAGAGAGAGAGAGAGAGAGAGAGAGAGAGAGAGAGAGAGAGAGAGAGAGAGAGAGAGAGAGAGAGAGAGAGAGAGAGAGAGAAGTGTGTGTACTTATTTTGCAAAGACCTGCTGCAGGAATTGGAGCCATCTAGTAGCACATTAAACTGCCTATTAAAGAAAAAAATATATATATTTTTTTTTTGTTTAACTGCATGCCTCGAAAATGTGAATACAGCATCAGAGCTGCAGGTTAAACTCAAGCATTTCTATTGTCATTGCCTTGCTGCTCAGGCATTTGGGATAAATCCATCCAGAGGGGGGGAGAAAGAAAAAAAAAAAAAAAGCCTTCACCAAATGTCTCCAGATCTCTAAAGCTCTGCTTGTATCGGCTCGGATGTTCAGAGAGCTTCGTGCTTCGTCATCGTTTGAGCTGTACTGTGTCAACTGCCTGTTCTCCAGGTGGTGCTGAGTCATGGTTCATGCTCACTGGTTTCCTTCAGTGGGGGGATATTCACTGTGAGGCACTGGCAACCCTCTGTTAAGCAAAATGTCAGATGAGGATAAAAAGTTTTTTTTTTTTGGGGGGGGGTTGCTGGAGGGGTTGAAGAGCAGTTTTGCCTCCTCTTTAAAATCCGATCGGATGAGCGGTGGAAGTTGACACCGCTGTTTAGTTTCTCATTCGGCTGTGACGCGCTGAAACACCAGGTCCGTCAGTCAGGGCGACTTCAGCCTGTCCGCTTTAAACCTATCTATCTATCTCTCTATCTCTCTATCTCTCTATCTATCTATCTATCTATCTATCTATCTATCTATCTATCTATCTATCTACCTACCTACCTAAAGAAGACTTAGAAAGCATGTATCAAAACATATTTCATATCCGTCCAAAATATAATCTCTTCTTCATCTCAGAAGTGCTCTCCCACATGAGATTCCTGCAGCTTGCGAAGCTGAAGTGTCCACCTCCACACCAGCCTGATGGTGACACTGCTGCAAATTACTCATGACACTTCCTCTGATGACATTTTTAAAACCGCTTCCCCGTTGAATGGCATCTGTAGCGCCTCACCCCCCTCCAAAACCACCACCATCAACACTCTACCCCAACACACATTAATCCCCCCCCCACACACCCACCTCCCTTCCATCCATGTCACAATAGCGCGGCAGAGATTGCTGCCTCCTGCCTTCACCTGATTGACCCCTTTGAGCAGGTGCTGGATCCGATCCAATCACAGTCAATCTTCTTTAAACATTTCATTCTTTAAGCAGAACAGGGGCTCAAAATTCCATCATTCAATGACCCGATCAGTCGCCGATAACACAATCAAGCCAATCCCGGCTTATCCCGTGGGAGCCATTTCAGGGAGGGACAGCTGGGAGATGAGACTACAGACCTACAGAAAGGTGTCAATCTCCCCCCTGATCCACAGCTCTCTTTTTGAGACGCTGTATTGCAACAGCATCTAGTTGCTCAAGTAGCCCGCCTGATATTGTGGTATTCTTATGGCTCAGCAATAGTCAAAAATCTATTAAAGCTTTTGTTAAAGGTCTTAGCCTTTAAGTAAAAATTTAGTAATCTGCAGTAAAGGCACTTGCATTAACACGAGCCCATGTTCTCTCTCATACAAAGACGCGCGCGCGCGCACACACACACACACACACACACACACACAAAAACACTCTCAGATCTGAAATAGATCTCAATTCTTTAGCGGCCATTTAAAAGCCACTCTATTGGAAATGTTGCTGGGCCACTGGGCAAATAAAGGTCAAGGGGGATATGAAATAGTTTGTGTAACTGGCCCTTCCCCCCCCCCCTCACCCCCATCTCCATGTGTGTCCCTGCAGCAGCCATATCCACATTCATAGCCAATTCGTTTATATTGCACTGCCCTTCTCGCTGCTAGTCTCAGTCACTAACTACAAGTGACTGCAATGAGATTGAAGCCTCTGGCTAAATCTCCAGTGCAAGGCACATGCTCCATCATTGCTGCTCTGATCACTCCTTATAATCACTGCAACCGGACGATATCCTCAACTGATTGGGCGAGTCGCGGCAGAGAGGAAACAATCACACAATGTCAGCCGGTGATGGACACCGAGACGTTGGAGTGGTGGTCACCGCGAGCGACAATGTAAATGCATGCAAATGTGCACCTGCACCAGGCGAGGAAGTGGAATGAAGGACTGTGGCCTTTTGATTAGGTTCTTTTTTTTTTTTTTCCCCCTCATTCAAAGTGTATTTTTCTCCTGCATTAATCATTCATGTTTGCTAATTCAGCCTATGAACATGTCGAACAGGCGAACAAGTCCAAAGTGCAATTAATGTGCACCTTGACAGGTTCTATTTTTAACGCACTGTATGGGTTCTTGCAGGAGCTCAACTGTTTTGACACCCAAGGTAAAATTTTATACTGCAATCAAACAGATAAGACAAGAAGAATGACACTGGTGATTTGTAATCTCTGCACAGAGATTCAAATGCACTCTGTGAGGCGAACATACAAAAATATCCACCGATATCATTTTTGTCACTTTTTTTCTTCGAATACCTGAAAACCTTTAAAGGCCCTGGGCAGGTATGCTAAATTAATTCATACGGTCTTCACAGGTGGTCACACAGAGTTATTTTTCTGCCATTTACAAAATCTAAGGGCACGCAGAATGTCAGCCGTGGTATTAGATTACCAAAGCCCCGGAACAAATTTCATGCACTAACCAAGGAATCTTTTCCTGATGCTTTTTTTATCATTTCGATTCTTCCTCTCATCTGTTTCCTCTCAGCAGAAGTATAAAAGAAGTGTGCGGATAGTTCCCCCGCCAAAAGGTGAAACATTCGAGGAGCAGCAGCTGTAGGCAAGGAAAGGACACGCTGTGTTCTGACAATGATCTCTTTCCTTCAGCTCGCTCATCCTTCCAGTGTCCTCCAACAGATGTCATCACTCTAACAGTCACGTCTGCTGACTGTCTTTTTTTTTTTTTTGTCTTTACTATAAGACTATAGTCTGATTTCATTCCTATATAATAATCTATGTGTCTACCTTTATCCCCCCCCCCCCCTGAGCCCAGTGGCAGTGAACTAGTTAAGCTGCTCCTCCTCCTCCTCCTCCTCCTCCTCGTCCTCTTCTTCCCCCCCATTGAGCTCCACCTCTAGGATCTGGCTCTAGACCAGTGGAGCATGAGAACCAGGACTGCCTGGACATAAAGGGCCAATTGTGGCAGCCCAGTGACATGGAAGCAAGTAGCTGCTGATGGAACTAAAAGTCAGCTCGCAGGCCTGCGTGGCGAAGCCCGAGCTGACAGACGGGAGTGCGGGAAAGTGAGTCAGGGATCTGCAGTTGTTTCAGCTCAAGCCAAATAAGGGCACTACGAGATGCACTCAAAGCCGATTACAATAAACCAATGAGGAAGCATTAGCCAGCCACAGCTAATTATGCCTTTAACTGTGGTGAGAGCTCTTTTCATGCATTGCTGGCACGTCACATCCAAATTTAAAAAGGTGCCATCAAATCAACACCCATCCTTAATTAAGCAGTGGATGCATTGTTAAAGGGTGTTTGATTTCAATGGGGAAAAGGATATGCTGGCATACAAAATAATAACGATACACATATGAAAACAACATAAGATGCAGCATTTATATTCTTACATTAAAACTTAACTTTTTGTGTAAAACCTTAGACGAGTAACACTTTGCAAGGTACATCTGCTGTTCTTAAGCTGCCTGTGACCTTTTGACCCCGGGCTGAGCACATTGTCCAAACGACTCAAAGGGTATACAGTCATTATACCTAATAATACAGATCTTTTAAGTGCTGCCACCTCTGTGAGCTGATATTTAGGGGTGCTTCTGCTTGATTTTCGTTTTTTTTTTTTTTTGCAGGGGGGGTGTTGTTGTTCATTGCAGCCGCTTGTCATTGCTTGTTTGCTCGGTAAGCAAAATGCATGTTTTTGACCAGGCATGGTGGGCTGTGTGAAGCCACTGCCATATCTTCAGCTGTTTGCTTGTCACAATCAATATTTATTTGTCTTTACTGTCAGCAGAGGAGCCAAACTGATGCTGCCGGCTTCCTTTAAGGCTCAAATGCTTGATCGCTACGAAGCCCCAGATGCTGGAAATGTGGTCCAAACCCCAGTGAGGCTGTTGGAATGGCAGGTGGGCGCTGGGCACCGATATCGGACTGAGAATTTTCTATCGTAACATTACCTTTTACGTCATCTTCATGATGAGATAACAACACGGGATGCAACGGCACTGCTAAAACGTTGGTTATTGTGACAACACTGTGCAGGGCAGTAACAAAAGCCGTCTGCTGGGGGTGCTTCTGCTTGTTATGCAAACCATAGACAAAGGCAAAGGCAGCATTGGCAAAGGTAAATGCATTAAAAAAAAAAAAAAAAAAAAAAAAATTTAAAAACGCTTACAAATGACTGTGCATATTGCAAAGATAACAACATTAGCAGATAAAAAAACTGCAACAAAATGCAAACTAGCGAGGCTTACATGAGGGGGGGAAAAAAATCCCTGTAATATCTACGGGCCGACGTTGTCTTTTCTTACAATTTACAAGTCTGCACAATAGCACATAATAGCGCAAACTGCACACTGATTAATTTGACTTTATTGCAAGACAAAAATAGCAGCAGCCTCCAGTTAAGAGTCCTTGAATAAAAAGGGAGGCCAGGCAATGCTGATAAGATTGTCTCATCTGGCTTGCAGGGCTAAAGTGCAGCGGGCTGCCTGAGAAAAAAAAAGAAAAAAGAAAAGGAAGGCAGGATGTGGCTACTATTAGGCAGGTAATGGGATCCATCTGAGATGCATTAGAATCAGTCAAACACAACCATACTTCAGTTCTGTTCAAATGACTGTCACAATCACTTCAAATGCACACCTTCGCCCCGTACTGTATATCTGTCAAAAAAAAAAAAAAAACAGCGTCTGAACACTGGCTGTGCAGCGACTCCTCTGAAGTTGTGCCAGGCTCGGGCATGTGCTCTTTCCTAATGGTGACGGCTGGGAGAGTGGCAGTGAGACTGATGTGCATGAGAGCTGTCAGCCTCTCTCCCCCTCCCCATAACAAATGCCACATCTCCCCCTGACAGAATGGAGACAGGGAGGGGAGGGGCTGAGGTGGCGGTGGAGTGGGAAGGGAGGGTGGGGGGGGTGAGTGTGTGTGTGTGGGGGGGGGGGGAAGAGAGTTGCAGGAGGTTACAGACAGAACCTGTGACCCAATTGTGGCCACACCAGCTGTTTCCCCTCCACTCCCCCCCCCAACCACCGCCATCTCCGTAGACCACATCCTGCTAATTGGCCTACGCTGCCGAGCACGCGCGCACATGCACATGCACACGCACACGCACACGCAGAACCTGCTGAATAATATCAGTAAAACGGCTTGTTCCCAGTGAGGAGGAACATTTGCTGGTGCCTTAAGCTGTAGTTGTGTGATGATTGATAAGTGCTTCAAAAAACAGACTTCCCAGATATATAAATGACTAGCTGCCCTGCCACCACGCGGGTTAATGTCCCCCTTGACATGCACATAGGCTGACAGACAGAACGACAGACTTGATGACTGACTGACAGACTGTCACACACACTGCCACCAAGATTCTATGAAGGGGAAACTGAATTAATTGGTTTTTCCTTCTGTGGATAAGTCTGCAAAGTGGTGTGTACGTGGCGATAATGGTAGGTTGCACTGACAGGCAGGTTATTTAATAAATCCTGGGATGTGTACGGCACAAAGAAAGGACACACACACACACACACACTAAACAGAAAGAAGCTCTTTTTTTTTTTTTTTTTTTTTTGCTCGTCCGCCGTAGCCCACAATACCTACTCTGATTTTCTTTTCTTTCTTTCTTTTTCTTTTTTTTTTTTTTTAACCGAAGACACTCAAATCTGCTCATAAACACACAGACACGCACACATAGCCCTAATCACGCACCCCCATAAATACACTTAATCGCTGACACACTCACGCATGACAAGAGCAGTACTGCAAACACATCGAAGCATGCACAAGTAGGCTATAAAAGCACACACAGAAACATGCACAAGATCTTGCTCAATCAGTCTGATTTGTTTGTTTCCTCCTAAGCATTTGAGGATTCCTCAAGGAGGAAAAAAACTTTGTATAATCAAGTCAATTATGTCATTCAATCAAGTCGAAAATCATTTCGAGCCCTTTCTCGCATCCATTGATTGCAAAGTCGTGCCGACTATTTGCTGGCTGCGTTCTATTGTGCAAATAAGCCGTCTTTATTTGAAGCGGCGGGCCGGGCCGCGGCGAGGTCTCCAATGTCACTTCCGCGCAAAAGGGAGCAAAACAAAGTCCTTCACCTTGCTGCGCTTTCCAGTCCAGAAAATAACACTGGGCTTTAGAGGGGAGAGCTAGTTGCATTTTGTCGAAAAAAAGAAAAAAAAAAAATCAGTTTCCATTAATTTATAACAGCTCTTTTGTCTCCTTCAGGACATGGAACATTATGTGCCCATGAAAAATCCATCCTCACTAAAATTGTTTAAACTCAAGGTCAAGTGCTGATGTTACGGCGACTGTATCAGCTGAAGGTGACCTTGACTGATGTGGAATATGACATGAGGGAAATGGATCTGCGCTCAGTGTGGGGAAATTATCTGTGAAATGCTGCCACTGTATCAAAGCCTGTTTGTGTGTGCGCACATGCTTGAGAGTTAGTGAGAGTGTGTGTGTGTGTGTGTGTGTGTGTGTGTGTGTGTGTGTGTGTGTGTGTGTGTGTGTGTGTGTGTGTGTGTGTGTGTGTGTGTGTGTGTGTGTGTGTGTGTGTGTGTTGTATGTCCTTGTATGGAAGGGTGTGCATGTATGCCTCACTCAGCTGGGGGTACTGGTCATGAGAACAGCAGGCAGCAGCACGCAGGAACAAACAAAATGAACTGTTCTTTTATAACACATACAATGTTGTCACAATACACAGAACCGTAAAGATATAGAACTTTGATTCCACCATAAGTTATATTTGTGATGTCATGCTATCAGTCCTTGGTTTTGTGGGGTTTTTTTGCCGGGGGAGGGGGGTGTTGTTGTTCATTGCAGCTGCTTGTCATTGCTTGTTTGCTCTGTAAGCAAAATGCATGTTGTTGACCAGGCATGGTGGGCTGTGTGAAGCCACTGCCATATCTTCAGCTGTTTGCTTGTCACAGTCGATATTTACTTGTCTTTACTGTCAGCAGAGGAGCCAAACTGATGCTGCCGGCTTCCTTTAAGGCTCAAATTTGAGATTGCTATAAGGCCTGAGGTGTTGGAAATGTGGTTTAAATCGACTGGCCCAGCCTCGGGACACACAATTATTCCTCAGTCATTAAGACGCGAGCCAAATTTTTGAGCCACTTAAATGTATTTAACAAAGTCAGTGCTGTAAAACTAAATGCCTGAATGAAATAAACAATTAAAGTGCAAATAGGGATTAAACACAATGAGATAAAAAGGAAGACTTACCTTGGTCTATTTTATGCTTTTCAAAAAAAAACAACTTTAAACTGGTGATGCTCATCAAGTTTCAACACTCTAAATTAAGCTGTATAAAATATGAAATATAAAGGCAGAATTGTCTAATCCTGGCCCCCATCGCAGCCCAAACGCTGCAATCAACTACTGATGTGACAATGTTGTTACCGTCATACCAACGGCAAAAAAGAAACGTTTGAATTTTTATTTCACACACACAGGTCTGTGATCCACTCGAGAAATTCCCTGCGCTCCATTTTTGGGTCCCCGACCCACCAGTTGAGAACCACTAGTCTAAGTCACAGTGGGACTGTTGGATTGACAGCGGTGGCTGTACTCTGATTGTGGACTGAGGCTTTAATGAATTTCCAATTATCAAATTAACTTTCATGGTATCTTCATGATGATTAGATTCCATCAAACATCAAACGAAGCAGCAATTAAGCAGCAACCAACCATGATGATGCTGTTCTGAAGCCTTTGGACTGTTGCCATCTTGCTTTTTTTGGAGCCAGAAGTGACCATATTTGGACGGGCCGGGGAGGAGCGACCTGACTGAAAGTTCAATGGGAGTCTACGGAGCCGGAGGCTTTTTTTTGGAGCCAGCGGCCCTCTGCGGTACGGCAGCATAAGGTACTTAATTTGTCGGACCTGGAAGCTACGTCCATTTTGATATACAGTCAATGGCAGCAATGCAATGGAATCAAAGGGAGCTAAAATGTTGGTTATTGTGACAACATGATAAAGGGTAGTAACAAAAATCAGTCTTACCTTCCCAAACTGTTCAAAATACTGCTTCACATCTTCCACTACTGTATTGGCTGACAAGCCACCCACAAATATTTTCTTTGTTCTTGTGACCATCTGGAGGAAAAAGGGCAAAAAAGGAGAAGGTTAGTGACACAACTTCAAATGCTTTGCACAACACCTTTAATGAGACTCCAAACACAGTGAGTGAGCAGCACCTGTGATGGAGGATATAAAGGAGCTGGGACACAGAAATGCACACGCTCACACAATAAAACGTTGTTATTATAGTGTTAAACAAGGTCACAAGGACAGAGGGTTTTGGCAGGAAAGAAATACCACGACTAAGAAGAGCACTTCTGTGAATTTCTCTCACAATGGCATTTCAAATGGAAACACTAATCAAAACAGGCTGTCACAGAATTAAAGACCTCCATTTCATCCTTAAAAGTTTCTGTTTATCTTCGCAAAACTTTACAAAAAACAAAAAACAACAGAAATAATTTATGGACTCTCCAAAAAAAAAAAAAAAAAAAAAAAAACCAATTAATGAGTGCTAGAAGATGGAATCAGAGTGCATTAAAGCCTCATTTAGTTTCAAACAGCAAGAATATTAAGGATTATTACCCACAGCATCAAAAAGGGCACAAACATCTGCTGCGGAGCACATGCTAAATTTAGGAGGACGATTTCTCTGAGAAAAACAGGAACAATTCAACACCAGTAGGAGTGAAACATTTTCTTTTCTTTTTGCACAGAAGGTTGCAGTAAATACAAATTTGTGCCGTGAACTATTGAAACGGTATTTATGTCGCAACATTTTACAACAGAGCCGATGTTATCCCAAACATTTATTAAAACACCCCGTGTTGATTTCTTTCCTTTCACAATGAACCTGTAAATCAGAACATTTGATGTGACAGTATAAAGAAGTGCGCGTTATTTTGGCGCGATTGTTTTCATTCTATTGTAAGTACAGGAGTGGAACGCCGAGCAGGCGCCTCGTATCTCTCTGTGGCATCTGCGATGTCACTACGGTTATTGCTTTGGCCTGATCTGACTGCGGTGAAAGGCCGCTCCAACACCGCGAGGAGAAGGACTTTGACCTCAGCCTGTTTCCAACGACCTCCGGTAATAGACACACAAAGGTGAGCGCGCCGCGAGCGATTGTGCATGCGCAATGTACACAGATTCAGCATTAACAGCTATTGTCTGATCCATTCATCTCCGTCACTGCCTATTGGTCTAATTGGGCGTAATGATATGGGAGAATGAATGCCAAAAGCGAGCGGAATAACAATCTCAAACTTGTTTTTCTTGCACCTGTTTGCACAAAGAACAGGCTTACTGTATATCACTGTAACGCCGAAGACAAATTTTCCAAATTAAAATCTTTCCTGTAAAGTACTTAAATCTACAACACAAATTGAGAATTCACTAATGTGATTTTTGATGCACTCCTCTGTAATCTTACTGACAAACAACAACAACAACAACAAAAAGGCAGCAGAGAAAGTCACAGCTCTGATCTCCTTCAGCTCAAACAAAAATAAATGACGGAGGTGTGTGTGTGTGTGTGGGGGGGGGGGGGGCGGGATAAACATACTCTCGAGATGCTCGGCAAACAATCAAGAAGGCTGAAAGACTCTACCTTGATCAAAATTGCTGACCGAAACACTTTCGATCTATGAAAGAGGCTTAACGCTGGGAAAAAAAAAAAAGAAGCAACGTTCAGCTGGAGCTGAAGTAACCATCTGTCAAGTGTTTTCCAGGTGCACACAGTCTCACAGGCACACAGCCTCCCACACATGGGTCCTCGCTCACACTTTGGGCCTTTTTTTTTTTTTCTCAAAATTTTGTCCTTATGTGATTTTTTTTCTTCTTCCTATTAATCCAACTTCCTTACAAAAAAAGAAAGATGTAAGAAAATAGGAAAAAAAAAAACAAAAAAAAACATTGATACACAAGTGCTTTTATGAATGAAAATAATTTGTAATGTATTTCACGCGTCTACATTCATTCTCCCTTACAGCTCCAATTTAAAGGTGAAAGAGAGATAAGAGCGCAGCGCACCGCGCGCACTTGAGGGCCGGAGGTGCTGGCAACCGCAAGAGGGGTGTAATAAAATATGAAATAATAAAATATAATTAAATATTACACTGACATGAGCAATGCGTTTCACTCGGCGCTTCATCAGCTTCATGAGAATGTGAAATGGGCCAAAGGCTTAAATATGCAAACACGGCTTGTGTAGTAATTAGCGGAGGCATGCAGATGTCTAAATAGGCTTGACCGTCTCGGGCAATTAATATAGGTGCAAACATCATCCCAAAAACACCTTGGAAAAATACACAGGGAAGAAAATGGAAAGACGGTCGGTGATATTACGGGATCAAAGTTTAAGAAATGTCTTGACTCTACGCGGCTCGGACGATTCAAAGCTGAGCCTGAGATCTCGCCAGATCAATTCACAGGAAAATAAACTCTTGATCTCTTTTTTGATGTCTGCGTCCCCTCGTGGTGGTAAAGATCTAAGAATAACGGCTGGTTCCATTTCCACATCCATCCAGCAGTTGTATTTCCTGCTCTGTTAAAAAAAAAAAAATAAAAAAATAAAAGTGTCACGGGCCTCTCGGTGAATCTTACTGCACTGATGTTTCCATTTGCCTGCTTCGCAACGTTGCAGCGATGCAAAGTATCAGGCTGCCAAATCAGGGTTATAACACACTGGCCGGGACCCGGCAGCTGCATCGTCCTGTGCCCCCCCCCCCCCACCTCCTTCTCCTTCCCCTCCTCCTCCTCCTCCTCCTCCCAACATCATGCCTCGGGCCTCCGGGGTTATCAGCCTCGGATGCTGCCGCCGGCAACCCCGAGCCAGACAGCTGCTGATAAACTGGCTGCACGAGTATTTATCAACATCACTCACTTTTATCATTGCCAATCTAGGTACCAAAAATAAATAAATAAATAAACAAGTCAATGTTCACCTCTGCTCGCCTCTCCACATCAGCTGTTTGTCTTGCTTCCCCCTTCCGGGCCACCCCGTTCCCCCCCGGGTCATATTTCAGCCTTGTTCCGTCAGGCTGACGCCAGTCGAGCTTTCGAGCCTCGTCGCTACACTTTGACGCGTGTGCCCAGCGGCTGACGGGGATTTGCCCGAGTCGCGGTACAAACGCAGCCACTTCCTTTATTTTGTTTTTCTCTCCGTGCGACGACGAGACGAAGCGCGCGGCGAACCCTTCGGACCGGTCTGCATTTACTGTACGGGCAAATTGATCTCTGGCCTGGGACGCGCGGCGTGCGCGTCGGCCGTTCCCGCGCTGCGTCATGCGTGTGTGTGTGTGTGTGTGTGTGTGTGTGTGTGTGTGTGTGTGTGTGTGTGTGTGTGTGTGTGTGTGTACGAACGAGGGTAAACAAACTGGTTCCAACTCGTGACTTGTCGGACCTCAAAAATTCAGCACCGATGGCCGTTGTCAAACAGAAACGTATCGATTCAGTGGTTGAACCTGCAGTCGCAGCGCCGCTGTTGACACGCAGGCGGTGTGACACACACACACACACACACACACACACACACACACACACGCCGCAGCCGTGACAACGCCACGCAGGCGGTGTGTCCGAGGCCTTTTTTAAAAACGGTGTCCGGCGGAAGCAGACGTCCCAGAACTAACCCAGGGGGTTAAAAGCGGGTCCGTGAGGTTGGAAATCAAAAGGGTACTCTACACCACGGCGTCCCTCCGCGCCGACGGCCGTCCGCCGTCGTTCAGAGACACCGGCGGCAAAAATCGATCGATGCCGCGGACGCATTCTGACGAACGCGAAACTCGTCGGTTCGATTCCCCGACAAATTTAAAGAACTGCCGTTATCTTTTTTTTTTTTTTAAATAGGGAGCGAGCGCGACGACGTCGAACAGGAACAGGAAATCGCCCCCGCCGAGTTCAGAGCGACATCCGTTCAGATCATTCGGGTCTGGCTGCAGTTCTTTCTTTTTTTCTCTTTCGACAACATTTCAATTCCAGCTGACAGTTTTTTTTTTGTTTTATTTAAATGGACCACTCTTCAACCCACTTTTTCCCTTTAACCCAATTTTTGTCAAACATGGGGTTATTTTTGCACATCCCCGAGAGACGGCGAGGAGAGTGATCAGCGCGCACGAGGAGGTCGGTGCGGTGACTTCGGCGAGAGATTCGTTTCATGTTGTGACTTTAAAAAAAAAAAAAAAAAAGCTCTCGTGGCATCTGAAGCATCCTGATTTTAATAAAGGAAAAACTCAAATTGACAACATCCGTCTTCCTCCAGAGCTCCGACGCCGCGTTGAGATGGTCACTTCGGCGTATCGCAGTTCTGCTCGTTAGCAAATTGGAGTATTCGAGCCCAAAAAAATAGAACGCCTTAAAGCGTAAATTGCGATCGAACATATGTTGCGTCGTCCAAATTTGCGGCGCTTTCGCCGCCGCGTGAAGGATGAGCGCGGCTGTCGGTCCACATTAAAAAAAAAAAAAAAAAAAAAAAAAAAAAAAAAAAAAAGTTACTTTCAAATAAAAACCGCCCCCCCCCCCTTCCCTCCCCAGGAGGGCGTGAAGCCGGCCGCCGACGCGTAGGGCCGCACGACCCGTCGTGTTGAGAGCACGATCTCGATTCGCCGCTCGACGGGTCTCCTCTTTCTGACGACGACGATTCTGCCGGGTTTGTCACCCGGTGACATCGGCTGCACCGAAACAAGCGCTCCCCCCCCGCGTGGAAGTTAAGAGACAAACATCGGACCTTGTTCGCCGCATCAAAAGATCCAGGACACCGACGATCACCTTTACCCGTCCGGACAAAAAAATACATCACGGCATACCTCTTTTTGAAACCACGGCAACAGCGACGCCTTCAAATAGCCCCTTCCCCACCCCCCTCCCTTCCCCCGCCCCTCCCCTCGTTGCAAATCCTTCACAGCGCTGTGCTCCCGGTGCAAGTGTGCACTGCAAAAGCGGCGGCTGCTTGCGAGTGTCGCGGCGCCCAATATTCTCGTTATTTGTGGAAAACTTGAAGACTTCTACCTGTGGCAGCAAACGAAATTCAAAGAGCGTCTGCGTCGCGCCTACACACACACACACACACACACACACACATACAAAAAAAAAGAAAAGCTATTAGCGTTTTGAACATGCAAACAGAACGAACGACACGACACGGCAGCGCCTGGATGTTATTAACTCCCCAAGTAGGAGAGAAGATTAATATAGTGTGAAACAATATTAAAAAAAAAAAAAAAAAAAAAAAGTAGGAGAGAAGTGGAAGGGGGGGAAAAAAAAAAAATATGAAAATGTGCAACTTATTTATGCAAATCACGACACTCCAGCTCTGATGCTGTAAATATGTTGTCATTTAAAACTCCATTCGGAGGCGTGGCGGCGTGACAGATGGCGACAAAGACAGGTAATAGTTTTACCGGAAAAGTTGCAAGCTGATATCATTTTATGGTGAGAAGGGGGGAGGGAGGAAGAGCGTGTTTATTCTTGGAATACAATGAATGTCTTCTTCGCCTCCCTCCATCCCGTTTTGCTCTCGAATTTGAAAACGTGCACATCCTCCTCAGGTCTGCGATGATGTGCGAGAGGGGGTTCTCAACTCCACCGCGCAGGCTCTTCTCCTTCTTTTTAATGGTCAAGTAATTCAATGACATCAAAAGACACACTTCTAACTCCTTAACTGCTGCTTGCGAGCATTCCAACATTTACGGGGAACACGGCACCCCCTGCAGGTCGTGCGCGTTTTTACACGTTTTAAACTCCGGGGACCTCTGGTGGTCGGATAAAGAACGGCAACCCGGTGTCTCAGAAACGACGCGGCCGAGGTCACACCCGCGCAGCGCGGGTTTTTGGGCGGTTGGCTCGACGCGGCTCGTTTCGATACAACTCGTTTAACAACCGTCAGTCCAGATCAGGTTTTTTCAAAAACGCCGTTTACTGTTGTCGTGACAACGGAGGTAGCACACCCGTCTCTAACCCCGACCCTTTTTTTGTGTGCCTCCTCCTAAGCAGGAGCGCTGATTTCGGAAAAACCACTCGCGCGTGAGGGGAGGAACAACCGACCCGCTGGTTTTGACGCATGTTGCTCATGTCCCGGAAAGTAGCGAAGAGGGGGGAAAAAAAAAACTCGTTTTCTTTCCATCACTCGATTGAGAGATAAAACTTTTGGCGATGTAAGCTGGTGTCTGATGTCATCACCTCAACATCAAAAAAAAAAAAAAAAAAAAAGTGATGAAATATTATGAAAAATCGGGTGTTGGGGTAAAACTTAAATCTTAAAATTCCTAAAATCTTTTTTCAACAGAATAATGCAACAGCCGACTTAATGAGCGGCTATGACAACCCGCTTTAATCATAGCAAAATCGGACTGGAGCAACCGTGAGTCAGCAAAAGTTCAGAGAAGCTCAAATATCATGGAAAGTGACTTCACGATGCCTCCTTCACTCTGCACGTTTCTGTCCGCGTCTCTCGCCCACCCGGGTGTCGTCTCTCGCCTCCGTGCTTGCGCAATAAAAGAACGCCACAGATTTTGCACCCCCCCCCCCCCCTCCCCGGACGTTAAAAATCCAGACGCAATTTCCTCTCCCACCGTGGTCAGCGTGCGGTGATGAATCAGGGGCGGCGGCTATTTGCATACATTTCCATTCTGTCCTCCCACGTGTTGCCCCCCTCTGAACAGGAAACTCTTAAAACACATACTGCACGGGAGAAAACACCCTGCGCACAAACCTCGTAGCGACCCTTATTCTAAGAAAGCAGCATGGATACATAAAAGTGTGCTGGTCTTGTAATCGCATCCATAAATGTTGATCCAAGAGATTACCGGCAAGCGATTTACGTCGTCTCCCTGGTAAATCTCTTGAACCGTATTTCAGACAATGTTTCTGATGCAAGTACCAAACCTCTGTCAATAATTCTTTTATTTCTGGCTTTAAAAATGTGTACTGCTGCGGCGGTCTGCCCCACGCGGCGGACGTGTCGATGTCACAGATAGCGGCTCTTCTCCAACTGGAAAAAAAAAATGGATATAAATCATAAATCAGACGTACTGTGGGTACTTTGGAAACCTTTTCTTTTTTTTTTTTTTTTTTTTACAGACACTTTTGACAGTTGCATATTGTTGGAAGGCAACCACTGACGGCTTTATCTGCACATACAAGATATACATTTGTTTCCTTTTTCATTCTTGTGCAAATCCTATAATTTGGCATTTCTTTATATTGCAGCATTTATTTGTTGACTTGTTTTGGGGTGGAACTTTTCTGTTTAGCGTGCCTATGTGGGTGTGTGATTTAAAAACCACTTGACAATGAAAACATACAATCGAAAAGAATCGATGCAATTTGTCTGCAAACATTTGTAAACAGCCCGACCGATGTTTTGGCCAATATTGGCTTGTCACATATTTTGGTATTGATGTACACGTTGGCCGATATTTGCCAATATGACAACTTTTTTTTTTTTTTTTTTTACATCACGTTGCAGAAAAAGATGCTCTGGGTAAATTAGAAATTGTTCAATTTGTGCTTTTTTTTTTCTAGTTATTAAAAATGATCAAATTCTCAGGGAAGTTTACCGTTATCGTTTACTGCCTCCATTACACGTCTGTAACAACTGTCTAAAAGTTTGAAAACCACATTTGAGTGATCAATCTAGAGTTTACAAAACAATAAGAATATCGACAATGATGGGAATTTAGTTTCTTCCTAATGCCAGTATGAGCATCAGTTTTAAAAGTATGGCATCTGTCGGGCTCTACTTATTAAAACCCACAATAGTATTCAGAAAATCAAAGGCCAGTTTTTGAATGAGCAATCTATACCAGATATATAGAGTGACAATGTTAAAAGATCAACAAATATAAGTGTGTCCCAAAATGCAAAGTTGCATCCACGGACTTTTGGGCAAATTATAAGTTCACGTTGTAAAGTTTTCAAATATGAATAACATAAAAAAAAAAAAAAAAACAGCTTTAATTTGCAAACATGAAAGACAATGTAACACCAAATGTTTCGATGTTTATGACAACCGGGATTTAATCGTCAATCATTGCCGAGTAACTTATGTGAGATTTTAGAAATGTAAATGCAATTGTAATAAAATGTCTGATCAATTCCTCAGTTGTTTCCTCAGACTGTGATCTCTGATTTAAGACTTTTAGAGTCTGTCATCCTGCTGATTAACTGACTGATCCTCAAAAGCAAATTTGTTGTTCGTGGATCTTTGCAGTCGCCACCCGCCCTTCTCCAACACACACAAACACATGCACACCATTCTCGGAGCCGGTTCTCAGGCAGGTCGCCGAGATCACACACCCAGCCATGATTACAAGGTGTAAGCCTTTATCATGGCCCTCACCTCTCACACATACAGGCTCGCAAACAGCTGTAAACACGGAGCCCCAGACAGGGAGGAAGCAGACAGGGGATTTCGATGTCATTTCTCATACCTAAAAATAATGGGACAGATAGAAAAAAGAGAAGAAAAAAAAAAGCCATCGCACTTTGTTGTATAAGCCACAATTGTTATCGTTCTAGCACGGGGATATAATTACTGGCATTCAGATCCCAACTGTGGCTTCGTTCATAAGCAACCAGAAAGCACCAGAGAGCATCTGTCAATGCAATGTAGTATGATCAAAGGCCTAGACGTTGAGCAGGCGCGGTGCGCGCTCACACACAACACACACACACACACACACACACACACACACACACACACACACACACACACACACACACACACACACACACACAGGGAAAACATGGCCAGTCCAGGTAAACACTGCCTCTGCTCATTTGCATCACTAGAGCTGACTCACAAAGAGACAACACAGCCAATAAACAACAAACAACAGCACAATCACTTTTGCTTTAGAGGGCATTCAGCAGGATGGAAAACAGAAGGAGAGCGCGAGATAGTAAAGTAGGATTAGATCATCAGTGAGAGAAAAGGAGAGAAAGCCGAGCGATTTGCGGCGGCGCCGTCTTTGTCCGACTCCAAGTCGAGGATGAGGGGCCCTTGCCTTGGTCCGGTTCCACTCCCCTGCACGCCCTTTTAAAAAGTGGTCCAATCTCAGCTCTAAGGTGCATAAATAGATCTGTAATTGCTTATTACAATACAATTAGGGCAAAGGAGATGAGGGAAGGAGAGATGCTTAGTGCAAATGTGGAGTGACAGGCCCAAGCAGCCAGACCTGGGATTACAGTAGCAGTTTGCACACAGACAGAAAATGAGAGCGATAAGCGCGAGACAAAGAGAGCGAGAGACAGGAAGAAAGAGTTGGTGGCGGAGGGGGCGGGGGGGTGAGGGGTGGGGGGGCTGGGGGTGCTGTCAAGCACAGGGCAGAAGCTAATGACAACTCCGGCTTCAACTTGCACAGACGTCTTTGAAGCCCGGCTCTGATCAGAGCTGTGATTGCCACCGCTGCAGGGCCACCACTCCTATATTAACCTACACTAACAGCCATTCAGTGAAAGTCACAGGCCCCTTTTCAAAACCTGACTTCTGCCGGAGCTGGCCATCTGTGGAATGGCCCCGCGAGATGGCCGAGATGTGAGCGGGGGAACGCGCGTGTGAGCGACGAATGTTTGCGTATGGCCTCGCTATAACAGTGACAGTAGAGCTGAACATGGGGCCGGTTAGAGCTGATTAGCTGCACTTCCCTCCTCAACCCACTACAGTTATGAAGATTGATAGAAGCAGCTTAGAGCTGATTATAGGGCCCTGGAGATGTATGGGCCCATACCCAAACATCACATTCACGCTGCATTCACAATGAGCGCAGCATGCGGTCGCTCGGCACACGCCGGGCATTAAGCAGCGTTATAGCAATAAGAGGCAAATAAGAGAAATGGACAGAGCCAGAAGTGCTCTTAAGAGCTTTTTTGGGGGAAATATGAATATTATGCTAATTAGGTGCTTGCTTGTGGCCAAATCTGGGACATTTGAGCAAACACGTTATGAACATTTAACAAATTTCCTAGACAATATATATTGTGAACATGACTGGGTATCTGAAACTCACTCCAGGGTTATGAGACACAGCATGCCTTTCCGGAGCTGCGGAGGTCTGTTCAGCATGCAGAATACTGGAATTAATCTCATTTTAACATGAGCCAGGCGTGCTTTGAAATACAAAACAAAAATACTGAAACATACTCTGCAACAGTAAAAAAAAAAAAAACTAAAAAAAATGATATCCCGGTATTTGGTCCCCTCATGTGCGACAGAAGAGGATGCTCTTACACGGAGTTACAGAAGAAACAAGTTATCTGTAATACACTATTATGGTTTAATGTCACAAAAAAGTAATGGAGTAATAGAACAGCTGATCATTTGCAGCTCAGTGGTGTCATAAACCAAATATTAAGTCTTACTTCTACCTTCTGAAGGTTTTAACCACACACACACACGTAAACAATGCGGGTTTCTAATATTTTTAAAATGCAGCAAGGAAATGCTCCAATATGTTCCTGCAATGTGAGAGGTGTACATGTATAAATAGGGCTACAACTCCGTAGATCACAAGGACACAACATAAATGTGAGTAATGTAAACCTTTTGTCTTTTACGTTTCTATTTTCCCATTATTATAATACAACCTTTTCATCAAATGTTTAATTATAAGCACTGGACACGGGGAGAAAATGTGCACCCGAGTGAACTAATCCTGCTGACCTTTTAAACCCTCTGCGGAGGGCTGAGCAGGTCCGCAGCAAAGGCTGCCTCACTCGCAGAGTTTGATCCCGCGTTCGGTCCAGCAGGACTCGGGAGAGGAGGCAGTCGGGACCCGGCACGCGCTTGTAACAGCTCCATTCGGGACCGGGCTCCGCTATTTACACTACGTTGCCTCCGAATCTACTTTGGGTCTCTGCTGCCCCCTCCCTGTCTCTGAACACGCATCTGAAAGTCGTGGGACCTCGAGCTTTGCAGTTTTTCCTCGCCACTGTGCAACTTGTAGCAAAGCTCAGTTTGTTTGATTTGTGTAGCCCGGTTTCACAGACACTGTGTCGGCGGACTTAACGGGCTCCGCACAAACCTTCCAGGAGGAGGACAGCAGAAACTCTGCACGTGATGTCAAATTGGATAGAAAGCTCAGAAGGTGTCTGCTGTCCGTCTCTCTCCAGCGGATGTTATAACCTTCATCAGGTTGGTTTGGATCCGTCTTCATCCTTCAGTCTCACCCTTCCCAGTGTCCTCAAATGGTCCTTCTCCTGCTCCCCTCTGAGTGTGTTTCGCTCTCCTGTGAAGGGTGTGCTGATGTTTTGTGTGTCGGTGTGGTTTGTCCCCTTTTCCAGGTCTTCACGACGATGCTGTCCGTTTTGGTGACGCCCGGAAGTTGCTTAACGTTTTTCCAGATCATATTCTTCGCATATTTTGAAAGAATTTTGTAATCCTGACTATCCATACTGTCGATCTATCCATGTTCCTTTTTAAACACGCCTCGTCCACGGCATGTCAGTCTCTCCTGGGAGAGATTTCTTCAACTTTCCTCCCCATTAAAAGAGCGTCGTACGCAGCCCAGATTGTAAATCACCTTGAGGCAAATTTGTGGTTTGTGACCCTTGTCCATTGTTTAAATTTTTTTTTTTAAAAAGTCCAAAGGACCATGAAGTGTTTACATTTATGAGCACCAAATGTGAGTGTTATGATCCTAAAGCAGCGTCTGGCTCCGAACCGCCGTGTGTACTATAGCAACAGAAGCATTTTCTCTATAGTAAATCATCTCCGCTGCTTCAGCCGCTCTGAGTGGCAGCCTTTTCAATAAGTTGATGTTCTCTTGCATGACCCTTGACATTGATACCAAATGTTAATTTTTGAAACAAGACCCCTGTCTCTGTGCTGACAGTAAGCACTAGAGGGGAAAACAAATGGGATTTTAACTTCCAATTACAATAATGGCTTTTTGTGACAGGCCTGCTACGCACCTTAACCCCCACTCTGCCCCCCCACCCCCTCCACCCGCCCCCCCCTCCAAGCCCCTGGCTCGAACTATCTCTCTCTCTCTCTCATACGCACACACAAACAGGCACACAAACACAAAGTAGGAAAAGCAATATACCTAATCACGGAGGAACCTTCATCTGTAGAAATGGTCGTGTGAGTGACACGATAACAGAGGTAGGCGGAGATAAACAGGAGAAGGTGCGGTGACAGAAACGCAGGAGGAACCTTGTTTGTTTCTGCTCTAAAGCTGGAGCTCCTCTTATTATAATATTGAAAAATTCCTGCGTATGGATAATATAAATGATAATAAATGACCAATGACATTGAAAAGAAACTACGTTTATAGTGAGGCCAGAGTAGCTTGGCCGCTTGGCTGCTGCACCCAATGGTAGTAATAGTGTTATCTAACGCCGCATATTCTGAAATCCTGCTCTCATAATCATGATTTTCTATTTTGAGACAATTCAAATCGCAACACTGCCGATTCATTTCCCAAAAGTTGATATAATTCAGTTTGAATTAAAGAGAAGCTCAGTCTAGATTCCTCAGCCTGTTCCTGCATAGCGCATCTTCATTTGGTTCCAATAGGTGCACACTGCACATTCAAAGGTTGTGACCGCCGCGGCAAAAGTGATGATGCTTAAACATTACAGGTAATGCAATCGTGCCTCACCGGTTAAACTGAACAAACCGTCAGAGATAAGAGCATGAATCCAGAGGACAAATTAGTGGAGTAGAACACGTTTGGATGACATTTTTTCTTGCAAGCATCAGCCTAAACACAAGACTTGGTGTTGTTCAGTCTTGAATATTGGATTGTTTGAGAGAAAAGCAAGTAATATTATAACTGAAAAAAAAAAGAAAAAAAAAAGAAGACAATTGATTGATCATTGAAATCACTTTTGTCTTTTTTACTTTGCTGTTACAGTGTCTTTGGTTTACTCTGTTTTATACCGCGATGCGCTGATTATCTTTGGGTTTTGGAGGGTTGTCAAATTGTTCATCATTTTGCAGACAATGCAATAAATCAATGATTAAAAAAGATCGATCAATAATGAAAACGGTTTCTATTTGCAGCCTAAATAAATTGTATCATCATGACTTAAGCAACAGTTTCCTCACACTGGAAGGAGCAGCTTTATATAACACACACACACACACACACACACACACACACACACACACACACACACACACAACGGTCCAACTGAACGCAACTCTGTTAATCATTTACAAGTCAAGCAAACCTCCGGCAACAGCTAAGATCATGGAAACACAATTCATTGTACTACAAAGTTAATTATGTGGGTCAGTGCGTTCCAAAAATAAACAGTGCGTGTGCATCATTTGGCATGGCGACCAAGGTCATCAGGCATTCAGTATCCTCAGAAATATGACTTGCACTTGCTCTTAGCGGGATCTAGGATGTTATACATTTGAGTCTCCTTCCACTGTTCATCTCCAGCACGAGGATGTCAGCTTTCCCACGGGAGGAAGCTGGAAGAGAGACTCTCTTCCCTATTAAAAAGTCAGCGCGCCGTGGTGTGGTCTGCTCTTTGTGTCACATTAAATGCAGCGAGCTGCTGTTGCTGCACGGGACCGCTTTAATCCGTGACATTTGTATTGCAATCACCGCTTGTTGTTTCCGATTCATATTTCACTTTTATTGGGTATTTTGGCTATTAGTTTATGTCCGTCTGGAGACATTATTTCATAAATAAATGACAACAGATCGAGATAAATCCCTGTGTTAGTGGGCTTGAATAAGTATTACATTGTAAGGGGTCCAATTTTAATCAATATTTTTTTTTTAATCATGAGACTCATAATATGCTTAAAACGTCACACACTCGCAAATACAGACTAACGAGATAAGCTGAAAGAGGAGATATGTTTGTCGTAATCAATGTAAACTAGAAACATTTGCACTGCAGGTTTGAATGTGCTTAACAGGTGCACCTGTAAAATATAGACTGGCAATAAATATCACACATGTACAGTATATATGATATAAATTTGGACTGGACTTTGAAGTGAATAAACATTTTGAAATAAATCATCCATTTATACATTACAAATATATCTCCTGTATTTCCTGTCAGGTAGCCTGGCAGCGTCCTGAAACTAACAGCCGCTCTTCAACCGCTGTATCTCGGTGTTGTGCTCCGTCAATGCATTTCTGACACAGTGTTTTAGTCACCCCAGACAATGGCTGTGGTCCACTTAATTGATGTAATTAGCGTTCATCATGGAGAGTGTTTGCTGAGCGACTTCTAAACCCCTCGCCTCTCGGCTCCTCTCAGGAAGGGAATTGGGCGAGCATGAAGTACTTGAGTTTTTTGTCATGCCTCACAGGAACCTAGAAATGAGTGGAATAATTCAGAGCTCTTAAGCATGCTCAGAAGAGCTCAGCAGCACGACTCAACTAAGTCATTCTCCATGGCGTGGATAGCTCCCAGGCAATCCTGACCAGCCAGCGTCAAGTTACGTGGACACACATCCACTCAGCCCACAATACACAGTCATTTAGTAGCAGGTGATGCATGGCCGAGCAAGCACAATGATCCTGACTAGATGTCATGTAAAGGGGGACTTCTTACACTCTGTCGCACTGTGCCTGTCTCTGCGTGGCGATGCTGCAATCCCTCGTACTGTCCTTGATGCGCCGAGGTAGTGCTGTCTGGAGGTGACTGGAGTAAAGCACAAGAGGGGGAGATAGTCGGGTCGAAAAAAGCCGCGAGGAGGAGAAGGGAGTAAAATCGTACTTTGTGTGGTTGGAGATATTTTGTTCTCTCATCTCTGGAATTATATAAAGTGCTTGTGGCTAGAGGAGGCCTCAGCTGCGGTGAAAATAGGCACCAACTGCCTCGCTCCCTAACAATCTACTCCACATCTCCAAATCTTCCATCTCTGCCCCCGAGCGGATGCAGAAGCAAACAAAAACCTCCTGCTCTCCACTCTTTGTCTGGATTTCATTTCCTCTGAGGAAGAGGGCTCTCTTAAAATATTTAAAGTGGCACGTCCCACTGACCGGGCTATTTTCTTTGATGAGCTCTAGTCCTAATCCTACAATGATACATCTTCCAACACCATCACTCAAGTGAGGTGCCCTACAGAATAGTTATTGGTTGAAGAATCTGTGGAAAAAGGAGTTGGGGGGGGGGGGTTCCAAGCAGCTCTTACACATCAGGCGTATAAATGGAGCCGTGTGACTCTATGGTCAAATGGATTTCTGCATGCAGTCCACACACACCCTCGAAATGCCGCTGGGTCACAATCTCAGCCCCGAGCCTCGGCTGAGCCCGCCCGCCCCACCTACCGAGTAATTCACTCTCCAGCTAGAGCTGGGTAGTGGGTCTGACCCCCACAGCTCCGGCCGTCAGTTACTGCTGACCTCCAGCAAGGTGCCAATGAAACATGTCCATTGAGTGGTGAGCAGAACACACTACCTCACCGGGCTCCTGCTGACAGCTCAGCGTTTTAAAGAGTAGTAACGGATCAACACGGGTCCACGGCTGCACGGCCGGGACGCCTCGCCTCCGGCCTGAGCAGCGCAAGTCTGCGCCGAGAGGTTATTGCGGGGTCTTTACTGATGTGACGGACAAAAGAACGAGAGAGCAGTTAATAGTGCGGTTAGCTTCTTCGTTTTGAGCTATTTGCCCAATCATTAGCCTCGTATATTGATTGCGAGGAAAAGCCTATTGTATCTTCTGTATCTCAGACTAATGCCGTCTGGTTCTAAATAAACAGACAAATTGTTCTTAACAGAGCTCTTTAAATAGCAGCCGGCAAAACAAGCAACCCTTAATTAAAAGGCGTCTCTCTTGCTCTCTCACACACGATACAAACGTTGAGCATTAACGACACAGTAGCCAACATACGTCGGTCCACACCGTCTTTTTTTTTTTTTTTTTAACCTATTGTCGTTTTTTTTCAGCACCGTGTAGAAGAAGAATAAAGTTCCAGGATTGAACTTATTTCGACGCACTCCGAGCTGAAAAGTGGTACGGGAAGCGCTTGTTGCTGGAACAGCGCTGCTTCAGTAAGGATGGGGAGGAGAGGATGTGTGTGAAGGTGATTTCCAAACATAATGTCATCGTAAAATATTTATAACTTAGTTGGAACACTGCTTTGTCACTTTTTAACCAAACCCACCGGAACCCGTGATATTTTCTGAAATGCAGGACCGGCAGGTTAAGGGTTAACTTTCACATCCCCACTTGTCACCCATGACACTTGCCCGTGGTTTCACAGGGGCTGGCTGCGTGTTGGTGTTGCAAATGTGGCTAACCAAGTCAAACAACTATACAAAAAAAAAAAAAAAAAAACTAATCTGCATATAGTTACAAAATGCGCACGGGGCTCTCATAGGCATCAACAACCTTTTCACACCACTGACAATCAGTTTTCAAATATTGCAAAGCTTTGAATGGGTTTAACAGATGTTCATGTGATTTTGGGTGTTTTGTTCATATTAAAGATTCTGCTTTTCTACGCGCTAACTTCATTTTTTTTTGTTTTTTTTGTTTACATGAACGAAGGGTTATTGTAGTCAACCATGAATGTAATTCAATTTGAAAAACAAACCAATTGAGGCGAAAAGTAAACCTTCTTCTTTGAATCACTTTAAAGTTTGATTTTGAATAATAAAACGAGTTAAAACTAGAATATTACAAAGATAGGAACAAAGTGTGCATTTTGTTTCTTGCACCAACAAGACAGTCTCTCTCCTCCCAGTGTTTCACTCATTAAAATGATAGCAGGTACGGTGTATTTTATTTTATTTTTATCCACCGAGCTGAGATCCAGTAATATTTAAACAAATGAGAATAAAGCCCCAATTTTACAGGGTCACAAAAGCTTATTAAAGCATTAACACATCATCCTCCTGATCGGTCTCTCTTCCTGCCTTTACTTCCCCAATTCAGAGAGAAAAATGAGCCTTTTTGTTCTGCAAATATTTTGACCTTTAGAAAATGGAGCCAGTGCAACTGCAATACTTCCAAAGATCCAACTATTCATATTTATGAACACACGGTTTCTTTGTCACACACACACACACACACACACACACACACACACACACACACCCCCCCCGTCTGTGCTCTCTCAGCTGTGCAGTGCAACGTCATTTACATAAACGCACGTGACTAAACCAAACCGAGCACCTGGAGGGGAGCCGGGGCAGACTATTAACAGTCCAGCCTCAATTCGACAGCTCGCTCTCCATCAGGTGAAACTCTTTGCAGTGGCGGAGCGTCCGACTCGCCTCGCACCCACAAAACAGCAACACCGACATTAACAATTCAAAGCGTGAGAAATAGGAGGTGCGCCGAAGAGTGTGTCAGATTAGAGTCCATGGCATGAGTCTCACGCTCGCTGTGGGAGATTTGGCCCGGGGCCACGTTCCAGATTTGGGGGAGTTCCAGGTGTTACTCAGCACAGTTATCCAGCTTATCAATCCTGATTCATGACTCAGGCCTCTCTGCTCTCTGTTTGCCTCACAGCGAAGCGAAACAAATTCAAATAGGAGCAGCGTTAACGAGTAGCCAGCACAAGCAGCGCTGCACACGGGCTAAAAATGGAAACTGCCTCGGAAATTGTAATGTTATCTGTAAGTGGGATGGACAGGACCCTTCTCACACACTCTCACACACACACACACACACACACACACACACACACACACACACACACACACACACACACACACACACACACACACACACACACACACACACACACACACACACACACACAGGCTCAGACGGATGACACCACTTTCTGACTTACTGAAACTAACACAAACTGCAATTACGCATCTGTCGTTTCCGTCGACAAACATCTGCCGGAGGTCCTGCTGCTGAATGAAGAAGAAAGTTTCAAAGAACAACCGGTTAATATCTTTAGAAGAAAACTCTCGTCTCTTTCTAAACTTAAACTGGGGCTCTTTTGCAGCAGTTCATTTCCAAAGGGGTCTGTTTAATGAATTTAATTTCCTTGTGCATTAGAAATGTGATAAAAAATTCATTACAGATTATAACCTTACTGTCAAGCAACTGTAGCAGGAGAGATATGCTGTTGTTAACCCGTTCTCTTTGCAGGGAAAACTGCCGTTTATTGTACTTTTTGGTACCACAACAAAAGTGGTACGTGAATGAAACCGTCTCAGTAGGAAGTGTTACATCAATAAAAACATATATATACAAAAACAAGGATTCATTAAGAAAATAGCTATTTCTGTCAGACTCATTTAATAAGAACTTCTTAAACATTAATTAGCTCACTGTGACCAGACTTATTACCCAAATTTAGGTCAAGTTCAAGGAAAACTGAGTTTGTGAATCAAACCGTCTAAAAATACTAATGTGGAGCTGGACTCTGGTCATGTTTTAACATTTTCAGTACTCTAAATTTGTGGTTAAATCAAAAGACCTGGAGCAACCATAATATCTCCAATCACTTTTGATTGATAATGAGTTCAAATTAGCCTCAGGTTTTATTTTATCTATATAAGAGGAGGTTACAATAACACAGTTTTTATTCTTTGGCCGGCATTACGTTTTGCCCTCGGCTTTAATATGTATAATGTGGAAATGTCTAAGGATCTGGAGTGTAATGCACCAGCATCTCTCAGAGCCATAACATGCTGTTCGAACCCATTTTAAATCTAGGCGAGCTTGAGCCCGTTCCATTTCTCTTCACAGTGCTGCAAGTCTTGAGACCGGTACATAATAATTACAGGAGAGTTAAAAGCTTTACAAACCCGAGGTAGCATATGTGAAAGATCTGGTAGGCTTCCGATATATCCACCCCCGAACTCCCCCATCCTTGTCGCAAGCCATGTGCCAACTCATCATGCACTAATACAACACATCATGCATGTGTATGGTACAAACACAAACAGTGCCACACAACAGTCGCTCCTTGTCTGTCTACGCAGTAGCCAACCGTAGGCAGCACAGAGCTGCAGAAAACAGGCTTAGACACACAGTTCTACATGAAAACCCTTCTTTTCCACAAGCTGATCCTTCTTTGTTCTGCATAAATGCCAATTACATAATTCTCTCTGGCATGCAAATCAGATTAGATGAGGCCATGGCAGATCACCTATACTGCTCGGTCTAGTCCTGCTTCCAAATCTACAAGAACAGAACATTTTGGGACGTGTCGAGTCTATGCATTTAGAACAATTTCATCAGCTTTTTTTATTCAAGATGTAACAGACTAAATACTATTATAAATGTACCAAAAAAAAAAAAACAGCTTTATAATCTAATAAACTGTATTTCATGGATGGTTGTATTTTTAAAGCAGGGGGACATGTTTGACACACGCGTGACGGTATTCGGTTGAAGAAAACGCAACATGAAATTCTGATGTGAAGTATCAAGGGTATTATCAAATGTTAGAGATGTCCAGGAGTGTACATGACATACAATATCAGGGGAATATTTGTATGCCGAGAAGAGACACTGACATTCAGCTTGTGGGCACAGCTACACAGCATCATGCTGGGAGAGGGACCCAATGCAAATTAGCAAATCGAAGGAAAGTGACACGTTGCTGTTGGCTGTAGGAAGTCATCAGTAAAATGTTGTAGGGATGCACAGCGCAGTCAAGAAAAGCACAAAAAGGGGCTCTCGCTATGCTTTTTTTGTATTTTTTGAAGTGTGTGTGTGTGTGTGTGTGTGTGTGTGTGTGTGTGTGTGTGTGTGTGTGTGTGTGTGTGTGTGTGTGTGTGTGTGTGTGTGTGTGTGTGTGTGTGTGTGTGTGTGTGTGTGTTTCAGCCCAGGGAACTAAAGAGCAGAACAAACCACAAGTTGCCTGACAGCATGAGACCCTACTCAATGTGAACTCTGAGGTTGCAGGGACAGCTGGTGGAGGAGTGAGAGTGTG
Organism: Brachyistius frenatus; assembly: GCF_029030835.1. Taxonomy (NCBI): domain Eukaryota; kingdom Metazoa; phylum Chordata; class Actinopteri; family Embiotocidae; genus Brachyistius; species Brachyistius frenatus. The sequence goes on from NW_027210633.1 coordinate 816,723, forward strand.
TGTGTGTGTGTGTGTGTGTGTGTGTGTGTGGGGAGGGGGGGCGAGAAGAGGCAGGAAATGGAGAAAAGGAAAAATAAAAAGGATGTTGTGACTGCAATACAGGATTTTAAGGAAAAGCTGACGTCAAACAAAAGATACCTACTATATGACGCATAACAAGTCATGCATGTATTTATGTATGTGTCCATGAATGTATGCATGTTCGGTCTCAAAGGCTAAGACGGCACACACAAAAAAAAAAAAATCCATTCAGAATTTAAAATTCAGCAGCATGGCGAATACGTTACCTCTCCTGACGATATAATATGTTTATACAATATATATTATGGCGTACAATGCAATTGGGCTGCAGGCAAATTTTCTGTGACTCTGAGTATTCAAGCATAGATGCTCTAAGTGCACAGGCCAGGCTGCATTATATATGTACGTTACATTTTTGCATTAATAGATGCAATCCCAGTCCCGCGTTCCTCCAGGCTCTCCACTGTTAATGGTATTATAAAGCACACAAGACCAGTGACATTAAGTTGTTATTCAGCTTCCATCTTAGCACATAAGAATTCAAAAAAATATATCGAGGAAAAGAAATGACTTTCAGTGGTTCCCCGTTGTAGATACTGAGGGAGAATTTGCATTTTTAATGTCGTGATCCATCATAATCTCTGTCCTTTTCCTATTTCAACTACTAAATACCATTTGCAGGGGAACGACAGTTCCTTTAGACAATGTGATTTTTGCATTTGGAACATGTGAGCATCTTTAGGTGTTTTTTTTTTCCCACGCGAGCGTGCAACAAATCATCCAAAAATGAAATGTTTCCTCTTTCGTCAACAGCGACATCCAGAGAGTTCTACACTGACAATTCCCGCAGCTTGTGAGCACATCCGGGTTGCGCGAAAACATTCTTCGCGCGGTCACCGGCAAACAACATTGCACAATAATAGGTTTGACGCCTCTGTCCTCCTGTGCTAAGCTATCAAACAGGGCAACGTGTCCCCTGCTGTAGGCCTGTCCTCTGGGTGGTGGGGGACGGACACGGAAAGATACGGATCTATAACCTGCAGGATCGGGGCCTAATTGATGCAGGTCTGCTATGCAGGGAAGATCGACATGACAGGCATCAGCCACGTGTGACAAGCTTTATCGGTCCGTCTGGGTCTTCGGGCTAGGAGGCGTTAACACGGACAGTGATGTCGACAAACGGCTCATTTATAGTCCTTTTGTCATTTTTGTTTAACAGCGTATGAAATTGTCGTGTGGTTTTGTGGAGCCTGCAGGAAGGCGGAGCTCTGTCGAAACGACAGTACGGATTGTGGTCCCCAAAATCCTGCTTGGATAGCAAAGCCCCAGCAGTGTATGAATTAGAAATGTCTGCTTGGAATACCCCCACAGATCAGCGATGAAATGTGTTCAAATTGGCACGAAAACATCTGAAACACAGATGTCTAGCGGATGTTTCCCATAACACTTCCTCCTCCCTCCTCTGACACGGTGAGCCATCTCTTTCCTATTCATATGCTAATGCTCAATCAGGCTGCCCAATCCGGAAGCGTTTCCAACCACCTATTTTTTTTTATTTTTTTTTTCCCAAGCAATCAATTTACCTTGGAGAGAGATAAAAGCTTAAAGAGTCACATAAGAGGCGAGCTGGAGCAAATGGTGATATGAACTGAAAAGGAAAAAAAAAAAAAAAAAAAAAAAAAACGAGCAAGACGGGGAAGTGGCAGTTGGGGAATAGCTGGATAATGTCGGTATAAACACACAAGTCTGTGCCTAGGAAGGATCCACTGAAGCTCATTCTCATCTAAGCTGAGACGCCCCCTCCCCACCCCCCTTACACCCCCCCCCGCCCCCTCCCACCACTGCAGGAGGGACTTCCAACACCTTCAGCTGCAATATAAATGTTAATAGAGTTCAGGGAAAGAAAACGAGGCGTAAACAAACAAATGTGGTATTCCATGCTTTGGGGCAGCAGGAGGGCCCTGCCATTGAGCAGTTTGTCTTGCGTGTGTGTGTGTGTGTGTGTGTGTGTGTGTGTGTGTGTGTGTGTGTGTGTGTGTGTGTGTGTGTGTGTGTGTGTGTGTGTGTGTGTGTGTGTGTGTGTGTGTGTGTGTGCGTGTGCGTGAATGAAGAGCGAAGAGGGAATGAAGATGGGGCTTCTCACATACGGCGTACGAGCTGTGGGCTGCAGTGGACCTCCAGCAGTGGAAACCCGAAAAAAAAAAAAAAAAAAAAAAAAACTCCAGTGAGACTTTGTCATAAGACAAGTGGATCATTTTCTACATCCTACAGAAGAAGAAGAAGAAGAAAAAAAAAAAACAGGTCGAGAGCGGCTCCAAAGGAAAAGCCGCTGTCACCAGAAACTACACACACACCAAGCATCCGAAACCAAAACAAAAGTAGGTCTTCATTGAAGAGTGAGTGCTTTCTAACATGTATCAAAGATTCCTCTGTTCCGTGCGAGGCTCCTGTTTGTACTGCTTTCTTTTTTGGAGGTTCAACAGTCACTGTACAGTAAGAAAAAAGCAGGACAGTGAAATAGAGAGAGAGAGAGAGAGAGACAGCAAGAGAGAGAGAGAGAGAGAGCAAAGAGAGAGAGAGAGAGAGCGAGAGAGAGAGAGAGAGAAAGTGAGAGAGAGAGAGAGAGAGAGAGAGAGAGAGAGAGAGAGAGAGAGAGAGAGAGAGAGAGAGAGAGAGAGAGAGAGAGAGAGAGAGAGAGAGAGAGAGAGAGATGACAGGTAGGTGGGTGGTAAACCCTCACATCCTCATTCTAAGCACACAGGCGGCCACAACTCTCTGTCCTGACTTGTTCAAAGGGTTGGCAACCTTCAGACCAATTAGACATCACAGGGCAGCCTGCACAGCACCCAGCTTTCATATAAACGGCTCTCCATGAATTTTTAATCAGCTATAATTTAAGGATTTAAATAAAGATCAAGTTCTTCCGGCTGCACTGGGAAGAGGTGTCTGTCTGTCTGTCTGTCTGCCTGCCTGCCTGTGTGTGTCTGCATTTTTTATGCAATCAGACGGAAGTGAGTCTGCATGAATGTGTTCATCTGTTTCACTCAGTCTTCTTCTTCTTCTTCCTCCCCTCCACCCCCCTCACACCCCTCTCACACCCTCCCCCCCCCCTCGTTAATGTTTCCTCTTCTTCCCCTCCCGCTCCCTCTCCTCCGATCCCACCTGCCAGTATTATGAGCAGAAGCCCCGGCAGGTTGTCTAACCCACAGCAGAAAATTTCCTGACTGACTGGTTGACTGGTTGGCTGGCTGAGTGGCAGCATGTGAAGAGCAGGAGACAGATCTGCAGGGAATCACTGACAGATGTAATTAATGAGGTCATACTTGGAGCTGGCAGTCCCCTTCATATCCAATTCCTGACGATCACAACTGAACACACCTGCAGCTCTAACGGCGAGAGGAGAAGAAGAAGAAGAAGAAGAAGAAGAAGAAGAAGAAGAAGAAGAAGAAGAAGAAGAAGAAGAAGAAGAAGAAGAAGAAGAAGAAGAAGAAGAAGAAGAAGAAGAAGAAGAAAAAAGACAATACCCCTTTCAGCAGACAAAGAGAAAGATGGATGTAAGGGGAACGGAGACTCGGGCAGTAATTTTGGCCCTTCTAGCACTCATAAGACTTTACATAGCACAAATCCCAAAGCATGATCTAAACTGTAGTGACAGAGTAGAACGCAGCGTGGAGAGGCTAAGCATTAAATGGTTCCATACTATGGTCAGGAGATATTTCTATTTAACAAAAATTAAAGAGGACATGGAGAAGTGTTTTTTTGTTGTTGTTTTTTTTTTTTTACCAAAAAATAACTTTACAAATTTTTTTTACTAAAAGTCCGCCACTGTGCGCAACTCTTCTTCAGAAAAAAAAATGATATGAATAAGACTTTTTATCTTATAATTAGAAAGGCTAGTTTTCTGCATCCATAATTGTTTCTATATCTTGTTTTCTGTTTCTTTCTTACTCTGATTCTGTAATTGTGTTGCAGGCCATTTGTTTAAAGTAAAGAGTGTTAAGGAATGTACTGCCAAACATTTTTCTTATTTCAATTTTTTGCTCTCCCTCTCTCTTTTGATTTTGAAAATCTTCCAGCTAAAACCCGATCAATATATCGGCTGGTTGACATTGGCATTCAGTGCACTGATCTCATTGTGGAAAATGAACTGTAAAATGTCCTGCACCCGTTACAAGTGACAAAACCTATTTAATAACCATATTTGAGGGATTGTTGCAAAAAATACTGTATATACAGCATAAATATAAAGAATATTGGCTGATATATTGATGTTGGGATTTTTTTTTTTACTCCTCAATATTAATATCAATCTCAAACACCCTGTATTGGTCAGGGTCTACCTTCTTATGGGTCTGTGCACTCCAGTAAAGTATACACTCAGATTTGATTGAAATTAAATGCAATTCAATACAACAGCTCTCCCAAAAATGTTACTTTTACACGCTTATGTATTTTCCCTTTTTGTGGACATTAACAGAAAGGTGATAATTCTACTTCATGATTACTACTGCGGTCATGGTGGCAAGTGGTGTACTGGACCTCATCATAGTGAAAAGTGTTCTTGATATTTGTCCCACACCATTAACATTTACGTGGGAGGCAGATGGTTACATATTATGAGTAATGAAAAACGTACCAAAACAATACTTGTCTAAAATACCAAATATTGAAAAATAATAGCAAAATTTGGCAATAAAGTACGCAAAATGACAAAATTAAACATTTAAAAAGTTGAATGCTGTATATGTAATTTCATAATATACACAGAACATAAGTTATGTGAACATCAAGTTGAGCGTTTTTCTACTTAAAAATATTTTGATATATTAAACGTTGTGTGCAAGAGTCGTGAATGTAAAAAAAAAAAAATCTCATGACGGAGTGACAGAAGTCTTTAGTGTCACCATTGTGATTAGCTGCCATCATATCACATGGCAGCGAAGCAGTACACAGCTAATTATGCTGAATGTCAATGAGTATTCCTGTATCTCCACCTGGACCAGATTATACCATCTCCTGCCTGGTTTCTAACTTCATGCTGGAGAGTATTTATTACCTGTAAACAAGCAGGAAAACAGGCCTTGTCACGTTTCACTGGGGCTCCCTCACTCATCACTAATATGTGAAAATATGTATTCAGGTCAAAGATTTCCGGCCTTCCCATGAGACCCCCGTCAGTCTTCAGTCTTCCTTAGTGCAAACATGCAAACAAACACGTGTACTAAAGGGCACACATTGCCTTGCAAATACTGTAGACGCAAAGGAGAACATACATTACACGGCACATGGATGTGGTCACGGCTCACGTGGCTGTGTGTGTGTGTGTGTGTGTGTGTGTGTGTGTGTGTGTGTGTGTGTGTGTGTGTGTGTGTGTGTGTGTGTGTGTGTGTGTGTGTGTGTGTGTGTGTGTGTGTGTGTGTGTGTATTTACTACAAATGCTTTGTTCCACTTTTTCTCCATTATTACTTCCATTATTATTATTATTATTATTATTATTATTATTATTATTATAATCATCATCACTATTTTGTAAGGTTACCATGAGGCAAAACATATGCAAAAATGCATTGAATTTAAATATATTCCAAAGCAATTTATATAAACTGTAATTCAAGTCTAAACATGGAGGAGTTTAAATGGCCAGAAACTCCTTTAATGTTTTGAACAAATGGAAACTTTAGGCTTCGAGTAGATGAACTTTACTGTCGTGATGCTGCTGTTTAAGACAACGACCCAACTGAGTAAAAATGGCACAGCCTGATTTTAATAATAATATAAAGGGGAATCAAAGTGAACATTGTAAATTACAACGTACACAATAAGCACAGTGCGAAGTCCTTTCAGATGCAGCTGCTTTGGGAAATCATTTTTGTTCTGTCGCATATCTGTTGCGGTCGGGGTTTAACTCGTGTTTAAAGTTGAGGCTGTGCTGTTAAAAATGTTTTTAATCACTATATAATCACCACTTCTGCAGCAGCACCACTACAGTGTTGTTAATGTTCTTGCTAAATGAATACGGAGGAAACGCTGAATCAATTAGAGGCAAACAATCTGTCAGCAACACAAGATGCAAACAAGTAGCAGAGAAAACAACGGAGAATTCCCGAAGTATCGGGAAGGGCCTGCAATTCGCCGAGAGTTATTCCTGATCAGGTGTGTCCGTGCACCAAACAGTGTTTATGCACGTGCGCAGACGACCTCCTTTCTTCTTGCCCTCGTCAGATGTCCCGCCCGTCCTGAGAGAAATGGTCAAGAGCGGCAGCTCGCGCGGCCTTTCGCTGAGCTTCCCGCGCCGGCCGCTTCCCCTGCTTCCGTCTCTGCCACCGCCAGCGTGCCACGCGATCTGATGATCTCCTCCAGTCAAACACAACGTGATTGCGCGTCGGTCTGATTCTTCGGAGATCTGGTGGTTGTAAGCCAATTCTAAAACAAGCAACGGGGGGGGGGAAAGTGACGCAAACGCTAATAAAGAGCTTTTCGAGGAGCTCCGAGCCACGCGCAGCCATCTTGGAAAAACAATTTATAAAAACATCAGACGGTGGAATCTGGATCAGCACGTGGATCGCCGACGGCAACGCGATATCTGATGAGGGGAATTAGATTAGAATCCGGTCCCAATGCCGATATTGGACTAATCACAACACGCACACTTCTATTTCCCCCTCTTTAAGTATGCGGGGCTGACCATCCAATACAGCTTCAATGGAACACTTACTAACCCTGAAAACAAAGGAGAGCCTTGGCAATGTTCTTGTTATCCATCACCTCTTCAGTCTTGCATAAATAACTCTTAATAAATAGCATCATCATGTCAGAGAGCTTTCAGCTGCATGGCCTCCCCTGCAGCTCCAGCCTGTTTTTTCTTCATTCTGCACTTTCATCCTGACTTGTTTTGCATTTTTGCCTCGCTTAGCACTAAGGGATTCAAAATATTTTGAAACCGGGGTTCTGGTGACTCTTCAAGGATGCAAGATGCAATTTCCTGGGATGGTTTAGGTGAAGTCATCCGTTTGGAAACCCAAGCTGTGGCAATTTTAAAACCATTGTCATTGACCATTTGTGCCCTGTAGCGAGGTATTATCAGCATAGTTAAAGTGGTCTATTTCAGGATCGCAACACCTCTCATCTACAAGGCAAACATAATCAGTGATGGCTGGAGGAGCTTCTCAGCTAACATGTCTCACTTCAAATAAATATACACTAGACTTTTTTAAATACATATATATAAATATATATATATATATATATATATATATATATATATATATATATAAATATATATATATATATAAATATATATATATATATACATATATATATATACATATATATATTTGTATATATATATATATATATATATATATATATATATATATAAAATTATATTTGCTTTTTTTTTACTTATTTGTACCATCTGTAGTTCAAATTGTGTGACAAGTATTTGTAATTCTGATGATTTAATGGTCAAAATCAATTCAGTCTGCAATGCAGTTTGATCGTGACCAGATATTCTCCAAAGGTGTTTGACGGTTTTTGACCAGGAAGGGAAAGAAAGAACGTGAAAACCAAAACCACAGCAGTCAACTACCTTAACCAGCTCACATTTGCTGTTGCTGATATCGGTTTGATGTTCTTTCCGTTGCAGTTTGCTTTGGCCCTTTTGGTATGAAGCTGGAGGCCATATTTCAAGCTCTTTAGTGAGGAGATGTGATCACTCGGACTAGTAGTTGATAAAAGTAACCACAGTTCTACTCTGAAGCCTCTGAGGAAAAGTGCAATAAGGCTTGTTTTGTTTCTCTCCTTGATCCTGCAGTATCTCCCCCTTTCTGTCGTTTTGATGATGAAACACTGACCAGGCACGGTAGCACATTTCTAGTGTTATCATTGTTTTAACAAAGCTTCGGCCTGGCATTCATGTTCCCTTGCTTTTTTACTTTTCTTTTTCACACTCCACCTCAAAGAGCAGTGTCATGTTTTATCTGACCATCTCACACAGAGCCCAGAGAGGCTATCTCTTTTATCTGACCACCTATTATTTTGCAACCAAAACACACCACGCACGCACGCGCACACACACACACACACACACACACACACACACACACACACACACACACACACACACACACGCAACACACACACACGCAACACACACACACACACACACACACACACACACACACACACACACACACACACACACAACACACACCAGAGGGGGTGGTATTGTACAAAAAAAACAAACAATTCCCCTAATAGCCAAAGGAGAACTTGCCGTGTCTGTTAGTGGAAATAAGTCAAAGGTTAAGGTGCCCTTCTAGGAAAAGGTTGCCTTGAGACGTCATGGTAACAGCCTTTAGAATAAAAAAGAAACAAAGCAAAATCAATCAGCACTTAGGCTAGATTAGATCCAATGACATCAGAACGGACTAGACAGCGAGTTTAAATGATGACATGTGGCTGAAATGGCAGAGACAACCTCATCTTCACCTGCACAAGCACTCAGCTCCCTCCCTTCAGGCTTTCCCCTTTCTTATTCTACCCTTATATAGAGCTATTTCTTTCACTAAGAAAGACACTGGTTAAGCCCTCCTGGCTATATCCAGGTTATTTTTAGACAGAGAGGTTCCACAACAGATAACCATTGTCCAAAGTAGGAAGAAGCAGAGTGATAACTGGTCACGTAAACCCAAAGAGGCAGTCAACTTAGACGACAATAAAACAGACTGACTCGGTGCCTGAGCCCACTTGTTCACAGGACCTCTTAATGTTGCAAAGTGGACAATAAGACTAGTTTAAGTGTTCAACAATGGGGTTTTTAAAAGTACGATGAATCCCGCAGGGTCTACTAGAGTTAGAGGCCGTTAAAGATTCTGTCCATTGGTCTGTGATGAATGATGTGCTATCCGGCCTATTTTAGCAATGATAGCTTATAGCTCCATTAGCCTGTAACTACAGAGAAAGGGTCAGAGGAAACGGTGAACTCGCTGGCAACATACAGAGCACAGGCTGGCTGCAGTGGCCAGAAAGATTCATTAATCTAAGATGATGAGTCTTGGTAGGAGTAATTAGGCCTCCTGACACAGAAAGCCTTGCTAGAGTTGCGTTTAAGCCCTTTATATATATTTAAAAAAAAAAAAAAAAGAGCATTCCCTCATGTGCCAGGAGTGGTTAGCTTTAAAATAAATAGAGCAATGACGCTGCTGTTATCATTGTTTACAAGCATGTCTCTGTATTTTCCTTAGTTGCTGCACTGGGTCTGTGGGAGTTAATCATTCATAGGTAGCGGGTGGCTTTAAGACACAAATGCAACTCTTGCTGGCACCAGAGCTACCAGCATCACCCACACTTTCTATATATAACTCTTTTTCCATGGCGGGGCCATTTGTGGAGCAGAGTTCACAAGGGCACTTGCCTGGGGAGATGTCTACAATAACATTGTTAGCTAGACCCAAGGAAACATTGCAGTCAACACCCTCTTTCATAAAAATAATACCGTTATCAACACTTTATACACTTTAGCGGCCACATGACCGGAGTCAGTGGAATTTGTTATAACAACAGATAAAAAGCTTTCCGTCTGTTAATCCGCAGCGTCAATATAGACCCACAAACACAAAACTGAACTGAGGGGTAGGAACATCCACCAAACCGTTCCACGAGCAGGAAAACTAATAAATTGCCTTCTTACTCAATTAAAGCTAAACAGAGTGATATTTGCCCACAAGGAGGCAAAAAGACTCCAAACCAAAATTACAACCTCACATAGCCCAGGATATTACAGACACTCAGGTTCATAAGGCCGAATAGCAAACAATTGCCCACTTAAATATGCAGTAATAACAGAGCAACATGAGCATCCCACTGGAATTTCTTTTTTTCCCCCCTATTCATCTGAAAAATATATCATGCAGTCTGTAAGTAGAAGGACCATCAGCGCACTGTATGTGTGTAACACAGGGATGGGATGCCTATTATTCCGTTTCTGCTGGGCACGCAAAGGGGCAATTATTCATAATTATAATATAACTCCTACTGGTTGACGCACAGTGTTGTGATCTTGCAGTAAAAAAATAAAAAATAAAAATCTGTAAAAAAAATAAAATAATAATAAACAAAAAGCTACCAGAGTGGAACTCAAATTCACCTTCCAGGAGACGCTGACTTTCCGGAGACTATACTGGACTTTAGTACATGCACAAATTTAACTACTGAAACACTTTGCGGACCACGAGACGGGAGCATCGCTGGCTCCAAATGAAAGCAAACACACAACGCGCAGTTTCAGAAAACGCATCTACTAACACACCCTCGGGTTGTGGCGTATTAGAAAACGAAAACTTAGCCACTCAAAACAGCCAGGTTTAGCTCGGGACTGACACGCTGTGTTTGTCTGTTGTTGATGGAGGCAAAGCTTTTATGTTTCCTAAAAATAAAATACATTTATCAGTGAGCATCCTCTTTGGTAGTTATGGCTGATTAATCTGAAAGCATCAATAAATACAGAATGTAGCCGAAGACATTTACATGAAAGCTGCTCTCATAGGCCTCTTCGTGACCACATTCAGACGTGCCCTGGGTGTAACACAATAAGCCACATCCGAGTGCACCACTTGGGGACCTATTCCTTTAAGAATAATTAACACAGCCATTTAAAAAAAATAAAAAAATAAATCATACAGCCCACACACTCAATTAACACAACCCATTTTTGCACTTTCCCCTCTATTGTGTCCTGGAATAGCCCGGTTGAATTGGCACGATTAAGCTGTCTCGGTGATGACTGCATCACGGTGGGCCCTCCTGCTATTCCCACTGCACCCACTCTGTTTGTCAGTAGCTCTTAAAAAGGTGGAGTCTGTGATCCTGATCCAAAACGCTTTTTTTTTTTGTCAAATTCAGCGAATATCTCCTGGTGGTCTGCTAGCCGTCCGTCCAGTGTGCGCTCCGACAGAAAAAAGAAATCAAAATGTGGTGTTTGTACACAGCCGTGGCTCGCACCGAGCCACACAACACTGTTCAAGCCAGTCGGCGACATGGGGCGTTCGCGCTCGTGCACAGGAAAGGGGGGGAGAGTTCAGCACATGCTGCAACACGCCTAACTGCTCAACATAAAGTTATTGGCCAGCGCTCCTCCTTGACAAAGAGAAGGTCAGAAGAACAAAATTATTTAAAAAAAAAGGGGTGCTTCAGCTATAAGAACGCAACATTTACTTTCGGGAAAGGGCAAATAACCTTCAGAGATTTGAAAGGCGTGAAGACGAATGTGGAGGTTATTCTATTTTGCTTTGTTTGGAATTGCTAACTGCCGTAATACATTTCAGCAGAGCTTCAACTGAAAACTTTTTTTTGCAAAACATCTTGAAAAATGTCAAGCTGCTGCAATTATTGCTTAGACTGCTTGAACGTGCATTAATCGTTGCGATTACAAGATTGCGATTTTGTGGAAGGACTGACTATAGAAGCAGGAGAGTTGTGAGCGTGGAGTCTGAAGCTGGTTCGCTGGCTCCTGGAAACCATCTCGTACTCGCTGCAGCTTCTGCTTCGCAGCAGCAACTGTGGCAAAAATGTGCTACTACGCAACCTAGCTCGGATTATTTACATTACTTGCTGTGCTGTTATTTACTTTATACGTTGTTATTTGTCTTCACAATGTTTGCAAAGGGGTTTTATAGCCGTGAACACCTAAAAACACGGTTCCCAGCAGAGTAGGATTGTTTCGGTGGTGGTGGGGGGGGTGGGATATTTGTTTTGCTGCTGAGAACAAATAAGAACTATCTTTCGACAGAACAGTGGACTCCACCTTGAGAAACATTTTAACAACTTCAGGGATCACCTATCAAATTGTTTCTTTTGAGGGTCTAAACAAGATGTAACTACCTTCTGCTTCATTGTTCCGGGACAAGGCAGTTTAAATACATCTGTTTTACAAATGAAACTGAACAGAACAAAAAGACCGAGGCTGGGAGATAAGGGAGCAGCGCTTGTGCAAATACCTTGGCTATTTGAAACTGAGGAAGAAACAAAAGGCTAATTTTGTTGTTGCCTCCGCTTCATTTGATACCGGGTCATTAAAAAGCTTTAAGTCTATATTTACGGTCATCAAAAAAAAAACCATCAAAAAGTCCTGTACTCGTGAACAAAATGTTGCCTGTCCTATACATCGTTAAACACTTTGTCATAATTGAATGGCAGTGCATTCAGTGTAATGAATCTGCTCCAAAATGTTGCCCCATTACTCTGTAAAATGCAAACACAATGTCCTAAAAATAACTCTTATCTTGCAGCAGTCATTATCATTGGGAACACTTCAGAAAACAGCGGCCCTGGTTGTGTGTAAATAAACAGTGAAAAGCGGAGGAAGAGGGAAAAGATAACATACAGCGGGAATTCCATCAAGAGGCAGGGTGGGATGACTCATGAAAATAAGTGACTTTGAATGTATTTGGGGAAGGACAATAAGGAGCTTTGAAGCTCTGAGATTACAGCGAGGTAGCTGATGGAGCAAACTAGAGGCTGTGTGTTACGACTGCAATGTAGCACATACTGTGCAGCGGCTCTGGTACTCACTCTTCTGGAAATACATGTAGGGCACGGCTTCATCAACCCCCCAGAGGGATGCAGCCATTACATTAACACAGCTCACCTAGCGGGCAGAGGGACAGGCCAATGTCTTTGTTGTGGTGCAAGTTCATCTTTGTCCCAAGTCAATACCTGCCATTTATTGGCCATTTGTCATTGTGAGCTCACTGGATATGTTCCCGCTTGGATTTTATTATTATATGAAAAAAAAAAAAAAAAAATGAACTAATTGCTGTAAGGTATTTTTTGTTTGTGGAAGTGTGGGGTCAAACTAAACTTCAAAGGACGTATACTTGAATCTGAAGCGGCTCATTAATGGTTTACGTATACGGACGCTCAAAAGAAAGCCGAGAATGAATTCACAGCATGATCTGATTATCATCCGAGTGTTTGATAGATGTATTTCGGCACTCTAAGCTCCTGAGCCTCAGGAGGAAAACATCTGGTTTACATGCAGCTCCAGTTTAGAGTCCACTGAGCATGTGATATTTTACAAAAAAATTCAGAAACTCGCCAACGCTCTCAAACAATACCTCAATCAGGCTTTATCATGTCCCCTGCCTGGCCCTTAGTGCACACCATGTACATATATTTATATATACACCTATGGTATGTACAGGTTATCTAAACATAGCCACTCACATTTAGGTATCCGTGCAATGTGAAATTGCGTGTGCGTAATCAATCAGTATATTCATCTCTTTAGCGGTGAGAGAAGAGGTGAATCCCCTCGTCTATTTGTCCTTGTTGGCAGGGTGAAAACACGGCCACAGATGGTTCTCCAGAAACCGTGTAAAAGGTCAGTCCTTTCTTCAACCAAAGTTGGATCACCGTGTTAGAGGAAGAGATATGGTCACACATTGTAACCCTCATTCTATGACAGGAGAAGTCCTCAAACGCCTCCGCTGGTTGTATATAAATGTATTGGGTAAGGAGCGGGGTTGCCGTTCACCATTGCAGGGGCTAGATGCCTGCAGCGAACTGAATGCCGTGAGTGGATGAATGCAAATTTCACAATACGGTGGATAACTTTGGATAGAGCCTGTAGAACCTTGTTAGCAAAGTTTGCCTGTGATCATAGAACTAAGGTTACAATATGTAACCATCAGACCATGTCGCTCCAGTCTCTTTGATACTTTTTATAGTCCTGCTGGATTGGTTATTTTTACTCCTTGTACGCAGCAAGTACAAGTGGCGTATCAACTTGTGTCTGCACTGACGCCAAATAATAATTTCTATAATAACAACTCAAGTAGCCAGAAGAACATAAACTTCTTTTTAGAGTCAAGAAATGTACAATCGAAGACATCTTTTCTGAGTAATCTGTAACCACTCATTAGAGACTTTCAAGTTCTGTTTTAGCCATGCCTTTCCAAGTGATCACGCAAGCAGATTATATGTTTGCAGTGCATAAATCTAGCATCATGTCTTATTTATATCCCACCTACCAGCAAGAGCCATGCGCATGATTGCCGGCTTTTCTTAACCCCAATCAGAAATGAAGTGTAAGCTTTTTAAACTCCGTTCAACAAATGGAAGTGACCCTGAGATTCGGATTCATGAACCAGCTTGTTTTACATGTGGCCAATGACTTGGACAGCCGTTAATGTTTGCACACAGGTACGCACATACAAACACATATGAACAGAGACTTTAACATAGAGCCATGAGGGAGATTTTGATTAGAGTCTAGTGTACCGATAGCCTCAGAGTGAGGACTATACAAGCCAGGGTCAGCAGTTAGTGCTCATGAGAAGGCCAGTGAGGGAACTCTAGACCATGGGGCTCAAATAACAAACTCACACCGCAGGTGGTGTACAGCTGCAGTGCACCCCTCGGCTCTGTGCAGCATGCATGAGGACATCTGTCATGTAAATGAATCAACTAATGAAATGGAATGAGACTGTAGTACAGAAAGGACCAGATTGAAATGGCAGGTTGTGACCTTTTTGATAGAAGAGATTGAGTTTGAACATAGGAGCAGGGTTGAAATATCAAACCAACGTATCCATAAAGATGTACAGGTCACAAAACTGTCATTGCGAGGCTGATGTTGTCGGTGTCGATAAAAAAATTAAAAAAAACAAGTCCCGTGCAGTGAAGCTACAAACCGAACCATAAAATCTGTTCCCACTGTGGTATTGCTGGATATCATATCATCATCTGACAACTTTGACGCTCAGATTTGATCTTTTAGAACTATAGGGAGGAGCTCAACAAATCAAATTTGATTATTATAGTCTTCAGATCCTTTTGCTGATGGTTTATAAGTGAGGGAGAGCCCATTTTAGAGTAATTGCTTCATCACTAATGGTAACTAAAATGACTAATTGTTATTCTGTAACTTTAAAAATGGAATTTCACAAACACTGACTCGTATTGATATAGACAAAGAAACTGTTAACATTTATCACTGCAAATAAAAAGCGAGGGAACTAGAACTTCTGAGAGAGTACGAGGCTATTTTATTATCCCCTCAGGGAAATTCTGCCCACCATGTGTGATAAAAACAGGACACTTCAGATAACACAATAAAAAAGCAATTTACATCCAGACTCAAATATCACCCGAACGCTGATCACTGCATGCACAATGAAATGGACATGCCGTTGTGTTTAAAACATTAGGATTCAAAATGTATTTAAAACGGTCTTAATATGTTTATTATATTACAGAAAGTTTGGTAATATTAAATGTCAACACACTAAGCGATATGAAACAGAGGAGTTACAATACCATATCAGCTGTGAACTCACTCACAGTTACAGTATAACCATCCAACTTCCTGTTCTTTGCCAAACGCAACCCGTAACACAACGACAGGTGAAAGGTGAAGTGGAGCTGGAGGTAGCGAGGTCACATTGTGGAGATACTCACCACTGTGGCAAGTTTTATGTCATATTTAAATGATAGGATTCCGATTGAAAATCGGTACAATGGCCTTGTAAGTACTGTTGAACCATTAATTTACTTCCTCATTCGTCTTCCAAATTATGGTGTTCAACAGGGTTGGGACAAAAATCAATACGGCGTTTTATTACAATATTACAATATTTCCTCTTGCCTAACGTTATTGATGCACTCGCAACAAGTATCAATATTTTTATCAAACTAAGAGTGCTGTAAATGGATTTTCTCACACTGAGCCTTCTGCCATTTTAGCTCACAGTATCACTACCTCATGACTCCTCCTTGTGGTGCTTATCAGACTGATGACTGGAAGGTCGAGATGCAGCTTACCGCTAAAAAGAATGTGGAAATGGCAGCGTGGGGGAAAGAAAAAAAAGAAAAGAAAAGAAATCTAACAGCCACCAACAAAACTCTGCAAAATTAATGCCAAATTTATAACCTAAAATTTGTATTTTCACTTCTGAGTCTCGGTATTGAGAAAACTTGGCTTGGAAGCTGCTTCAGAGGCCTTGGTGTTATCTTTCTGCTGTATGCGCATAGAAAACTATAAAAGCCTTTCAACTTTCTTACAAACTAAACTTTAAGCCAGGATTTTAGGTCTTGTTATGCCATACTGATTAAATTTTTCAAGCTCAGACTTAGGATTTGCTGGCTCAGCAGATGTGAGGGTCCGTGCCAAAAGTTGGCATTTCTTATCTTGTAGTCTTTTGCCTCTTAGTTATGCCGCAGACTGGTCACAGCCTACCACGTCTGGAAATGAAATGTTTGACCATTATCTGCAGCTCATCTCTAATGTGTATACAATAGAGAAAGAAAGAAATCTTATAAGGTCTGTCATATGGTATGAAAGGCTTTTCATTTTCCAAGTCTATTAAATCTAATAAGGCAATAAATAAATAATAAATAAATAAAATAGCAATTTCCTGGAGAAACAGCTGTGAATATATATTAAAAGAAAACTGATATAATCTTGACAAGCAAATTTCCTCTCCAATAAGTCAACCACATTCAAACTGAGGCATCTCCATGCAAAAACAAGATGCAAAATTCTTAAGTATTTTGAAGCCTAAGTCACCCATTTCCTTGAAATGGCTGGCTCAATACATCTTGACAGCGTCATCCGACTGCTGTGAGATGACTCAATTTGCAGTTCATGTGCGTATAAAAGATCAATAGGGAGAAGAAACCACTGATGTAAGTTTGTTTTAAAACTGCAATCAAACATTTCCAATGTTTCCCACATGTTGAGAATGTATTTGTGGTGGCGGGCGGCGCAGCGTCTGACTAATGTGCACGAAGAGACTCGTGCGCGGTGAGAGTGTGACCGAGGTAGCGGCAATTTACAGATGTCCCCTAAATGTCTCACACGTAGGCTATCAGGGGACGCTACAATTTAGCGATGTTCCCTGAATACCTCACGTGAAGACTATCAGTGGACACGACAGTTTAACGATGTTCCCTGAACACCTCAACTGTAGGATGCCGGTTGAGACTACAATTTACAATGTTCACTGAACGCTTCACATGTAGGCTAATGGTAAGAGGCCGGTTCGCTGGCTGTGCACATTGCAGCGCACACAACTCAAGACAGGTGTCTCGCTACAAATGTAGTTTGTTGAAACTTAAGATTTTTTTTTATCTACCCGAGCCAGCTGCCCAAACCAAGCCTACTTCTATAACTACATTACACATGCATTACAAGTAGGGTTTTATTAGCAATAACTATCATCAGAATAAAGAAGCAAATATTTGCCCCATACTCTCAGGCATCGAAAATTACAGAGCAAGAATCATATCGAATTTTTAAATTGAGCTGTCTATCTGCGTATATATTTTCTAGCAATTAATAACTCACTATATGTGTATTGTGTGCATAACCTGAGGTTTGCCCTACACGCTGTGTGCTCATGTAACTTAGAAGAAACACTCCAAGTGAGCTAATAATTTCGCTCCTGTTTATATTCAAACAATGTGAAGCGGTGCAGCCAGACAGACTGGCTCAGTAAACAAAGACAACAGCACATTTTCTCATTACCAGGATGCGTGAGGGAGGCCAAGGCATAGAAATTAGCGAGCAAAACTGCAAGGAAGGCAAAGCAACCAGGTCATCTGCAGTGTTTGGCACCCACTGATTTTAATTCCAACATCACCTTCCAAACAAGAAGAGAGAGAGTGGGTTATACAATAAACACACACACACACACACACACACACTTCATCCTCCCCACTAGCCACAGACAGTGGTGCATGCATTAGTAACAGGGCCAGTTTACCTTTAAAAAAAATAATTATTTACTCTGTTCTTGGTAGAGCATGAGTACTGTTAAAGAAAAAAAATAAATCCATAGCCTATTGTTTGCCAATTGTTAGAGGCAGGGCTGCGCACGGTACGAGGGGCAAGGCCTTGGGGAAACAAAAACGGCAATCCCCATTGTCACACCTGCTTATCCTTACACACCCCCAAGGGAAGCCACAAGCCTTTACCTCCACATTGTCAATGCACCATTCAAACCCACAGTTTCAATAGGCTTTCTTTCACTCACACACATGCAGGTTTTTTTCGACAGCTTTCTTGTTTTCATTGCGATACCTTCCCAAAGCACACAAGCTAGTGGAAAGACCTATATTTCATGTTTAACCAGTTGTAGGTAGAGCTGTCGCAATCATACAATTTTAGTTGTCAATTAATTAACGTACAAATAATTGCGATTAACAACTGAATTGTCATTTTCAGTTCATTTTATGAAACTATTAAAGTATAAGTCTAATCATTGTTGAATAATACACCTTATAAAAAAGAGAATCTATTGGAATTGGAACATATAAATAAAACTACATTTCTGTTTGCCCTTTGGGGTTTTTAAACTAAAATTGCACTGGGCAGATACAAGGTAAAAACACACTTAAATACACAAAGCCTATTACTGAACTCTACAAATAAATTCCTGACGATGATAGGTACTAATAAGAAAAATAAACTACTACGGTGGCGCTAATTCTCATAGGTAAGACATTAAATCATAGCAGAAGAAAGGAGTGCCACGAGATGATGTCATTAAAAGAGCGCCAATCAAATTTAAACTGGGGAGAAATATGTGGAGACAGTGATTAAAATCTTACATTTCACTTAGTTTTAATACAGATGAATTGACAATTATGCAAAATGGTCACGGACAGCTCAAACAATCACCATCAGGGCATTATGTAGTAATTGTGACATGCCTGGTACATTACTAACATACGTCTTCTCCGCCAAGCCCAACTCAACCCGTCTTCAGAAGTCCATCTACCATTTGACGGTAACGCAGTGTATTTTCACTTGATACTGTGGCTAACATCCTGCCAAGCGTCCCAGCATGGCAGTGTTGTGTATACAGCAAGACTATACCTGCCCGAGATTAACTGCTAAGCACTGCACGAGGAATATGGGGATAATATGCACTCATCTAGGATCTTGCTCAGAGCAAGTAACGGGATTCCACTCCTCACCCTTCACTGGTTCAATATTGCCCCATAGATACAGCTGCAAATAAGCTGCTTTGGCTCAGCTTCCACCACGGCGGGGAGATTTTTTTTTTTTTTTCTTTCCTCAAACTGAGTGAAAAGAGAATACAGAAACTTTCATACAATAATTGCTTTAACTATTGAACAATACAGAGGAGCAGCCTCTGGTAGTGGCTGGTTTCATTTTTCAAACCAACTCATATGTTTAATCTTATGAATATCAAAGGAATAAATCTTGCTTTTGAGAATTTGCTCAGTATCACAAAATAACTAAGAATAGTTCTCTGCCTGTTGAGAGATGAGAGAGGCCCTGATGGCAAGTTAAAAGTAGCCGGGGATGAAGCCTTGTTGTACAGCAACGCACTTGATCAGAACAATGTGGCACAAATTTCAAAAAACATGCATTTTGTCAACGTGTCATTAACAGTTTGCCTTTGAACACGTGTCAAAGTGTTTGAGAGGAGACAGTTTAAAGTCATATCAGATCTTCTTAGATAAGCCAAGCTGACATTTATCCCCATCACAGATCACACTATAAACTACAGCTGAGTGGAAGTGCGGTGTGCAGAGCACAGTGCTATTACAGAGGCAGACACCCACCGCATCATTTATCCTGCCCATAAATCAGCCCTCTGCTCTACTGCACTACCTGCTCCTCTTGTCCCAGCAGATCTCACTGACGTATCATTATATCTCATATACCTCCACTAAAATAACCTCTACTGAGCCTAAGAGCTGAGGATGTGTGAAAAGGAGAACTGGTGCCTTCTCTCTCTCTCTCTCTCTCTCTCTCTCGCTCGCTGCTCGGATGATGCTTTGCATTAGAGCGTCAATTAGGCCCGTGATCTATACTTGATGTTTTACTGCCTACTATTTTGTCTCTGTCTTATGGTTGAGGTGAGTAATGTTTGGGGTGGTGTAACGCACCGTCTCTTCAAAGCAGGTCTAATCTTGTGCCACTGATATACAGAATATCACTGCAAAATGAGGAGATACTGCAATAATAAGGATAATTGAAGAGTTAACACGGGGCCCTGCAGGCATGAAGCTCCAGTAAACCGCCAAACAACGGGAATACGATACTGTTTAACCGTGGTAAGCAAAAAAATCCATACCATCACAGCCTGAGCTTACAGTACAAGTCTCAAAGCAGACAATTTTAAATATACAGCGTTCCCTCCAGGAACTCGCATCAATTAACGTAAATTCAAATAATCTCCACACTATGTGCGAGAGCTTGCCTTTTTTTTTTTTTTTTTTATTCCAATGATTTCTCTGCAGTAAAGGCACTCAATAGAAGCAATGCTGATGGTGTTACAACACAAAGTAAGCCTTCCCAAACAAAACTTGCTTCGTCAACAAAAATAACTCCGTATTTACAGTCAACCTGGCTCTTCAACCTCTCCTCCTATCATCAAGACAAACCAGCGGACCGGGAAAACAGAAGTCGCAGGGTTTATGGGAATTGTTGGTCTATCATGAGGATGAGGCTACAAATTGTTGCTCTTCTTGCATCAGTCTAATCATGCAGTTTATGTTAAATTACACGAGTTTTATACACCTTTGTAACTTTATTTTGCGCCTTGATTTTGTGCATACAGAATATGATGAATTAATACTCATTTAAATACTAATACACATTTAAAGCACTTATTTTAACAGAAGATGTAGCCTACCTATTTTATGTTGCAATCATTGACTGTGTGTTTTGCAAAGCTGTCACTTTTAGGACTCAAAAATTATTTTGAAACTTTGAGACCATATTTCTTCACATTAAAAACATTAAAAAAAATGAACACAATTAACCCAAAAATAATCATGTAATTCTCCACAAATTGCATTGCCATATTTGAGAAAAGCCGCTACAAAATCAAGTATTTTTGATCACAACAATCACAACAAACAAAAAAACAATAATTAAAATTGAACATGGCGTTAGACTAATATTTTGGTAATTTGTGACATAATTCTTTGCTTTCTTACAGTGTGCCACACATGAGCGGCAGAGGAAGAACAACAACGCCTGCTAGCAAAGTAAAAGATTAGTTTTTGTGACCAAGGAAATGGAAAGAAAAGACGAGCAGTGCAGCATACTCAGGCCTGTCTCCAGCAGACATACTGTGTACCCCTTCACTTAGCCAGCACTCAACTTCTGATTCAAGCACAATGCCACAAAGAGAGGGGGGAGGGGGAGAGAGAGAGAGAGAGAGAGAGAGAGAGAGAGAGAGAGAGAGAGAGAGAGAGAGAGAGAGAGAGCAGTAGGGAAGGTAAGAGGCTGTCAGTACTACAGTGAGAGAAAACAGACATTTTTAGTAGAGGTGAGAAGAAAAAGAAAAAAAACAAGGACCAATTTATTTTCTAAAAGGCAAAAGTTAAAATATAGAAGAATCCAGAACTAAAAAGCCACCAAATGTGAAAAAAGTTTGAGAAAAGTCCACCAGTTTTTAAACACAAATTCAGCATTAAAAAAAACAACAACAACAAAAAAAAAAACAGGAGCACTTTTATTTTTTACTCAACTCCCGTAGTAGCTTTTCTCCCCTTGACTGCCCATGCCTCTCCCATTATTTCTTCCCTCTCCCTTGCTCGGTGTCTGTCTCCACTTTGAAGAGTGGCGGTGTGTTTGTTTGAGAGCCTCTTGCATCACACCTGTTTGTTTAAGCTGCAAATGACGCCAGAGACAAAGCGTGCCTGTCTCTGTAGACTGCCCGGATATAGCCTGTGGTTGCCAACAACACAGGACTCCCTCTACCTCTCACCCTTTTCTCCAATTCTCACTCTCGCCCGCTCTGTCCTCTGTCGATTTCTCTCTCGCTGTCTAAGGAGGGGTAGTGGGGGGAGGAGGAGGATACCGAACATTGAGCCGCGGTAATAATTCCTACCAGCACCAGCACCAGCACCAGCGCTAAATACTCCCAGAGCTCCTCCGCTTAGTCCCATGGATAATATGAGGTAAAAAAAACACTGGCTCGTTTGACTTCGACTTATCAACCCAATAACACCAGCGACCCATCACGAGCAATAACAGAGCAGTAAAACGCTTCCCGGCTGTGTATTACCATCTATAAATAAAGCATAGGCTAAAATCCAACCTCATCTGGAACACTGTATATAGCTGTAATGCCGCGTGAAAGATCTTTAGCTCGAGCCGTTGAAGAATAACCTGCCCTCCAGTCTTAGCCAGCACCTTTAGATGCATACCTGTATACAATATGATAAAAGATGTGGAATTTATTCACCACAGCATTATCAAAGAAAATGCCAAGCACTTCTGATTTTACACTCACAATAGGTTACGGATCAAAGCCCTGCTATCAGCAGTCGACATTATTCTCTCAAATAGACCCGAGAAGAATCCCTCCGTGACCTCTGCTGTGCATGTCTTTTTTTTTTCTCTCTCTCTCCCCCCTCACCCTCCATTCAAATGCATCATACATAAGCAAAATTCACACTCCCTCACACATAATCAAAGTCGCAGCATATGAGCATTGCAAAGGGTAAAGACCTGGTTTTTTGGGGGTTTTTTTCCCTCACATGGGCAAAAAGGGGAGCGAGAGGTTAAGGACATAAATTCACTTTGAAAGTTAATATTCCTGCTAGGTTTGACTCCTAAAATGGACAGAAGGAGACATGTCTTTGTTGACCGACCTCGGAGCAGAAGCAGAAAGATCCAGTGTGACTGCAGGCTGAGCAACATGCCGAATGCTTCCAACGTGTTTTCATACATGAATTCATGTATTTCGCGTGCTCATGCTTTGTAAGACTTTATAATGTCATCTATTAGATATTAGAGCTCAGCCAGCTAATCTTATTGGCCTATCGCAGATATTTTGATATCTATATATATGTTGGCCGATATGAAATGGGTTTTTTTCACAGAATATAATGCAGAAAATGAATAATTCCCAATGAAGTTTACTGTTTCAGTGCGCTGATATTAGCATGAAGAATAATAAAAAAAAAAAGTTAAGGTAAAAGTGTTTGATAACATTTAAGGGATCACTGCAAAAAAAAAAA
The DNA here is from genome assembly GCF_029030835.1 of Brachyistius frenatus. Classification (NCBI taxonomy): domain Eukaryota; kingdom Metazoa; phylum Chordata; class Actinopteri; family Embiotocidae; genus Brachyistius; species Brachyistius frenatus. The sequence goes on from NW_027210633.1 coordinate 839,757, forward strand.
AAAGTGCATTCATTTATACTGTATACACACAGTAAATATAAAGAATGTCAACGGATAAATTAAAATCAGAATATATTTTTTTTACTTTTTAATACTGGTATCTGCTCCAAAAATTCAGCATCGGTTGGAAATATCCATTTGGAGGAAACTACCAAACTGCAGGTCTTCCTTTTGCTTTTGTTTCTTTTATTTCCTATTTTCTGTCTTCTTTTTTTTTTCTCGTCGTATTTTTCTGTCTTTCTTTATGTGTGCCCCTCAGCTTCAAGTCCACCTGACACGAGTGGAATTGAAGTAAGATGTGTGCCCCTGAGGGAAGGAGGCTCCATTTCTTCATTGCTCGAGTGAAATTTACTTCAGATATTTAGTTATTTACTGATGGACAAAAAAAAAAAAAGAAAAAAAAAATCACAGTTAAAAAACCGAGGAGGTCTCTTTTTGCTGGTTTACTTTTTGCGGTGAGCTACACTTCATGTCGATATTCAGTTTGTGTTTTCAGAGCCTGTTGAAAGTGTATATGCCCATTTTTTAAAAGGACGTGGAGGCTGATGACATATTTGCTCGAGTCGCATTAATATTCAGCTGCAACATTTGCTCTTATACCGGTAGTCAACACGAGTGTAAATAGCATCTGCAGCTTAAACATTTTAAACATGCAACTGTTCCCATGCTGCTTGACATTTAGCGGCCGGGCACGTCGAAACTTTCAAACAGCACATTAGAAGATCCATCTCACTGCTGTAACTAAAGTTTAATACCAAAATAGAGGAATACACATTTTATTAAGCAGGGTATCCTTTTTTTTTTTTTTTTTTTACTATTTCTGGTAAAAACAAAAGCAATAAATACACAAAACTGCCCTCTACCATCCTAATGCTCCATCATCCTTGTCACCATTTGCACATGTGCCTTCATAAATCAGTAAAGAACTATTCCCGGGTGACTTCTCTCACTACTTCCGGCTCTCCTCTCCATCATCCTACTCTTTATACGCAGCTCTCCTATGACTTCCAGATGTGAGTCAGACACTGGGCTCCATTATGAGAGGTTACTTTAAAGTCTATACAAAAAGAAGCAACACTCTGCTGCGTTTGTCTCAAGGTCCGTTTGAATGTCACAATCATTATCAACCAGACTTAGATCTGGTTAATATATAAATGATGGGTTCAATCCCTTAAACACTGCAGGCCTTCAAGCAAGAAAAAGACACACTAGGTGCAGCGTTGGTTTCAATTGCTCCAATCTTGTTATCGCTTCAGACACGAGATGGAAAGACAGGTAGACGACCCCGACTCTGACATCCACAGACCCTGCCCCCCCCCTCTCCCCCTCTTCCTCCTTCTCACCCCAAAACTGTGAGGAAAAGAACTTTGCCTCTCTTCCTCTCTGAACTCTCCTCCTCATATCACAAGAGTCACCCTTCCTTCCATCTGTGAGCCTGAGGGAGAGGATACCTGCGACCAAAGGGTCAGTAGCATGGCAACCGAGTTAAAAGGCCTTCATGCCTGCTACTCAGCAGGGTGCTGGCATTTACTTCCCCCCCCACCCCCTCTCTATCTGCCCCCTGTTTCATCCCCGAGGCCTCTCAAGCCCCACCCAGGAGCCTAAAAGAAATCCACTGTCCTTGCTTTCTCAGCTGCCTCCCTCCTCCCGAGTAAAGAAAACAATATTCCACAAACAAGGACAGAAAAAAAAAAAAAAAAAAAAAAAAGAGAACTTCCTGTCCTTTTGTCTGTTGTGCAGGCCAAAGGTGCTGTTTATTGCACTCCACTGCATGATTCTTGCTTCTACACACATGGGATCTTTTGAATAGAGGAAAAAAAAGAAGTAAAAACCTTGTGTTTCCTCTGTATTAATCTGGCTCTAACGCAGGCATATGAAATATTGCCCGATCCCTCTCAATTTTCAGACAAACGTAGTAACAGATATATCTCAAGGCATGTAGTTTTAGATTTAGGTCATGGAGAATGTTTCACTCTGTGCAATTAGGGTCTTATGGAAATTCACACAAACAGTCAAAGCGGGGCCCACCGTGTCACAGCCAGTTTTCGACCAGCTGCTTGTTGCTTCACAGTATGTGGGCAAGATTTCCTCCAAGCTTTTAAATGGGTCACATTCTGGCTAAAGATGTCAGAACTTGCGCTTACACAAGTGGATAATCCTGACGACTTCGTTCAAGATTCTGATTCTGATTTTATCTCATTTCCAGGAAACTAAATTGGTGCATCTGCTGCACCTGTACGAACTGTGCCGTTATATCTACCCATTCTCAGAGCCGTAAAAAGCCGTGTTCTTCACCAAACTGTCTTCTACAAAATCTAAATTTATACAACAAACACATGTTAATGTATTTGTATTGATGCAGATGTATTACCTCATATGTCTCGGAGCGACAGACCTTCATTGTAGTCCGAAAACTATTAAAACGCATTAATTAACCACCTATTAGCACTGGCTGACATTTGCCCTCATTGTGACAACCGTAAGCACTGCTGTAGCAGATTTTGAATCAATCCCACACACACACACACACGGTCCTGCTGCAGTCACACTAACTGGAAAAAGCAGTCTGAAAATAGGCTAATTTAGGCTGAAAATAGTCCCCAACAAATTCACTTGTGCTCCCGTCTGACGAACATTTGCCAGAAACTACAATGCCCAGCTTGAAAAAAAGAAAAGAAACTACATACAAGTGGCCTATTTTGTTAAGATTTTCATCTTCATTGAGAACTACTGGAAATGGGGCTTAGAGCCACAGACAGTGTAAGGGAGTATTGACGGACTCAAAACACCCCTTTTTTTGGGGGGGTGGGGGGGGTGTATCTGAACTTATTTGTTTGGTTGATTTTAACAAGCTGAGTGTAAATGCTGTGAAGTAAAATCGAGCAACTGTGACTGAATGTATTTCAGTATCGTCATTCATGCAGTGGCACTACACCGACCAAACATTGCATGCAAACCCTAATACGAGTAAAAGATCGGCTGACCACTTGCATGTAGACGATGTCCGGCTGAACAGAGTTCAATCCATCAACCTATCACAGTTCAGAACCGAGACTGCGGAATTATGCAAGTGTGTCACTAAGGACATTTTCTGACTAATGAAACAAATGGACCAAGTGTGTGAATTCTAATAATTGTGTAAAGCTCATTAGGTCCTTATAATGCTATATGAAGCGGCATTTGAATCAAAGACTACTGCTGCTACACAATGGTGCAAACCCTTGCAATTACTGAGCTAAATCAGCCTCCCTCTCCACAGAACAAATCCCAATTTAACCCCGAGGTTTAAAACCAAATTAGCACAAAATGAAAGATAATCGTGACGATTCACTTTAAGGAACCAAAACAACAATGTTAAGTCAGTACCAACAGTTTTATGCTGCGTCTTCTGCACGGTGTGAGTGCACTTTAATACGCTCGTCAATATCAATGAACTGCATGATTATTAGGTAAGGAAATTCCAGAGTGTGGTACGTGATTAGCTATGTTTAATTAGTGCAACACAGGATGGCAAGAATGCAAATTAAAGACATCGACATCTTGACTCCGTTAAAGAGAAACTTGGGTTTGCTACACTACAATCATGCATCCATTCAGGAATTTGCATATTCAATGTAATCAATGATGATGCATCAAGGCCAGTGTTAACAGACCTGTTGCAGTAATGCAGTGTGGTGATGTACAGTAATCCAATGAGAATTTCTTTTCACGTGGCTGATTTATACTTTTGCCGCTTTGCATTTGTCCTGCTCGGGATTCCTCCACCGCACCAGGTGCCACAGTATCTTCAGAAAAGGAGAGGTGTTTTGCTTATAATCTTGCTTAAGGAGGTGCTAACCTCCCCATCTTGTGGAGTTCTCGGTGACAGAGAGAGAAGGACTTGCCCAGAGTGAAGGAGCTAGTGGCAGGCTCATCGATCAAAGACTGGCAAATGTCAGACGGCAAGTACAAGGCAGAGTTTTTTTCCGCAACCCTCACGTCTGCCACAGCTATACCTCACAGGGAGTTACTATGTGCAACAATGTGCTCTTTGTTTCCTGTACAGTTACAAAGCAGCTAGAGAACAAGCCTGGTCAAATCAATCAAGTTTCACACAGCTATTTTATATCCATATTTATGATTGGACAGCCTTCAAAAAATGACTTCCCATTTGAACATTAGCTGAGAATTAAAAAAAATTCCAGAAAAATCCAAATTTAATTTTTTTTTGTTATAATTCTTTTGAACAATTTGTTTTATTCGCTGAGTGAACAATTTAGTGCAAGTTCATTTATTGTATTAGGTATATAAGACTTTATGAATAGGCTACAAATGCAAACGCAAAGAATGGAATCAGGAAGTGTGCAAATTTAATAGGTTGGCGTATTATCAGCATTATCCAAATTCTATCTGAAAAAGTCAGCAACCATTGAACTCAGCACTCAATGGACTGAATTTTGTCATGGCAACCCACCGTGACGTCATCCGTTGGTTTGTGAACTGATATTTTGAAATTTCGAGTCTGGCATTTTGGCCATCGCCATCTTGCTCCTTTGGAGTCGTTAAGGACCATATTTGGACAAGAAACTAAATTTCAATTTAGCCAATAAGACCATAATGACTTGTGGAAAAATGTATTGACCTTTTATTTTATGAAAAAACGTTTGACACTTTTTGAATGGGAGTCTCTTGGAACCAGAGGTTTTTTGGAGCCAGTCCCTAGTGGCTCTCAGTGGTATTGCACTTTAAGGCACTTTCACATTAGCTTCACTTTTCAGACTCAGACTCTACGTCCACGGTTTAAATTGGTTAAACCTTTAAAAACCACAACTGGGCACCACAAACTAATTGTGGTAGGCGCGGTACAGTCACTCGGTGTGCTTCACTCTCCGAGCAGCAGCATGTACGTGCATTATGTAACAACAATTAGAAAGCCAGCCACACACTGTGACTGAAAATTGTTCTGAAAAGATTATTCCGATGACAAAGATCTGAATGCGAGGTTTAGAAATATGATTCAGCCATAAACGCTCTGATATTAAGCAAAATTACATTGCAATCAGCAGAGATATGTTTCAGTATCCGGTTATAATGTGCTTTCCTGTAGACTATCTAGCTGGTCTTACATTCTCAGTAACTGACACTGTTTACCTAACGCCACCTGAAATGTTCCATAATCTAGCCGATAATTGCACTGTGAATCCAAATGGCAAACTAATTACTCTCTGCCCCAACTGAAAAATGTACAGGACGGTGTAGTGCAGGGCCGCTGCAGGATGCCACTTTTACTGCACAGGGAGAGGAAGGAGGGGGATATTCTAGCTTTCATATTCAATATAAACAAGAAGCAAAGACAGGCTACAGAGGAGAGGATAAAGGAGAGGTATTCCTGGCAACAGGCAGATAAGAAAGTTATAAAAGCGCAGAGAAAGAGTGAGCAAATACAAAGACAGAAAAGAGACAGAGGAGCCGGCCATTACCTTTGCTTCTTCAGAAACCACAGAGAGGAATGTGGGTATTGTTCACAGAATCAATTCATCTGTATACCGCTTTCTAATTACAAACTATTTTGCCGGAGCTTTACAAAACAAACTAAACACACCTACAGGAAGGAATATCCTGCCACTGATAAATGCTGATGATCTACCCTTTACAGCATTCACCACATGATCTATATTAACAAAAAAAGAAAAGAAAAAAAGATTCAGGGAGTTTTAAGTAAATCTAAGGGATTAAGACACAATAGTAGGCCAGTGTTTCCTGTGTTACTCAGATCATTTAGATTGTCACAAGTACTTCAGCTCCTCCGTTTAATACTTTGATCCCTACTAAATATGCGATCCCAGGGCTGACTCAAGATCTGGCTGCACTCATATTTGGATTTCACAAGCAAGACCAACATCTATAAAATACCACATTCATGTGCTATGCTGTGGTTCTGAAGCACTTTTATTGGCGCGCCCCATGTTTGAGATGAATTAGCGAACGTGCAGGCAAAAATCAAACAAATATGTGCAGTTTGTTATTAGCTCTATCATGTCCCCTCCTGCCTCATTCCTGCACAAAAACATATGTTACTAAAAGGTCTGACTTGGCTTGTTTAACATGCTTCCTCACTTTTGTCACTTGAACAGTCTAATTACAGCCCTGGCACCATCTGCAGAGCTCAAAATGTCCTGTTAAGTTGTGGATAAATAAATAAATGTGTGTCAGAGTGTAACGGTGCTTTTTACGTGTCCGTGTCTGTGCTTTACTGGCGTTATTTGTGTTAACCTGTGGCTCATAAGTCTCTTCACAAAAGTGAGATGAGCCAAGTTTGTAAGGTGCAGCTGAAACCACTCCAGGATGAGCACACACAATTTTCTGTGCCATATGTTCGACCTAACAAAGGATTTGAGGAAATAAAAGGAGAGGAATGAGGGCCGCGCTCAGTGACAGCACGTTCGCAGCTGTAATTTCAATGGCAAAGATATTCTATTAGAATCTCAACAAGCCTTAATTTTATAAAGCCCAAGCGCACTGAGCTGAATGATGTCATTTGAGCACGCTGTCACTTTAAATGTGGCCCTCGGAGACAAGAATGCGGCCAGTGACATTTAATTGGAGGACAGAAAAAGAAGTTATGGCAGCAACAGAGAGACAAAAGACAGAGGGGAATTTCTGTGACGACTTCAGGTTTTTCAAAGAGATAAATAAAAGATGATAAACATGGATTAGAGAGGCCATTTTGTCTGTGGTCTGCTCTCTTTCTAGTCCTGGTGACTTTGAGAAATATGTTTCTATATTTAGCACCAGATTTATCAAGCTGAGGCAATCCAGGGAAAAGGGGGACTGGGGAATAGAGAGAGCAAAAGAAATAGACAAGGTTGAAAGGTATCTAAAAGACAGGTGCAGCAGACAAAAAGATTGAGGGTAGTGGGAGGGAGGGGCATTGTCTGTGAGATCCTGTCCATCACTTGCCACTTTCAGAATGGAAATACATCTTCACTAATATCCGCCCTCTCTCTCTCTCTCTCTCTCTCTCTCACACACACACACACACACACACACACACACACACACACACACACACACACACACACACACACACACACACACACACACACACACACACACACACCACAGCAGCAGCAGCAAGACACATGAGGAGAAAGAGATGTGAATTTCAATTAAGCAGGTAAGGAAATTAAACTAGTGTTACAGTTATAAAGTCAACCAAGCAGATAAAGACTCTAATACTGCAAAGCGGGTGGATAGATGAGACAGATGGACAGAAAGACAAACTCATTCACACACTAGGAATGGGCCTTGATTTTAAAATTGTCAGTTATAAAATCATTTTAAAGAAATCCTTTATTAATGCGTTGCTACCGCCAGCAGGTGGCGATAATGCACCTAAAAGTTGTTTGCCAACCGCCATTAAACAACAAAAGAAGAACAACGACAACATTTTACTATTTATAGATTGTATATAAAAGTGGAAGAAGCTTCCAGGTGTGACAAGTGAGGTCGATGCGGTAGTGCCTTAAACTGCAATACCACCGAGGGCCACTAGGATTTGTGGTGCAGTCAGATTTCCGTTTTCGGTGGGCGTGAAGGAGTGTCTTCTGGTTCCCAATCAGATTGAGTCAGATCCACCACTTGTCCAAATATAGGTTCTTCTGGCTCCAAAATAGCAAGATAAAGATAGCCAAAATCCAAACTCGAGGCCTCTCAATGGCAGTTCACAAAACAATGGCTGATGTCACAAGCGGTTGCCGCCTGGTTACTACCAAGATCCCGCGAGATTGGAATCTACTGTACAAACAGCAGAAACATGCAAAGACGACTGCTGCCGTCAAAAATGTTGTTGTGGAAACACAAGTGAGGAACAGCGCAAACTCCACCAGGTAAAGCTAGCATGTCATTAAGTCACCAGACAAAGTAAGTTTGATGTTGGTTATGCAAACCAAATAACAACCTTCATCTCAAAGATGTTGGCTACAGACATGCTTCCCATCAGCTTTGTCGAACGTGAAGGCTTTTAATGTTTGATGGCATTTGTTTAGCCCAAGTTTACGGCATGAGTGAGTCTGTCTCAAACACAAACATGCTCCATCCAAAAGATCTCCAACCAGAACAGAGTGAAGGTGAAATGAGGTCAAATGTAAAACTCTGCTCCTTTTAATTTTACAAATGTCCACTTTCTGCCTACTAACTGTCCAATCTACGGAACAAAATGGGCGCCTCATTAAGTGGCCCCACATATAATTACCACTAATGTTAATGAATTCTGTGCCACTGCTTACTTTTAATGCATTCATAGATGCTAGTGTTTGCTGTGTTTTTTTGGTTGGTTTTTTTGGTTGTTGTTGTTTTGGGGTGGGGGTTCCCTGTGTACTTTATGCAAATTTGGTGCTTGAGACTTGTGACTTGCCATTTTTCAAATGTCTGTATTGTTATGAACAAACTTTTAAAAGTAACCAACTTAGTTTTGAAATGATTCAAAATTCAGCCGCAGTATTACTTATTTCTTGGTTGAATAATCCGCAGACATACTCAGGTTTTCAGTGGACTGTTGAGGTCAAAAAAGAGAGAACGTTTCTGGACAAGGTGCCATGTTCGTTTAATTTGGAAAATCTGGGCCAGTGCAGTTTACAGACTACCTGCTACCATGCGAATGCAAACTGCAGGTCACCAGTAAGTAGCAGAGAGCTGCATCAAAAAGCAGTGTCTTTACTGCACTGGTTGGTCTCCTTTTGCCTGCCCTTCATTGCCGCCTTCCATTTGCAATGACTGGAATCCTGTCAGTCATCACTCGGCTTTACTAGTGGAAGTAAATTCAGCCTCTCTCCGCGCCTCTTCTCAAATGATCTCACTGAAAATGTCCTCGTTAAGAAGCAAGATTTACATGGCATGCAAAAAATCCTTAAAAGAGCAAAGCACTCTCCGGCAACACCGTAAACACCTGAGGTCTCAGACGGTGACTTTCTCCTGCAGTCCCTCAGTAAAAGCTCTGCCACGGTGCCGCAGCATAAATCACTCAATGTCACAATAATAGTTGGTCTCTGAAAAGTTAAAGAATTCCTCGGCTGACATCACTGCATACACGCGTTCCTGCAAATTCAATATACACTCAAGAGGATGGAGTCCAAATGAATACAAAGCACCGTGTCAGCTGAGATTCATCTGATGTTGGTGTTTATTAATTTACCAATATACACATCTGCTCAGTATTACATGGGAGATTAACTAGTTCCGTGTGAAGGATTAATCTGAGTGGAGAGTCATCATGCACCTGTATTCCCTAATGACGTATGTAAGGGCTTCCCCTCTTAGTCAATTAGTCAACTAAGTGGTTGTTACAGACTTACTCCAGAGGTATTTGTATTCTATTTTTCTATGTTACACGGTCTTTACTCGAAAATGGGAGTATAAAGAGATTCATTTCGCAGATTATTTAATTGCACGTAATCAATCAGTTAATGTTACAGGCTGTTATCCATTTATTTGCGTCTCACCATGTTTCGCGCAGTGCATATATGGACTAATATGTTGTAAATGGCTGTGTTCATTTGACAAAAGTTAATGAGGAAAGAAGGTGAAAATAATTTGGAGCAATATAAATGCAAAGCGAACAGAAGGTCAAAGTTGGCCTAATTAAAAGTGCTATAAAATTGGCTGGCGCTATAAAATTGCTGCATGTAGCTATCAATTAGAAATCACAAAATGGTCTTGGGCGACAGCAGCAAGGAAATGAATCTGTCAACACTTTTCATTATTGTATGATAACACGGGGGAAAATTAAGTCACAAAATAACTGTTACAAGCCGGACTTGACCTGCTTGTGAATTTCCTCTGATTCTCACCTTGCTGCGGAGGGGGGGGGAAATGAGGCTTTTGTCATTTGTGGATATGGGTGTTTTTTTTTTTTTTTTTCTTCTGTATTTTCCAGCAGTGTGTCACCAGAGGATCTTCTTTTAATGTATCAAGGTGAAAAGCACATGCTAGTGGCTGCAAATTCATGGCGCTGCTGCACCACATGGAAAGCATGTGGGTGCGAGGAACACATTTTTGGTCATTTCTGCGAGTGAAGACGCTGGCGCAGCAGTGGCACACCTGCAGTGCCGTCGCAAAAGAGGTTGGATTAGAAGGAATATATTACCGGTTTGATGTGGCAGGAGCCGGCGTCAATCACAGTCAATTAAATTAGGCCCTCTCGTTGCATATAAAAGTAACAAGCTCCCCACCATGTGGCAAAGGCAGCTCCACTGTAAAAGGAAGTCCAAACTTGCTTCCCCAGAAAAGCTTCTGAACACAAGAAAACAGTTGATGTGCGTTGGCCAGTTGTGAGCAGCAAATATTAAGAAATAAAAAAAAAAAATTTTTTAAAGTGCTGTCAATAAATATGATATCCAATTAAAAGTTTAATTTGTTTTACTGGAAATACTGAAATCTCACAATTGGCACAATAAATCAAATCTGTGAACAGCCAAGCGTGACACTGACGTTACCTCTGAATATTTTCTGAGGATGGATAATGTGCAGTAATTACTTCAGCCATGCGATAGCTTCAATTAAATAGAGAACAGTTAAATACTACCTAAAACAGTAGTTAACATTTCCTTTTGTTAATAAAAAAAAAGAAAACAGAGGCTATTATTTAGGATCAGTGGAATGGGTGGTGCAGTCAGACTGAAAGAGTTGTATGACAAGGTCACCGTCTCAAAAGAACTATAGTAACGACTGATTTATGTGAGGTGATGGACCATTATGGTATTGTTTGTTATTCTGTGGAGATAATTAACAGTGTCACACAAGTCAAGCAAACAGTATCTAGCTAAAGGTTTACTTCTATTGTGAGGAAAAATTTATAAAGACCTGTTGTCTGTCTATAACGATCACTATTATGCCATTAATTAAACATCAGTTACAGGCCTGTTGTGCACTTACTCCTGTTGATTCCGCCACTGCAGCACAGAGTAGCTCTATGCTGTTTAACTTTTAACATATATTTTTTTTAAAAATTAAAAAAACAGTCCCCCCCCTCAAAAAAAAGACTGCTTTTGTTACAAGGTCCATTTTGTTATTTGCAGCCAAAGCACTCAAATATAATATAGTGGTATTTACGACTTCTAAGCTTGCAGCCCCAGTAGGTGCACTTGGAAACAACATCACTCTGGAGACGGTTTCATTAAGCCTGAAAAGCATTCATTTGGACTCTTATATCTGGCTAGAAAAATTGGGATTTGAACATTGTTCACCCATATACAATAACAGCTACAACTGAGAGACAAAATGCTTCAGAAAAATCATGCAGAAAATTATTGGTTTTCATAACCTGCCCCTCATCATGCTCCGAGTCTGCAGGCATGGTGTACAGTGGATGCATTTTGCGCAAACTTGCTGTTTAATGACTAGTTTTACACACGTGATTTCAAATATTTGTCTACATACATTCAGTGCATTTTTCTTTTGCAGCCGCTGTATATAGTAACATATAATATATAATATAGTAGCTTTTCCCCACTGGTGGCACATTGGGTTTGCGTCTGAATTCTTTTGAGATTAAATGCCAAAATCTAATCTCCTGCACGCCCACATAAACGGACAAATACAAATTACGGAGAGCCCACATGAAAACACAACACAAATTTATCCAGATGATAAAATATGATGTGGCTGACAGTGCCGCCAATGAAAAATTATTGGCATGAGCCAACATGTCAGCAGTATAATCGTGAATGATGTGCAGAAGAGAAAAGGTCACAGCTGAGGACCGAGGCATTATGTAGAGGAACAGCTAAGCTCTTTAGTGCCCTGATTTAGATGCAGTAATTCACTATAGGAGAATGGGAGTCTAACCCATGCATACCGTATGTTTTTTAGTAGCACGATGTGACACACCGCAACAGATGTCATCATATAAAAATGAACTTGCGACTCGGTGCGGATAACAAAGAGTCGGGGAGGTATTTTTTTTCCATTTAGGAGGAAAAATGGAGCATTATTATGGAAGCGAAAGACAGACCACCCTGCATGTGATTGCAGAGAGAGAGAGAGAGAGAGAGAGAGAGAGAGAGAAGCAGGTGAGGGTCTCCCGTCATGAATGTGCTGCAGCTTGCCCGACTCCTCCTGCACATCCTTCCTCAAACACTTTGTTATATCTCAACCCTCAGTATCTATCGACTTCTTCCAACTGCCAGCAATGCTATGCAGATTTTCCTGCCACTGGGGCCATTTGGGAGCTATTAAGCAGTGCCTTGGCAAAGTACAAGCATAACAGTAGCCCTTCAGCAGCTCCCTTCCACATCAGGTGGAAATCTGAGAAATACAGCATGAGGACGGGGAGCGGGATGAACGGTGGGTGTCTGATTCTTATCACAGGCAATTTGGCCTCCTGCGTTACTTTGTAACTTTGCATCTGCGAGTTATGTTAATAATCTTCCATCCTGCTAACCTCTTTTATCTTCTGTCGAAGTAAAACAATCTTTCATTTGTAATTCCGGGCATATTTTTGATTAAACAACAAAGAATCTATGTGACCAAATGAGTTCAGCTAATTACACAATATTTACAGATCAGAGTGACAACAGATACACCTCAGTCACCTTCTAGTAAAGATATTTTGGGGTGCAACACAAAGAAAACACATCACACAGCTGATGAGAGTGACAAGTAAAATAACAGTGCAAGTTCTGGAATATGTAATTACGGCATAGAATATATTTGTGTTTGTTATTTTTTTGTCTATTCAAGGACTCTATTGACTGTGTGAGAACACTGACAAAGCCAAACATCACACTGGTTTTTGGGATTAACAAACCATGATCCTTAAGAGGACTAAAAATTGCACGACCACAAACAAGTGCAACAAAGTAGTCACATGAGCCGAGCACTGGGAATTCTTTTACAACATTGAAAAGATGCAATGCAAAGTATTCAACAGCTGAGGAGGAATTCAGTAAACCAGCAGTTCAAACAGAAAAACGGCAACAAAAAGCTACTGGCTCCCACTATTAATCACAGCGCCAACAATGGCACACCAAATAACCTGACAGGCTTGTCCAAGTGAAAGAATATCATTCTTAATCTGAGAGGCAGGTGACCCAGAAAAAAAAAAAAAAGGAATCAGGACAGCACGTAAAAAAAAAAAATAATAAAATAAAAAATACAGAGGATGAACTGTCACACGACATCAAAGTGAGAAAGAGCAATCTGGCAGGCGAGATTCCAATATCTTACACTGCAATAACAACTGGATCCAATCATGGCAGAACACTGCCACGAGTTGATTAGGCAATCCTCCAATCAGACCGATGCAAAATGATCACAGTTAAGCGTTACTTTTACAATTACAAATACGACTGAAGACATACTGCGTTCACTGAATGTTTAAAAGCTCCCTCTTGGAGCTGAGTGAGTAAAAGAAACCAGAAGAAAAGGCTGATTTACAAAATAAAAAATGAAAAATGAACACTGGCCAAGTCCTCTCTCAAGGTCAACCTTCAAACAGGAACTATTTATGTGATTTCTAAGTGAGCATCTTGTGTTGGTTTTATTTTGCATAATTATGGTCGATTTCATGCAATATCACAGTTATACTATAAAGGTTTATATGCTGGTTTAGTTCCCAGCATGTGTTTGTGAGCACTTTATGGCACAAAACATACAGTGCAGCCATAATGTCGTGGGGTAATATGCATGAAAGTAATCGTAATAATGTTACAAAATAAACAAAACATATAGTGAATGATCCCTCTATGATTTTTCTATGTACTAAATGCTAGTTTCAGCCACAACAGTAAAACCACTGAGGCGAAGTAGTAAGAACAGCCAAGCATTGACAAGAGAGGTGTTCCTAATATTTTGCCCGTCCAATTTAAATGAATTGGGTTGGCAAAATATTAGGAACATTCATCAGTGTAACACCCTACAATTCAACAGCAGCAGAAGCCACAGTCTCCAAAATGACCATTTAAATAAATGAACACTTCCCTCCATCAGATTGAATAACAACTGAACATTATGACCCTTGTGAAGGGAGGATCTATTGCTGGACTGTTGTTAAGACTTAATGCTTCACCCGTCAGTGGTCTGTCGTTAGTATGTCTGTTCGTAATAATTTCCCACATCTTGACACACCTGAGCCTCTCTTGCTGTGGTCGGCATATCTCCCTCTTTGTTCTACCAATCCCAGCCAGATTGTTCCAAAGCCATAAAACACGAGGGGGGAGCGAAGGCATCGGGAAGCGATGAGAATTCAAAACTGGACAGCTGAGGTGATATGTGACAACACAATGGAAACTCATCATCCTGATTAAGCTCTCTTTTTAATTATTTCCAGTATTTCATTCAAACACAATCTCAAAAAGGTCAGTGTTAAAAAATTAGACGGCCTCTCTAACTGCCAAAGCCACTCCCTGAAGTGATGACTTTCAAAGTTAAGTGCCTCTCCGCTTCATTCACAATCTCCACTTTTCACATTGGATGGGTGGAGACTTGAGAAGATTGAAAAAAGATGTTGTTATCATGGAAAGAAGAATTAACAAGGCAGGCGAATCCACCTGACACGTTATTGCGGCGCTAATATGGAGGAGTGCTGGAGCTGAAGAGGGCCCAAGGTCAGTGTCACTGCTGGTTTGTGCAGACCGAAGCCGCTCAGATTGTTAGTGACATTGTTGTAATGAGAGATCACAAGAAAACCAAATACTAACTGCAGTCAATCTTCTTTTCTTTTTCTTTTTTGTTACTATAGTTACTCACAAATGACATTCAAATATTGCCTGTAATTTAATACAGAAGTATTTGACAATGCTATTTTTTCTATAACTCCATAACCACCTTTTCTTGGGTCCTTTGCTTTTTTTTTTGCTTTTATTTTATTTTTTTTTTTTTCCTCCATCTGCTGACTGAATAAAAAGTGAGTTGCTGTACTAACATTCTGCTTTTTGTTGTTGTCGTTTTTGCATGAATCACAACTGATTGTATTTTCTATTCTTTTCCTAAAGGTTCGCGAGTAGGCCAAACAAGAGTGGTAGAACACAGCCCTGTGATGCATTTGCCCTGCTCCACCTCGTACACATTAAACTTTGTGTGTGCCCGTGTTGTTTGTATTTCTGTGTGTACGCAGCGAGGCTTTGATAAGAAGTCTTGAGAGGTATAGTGGAGGACCATGCCCTCCTCTGCTCTGCTCTGCTCTCCTCTCTATCCTGGCTAGCAGGCTGTCCTCATTACTGTCAGTCAGCATCAGGTTTAGCAGTGCCAGGCTCCTGCACAGCCCTCTGTCCTCTCTGCCCTGCCAGCACTAGGCCTGCCTGACTGCTGCCATTGGTAAGCATTGTAAGAGCCCCTCAATCCCCTAGAAAACCTAATTACTCTCCACCCGCAACCAAGGAGACCGGAGCAGAAAAGAGGGAAGCAGAGTGAAGAAGAATCGCGCACACGTACCCTCCATTTATAGGCACGCTGGCAATTATTCAAACAAAAGAAATGTGTTCATATTATATCTGCGGCAAAAAAAAAAAATAATAATTACACTAGCATTCACATTTACAAATAATTTATCTTCCCATTGAAGCATAAATATTGTCGGAAAGCACGACAAAAAGAAAAGAACAGAAGATACATTTAGAAAGTGTGAGAAAAAAAAAAAAAAAACTTGCATGAATCAAACTGAGCATCGCTTTGACGACCCGTTAACTGGGTCACTCAGTTGGTGATTGTGTCTGACCACCAAACAAACAGTCATTCATATGTCTCTGCTCTGGCCCCATTTTCATCTGGAGCAGTTCCACTGAGGCCACTGAAAGCAAAGGAGCTGACGGGGTCAGGGATTTAAACCCATCTCCAGCCTCGGCACCGCAGCCATTACCACGGGAGGGGGGGGAATAATAATAATAATAACTCCTTGCCTCGTCCGCCGTCAAAGGGAGGGTTTATTTATGTTTGTTGCACATCTGTTTGTTGTTTGTTTTTTTTCCCAGGGGTGAGAGGAGAGAATTCCCATAAATTTGGTTGTCACTTTTCAGTCGTCTTGGTCAAACTTTTCTTTGCTCCACTATCAGACTGAAACATCAGAGCATTTAGAGACGACTACAAAAAAAAAAAAAAAAAAAAATTATTTCAAAAGTGCATTTATTTGGAGAAACTCTCTTTTTCGGTGGATGTCTCGGCCCCTCACTGGCATAAGTCCCGTGCCACAAACCTTGAAATGCGATGACAGGTTTGGAGGACAGCCTGAATAACACAACGTTCCTTCTCTTTCTTTCCACTCTGTGTGCTATCTGCACAGTGGCCTCGCGGGGGTGAGGGGTTAATGAGAAATAATCGTTTTTCACATTGGAAATATCTGGGAGGGCTCACTGTCCTAAACTGTGACACTCAACAAAGATAATGATGCAGCATTCTTGTTGCATGCATTACAACATTATGGACTTTTGTCCTTGAATATTCTTTGGGACTCATGCAGCTGTGCAGATCTAAGTTGGAGCGGGGAAGCTGGTGCTTTTAATAAACTCGCAGGGACATTCAAAGGGGCTGGCAGCTCCGGAGGTTTCATTTTCCCAGCAGTGAGCTGTGTCATTTAAAATAAGGATCATTTTGAGAAGGGGGAATATCATAATGCTAAATCTAGATCAAATAACTGAGCAAGGTGTAAGACTGGATTTACAAGGCCTTGTAATCTTAAAAGACCGAGACAGGAGCACAGAAAAGAGCACAGACAGGGAAAGACAGAGTGAAGGAGAACGAGGGATTGAGAGATAAAGCAAAAGAAAACAATGATTGAAGACAGCATGTACGATTTTGTTTTAAATTTGTAGATAAAACTCCACCGAGTGTGTGTATGTGTGCATGAGCGTCACCAGCACAGGAGAAGAGGAAGGTGTATGCAGCTTTGTTACCACACTTCATTAAAACTTGAGACTTGAACCTCAATACGCCTGGGAGTTGTTGTTTTTTCTCTACAGGCCAAGACCATAAAGCACACAGAGAGAGGGAGAGGTGTGTGGGACGCAGACAAGTGTGGAAGATGGGGGTTCTGGTCAATTTGCCATTCACAGAAAGAGGACAAGAAAAGAAGCAAAGAGGGTTTAAAAAAAAAAAAAAGGGAGAAAACGTGACAGATAGTGAGAATAAGAGGGAGCTCCAGCTGCCAGAGACAGACTAACAGTACAGGCCACGAACGGCGAAGCTACACTCAAAGCTGTCACACGCTGACGTCAAATTTGGGACAGTGTTTTGATAGTGTTTCTGACTGATAGTCCAGAATTACCTCGACCGAGCACAGCTATCCTTCCTGCTCGCTGACATTAAAGCAAGCAGTTTAATATGAGAAGTTTCAGGCGTAAATAAAAACAAAAACCTGTCACCGCAAACAAAATAAACCGAATTTTCTGGAGGTGTTGTCACAGCTGCTTCGGTGCAGCACACATCTTGTATGTCAGCAGAATAGAGTCTTCTTCCTGCATCCCAAAGAGTGCCAGCGACAACCTGTTCTGGACGGCCTGCGAGGCAAATCCCTTCATGCAAGGAAAGGGTTACGCCCATTGCTCTGTAAATGGATGCTGCTCCTTCCTTTCATTTCCATAAGAAGCCATCAGAACTCATCTCCCACTGAAGTGGCCACAGTCCCACTGGCAATTAAAATCATGCTGGGACATGCCATGGCTGTGTGTGACTCCACTGTGGGAAACAAAAAGCAGCGGCGGCAGCAGCAGTAATGACGGCAACAGTCGAGTGGTAAATCTCGAGCAATGTCGGCAGAAACCGTCTCTTTTGATTTCTCCAGGAAGCTGTGAGCGGGCCTCGTTTACATGTTTCAGTTTGAGCCTCACTGGAAAATATCAAATGCAGAAGACGACAAGAAACGGCATTATCTCGTTTCTGTCTTCTTTACCACTTTCTCTACGCCGTCACGATAGTAAAAAGGTGGGTGGGTTGTCGTTTTGTCTTAAGGATTGTCAGCGTCTCAAGCGTCTTGAAGTTTATTTGGGGAAAATAAGAATGGTGAAAACACTTTTGTATAATAATCAGAATTGATCAGACTAAAACATGTAAAAACACTACACACATTTTGCTTCCAAGACCTTTTTACCTGAAAGCTCTTATGATGAGAGTTTTCCACAGCATTTCATAAAGGATTCACCCGCCTCACCGGAAAAAAAGGAGAGCCTCTGCTAACATCAATAGACGTTGTTTAATTCTTTCTTCTTCTTTTTTTTTTTAGGCTTGTTAAGCTTCAAGGGAAATGAGCAGTAGTGCTACATCACACAGCAAAGCCCACATACTTAATGATAGAGGCTTTTGTTTTAAACACTGTTGAGCATCTACATTGATAATGAGATGAACAGGATCTGATTGAGCTCAAAAGGTGATTGATGGATCCCATTTTAAGTTCACTTCACACTTATTAATCACAGCAGCATGTTTTTACACTTGACACATCTGCTGAACAATTTCCAGGTGAAAAAAACAAAACATATCTTACAATACTCTAGTATCAATATAATACGACAGAATAATACTGGATACCCAACTTTAATACTTTTGTGGCATCGGCAGAGTTTGGTACTATCTAGTATCAACAAATGCCTTGTTTATGGCACCAAATTTCAATACCAAGTCTACGTCCACATTAACATGTTTTTATTATTAAATGGTGTACTTTTGCTACACTTATGCAGGAGTGAATCTCATCAGTATTTACCAGAAGTGGCCTCTACTTGGGTGACCCAATCACGTGCATAAAATAAAATGCGTTTCAACTTAAATACATTTTACACAAGAAGACCTCATTTCACTTTAAACCTATATTTTGGCCCCACACGTGTCTGATTTGTGTGCGTTGCAGCAAGCGGAGGCTGGCTCGTGTCTACTGATAGAACGTAAGCCTTTAAGGGAACATCAGTAAATGGCAGCATCAAGCGACAGCTACTACGCGAGGCGTTTAGGGGGCATCTGTTACTTGCAGCAACAAAAAACTCTCTAAGTTACCCTCTCATGCATGAAAATGAATAGAGAATGTAATTTTCTTTTTTAAATGGATTTTTACAAAATTGGTATTTAACAAAACAATCATTCAATAACCAATATTGAAGTTAATGTATCAGCAGCAGTATCAAAAAAATCTTTCAATAATACCCAGCCTTACGCTGGGAAACAAAACAATAAATGTTTAAAATAAATTTTGTTAATCATATCTGTATTTATTTCCATATTTCAAAAATGAGCCCCAAAAACATCGTTGCAGTGTGTCTACTGCAAGGAATGACATTAATGAAAATAATTTTTGTTAATGAGAGGGTGGATGAAGAATGGCTTGTTGAGATGCTGAAACCTTTCCAGAGAAATCTTGGCATTCCGAAGATACCTTTAGCTGCCTATCTAACAAAGCCGTGGTTATCCCCAGCCAGGCTGGGAGGAGACGGGGTATAAATGAATGTGCATAAAGCACTTTGCATCACATCATCATTGTTTAATCCTTTCATTCGCATCTGTCAGTCATCCTAAGATGCAACCTAATCCCTGAATATTTGTGGACCAGTCTATATTGATACCTCTGACATGACTTGTAAGCACAGTTTCTATTTATAATACAAAATGTTCTTTTTAAGTCTTAAGATAAGCTTTAGTTGGGTGACATTATTCATTTGTAATGTTGGTGCCAGTTTGCATTTCTTTAGCCGGTTTCCCTTGATTGACGGGGCCTCTGGTTATCTCCCCCTTTGTGCCCTTTACCAATATTCTGGGGCAGATGGTCACAAAAACACATAAGATTATTCGAACCATACATAAAGATGATTCTCACACTCAGGGTGGAAAAAGGAGGCAAACAGTGCTGTGTGGCTTGCAGTTCGTATAAACAGATTCTTGCAAATATATATCTATATATAAATATATAGATATATACTGTATGCCTTTTTAAGACCAAGAATTAAGACAAGACTGACCTTAAAAACACTTTTTTCCAAAATTTTACACACATACATATATATATATATATAGAGAGAGAGAGAGTTTATCTATATCTAGTTTGTGACTAACATCCTGTCTTATTTGCCCTGTTTTTACTGGCCCCTGGTAGTAACTCATTAGTGATGCCAGAGGGTGGCAGTAATGCACCTAAAAGCTGTTTTCCAACCGCCATTAAACAACAGAAGGAGTAAATCAAGATGTTAATACTAGGCGCCGGAAAAACATTTGTGGCTCTGAGTTTAGATGCTACAATAAAAACAGGACAAACATGCAAATGCGCAACAACTGTCAAAAAGTACTTGGAACGCCATCAAAAACACAAATGAAAATGTGGTGCAGTGCAAAATGCCAGGTAAAGCTAGCATATCACAAGTCTACCACAGTTATACACAGTCATTTGACAGTGAAGCACCCAGCAGACAGTCCAGATCAACAATCGATGGCTGGCTTTGTCACCAGACGAAGTAAGTTTGATGTTAGAAGTGCGATCAAACAGCGACCGTCATCTCAAAGATGATCGCTAGAAGACTTGCTTCTGGTCAGACTTGTTAAAGGGTTAGGAGTTTAATTAAAAGGAGTTTGAAGTCGAAGTTTAATTTAATTTTTTGAGCCCAAGTTAACGCCGTGACTGAGTCCCTTTATATTTCTGTGCGTTTATGTACAGGTGTCAGGTGTCTCAGAATAATATTCAAATAGTTCCCTGCGAATATCGAATAGTGTTTTTGCTTGAAATGCTCATACCTGCACATACGCAAATGTATTTTTGTCATCCAAGTTACATTAAATGTATATTAAATCAGAGGGGAGGGGAGGTAAAGGGTCATTTTAATAAAAGCTAATGAGTGCTTGCTGCCAAACTCCTCTCTGTCTGTTTCTGACTGTCTCTGTTCAGTGGAACAGTCCATGTTTTGGGGCAGTGTCAGGTATGTCTGCTAATACAAGTTGTTTTTCCTGTGATCCTGTCTTCCCCGCGCAAACACCTTCAGCTGTTTACAGTGAAATGTCCTCCATGTTCACCTTCACCTCCTGTCTGTTTACAGCATTACTCTACGTGATGTACATATTATATAGTTTTACCATATTGCAGCTTTCGGCAGTGGGAGGTCACTGGCAGGGTTACTGGCGAGGTCGTTGTTAGTGGTGAGAAAATGAACGCTGATTGGTCTCGTCACGATTTGCTCCCCCTCTCCCCGAAGCTTGTGCCACGGAGGCACCTGCCAAGTCGAACGTCTTTAAACAAAAACTGAAACCTATTCAACAGCTGCATCAGCAGCCAGCCAGGCAGACAGTGGCAGAACAAAAGAAAGCACATGCAAAACAGACAGGACTTTCTAAATGGAAACCACAGAATGGGACTTCTTTTAAAAGGTCTCAAATCAATTGAACATAAAGTACAAACCCATGCAATGTTAATCTATCTGGTTTAATCCCATTGCTTCAAGATCCTTTATAATCCACATTCAATACCACCATTTTTCTTCTCTAACAAGCTTGCCCTATAGCCATTTTATAAATCATGGTACAGGGCTGGTGCAGTGCCACAAATTCTGTTACAATGTCATTATTTCACAGAATTATGATTTGCGCAAGTTGGAGCGAAAAAATATGTTTAAGACCTGTAGAACAGCTCGAAATATTGTATTTCCTTGTGAGTCACTGACAAAAAAACAAAAAAAAATACAGGATATAATGCTGTTTAAAAAAAAAAGATAAGCAATAACCACGACAGAAAGAGGAGTTTCTTGTTCACTTAAAAACTGGAAGGATCATCAAACATCTGAGCTGGTTTTATTGCACCTTCCACTTTTATGAGCAAGGCTCAGAACAGAGGAAGTTAAAGTGATATACTTGCCACGAAAGGAAACGTGCAAGAAACACTGGGAGTTTCTCAACCATATGCCGATATCCTTAAGTCACCATGTGCTCCGGCGTTGAAAGCCTGCACTGCCAATTTTTCATTTGAAACCCTGAACAACTCTTTAACAATGCCTCTCTCTGATCCAGTGGAAAGGAGAAAATCTATTATTGATTTCTACCTGGTTTAGGTGGAAAAAGTCCCTGATAGCGATGCTGAATAGCGCTACAGTGGGCTGTGCTATAGCCTGCACCGTAAATGCTGGGGGATGGTGTGAGAGGGTATGTCAACAAAGCCCTTGACTACGCCACAGCACCATCTGCACATGCTGAATATTTCATTGTCAATAGAACTGCTCAAGACCAGTAATCAAGACAGGAAAAATATAATACGCATCATGAAGAGCTTGTGCGACACTTCCTGCGTGATTGGAGTTTGGCTTATGTCTTAAATCATCCATTGTTTCACGGCTAATTGTGACAATTTCTACATGCACGCGACGCAATAAAAGATATTTCCCAAATCACTTGTGTCATTCAATCGCATTCAACTTCAAATGCTACAGAAAACAGCTCGACAGACTTATATTTCAGCCAGTAAATGTAATTCATCACTGTCGGGAAGAAGTCACCCATCATTTCATACAAATAGGCTAATATCAGTCTATTCCCTTCAAAATAAAACTTGCAATTTTACATTTCATTTTCACCTTCAAAACAGCCAACACAAGACAGGAAATCAACTTTATAATCCTATGATATCCTCGTCCCAGAACACAAGTTTCAACCAACAGCCAGCATTAAACAGACAAGTTGGACTTAAAACTATTGCTGACTAAATTGGCAAACTCAGCTACAATGGCCCTACATTGTAATAATAAGACAAGAGCTTATTTAAAAAACATTTGCCATTGAAAACAGCTATGAAGAGGGTCGAAATGAGCATAACACAATAAAAGCCCAGAAAAAAAATTACAGATATAAAACAGAAAAAAGAACAAAACCTCAATCAGGCTGAAAATGGCCTTTAAATGTAATATTTTCAGCTTTAATTGCTTTGGTGAAACAGCACAGAGAAGGTGAGAACAATGGATCTGGACTAGGTGTTTGTATCTCTTTGTATCTGCTGTGTGAGCACACAAAATTAGGTGAGCTAGTGACATGAGGCATAATCATTTTCTTTGAGCGGGGTTAGTGACCAATTTATTCTTACCTTAGGCTGGGCGCGACGGGGAAAGGCAACCTTAGGATCAATCTGGAAATGAGAAAAGAAGAGCAGAAGTGTTGTTCAAGGAATTGCTGGATATCTTAAGGGTGAAAAAGCACTGAACAGGTGTCCACAAAGGGCCCCAGAGTGCAACCAATCACACGGTCACATTCTGAATCCTCTATGGTCAGGAATAAATATTTGTAATTTAATATACTAAAAGTTTATATTTCTTATGTTTGTATGTGAGCCATAAAAGATTGACACGAGCTATATCTTTAGCTTGTGGTGATACACACAGTCTGCTTTTGGAATTTGAGAAGCACTTTCCAAAACCAGAACGCTGCATTCAAGAGCTGTCAAAGTTAATTACAAATGGAGTGCACATGAATGAACCTACACATCAGTGATAGGAACACAGAAAGGAGGGGGTTTTTTTGTTGTTGTTTTTTTTCCATAAGAAAATTATTCTACCACATTGTTTTGTCAAATATGACACATTTCCCCCTCTTTCCCACAATCTGGTCAAGTTTAGAATAAGATTTCTCTCAGAAAAGGCACTACGTTGTTCTGGGTAGCTTCATATCCACTCAGTCATGTTGCAGACAACGTAAACAAGTAAAAACACTGCAAACAGTACTTAAATGTTGTAGTCTATAACTTCATTCAAATACTGAATCAATTCCTAATCCAGTGTGTTCTTAGTGACCAGTTCATTTGTAAACTGCCATTTAATGCACTATGCAGTAAAATAACTTTATTAGTCAGTGCATTAATCCCTACTGTATAACAGCTTATCACTTCAATTTACTGTTGGCCCACCGTCTAACCTGGTTCCTTATAAATTATACAATTATACAACATATTTGCCCAATAACAGGTTTGATTTCGAGTGAGGATTGTCACCGGGCAGACCAAAGTATTAGACGAGGGCTGGCCCAGATCTCTGCCCTCGTTACTTACTGCTGCAAATTATCCACAACTGATGGAGCGCCAATGACACTTTCTAGGCACAACCTCCATTGCATTGGAAAATGTACTTTAGGAAACCACGTATTAATTCCTGCAAATTACGGTGCGACTTCAGACCAAAATACTGGTCCTAACAAATTATCTGTTGGTGCTGCATCCCTGATATACATCACAAACAAGCCTCACTGGTTTAAAAAAAAAAAAGAAAAAAAAGAAAAGTGTGGAAGCGAGCCACACCAATGTTCTGCCGGCCATGGCCACAGCAGAGACTCGCTTTTATTTTAGGCAGGAATCGCTGATTGAATATGACAGGAAGAAAATGAGAGTCTGAGGCCGGTGACGCCTCCAGATATTGCCAAATAACCGAGAGGATGCGTCAGATCAGCCTGTTTCTCCATCTTGTGCTTGTTATCTCATTAGCTTCATTTTCCTCATTAATTTCACTGGTATGTGGGTATGTGGTGGTGGCGGGCGGGGTTGTCTTAAAAAGTGACAAGGAACTGTCTCAAAACAGCAATGTCATCCTAAAATGTCCTTGACTGGATACCACTAAATTTAACACAAAAAAAAACCTTTCTCTAAAAAAAATTTTTTTTAAAGTGCTTTACAGAGAACCTTTTTCTTTACATTTCTACACATTATACTGAAATATTTACAATCAGTGTAACAATTCTATGCATGTGTGAAAGTTACTCCTTCAGCACAGATGGATTTATTTAAGAAAACGATATCTCATCGTGCCATGGGAGAAAATGAAATGGAAACATAGAAAGAAAACACACCATCTGCACAGATCAATTAAGCCATTGAGACTGACTACGTTTTAATCTGTTTGAAGGGAAACCGTGATGTGCAATGTCACTGTCATCTTTTCTGTCAGTCTCACTTATTACTGTTATCGTTCTAAATCAGGTCAAAATGAGAAATGAATTCAATAACACCTGGGCACGGTAACCCTGCTTTGTAATGAATTTCATTTAAAGATTTGTTTTAGCACTTAGCCCCAGGCATAACCAATTCAAACTCAATTATTTCGTGCACCCTATTTGAGCAAAGACAACACATTATGCTCTGAATACCAACGTCCTACACTTCGTAATGTATCTTACTTTTTAAAGCTTAGACAAAACATATCAAACCCCATTTCATCACACTGCATAAGCTAATTGTTTTGCTGTCCTGCTGAGAATTTCTGTTCTCTATGAGGATTTCTGTTTTCCAAATGAGAACACTTGGTAGTTTTCTGTCAGTTTAAAATATTACGAGTAGCAAGAAGAAACAATTACATGCACAGAATTATGTTAAACTGATAGTGCAGATTGTTTAAATCACACTCTGAGCAATGCAGCCAAATTAGGCAACGAGGACTTACTAACCAATCCTTCTGAGAAACGCTGTAGCAGCTCCTTTTTAGGTCATGACTTATGATGAATAACTCCTTTGAGAAATTTGAAATTATGGAGAGGAGATGTAGCAATTGTTTCTCTTTGCTTTACCTATTAAGTGCATGCAATTTTTCTTTCATGTAGAAGGAGCCTTCGTACTTATGGCCAAGAGCTAAAACATGCATTACCCTTTGCACGGGATAACCCTACCACTAAACCAGAGATTATGATGTCTCAGTTTCACCTGATACTTCCTTCCTGAAACATTTTTGTTATGTAACACACACATACCATCAGGTTTGGGATCAGTCAACTAGACCCGCGTTGTGCACTTGTTTCAGCAATTTCACATGCAGTACTTGCAAATGTCATTTCACCCAGTTCTGCTTTCATCTCGCAATGCTTTTTACCCTAAACATTTTTTAACCAATTCTAAAACTGCCTCTTCGTGATTTGCCATGTGTATTAGATAGATTTACGTTGGTCTATGTTGTTAAAAAGGAACAAACTTTTCTTAAAGGTCCTATGTGTTACACTTTCCCTGTGCTTTATTGAAGTCTTGATACCCATAAGAAGATGTGTTTTATATCTCCTCTTATCAGATTCCTTGTGGGGCTTTACGAAGAACAGGCTAGTTTGTGTCTGTCTCTTTAAGGCAGATTGATATCAGTGACCCTCTCTTCTGATTGTTTGACTCATTTCTGAGTGACACACGACCAGGCCATAAACATTAGTCTGGTAGCTTGCTAGCTGCCAGTGAAATGACCGCTCTGTGTTTTCTTCCATATAAAAGGTTGGACAGTGGACACGAGTGTCAGTTTATGACATCACAAGCTTACAAAGGTCAAAATGACAACATTGCCTAATGTAGACCGTCTACATTTCTTCTGTGGACTGAGCCTTTTGGCACGTTCACAGTAGTTATAGAGCACCTAGACCCTATAATAATAATAATAATAATAATAATAATAATAATAATAATAATAATAATAATAATAATAATTAAAGAGAAAAATCTGGATTTATATAATATAGGACCTTTAAAAAGGAAGGGAAAACACACTTTGCTATTGTGCTACTGCTTTCACTTTAATTTAAAAAAAATGTCCACAACACCATCTGACAAGTTTAGGCATAAGTCTGTAATTAAAACATGCTCCTGAATGTATTAAGCATCATAAATTGAAGACAAATTACTGTAGTTTAGCAAGTTAGACATCTAATTCAGTTGTAGCTGTATTAATGTAATAGCAGTAAAAATACTTTATTAATCACCACCACCCCCTTCCTCAAATTTCATCAAGGAAAAGTCAGAGGCAGGACTAACAGCATGTAGATATTTACAAATTGAACTTGAAGTCTCTGACCACAATAGAATGAGCGAAGGACACATTGGGCTTGAAGGTAAGGGCAAAAATAGCATTATTATTGACAGCATAACTGTAACCGAAGGTGTAATGTGTTCAAATGTAAAGTGATCATGATCGAAATACATCACTGACAAGCACCACCAATGAGTTGACCTATTTTTGTCTGTATGAGCCACAACATAACCAAAATTTTAAACTCAAGCTACGTTCATTAGGTTACATGTGTAAACCTAATTTACATACAATGGCAATCCATTTTTTGGTGAGAAAAGAAAATGGAACCTGCCTTTGTTGTCTACAGCCGTCTGTAGGATGTCCTTTTTGCTATTGATTCAATTACTGCAGCCATCTCATGGTAGCGGTACCTGTTATGTACAATTGACTGGCTAGCACTAATGTGATGTCATTTTCAAAGAGCCCGGCAATTACAGTGCGTGTGCCTTTTGCAATGTGGGCATCCGAGATAGATCTTAACCGTGCAGTCTACACGGTTCAGTTCTCGAGGAGCACGACTAGTGACATGCTAAAGATGCACTTAAGTATCTGGCAGAGCTGCAGTCGAGCAGCGAGCCTGTGAAACACTTTGCTTAGCTTATAGACTTTACGTCATCCTAACAAGACTTGTTCAAAATTACGTTCTGATCCACCTTTGTTATACGATGCAACGAGATCTCACAAAGAGCAAAATTGGATTTCCTTAAGACATCATACGACCTGATATGTCAACGTAATAAATGAGAACAGACCAAAAGGAATTCCCCAACCCCGCCCCCCCATCTTCTTTATCTTCCACAGCCTTTTACTACAGGGTCTCCGAGGGCCCCCTCTGCGTGCGACTGTGGGAGATCAGGGCAGAGAAACAGCATATATCTTAAGTTCACATCTTACAAAAAGGATTTCGTATATTAATGCAGCTCCTGGGTAAACTCTTCTTCTCTCTTAAGACATATCTACACTAGCATGATGATGTGGTGTTTAAGCTAAAAGGAAAAGGCCTTATCAAAGCTTGCAGCTTCTTCCAATACAAGTGTGGGAGCAGGTTCACAGGTGTGCGTGTGTGATAGCGACGGAATAGACAAGAAATTACTACATAAATGTTTCATATCTGTGCTGTCAATCGGCTGTGGAGTAACACCTCAAAAAGGCAGTTTGTTATGATCCTAAAATGGGTAATGAGAATAATAACAGTGTCATGCTCAACAAGCAAATTGGCTATATATTTTTTATTATTAAAAAACATGCAAACCTATTATGAATATGAGCCTGATTCACTGGTATTACATTACTGCCTTGACAAACATCTGATGATCTGTATGTGCTGACGAGAGGCCAATACAGCATGAACTAATAACGCCTTCAGCCGTAATTAACTGCAGAAGACGGAGCACCTGCTATACTTAGGAGCAAGTCAGTTTAGCTCACTGATTTGACTTTACTTCCAAATCCTATCTGATTGATAAGGTTCAGATTTGTCCAGCACAGCTGCTCGTTCGTGCCCTTTTCGCCTGCTTTCCTTTAAAAACATCTAAACTGAGAGTATAGTGTGACTTGGGGTCATTCAATAAAGGCTGGAATTACCCAGGCCCATTAAATATATGTAAATCTTGCAAGAAAAAAAAAATAGACACTCTAAGGTTTTACAGGTTACAATCAGCTCAAATTGGAAACAGGTTTGTTGCAACTACAATAGATGGCATCACATCGTCATCTTTTGCAGACATATATAACCTTTTGTAGCTCCACCTGGCCCAGATAAATATTTTATCAACTTGCTCTACATCCAAAACAAGAAAAAGCACAGACCCGGCATCAATCGACTGCCTTATAAAACTCTCAAATGTTACTTCTAAAATGCAAAGTCATGTACTCTGATCTCCCCTGTCCATGCCGGCCTGCTCCGAAACATTTTCGGGAACAGATGCTGTGAGTTGCACATTTCTAAACTGAAGACAGCATCATGAAAAATGGTAAATATGTTCTGAATTAGAAGCATGTGTGTTTTTAAGCCCCCAGGCTGTGCTTCCCCATATGTCTCATTCACATTCATCTCAATCTTAGCGTTTTCATAACCGGACAAACGGCAAAGAAAAAAAAAAAAAAAAAAAAAGAAGAAGAAGAAGACCGTGACAGAGTGCCTCTCTTCCATCTTTGCCCAACCTGGTATTTTGATGGTAACATTGATTTGTATGGCTCCTTTAACTGCAGCTAAAATTTAGATCCATAGTGATACGTATCTTTGTAATCAAAGTAGAAAATGCCTCTTTTGCATTTGCTTTTTAACTGATATTAATTCAAACTAGTTACATTAGTATCTATGTGTTTTTGTTAGAATACAAAGGCTACACTGTTTTAATGTCAAACAAAATGAGAATTTCTTTTTTTAATTAGCTACAGGGCTAGTTATCGAACTTTAATACGTCCATCACACATAACTTCTGAAACGTTTAAATCTCCCTGGCTTCAGAGAGCTACAGAGTTTGTCATGCACAGCCTCTATTCGGTAAATTGTAGCATTTCACAATCGCTTCCATGTGAGACGTTAATGGTACATCAGTAACTTGTAGCGTCTTGCAGTAGCTTGCCTGTGAGGCGTTCAAGGGACAGCCGTTAATTTTAGTAATAGAAAAAACCCTGGGTTACACACTCCCCCTCTAAACTGCATGAAAACTAAAGGTTGGAATGTAAAATATAATAAAATATTTGTTTTGCTCAAATGGATTTCATAATATTGGTATTGAAAAAAAGTAGCGTTTAGGTACTGGTATCGACGTCAAAGAATCGGTATGCTATTATTGACATTTTTGAACGATACCCAGCCCGAATTAGATTTGATCTCGAATTGACACTTTTATTGTGCAGCCAATATGAGTCAACTTGTTCTCAGTCGCGACTTCTCAGCCACTCACTTCTTTCAAGGTTACAAGGGACAGACAAACTGGTAAGGATTTACTTAAGCACAGCAAAAGTGGGAGACTTATAT
The DNA here is from genome assembly GCF_029030835.1 of Brachyistius frenatus. Classification (NCBI taxonomy): domain Eukaryota; kingdom Metazoa; phylum Chordata; class Actinopteri; family Embiotocidae; genus Brachyistius; species Brachyistius frenatus. The sequence continues at coordinate 869,460 of NW_027210633.1, forward strand.
CAAACCCACATCTGCAAACACATCAAGAACCATCCATATTTGCTGGAGCAGTTCTTTTTTTTTTTCCATTGCTGCTGAGCAACTTTATAAAGATATAATACATCCGGATGTAATGCAATCTTGATAGTGTGAATGTTAAGATATACAAAAGCGCAGTAGCTAGAGTCCAGTGACTAATGGTGAGGAAGACAACACAGACAGCTGCCTTAGATTTGTAATCTTCTATTGCATACTGACTTATAACAGCACATTAACAGCTGGGAAAAATCCAAATCTGCACGGACTTGAGTCAACAGGATGTTTGGGATGTCAATCACTGTCAAACACGGACGATTACAAAAATGTCCAGCAAAAATAAAAACACTGCTACACTTCCAAAGCTACTGATTCAAATTATTATTATAGGACTATTAGTATCATAAATATATTTCAGATGTCAGGGTATGATGACAAAATACATGGCCATGGAAAACCGCTTCATTAACAGCAGGGGTGCAAAGCTAACTTAGTTTAGCGTCTTAATAAATACAGACTGTGTAAAAGTCATCATCCAAAATGATTTTCAAATGGTCATTAAAAACAACTTATTCCAGGGAGCCTGGTGGCTTAGGGGCTTAAGACACTGACCATGTAATCAAAACAATGCCTGATCGAGTCGGGCAAGGTCTCTCTGCTCATTTCCTGTTAGCTCTCTACTGTATACTATCCAACAAAAGGAAATATTTGGATAACGCTTCACTTCCAAAACATATTGATTTTTAGGGGAATGAAATACCTGACAGATGAGTTGTCAGTTTGGTCCAGACAGATGTGCAACAAGTTGACATAAGTTCGCTGTGGCAGTGCACTCGGGCCACAATTCAGAGGCAATGATGATTTGATGTCAGACCTTCAAATGTCAATGTTCAGTTCCCAGGGTAAGGTACTGTCAAATCTGAAACGTATGACATAAGTCTGCCAAATATGACCTACAGCCTACAATAAGTGTGATATACAGCCACTGTTTGTGTCTATATATATCTGTAGGTGAAGCTGTATCTTTTCATACCGACATAAGCAAAGCTGGTCCACAATCACAAAATGGTAATTTTACTGACATTGCATGCCACTAAATCATTAGCATCAGAAGAGCCTGAAGAAAACCCTTTTTTTGTTGTTGTTGTTTTTTTTTAACTCCATTATTATGCAAAAGAAAAAGGCCAACAATAATTTGATAATGGCATTACATGTAAGCTACAAGCAAAAGACTGGTAACTATCAAGGACCTTTTTCATGAGGGAGAAAACACAATTTTGCATCGTAAATTAGAAGCAGCTGTATTAGCACAGACTCTGGTATTAGCAGGTCATCAAGGTAATCCAGTGAATATTTTAACAGAATAATTAACGAGGAATTTAACCGCTTCCTGCAAGCACTGCTCTCAAACTGCCTTTGGGCAATGCAAAGAAGCAAACCTGTGCTCTGTTCATTGAGCATCAGTAAGAGACTGGAAGTGTACAGGCCTACTCTCAGGTGGAAGTTTATTTTCATGTGGAGCCCACCCCCCCCCCCCCACCACCCACCCCCGACCTTTGCTGTAAATACATATGCTGTCAAGCTGTCACACAGCTGTTCATTCAAAATGTCAAACTTGAAGTTATCAAACTGCTCTAGATTCTGCATCAAAGTATGTTTGTATTGTTACCCCTTCCAGCAGCCCCTTAAAGTGCTTCTATGGATTCCTCCATCTATAGATGTTTGCAACGTTTTGTAAGGCTGTCGGATTTACTTAAGGGCCATTTGGCTGCTCTAAACCTTGCATTTAATCTATTATCACTAATTGATGGCGCCCTTATTCATATAACACACTAATAGAGATGAAGACTTCACATATAAAATGTATACAAAGGAAAACTAAAGTTTAAGAGACATACTGACGTGCTTTAAACTGGAAAAAGCAAACAGGAAGTATCTGATGGGATGGGGAGAAAACAACCATATGCTGACCATTTTTTGCCCCATAATGCATTTTGACTTTATCAGTAATTTTGTAAAGGTATGCATCTTTTTATTTTTTTATATAAAAGGTAAATTACAAATTTTTAGACCAGCAGAAATACTAAACCCATAAACCCCTTTGGAGAGGTAAAGCCTCCATCACTGAGCTGTTCTGAAAAGTGGCCAGAAAGCTCATAGCTCTCTAATAAAAAAATTAAAAAAAAGAGCGAAAGAAAATGAGAGCAGCCACATTACTACGAACCTCACAGTTATATAAAGTAAATTCTGCTGCCCAACAAACAGCAAGTTTCTCAGCTCTGTGCCAATCACACTTGGGCTCAGTCTCTCTCAGTGGACAACCAATCTTGCATTTACATTACATTCCATATCCTACACAGATTTGGAGATATCAGTATGCTTATTATACACTGCCACCTGAAGTAAAATCTATTTATCTTTCAAAATCCTTGAAAATATTCCTCTGTATAGAGTTTGCGTCGGCCGAGGTAGCGCGCACACACACAGACTATATTTCCTCAACAAGAACTATTCCATTACAGAAACTATGCCGGCATATCTGGATATTACCAAAGAGAAATCCCAGACAAAATATCATTTCAGCTGAGCCCTATCTAATCCATCGCTACAAACATATCTCAAAAAATGACTAGCATCTTTAATTATTCATCTACTGACAAATTTCCAAAACGCAAGTAGACTCCAACAATAGCTCCAAGTTTTGTCATGAATGAGCGTGTGAGTGTGGGTCAATTGCCTTATTTAAGTACATCAGTCAGCTCTGTCAAACCAAAACACGCATTTGTAATCGTAAATATTTGACACAGCACATCTCGAGGGATTTCTAGCACACTGCTATATTATAATTATCATAAATTAGAGTAACCAGTTAGTTTGAACAACAACTTGGTTGATTAAAAAATAATTGTATGAATTTGGCTGTAATTTGCAAACAAATACAGAACTCCGTTTTTGGCATCAAGGCAATATTTCTGTTGTCGTTTCAAACCTATTCATTTTATTTTTTCTCACTTAGAGTGAGCGCATCACGCGCGACACAGACCGATATCTGCTGGGTCAAACGGTAACGAGGCAGCAGTCCTGAGACAGCACGCCTTGAGATATGTGCACACAGCACATGTGGCTGCAGCAAAGAGGGGGGCGTGTCAGCCCCCATTCGGCCGGAGAAGTAAGAGTGAACGCGTATAATATTCATCCCGCAGTTGTGTTTTATTGCCGGGCTCACGTCGAACGGACCGTCATGCATTTAGCCCTTGTGTGTGACCTTGATCGACAGAGCCTGCTAACCTAAGAGGTGTTTCCCCACGGGGCCTTGGGCAGTGGAAAAAGTCACAGTTGGCAGCATAGTGAAAACATAAAACATTGGTATCTTATATAAGTGTAGATAAAATTAACTCACCGTCTTTGAGTCTAATTCATGGTGTTGTTGAGCTAAGACTTTATCTACACTGGCAGCATCTGTAAACGTAACAAACCCAAATCCTCTGCAAAACAAAGACACACAGACAAAAACAACAACAATGTTAAAATGCATACATACAACAATACAAAAAAATACATTTTTCTTTCTTGCAAACACAAAATGATGAAAAATATTTCTGCTTTGCAACAATAATCTGCAGCACAGTAGACATAATTTTCCTATGACCTTATTATTGTCACAATATTGCTTTGTAAATACATGTATAATCCAGATTATGGACGTCCTGTGGCAGATATGAAAGCGAAACTGAGGACGTCGCTCATCATTCTTTGGTCTGTTCCAATACGAGACGACACTACACCAACATTGTGGTGCAGTCACAAAGTCAATGTCAAATTGCATTCGGCCGCAGCTTTACAGCAGTGAGCATTTAAGCTTATCTGGCTTGCTGTGAAACCACACGCAGGCGCGCGCGCGCACCCAGCCAGGGACACACACGCGCGAACACATGGGCGCGCGGACACACAAACACACATACACGCTGGATTAGCACTAAACACGGTCAAAGTAAGCGATATCGTCATGTGCAGCGGGAAGGAAAAGTAGAAAAGCCCTGTATTTACCTTGAGCGTTTTGTCGTGGGGTCTCTCATCACCATACATTCTCTTATTTCTCCGAATTTACTAAAATAGTCTCTAAGGCTGTCTGTGAACAGAGAAAATATGTCGGGTCATTGGACAGAAACATATGGGGCATGCTGTTGTCACTGCATTTCAAAAACAACCCCGCGATGCGCATAGGGGTCGAATAGAGGACTTCAGATGGACGGAGATCAAAAATAACATCGTGCGCACACACTGGGTGAGATATCCCATACAGTACACACTGCTGCACAGTGCACATTCGCACATACACCGCCAGCAGCCACAACGAGCACTCAGTCACAGCGACAAAACAACAAGAAAATACTGGATACGGCGTAAAAGAGAATAACAGTCTCACCTGGTGAGGTTTGCCAGCTGAGGCCACCGATAAACATTTTACTGTAAGGGGAAAACACAACAGAAGTGAGTCCAGATGTCAGTTCGGCCATTTTGACGACTAACTACTTCTAAAAGCGACCTTAAAGGATAAAGGAAGACTATGAAAACACATTCGCGCTTCATATACTCTGTCTCCATAAAAAGGGGGAGGCCACTCTCGCTACAAAAAGCTGAGGTCTTTAAAACTGCATATGGAAACAGACCCGTGCACGGTTTTAAGTGCGTACTGTGGGGACGAATCCGGCACGGCAGTCGAAGTCCTCTCCAAGATGTTGTAACATGAAAAAAAAATCGTGGCTTGGCATTCAATTTAGAAAGATTCTTACCCCGGGTCATGTTGTGAATCATTTAGGCTTCCGGATGTGGCTTGACTCCCGTCTCCTTCCATATCTATTCCAAAACTATAGGCTGGGACTACAGTAACAGTGACAGACACACACAGATACGGCAGGAGATATGCAAAGCCCCGCTATGAGAATATTACTGAGCCGGGAATGAAAGCGTCACACGTGGGATCAGCTCAGCCCCCTGCTCCCTCCTCCCTCTCTCAGCATGCTCTACCTTGGCCCACAGGGGGCGGAGCCTGCCTCTGTCACCTAACCAATCCAATTGACGTCAATTCAGACAATCTGCAAACCAATCCTCCGATTTGTCATTTAATTAAGCAATAAGCCACTAGAGGTGAAAGTGGCTTATTGCTCTTCCAAACCGTGGACACATACCATGAGAAATGTTCGTTTTAATCAATACTGTTTACAAATGATCGTGCAACTGAAAACTGAGCCCATCAAAAGCAACACTGGAATATATGTATTTAAAAAAAAAAAATTGTATTAATAACAATTACTAATTCTTCTTCCGCCATACAATATAGTCCCCCAGAAAGAAGCAAAAAAAATAAAATAAAATAAATAATGGGGTAATTCCCATTTTCATGTTAATATTTAAATTGCCCTCATTGTTATGACTCACAAGTGTTTATTGGGAAATAATCAGAGTTTAATTCAGCTGCTTACAGTGTGAAGCTAAGTGTAAAACAGGTATTGTGCAGCACCACTAAACTGGCATCTTGTCTATAATTGAACAATAATTGAATACTAACAGCTGAAAACAAGCTATTATTGAATGTTTTATGCAAAGAAGTACTGTGTAGTTGTTGTTTTTTATGCTGCGCTAAAAATATCAGTGAAGGATTATAAATTGTATATTTTATCAATAAGAGCTAAGTAAAAGGTGATTTTTGGTTCGTATATTAAGATGAGTCTCAGCAGGTGCACATGTAATGGGCCAATTTTAAACATGAGCCATACAATCCTGCAGCAGCAATTTATTATCAATGTTATAAGGTTGAATTATAGCATGCTGCACTAAGATTTTTTTTACATACAGCACAGAATACAGAGGATCAGATTTTAAATGCACTCAACAGTGTCCAATATTAGGCGGTGCATTGGGTTGATTATTGAAGACAGTCCCCCAAGTCGTAAAAGCTGTATTCTAGCAGTGTCCATGTGTCCCCGAGCAAGCTCCTTTAATCCCCGTAGCTGACCCCGGGGTCGCACCTTTCACTTCATTTTAACAGCCAACAAAGAATTTTCCCATAGGGATCAATAAAGTGTGGTTTCCATACATACAGTGCTTTAATTATGGATATTTTAATGCAGATGACCTGTAATGAGCTGCCAGCCCTTCCCTGTGCACAACGTATATAGAGAGAAGCCGGCTCTGCCCCACCCGTGACCTTGAAGAAGAAGTAGGGTCAAAAAAAATTAAGAATAAATGAATATATAGGACATTTGCAGTGAGAGAAAAATATGTCATGATCTGCATTAATTGCACGGCATGCTATGTATAGAACGCAATAAAAAAATACATGGGCAAATGCTGTTTAAATGATGTATGATACATTTGTCTGCTTCCATGCCAGATAGCAGCTCACACAAGTCAAACAACAAATATTACAAAAATACAGTTATTAATCTCCAAATGAGAAGATGTCTCAAGCTCTGGATGAGACATGACGAGTGATCCTGTTTCATTATTCAGAGCCAGTGAAGTTTTTTTTTTTTTTTTTTTAATAGGCCTGTCTGTGACTGTTCAGGGTTCCACTACAGGGAATTTCTTATCTGGCCAGGCAGCATGTTTTTGAAACAATGACTTAGATAAAACCCAAATAACAACACTTTTGTCAGTTGAACAGCTAGAAGTCTGTCATTAGTTAGGGGACTCTCCACGTTGCAGCTGTCTGTATCTTTGCACGAAGCAAATGGCGGCAATTCCTAGTAGCACAGGAGTGTCAAAGAAAATGGAAATATGACTCTTGGCGTGAAAGACTATTAGTTATTATACCTTCTTTGCGCTGTTTGTTCTGTCCCATGCCATTTGATGATGCATTTATGATTACTTTGCTGTTGTCAAATGCATTCCAGCATCCCACAGTATATATAGTTGTAATATCAATGCAAGACAATCCCATCCACTCATGCAGCTGTACTGAAAGACAGAAGTGCGGGGAGGTTATAAATTGATGTGGAATGAGTGCTCTGAGAAACAACAGGCTTTAAAACCCATCGCAAGGTGTGCAAAAAAAAAAAGAAGCAGTGGATTTAACACATGAGGAGCAACTTCTGTTTTATGCTCAAATAAAAAGCACTGGAGGCCCAGGTTTTCACGGTGCAATCGTGAATTATTCTGTTTTGTGAACATGGGTATTATTGCCTTTCTATTCACCGTTGTTACACCGTGAAGAGAGGCAAGTTAAATGTGACAGAAAAGGAACGGGCGGGTGTGACGTCTTACAATATCTCATCAGGGGTTGCGAAACAGACTTTGAAGCCAAAACAACCTGATGCCAAAACAGACATTCCCTCTTCAATTTCTGGAGCTAAACTCCTTCAGATTCCAGCCAGAATCTTTCATATCTTATGAATAGCAGGAGTTTGGGGTTTGGGTATCCAGATCTTTTTTTAAACACTGACTGAAGAAGAAGCATGTATAGATTTTTAAATTGAGCAGTGTTCTCCTTTAATCTGTGCAGCAACCACTGCCTGATGAAAGTGCCTAAAATGTTTATGCCTCTTTAAGCAACTTTGCTCTGACAGCTATGCTTTTGGAGCAGCTGAGCATTTAGTACAGAGCAAGGAAGAAATGCAGGGGGTTATATTTTACAACAAGTGATGCAGAGCGCACAATTATATGTTGATTACTTGGACGTAGTTTTGATTAATGAGGGGGACAAAGAATTTCAAGGCATGTTTTTGTATCCTGCAATGCTTTGAACTCATCATTTGCTTCAGAGTGAAGGGAAATGCAAAGGTTTCTGAATTCATACAGTTGTATTAGTGTGACTATAGCCTGTATTCATTTCTGAAATATGAAGCGCTTCTCAATAGAGAGGAAATTGAGCATGCGAAAAAAAAAAAGCTTGTAACTAACCGAGCCTTTGCATGAAAACTGGAGGATTTGGGGATTGAGAGAGAAGTAAACTTGATTGTGTGTGAAAGAGCTGAGGGGAAAAAGAAAGTGAGAGAAGCAACAGACTCACTGGCAGTGTTATGAGATGCCGTTTTGAGACGAGGCATCCTGTTTCCTGTCGCGGTAATCGTTTTACGCCCTCCGAATCTTCACTTGACCTTGGAGAAATTGTTCTTGGATCACGTGTAACACCGTCCTCCGCACGGATTCCAACATGTAATCTGTACATGAAGCACAATTTCCTCTTTTAAACTTACAAGGTTTGAAGACATAAACACAAGCGTTGATAGATGTGGTGTAATACTGATGTGATTTTACATTTTTTTTAACCTAATTTGCATGAATATAACAGACGCCCTGGCTCACCACATATTTTCGGCATGCAGTCCTGTGTGAGAGAGCTCAGAGGAAATACCTTCCTTCACTTCCATGAATTTGTCATGGCTCTTATCTAGACACTCTTGAGATGTTGTTAATTTTATCCTTTGGATTTTGTGAATGATTTCATATTGATCACTGTGGACCGAGTGATCTCTGCTTCTCTCAGAAGGGCCTATTACAATGAAAATCTGAATCCCAAGGAGAGCTGTGGAAAAGGCTGCAGATGTGAACAAATTGTCTCCCTCTAGTGTCCTCTCCTCTCGACTCCTTCTTTGCCGAGCTAAAGCACCTCTCAGGCTGCAGGGAGAGGGCCAGACTGGAACATGCATAATTGACAGGCCTATTTCAGGAATTAGCCACCCACCAAACTGCAGACTACCTGCTCTTTCATCTTGCCTGGAATAATTTAGCAGTTTACCTATTTTGGCCGACTAGGATTGACGAAAGGTACATGTATTAATTTAATAAATAAAATGTCTGTTCTCATCATTCATTTGTATGTTTCCTCCAGGGTGGTTGTGTATGAACCATGTCAGCTGATCGTGATTTGTGCCGATTGCTGGGACTGTGTGTGTGTCTTTGTTACCACACAGAGAAACTGTTTGAAGTCTGATCAGTGGGAAGGATGTTCTGATGATGACTGATTTCTCTGCCCCTATTATGCCTTCTGTAACCACACAGACGAGTTAATTAAGCTGTGCCAGAGGCTACGCACAAGCATTCCAGGTAGTGGGCCACAGTGATATCTACAAATCCACATTATATAAGAGAAAAAAGGAATTTGAATATTGACTTAGAAATATTTATGCAAAAGACTCCCTATTAAGAGCTCAAAAGCACCTCAAGGTACAACAAAATAGTTTGTAGTTATCTACCCCTGAGGACCACAGATTCTTACTCAATATTACAATATTACATAGAATATTACAAAAACTCCCAGTAATTCAAACTGTAGTGGTGAAATGTAACAAAGCACATCTACTCAAGTATTGTACTTAACTACAAATTTGATGTATTTTATTGTACTTTAGTATTTCCATTAATAGTAAATGTATATTTGTACTTCACTAAATCTCAGTGGAAAATATTGTATTATTTACTATACTACATTTGACAATTTAAGATACCTTTCATTCTCTTAATGTCAAATCAATCAAAAATCATTTATCTCCAAATTTGGTAATTTTGAATTTAAATTCATCTGATAAACAGAAACATTTGATGTTTCTTTATGGTTTGAGAAAAAAAAAATCACCTTCTTATTAAGCACAATAAACTATTTTAAAATCCTTTCAAATTAACTGGAAAATGTTTTTCTGAGCTTGTTGTTACATACTTAACAAAACAAAGACGTAATATAATGCATTACTGTAGATTAAACTAACCAACAGTAGCCTACATGAAGTCATTAAAATAAGCACAAAAAGGCACATTAATGCAGCAGCAATATTAATCCCATACGTCATATATAATAGTAAAACACTGACAGGGAGCATTTACTGCATAGTGTACTTTGTCTTTTGATACTTTGACTACATTTTTCTGATAGTACTTAAATACTTTTACTTGAGTAAGTTTTGAATACAGTAGTGGAGTATTTTGACAGTGTGTCTGTACTGGCTTAGTACTTTTACTTAAGTGAAGCACCTGAATACTTCTTCTACCGCTGTTGAAAGTAGAAGTGCACTCGGACAGCACAGACCTCACCCGAGCCAATGGTCCAAGCCTCAATGATGTATAAATCTGCAACCCCAACCATTATCTTTGTATATTTCCTAAACTATTAGACTGATGTCAAAATATGCAAAGCAGAAGCCTCATATACCAGAAGATTACTGGTACCTATGAATGTGGATTGTGATATGGAGACATTGTATTTCTAGACCAGAGCCAATGTTTAGACAGGACTAAACTTTGCTTACATATATTGGATTTTTCACAACTCCGTTCAGTTTGTATCTATGCACAACCAAATTGTGACACAAATCACTGCACAAGTTTGGAAATGCTAAACCTCGGGCACAGGGCACGAGAGTGAAGGAGAGGAAGAGGGACAACATTGCCAACTGCTAACTAACCAGCTACTTAAGCTGGTTGACCTCAGCAGGTGAGCATTCAATTGGCAAGACGTTTAACAACGCACGGGGCTTGAGCAGAGTATAAGTGTGTTAGTACATCGAAAGTGGCTGATGTACAGAGCGAGATTTAGAGCTGGTGAGCTTAAGATAAACCCATGAACAGCACAGTGCAGCGTGGAAACTTCAAAAAGTGCAATGATATGCTTACCGTGACGTAATGTGACGCACAGGGATTAACGTGTATGACATTTAGTAAGTCAAATGCCCTGTATCACAATGTTAATACAATGCGGGACATTTAAATGAACGCCAAACAAGGGCTATTAAGCAATTCACGGACACATACACTTCCTGGTTTCATGTAGGCCTACAGAAACAGCCGTACAATCAGCTGACGGGTTTAACAGTCCCGCGCTGCCCAGCATCTGGGCAGAGCATGCGCACCAAGAGACTTCCGCTGGTCGAGCAAACCTCCCATATGTTCATTTAAATGGGACTAAAATAATTAGGCCGTGACTTTCTTTCCAAAAAGGAGTTTTCTCCCGGGAGTTGTGATGCAAAACATTTTATGTTCTGTATTAGTAGCTACTATGGGACACTATACGTGTTTTTGTAATTACTCTCACCGGCAGGTCGAGACAAAAGTTCTGCACTGTAGTTTTGGTTAAGGTGAAAAATTATCTGTTATTTTATCCGAATCCGCTTCTAATGGCTTCCTCCTTAGCCAATGCTACACCCTCTCACCATTTGTTATGAAAATCAGGCTAATAGTTTTTTTTCTGCAATCATTCGAACAAACAAACAAATAAACAAACAACTGACACCGAAACAGAAAATCTAACACAGATTTTGCAGAATTAACTGCATATTTTTCTGTTTTAACAATGCAGCCCAAGCAAAAAAAAAAATCTGCATTTTTGACCTGAATAGCCAACACTTGCATAAAGGGCTCTTTTAGACCAATCGGGCCCTAGCACAAGTGGATGATGACGACATCATTTACCTGCTCCACTGGGCTGCGAGATAAGCTCATGCCCCTGCTGCTCCTTGGAATGTTCTGGCTGCTGTTTGTATGAGAGCTGTGTGTTACAGATGATGACGAATGGCATTAAAGCCCCGCGAGGAGTCATCCTATCACCTGTACACCCGGCAGAGGGGAGAAAGATGCGCATGTTGGCCTTTCACGGATCTTTGTCAAGACAAAGGAGATGTTGCACCTCTTCACAAATTCATCTTTTTTTTAAGCTTGTGATTCACAAAATCTGCTTTTATTTCTTTTATCTATCAAACATTGAAGCACATATTTTCACTCATATGTGTGTTCAACTCCATTTGTCCTTGCTAACTATTTCCAGCCTGAAGGATTCTTAAATCCAGTTCACTTTTTTTTAAGTTTATTTATGAGTGCAAATGCAATGCCTGAGACATTTTTTATTTAAAAAAAAAAATCTTTCACAGGCTAAGAACGGTAAGCAAGCCTCTCTGGACAACCAGCTAAGTGGTGCTTTCTGTCCTCTGGCTTATTATTTGTTTTCAACCAGCCTTTTCTCTCTTGTTTCTTTTTTACATTCTTTTTTCCCTAACTGGCTGCCACCATATATTCTCTCAGTTGCCAACCACTTCCTATTCTGCAACCACTGACCTTAACACTGACCTTGCCTTGTCTGTGCCATTGAGATGAGAGCAAGAGATACCATATCCCCAGCTTCCCCCCACCACGCTGCAGGGTTGAATTTTGCCTGTCTCATCAGTCTTCCGGCTGCCGGAGTATGCCTTGTTATTTCTTCCAGATTCCTACACATTTCTCTTTTTAGCTGATCAGTGCCCCGACTGGAAAACATTGCTCTTGGCTCAAAGAGATGCTGGGCCTTGGCATATAGACCCAAGCTGTCAATACAGATTAGGTTTATCAGATAAACTTTATCTGCAGCATTTGAACGTCCTTTGGTTGGATACCAGCCTAATTCTGGGCTACAATTGATATTGTGACCCGTGCTCTAAGGAGATCGAAATTGGCAGCTATTGTTTAGCCCTAAGCAGGCTGCAGTGGTCTTTTCAAGGTAGGACGCTCTGTTAGCTTTGGTCTGTTAGGATACTCCATGAAAATGGGAGGTACATAAGGTGTCCTGCGGGTTGCTGATTATCCACAGTAATTGTCATAATTTCCGCATCTCGTGTAGGCGAAAGGTTTCCAATGCACTTCGGTGTGATTTGCACACAAACAGCCCGTCTACAGAGTCTGTCTACAGTGAATACATTGATTCAAAATCTTACCATTGCTTGCTTATCAAGTTCTATCATTGCTGAAGGAGGTTGATCAGAGCAAACTCATTTTACAGCTGTTTGTACAGTCTCAAAAGAAAGCGAATTTCTTCCAAGAGGTTCTTGAGAATAGTCTGTCAGGTGGGTGTCCTGATGAAGAACACAATCCTTTGAAGAAGAGTCCCCGACTGCAGTGTTTTAGGATCAACATTATTTTCTTTCTCTTCACCACAAGAGGGCACTTAGAGCACATGTAATCAAGAGAAGAACTGATGTCATTTGTGTTCCTATGTCTCTGCCTACATGTATATTTGTAGGTAATGTTCAAAGTCACGAGTTTCTTTTGTTGTTTTTTTTATGAGCGCTGTGTTCGAAATCAAACAAACAACCAGGTTCTCCACCTGCAGTGGTACTGTGGCCTCTCTTACTCAAGGCAAGGACATAATTCTTCACATTGCAGTGGCTGGTTTCTCAACTCCCTGTTTTCTGTACACAGACACATATATTCAGAAAAGAGGTTCATTTCTAAGCTAACTCCCACAGTTAGCTTTGTGGTAAGCCATATGTGAACCTTCAAAAACAGAAAAATATGATATTTTTCAGAAACAAAAGAAAAAACTAAAATCTCTTTTTACACACTCACAATGATTGCAATGTGTTATTTAAGCCTTTCTGCATAGTTCAGTCTGAACACAGTGATATGCTGTATAAAGCTGATGGAAAATTAAATGTTTGAGAACACAAGAGGGCAGTACAAAGTACTCCTCGGGTGAGTCTTATTGAGTGTGTCTACAAGGAAAAAGGAAGCTCGCTCACAACAAGCTCAGGTGGTGAGATGAAGAGGGGAAGCATGGCAGCAGTAAATGATGCTAGCCTTCTGCACCTTGTCAGTTATTAGGAGAGGCCAGAGGAGAGATCTGACATTACTTTGTGTTGTCTACAGAGAAAATAATTGGTTAGAAGGCCAGCTCACTTCGCTACTACTTACAAGAGATGTTTTCAAGATCCGCAGGAGGCTATATATATATATATATATATATATATATATATATATATATATATATATATCACACACCACACACATACACAAGAACATGTGGAAATCAAAATCTCACCTACACTTCATCCTCATTTGGTCTTTTTATGTTCCATAAATGAGGCCTAAGGTAGAAAACGACCTGATAAATACCTCTGCATGCTGGCTGAAGTACAAATAAATATTTTGTATAAGTAACTATTGGTTTTATGAACATGCGAGTAAAAAAGAAAAAGAAAAGAGAACTGAGGCAAGAAATCAAAGGGCTCAATCTCTTAACCTTGAATAATTCTCATCCTGTATATTGTGCTTTCCTAAATTATTGCACTTTACTATATACTTGCTCATAGCCAAGTACTGTGTAAATACCCATGTGTAGTATTTTGAATTTTCTGTGTCATAATATTCAAATATGTTGTAATCTTGATTTCTGCTCCCTCTCGAGCTGTTCCGGTATGATTCATGGCTTGGCACCGTATCAGATGTTTATGATTCACAGTGTGGGGTGGCAACTGACAGTTACGCCATATTGCTCTCCTAGACTGAACCACAGGGTCACCGGTCACCAGGCTCGCACCTTCCCGTGCCACTCGCTGCCAGGGGACGGCACTGGTCTCTCCATCACAGATGTTCCTACACGAGAGATTTTCTCACGTCTCTGTCGAGACATTGATGAAGGTCATACAAAGAACATGCACCTCTGGTGCACAGTCTCTGCTCCACAATGTCTTTCTGCATATGGGATTTTTTTTTTTTTTACAGTTTAAAAAAACAAAAGAGTAAAATTGATTGCTCAATGACCAACAGATAAGACTGTGCTTGTTCTGGGCAATTTCCAGGTGTGATTAACTGTGAGGCAAAGTCTGGCTAAGTGCTTTACTACACAGTGAGAGTTCCCTTAACCCTCGTGTTGTCCTCGGGTCAAAATGACCTGCAGCTGTGTTCAACCAAGTTCTATTTTATTTCTATATTTTTTTGGGATCATTGGTCATCATTCTTTAAAGAAACCCTCACAGCCTCCTTGTCACCAATGATCCCAAAAAATATGAAAATAAAATAGAACTTGGTTGAACACAGCTGCGGTTCATTTTGACCCAAGGACAACGGGAGGGTTAAAAAAAAAAAAAAAAAAAAAAAAGACTTCTAAAACACGTGAATAGAATCTGAGGTAGTTATTGTTTGGACTCACGGGAGATGCAGTGGAGTTGTCCAGTTCCTTAATGCAACTATTACAGAACCGAGTGTTGTAGACAGAATCTGGAATTGAGCTGTGTGTTGATTTGCAGTTTGTTTGGTTTCTCCCCTGAGACTTTATCAGTGAGCAGTTTTAAATTGAAACCAACAGTCTTGTAGGGCAGAATGAAGAAAGAAAAAAAAAAAAAAAAGAAAAGAAAAGAAGAAGAATCGTGTGAAGAGAATCAGTTGTGCTAAAATTCAGTCATCAGAAGGTGTAAAGAGCTCACATTTTATTTGACATTGCAGAAATCACTTTGGAGAAGTACCCAACAATAGACCAATTCTCTGGCACTAGTTAATTTTTTTTGTTTGTTTGTCAAATGCAGCCTGCATTTCTTACTATGTTGGCACCTTTTTGATTCTGTATGCAAATGTATCACTAAAATGTCTGCACGCAATCAATATTTGAATATCTTACCATTTCATGTGAATAAGCTGAAAAAAGTCTGTGCTTTAATGCTCTGCAGCAACATACCAGTAAGTTAGCATTCCTGGAACGTTCAATCACCATGCAGATAATTTTCACGAGCGTCACTGAATCATGAAGGACACTTAAGTCTGAGATGTGATCAAAATACAGAAGCAGGACTTGGCACTCAGAGTTTGTTAAACATAACGACGCAATGTTGTCCATTTGTTTGCCCTCTGCTCCACAGAGTCTCTGTTGTTTCCATGTCATGGTCAATTTTCATACATCCGGTCCCCAGAAAAGATTGCTTCTCTACAGAGTGGTCAAATTTGTTATGTGAAACAAGCAGGTGTCAAGGGCAATGACTGAAACAGTTAAAACAAGTAAATTAAAACATTGTCTGTCATGTTTTTGAGAGCCGGACCAAAGACAACATGAGTCAAATGTAATGTAGTGAAAAACATGTAAAAATAAAAATGGTACACAATAATTTGTGGGCCATGTGTGAAATGAAAAGCACCTTGACCAGCCCTGAAATAGACTGTAGCTGTAGATGAGCACCAGGCATTCAGTTACATAACAAACTGGTACCTGAATGCATAGTGCCATCATGTGCGTAGCTGTATTCATTACAATGTTCGTTCTAAAATCAGTGACATTGAAGGAGAGGCTTGTAAAAAGTCTTATTAGAAAAGTTAATTCATTGTTGTTGTTTTTAACATATAATTATAAAAGTAGCATCAGACCATAAATGCAGAATAGCTGAGATTATGAAACACATCATTTAGCCTGTAGTTTGTGTCGTAATTATACTTTTGTGTCAAAAAAAGATGGAAATATTGGAACATAATGGTGCTCTAATGATTAACAGTCTTGTGTATTGTTTGTGCTCGAAATTCAAAGGTGTTAGTGTTTCCCATTTGTCTTTCAGAGGACTTGAGACAGAATCAGAGACAGAAGCCCCAGGCTGTGAAGGAAAGGGAGGACAGAGCAGGTAGCGTGAGTTGGGCTGCTGTTGCTGATGCCGCTAGGAAGGGACTGATTCTTCCTCCTCACACTCCTGGTGCGAAGAGTTGTCGTCTTCTTTGTTTGGATGGAGGGACTCTCTGTGGTAAAGAATCCGTTTGTGGCCAGTGTCAAGTCATCCCTGTTGGATGTTTCAGTAATGAGACTTGTGTCAGTGGTGGGGAGGGAGTCAACGGGTGAGGTTTCCTTTGTGTCAGAGACGAGATGGGAATCAATGTGCCACATGTGATCTGTGTCAGCTGGGCTCGGAGTTGCAGAAAGGGGATTAATAGTCGGGCGGACGCCTGTGGTTCTGGATGTCAGGGTGGAAAAGCTGATGGGTCTGGCTGTGAAGGTGTGGTGTTGTGTGTTCAGGGTCTCTTTTGAGGTGTGTGGGGTGCTTAGCAGAGCAGAAACAGACAAGTACCACCACCCGGTGACACTGGCCTCAGGAGGCGTGGAGCTCACGTCCTGGGCGCTGGCGGCCAGAGGGGGTAAGTTGTAGGAGGCGAAGTGCCACCCTCCGGTCCTGCTGGGGCGCATCCCTCCGCAGACTGGCTGGGTGTGGCAGGGACACCCCAGGACACGCGCAGCGGTGCGCTGAGTCCAGGAGAGCAGGTAGGTTATGTCGGCGTAAAGGTGGCAGGCCCAAGGATTGTCGCCCAGAGTGATGACTCTAAGTGATATCATCATGTCCAACACTCCAAAGGGCAGAGTGGACAAGCGGTTAGCATGCAGGTGGAAGTGAGTTAGCCTGGAGAGCCGGTCTAGAGAGCCCGGCAGCACCTTCACAAGCAAGTTGTGGGACAGGTCAATAGTCTCTAGATGTGCAGGCAGGTTGGTGGGCAAAGTCCAGAAGTGATTATGGCTGAGGTTGAGTATGCACAGATTGATCAGTGTATTGTTGATGAAGATGGCCCTCTCCAGCTTGTTATCAGAGAGGTCAAGCGTTCGCAGGTTCCACTGGTAGGCTGTATCATTCTTGTCTAGCAGCTGGATGCGGTTGGAGGCGGCGTAGAGCTGCCAGAGAGAACGAGGCAAGTCCGAGGGCAGCCAGGTCAGCCGGTTGTGAGACAAATCAAGGATACGGAGATGTGTGTACGCGGTGAGCTTACTGTCCAGGTTGTGAAATCGGTTGTGGGACAGGTTGAGGGAGCGCAGGTTGTGCTGCAGGCCATCGGGCAGCTGCCTCACACCCCTCCAGGAGCAGTCGACTTCTCTGTGGCTGCTGCTGCAGGAGCATGCGGAGGGACACACAGCTAGGACACGCAACCCCAGCCACAGCACAAGCACAAGTTCCAGAAGGGCCTCATTAGGAAAAAGCTTTAGCAGCGCATGCCTGCTAAAAGAAAGACAGGGAGACACGAATTTTAGTGTTTGTTGTACACAGCATCCTCTTTAGCACCAGGAGGCATGCTAGGAAAGTAGCAGCGATGCCTGCAGTCTGCTTGGAAAGTGAACACGGGGCACAAACATTTGCTGTCTGTAGGAGAAGCACAGTATCTGCAGAGGGGTGTGCTGAATAAAGCTGGTTTTATCCTTTCCTCCCACATGCACAACACTCTCATACACCTGCATACTGTACATACAGGAAGCCTGCACATCCCCACATTGTTTGCCGGTTCACACACTAACATCACATGCCACACTGACTGCCTAAATTATGCAGTAATATCTTCAAAGACTCTGTAGCAGTATCCTTTCTCTGCACCATTAGTCGAGCACTGAAATGTACCCTTTTCTTTAACTGATAAACATTTGACCTGGACTGTAAGAGGATATTTCTAGTCTATTGAAGAATATAATTTATCACAAAGGATGAGAAATCCCTGCAGTCATTTTCCCTGGCATCAGTTTGCGTGTTCAGTCATCAGTGGTTGTCAGTGAAGTCGGTCCCTTGCTCTCAGGAGGAGGAGAACTAGCTCAATAGATGGGTTATATTAATGACTCCACAGAGAACTCGTGCATCAGCTGGTCCAAAGGCAGGCAAAGACACAGCCACGAGCTCTGCACTGTTGAAACTGCAGTATTTGCGAGCCAGGGTGTGGCAGAACATGTGTATAATAAAAAATACAAAAAAGAGTCTATAAATGTGTCCATAACTCACCTTCTCATCTTATCATCCCAGTCACTTTTCTCTGCTCCTCTTTTGCTGTCCGGCCCCTCTTCCCTCTCCTCTCCTCTCCTCTCCTGCTCGGGATCTCTGGTGAATTTTTTTTTCTTTTTCTATGATTTTCTCCCCTGTTTCCACCTCATACAATTTGACCCCTGCTCCCTTGTCCAGTGCAGTTTTTTTTTTTTTTATGCTGCTCTTACTGTCTTGTCCTTGTATCCTCTGTGAAAAGCCGGGAGTTTACTATTGCCTCTTATGGATCTTTTGGGTTTGCTCGATCAGGCACTGCAGGCTCTGGATTTACTCTGTGCAGTGGAAGTGAGAGGGGAGGGATGGAGGGATGGGGTGTTGGTGTGTGTGTGTGGGGGGGGGGGGGGAGTATTAGGAGGGGGTGAGGAGAAATGGAGCGCATAATGGAGGGGTCTCTGCATAAAAGGATTTTTACAAAAGAAACTCCTTAAGTCCCTTTTAAATCTGGCTGCTTCTAGGATTTACCTTCTGCATTTAAAGTGACAATTATTGCTGTGTTTCGAATAACTAGCTGATTTCAGTCCTGTTTGTACTCAAAATAAGATCGACTGTTATCAGTCATCACCTCAGATCTATAGTATCCCCTAACAAGGTAATGATGAGCTGTGATTGGTTGTTTTTTTTCCCTGTGCAAATTTACAGGCTGCCACATAAAGCCTGGAGATTTATTGCAGAGGAGTCTCCTCCACTGCAGCTCCCTACCTGTCATCAGCAATACAAGCAACTCTCTATTTTACACTGCATTGCTGTACTTCTACCACACAATTACTCTGGATCCTGAAGGACAGTTAATCAGGGTTTAAGCTCATTGGAGGTGACAAATTTGACAAAATCATGACGCATCAGAGTAGATCACATTCCTGATTTATGCAACCACAGCAGCTCACAGTCAGAGTTATTTGTATTTTTTTCTTTCCTCAGTGGTCATGTAAACTAAACGAAGCACTCTGTTGCAACTTCCTCACCCACGTCTCTCTGTACTTTCCTGTCTTGCTTGCCCATATTTCCAGGAGCTACCTGCACTGAGATTAAAACTCATCTATTCTGTCACTGCCCCTTCTAACAAGCCTCAAAGTCATAGCCTCACCTCCACTGTCAGTCACCATTCAACACGCCATGCTGTCAGTTTGAGCGGTGTTACTAAATGCTGCAGCAGCTGAAAGAAAAATCATCCAAAATCCTGTCATAACAGTTCCCAGGAAGAGAGGACTAGAACACAAGAGACTAGAAGCTGGAGGTTTTAGCAAATTGTAAGATTTTCTCATGTCATTTAAGGTTTAAGGGAAATAAAAATTCAGGAACTCGTTAAAAAAAATAAATAAAATAATAATAATTAGATTTGGAGAGCTACCAATTGGAAAGTAATGAATTCACAAGGCAAAATAAAGACATGCCAGGTGAAAGGGGGAGAGGGGGGACTAAGGAGTGCTGATGGGCTAACGAGACACAGGTGAGCTCAAGAATTGGTGGGAATAAAGCCTCACGAGGGCAGGAAGTAAAATAAAGCAGGCACAAGAGGTGATTGATTTCAAAATAAAACAGGAAACCCAGTAAATCAAAATAATGACAAACACCCCATATTCCCTTTCAATGCCTGCTGTACAGAAAAATATTTTGCATTGACTTTCAAATATTGGCTTTAACTGCATCTCGTCTCTATACTTGCACATCCACCGAGAGCCACTGCAGCTCAAGGTGTCTCCGTCGCCCTTGCTTTTACACTCAGTGCTGAAGATTCAAAGCCGGCTCAGCACAGGCTGTTTTGGAGCGAACAAAAGTGTTCAGGCTGTTTTTAATCAAAGGTGCACATCCATCATGACGTCACAAGTAAGTAGATGAACAAATATCTGCACATAGCGGCGGAAACAACCCTATATTGGCTTTCTGAAAAGGTTTTTTGTGTGGCTTTGTCAGCTCTCGCTGAGGTGAAAGGGAGCGTTCTTTCTGAGCCGTGTGGCACTGCCTGGAAGAGGCGCATTCTCTGCTTGCTAATCAAGCAAAGCTCTCTTTTTCTCTCTGTCACACACACACAAATGCACACACATTACACAACTAAATGGGAACTGATTGTATGGTGTTCAATTCAAAGGCAAGGGTGCATGTTGGATATTCCTCAGAAAAGTAAGAAATTGACTGGCACAAAAGTCTATT
The DNA here is from genome assembly GCF_029030835.1 of Brachyistius frenatus. Taxonomy (NCBI): domain Eukaryota; kingdom Metazoa; phylum Chordata; class Actinopteri; family Embiotocidae; genus Brachyistius; species Brachyistius frenatus. Next base: position 890,117 of record NW_027210633.1, read on the forward strand.
AAAACATTTTAATTTTCAAAACACACAAATATCAGCGATACATTATGTTTTCCATCAGAAATGCTCAGTATGACAGGTTAAGGATCACACACAGTTGGAAAGGAAAGGAAAAGCTGCTTTAAACTACAGGTTATGTATTTACAGTTGAGAGGTTGTAAAAGCTGGAGGGAAATGGAAGTAGTTGCTCCGGAAACTTTATGGCTTCACACATCTTCTGCGCCCTCTGAGGACGAGGCTGCTGCAGCTTTGGTGGACTGGGAATCGGCGGCCTCTTCTTGTGGCTTTGAAGAGGGTGAATTCTCCTCAGCGGTTACAGGTGAAGCCTTCTTATTATTGGCGGTGTCATCCACCTCCTTCTCCTCTCCAATTTTGCCATCCTTGTTTACCTTCCCTTCATCCTCCTTAGCGGTGCCATTATTCATCTCCTCTTGTGTCTGAGCTAAGTCGACCATTAACACGCTGGTCTCTTTGGCTTCGGTCTCCGACTCCTTTTTGTTCTTCTTGGCAGTTCCCATCCAGTATTCGGAGTTGCTGACCAGGTCGGCGTTGCTGCTCAGCATCTTGACGTGTCTGCTAAGCTGCCACACCTTCCACACCAGCAGCACTGTGGATATCAGGAGAATTGTGCAGGCTATGATGAGTCCACCGTTCACCATGAAGCAGGTCTTGCCGTAATGTGTCCAGATAGATGTGGCGGTGGTGGTGAGCTGTGGGCAAGGTGAAAGTGAAGGTCTGCGACTTGTGGAGGATTGTAAGACTGTTGTAGGTGACCCAGAGATCATCAAGCTGTTGGCTTCCGACTGGTTGGTGGGAGCTTCATTGGGATATGAGAGGGAAGTCGTAAGATAACTTGAAGAGTTGATGTTTGTGCCTTCTGGTATACAAGTGCACCCTGGGATCAACAGTAATACACCCAGGATTCTTGCGCAGTACGGCAGGAGGAGGAGGCCGTTCATGCTGGTATCTGAGAAGACATGGCATTGACAGTTTAGATCGAGATTTGAAATACCTTTTTAATACAGTGAGCTAATTTCGAGTAATTGCATTTAATGCAAATTTATACTTTAACTGCACTACATTTTGAGGGTGAATATTGTATATAAGAGTACTTTTACTTTTGGCAATTTGATTCAATTATTGTAATACTTTTACTTAAATGCCGGACTTGTAAGTAAGTACTGTACGTTTTTCTACAATCAGGTGTTTCCTCTGATATGAGTACATCTCCTGTTACTGTAAATCATAAATACGTAAAAATACTGGTGAGATTAGTTTCTTAGATTCTTGAATGCAGTTTTTTTCATGTCCAAACAGCCATAAAAATGTAGATTTTTTTTTTTTTGTAAAAAAGCCGGCCTGAAAGACAGTATTTTCTGGATGGAGGTTCTGACATCTGATCCTCGTGAGTTAACCTGAAGAACTCTCTCCGATTCTTAGGGTAATTTCACTACCTTCAATTTTAAGCTCGTATCTTGGTCACTACAGGGGCTAGCCATTCATGCTATATCTTGTTTTTTTCGGAATAGTCTAGGCTATTCAAATCGTTCATCATTTGATTTTATTATGCTTGTAGATTTGTTATAATAGATATTGTATCAAGGAGAAAAAAAAAAGGTTGTCTTATGAAATTTATGTTTTTACGTGTATCTCACCATAAAATGTGGCAGTGGAGATACCTTTTCATAATTGTGTAAAGGACATTTTCTAGAATCTGGCAATATCTGAACCATGATCGTGGGACACTTGATCAAAAAAAAAAAAAGGTGCTCAGTGCCTGATGGAAATAAATGTCAGTGTTTTGTTCAGTTGATTCTTGCTCATCTTTTGACAACAACTCTTGTATCATTGCTATGAAAAACATATAAACTATCTATCTTTATAAAAGCGCAGCATCATGAGTTATATTCTTTTTGGAAAATCAAACCCCAAAGAGATGCACGTGAGAGAGAGCGGGACAAAATGTAAGATTGACAGAAATACAGTAACGCCATGCTGAGCCTGTTGTTCACTCAGATTCATTACATACATGTAAGTCAAGCAGGTTTAGTTTTTTACATCTTTACATCTGTGGAAACCATCAGCTGACCTTAAAACATCTAAATGAAAATATTGTAATATAGAGTACATGTGATTTATAACAGCAGTAGGAGCCATTAACACTGAATTGGTTTTGAACTCATTGACCAAAGAGCCCGTACTGTTTAGTTTCAAAGTTAATAAACGTTGTGAAAGAAGTGAATTTATTTGATTTGTTTTCTAATAAATTGTCAGATTAATTACTTACAGATTTGCAGATATTTTCAGTTTTCAGTAACCGTTATCATATTAATTCTACAGTCTTAGGATATATTTGTCAATACATGATTGTAATGGTGCAGCATGGTGCAAGGCAAAAATATGATATTACATTTCTATCATCAGGAATTAAGCCTGAATCGTTTAAATTGCTACACATTAACACAAATGTGTGAGTTTATGTCATCTTCTAAGGGTTTGTTCTAGCTGTGTTATAAAAGTAAAATACATACATTTGCATAGTGTACATTAAAGACAACAATCTGTCACTTACCTTTTTTGGGATCTTGATATACTTTCAAGAAGACTAAAAGTTTCTATTTGCAATGTGCTGCAAGTGATGAGAAGTGGCCGACGTGTAAAAGAAGTGAGATATACTGAAAGCAGTTTGAATCAGAGGCAGACTCATCTTGCTGTCTTGTTCTTACTTCTCTATTTGGACTATATTAAGAAGAGGAAGTGGTTTGGGTGTTCTGTTCATTGTTGGTCATGCTGACATCTGTGAGGCGCTCGACTATAAAAGGTTGCAGGCATTTTAAATGATCGCTGAGTTTCTCATGTAAAAACTGCTTCTAACTGCTGAACACTGCAGTCAGGTGCATCTACAGCTGCAATAATTGTTAGTAGAACTAACATCTCTAAAAACACCACAACGTCCTCAGTTCAACACACAAGCTGCCAAACACCAAAGCTTGAATTTCAAGACAAACAGTGAAGCTGCAAATCACACAATTTTGACACCATTTTTTTTTGTCTTTAAGGCTCGTTACAGGTCACAGAAACTGTCATGTTAATGAGGCTTTTCTGCCAGTGCATATAATTAACGACTTCGTCATTGACATATTTATGTCGCCCAATAATAAACATGCATACACATGCATCTGCAGATGTTATCTCCATATTTTCATCCAAGTCACCACAGCGCATAGATCACGTTAATTATAGTCCCTGGTTAAGGTCACATACCAATAATGCAAGGCCTTTTCAGATAATACCACACGTGGTGGAAACTGCTGCAACACAACACATGCCTTTCTAGGGCATATGTATATATATATATATATATATATATATATCTACATTTGAATATCTATATATATTTATATCTATATCTATATAGATATAGATATGAATATATATAAGAAAAACAATCCCAATCCCCCGAAGAACATTTTAATAATGATAAAATAACTGCACTTTCAATCAATGCATATTTATAAAGTTCATCTCCCAGTTTCCTCTGTTAATGTACAGTGTTAGTTGGTCTGCACCTGCACTTTGGAGGGAAATGCTCGATTTGGCACATTACCGCATGGCTAGGCAAGGCAGATTTATTTGTATAGCACATTTCAACCACAGGGCAATTCAAAGTGCTTCACATAAAACAATTAAAATCATCAAAACATAAGGCAAAGGAAAAAGAAATTTAAAAACAATTAAGAACATTGATCGAAACATTAAAAAAAGTCATTAAAACATTAAACAAGCTAAAAATAGAATAAAAGTTGCAGAGCAGTTTAAGAAATAAAATACATTAGTTAAATGCACAAATGCAGGTAATTGATCAACATCCTTGAATCTGGTTCAATTAAAGGCAGCAGCAAACAGAAAAGTCTTCAATCTTGATTTGAAGCAGCTGAGAGTCTCAGCAGACCTGCAGCTTTCTGGGAGTTTGTTCCAGATATGTGGAGCATAAAAACTGAACACTGCTTCTCCATGTTTAGTTCTGACTCTGGGGACAGAAAGGAGACCCGTCCCAGACGACCTGAGGGGTCGGGATGGTTCATAAGGTTGCAGCAGATCACAAATGTATTTTGTCCATAAACCATTCCGTGCTTTATAAACCAACAGCAGGATTTTAAAGTCAATTCTTTGTTGGACAGGAAGCCAGTGTAAAGATGACAGAAGCAGCGGCAACATGCAGAGGAGCCTTCAAACTCCACACTCACTGTGAACCAACACATCCAATGCTCCACCAGCATCTGTTTTGGTATGGAAACAAAGACCCTAAGGAGTCTGACTCCCTGCAGCTCAACCTGCCGGGCTGTAGACAATCTCATCATCATGACCATCAAAACAAAAAAAACAGACAGAAAAACTGACAATAAAAATGACACAAACATCTGTTTTGTCGGGGTAAACATGTTCATACTCGTTAGATCCCACCCCAGTGCTAAGAATATCAGACAACATCTTGTTATTTTTATCCAGACAGAAGGGTGAAAACATCGTGACAGGTGTAAAAGACTGATGTTAGAGATAATGTTATAAATTACAGTGGCTGACAACACCATGCAACAAACTGGCATGCTGCTGTAATACACCACATAAATTCCTTTATTTACTTCGCGCTCACATTTATAATCTGCTTGCTTTTATCATACATCGTAGCCACAGATGTGAAATAAACACACAAATAGTAAAAGTAAGCAGTATATTGTTTCAAATTTTTTTTTTTTTAAAGCAGAATTTAAAAAAATCATGCATTTCAATTTCTTTTCATTTAAAACGGACCCATACGGATGATATAAAGTGTTAATTCTTGATACTTCCGTCCCTGATTCTGATTCAATCTGATTAAGGAGAAAAGCATCATCAGGCTAAATACGCATGAGAGGAAGTGAGAGCAGAATCATCATCTTAAAAGCCCCACACTGTCCTCTGAGAGATGGAAAGTTCCATTTGTCACATTTATGGTGGATGTGTACTATATGTCTGCTGTATTTTTGTGCTTGTGTGTACTCCCCCCACCCCCTGTACTTTTTTTCTTTTGTTCCTTTCACTTCACTTCTATATATAGCTGACTTGCTGGCAGTGATGGTGGACAGCTTCATTAAGGACAATCCTAAGGCCATCAATTGATGGCTGACAGTTGTAGCAGTGGGCTCAGCAAATGTCAAAATGGCCTCCAGAAAGCTCTCTCTCTGTCTCTCTTGCTCTCTCATTCCCCCATGTTTCACAACAATTGTTTGGTGATACATGTGTGATGGTTTGTTACTATACAGTTTTAAACACATTCGACATGTTATTTGATCTCTATGTGCACTGGTTCCGCATATAACACTGCTAAATCATCAGATTGCAAATTTGGCAACAGCAAAATCGTACAAATGACCAATTGTCATTCTGTGACTCGCCTCCCAGTGATGGAAACAGTTTTCCCTCCCCAAAATGCGGGTCACGTGGTCCAGTACCAGTTGGAGTCACAGAGCCTTTTAGTTGCAGTAGAGAAGACAAGGTCCTCTCTTTTCCAGCGGACTGATGCCAGCATAAAGAAGTCCATCCATCATTCTTTTTTAGTCAAAGCCACACTTCAGATGCAACCTTACTGATAACAGGCTTCAAGGACTGAATGCGAGCAGTATTTCTCATTCTAATGACAGCCCTCAAGGTTTTACATTATAAACTTGAAAAAGGATTCATCACTGAAAAGTTTAAGCATAAAGCTAAAAAAAAAAAAAAAAAAAAAAAAAGTATAGTTTTATTTCCTGAAGCTTATAAATAATTATCTGTGCTTACAGTTCTGTTCTGCTACAAATTACAACTTTATGTGGAATAATAGAAACGTCTAAGCGATTAGACAACTTAACTGAAAGTAGTGGGTTTTTTACTGTATGACAATCAATTAATTTTGAACCAGAGAATGTGCTGTTATCAAGAGAAGTCTTTTTAAATGCAAATTGATCACTTTTTAAATTTCCTACAACTTATTTTCGAGCAAATTCCAACATTTAAGCTGTTGAATTCACAAGATTACTTTATTTTTTTTTTTTTTTTTTAGGTCCAGGAGATATTAGCTTACATTCATAAATACCAATTCATTGTTTGATATGATAGAAAGATGACTCTCACACCTGAGTAATGCAGAATGAAGAAATGAAAGCAAGTGTACCATTTCACACAAAATATCTGAACATTTCCTCTGATAAGATTAACGGGGGTGGATACCTGGAACCGTCAGGTTACCCCAGAACTGTAAAATGTGCACAAAACTGGAATAAAAGGCAGCTCTGTCTCAGTGTGGATTCAAAATAGAGACATGGACTTTTACTTTCTGTTGGGTTTTTGTGCCACCTAGAGGAAAATTGGGGTCTTGATCACTGTGCAGCTGCTGCAAACCTTTAACAAGCCACTGAAAGGAGCTTGAAGAGTCTTTACTGACCTTGGAAATAGCAGCGTCAAAAAATGATGTCACTATTTATTGATTTTGTTGATAGTTTTGTGTTGTTATAGATTCTAGGTTTTAGGTTTAGGATTGGTTTTGTTAGATTAAGATTAGCTTCTTTGTTTGATCTATTTTTACGCCTCTTCTCTGGAGACAGCGGACAGACATGTTTTCAGTTTGTCCATCCGTCCGTTTCAGGCTTGTGAACGCCACGAGGGGATTTCTTCAAATTTGGCCCAAAACTTCACTTGGGGACCCAGCGATGAATAACCTGATTTTCAGGGTCAGAGATTCGGCGGTAAGGTCACAGTGATCTCACATCGTCCCATTCTCGTGAACACAATTTCTCCGGACCGTCTTGAGGGAATTTCTTCAAATTCGGCACAAACATTGACCTTGAGCTCAAAGATGTGCTAATTACATTTTGGTGGTCAATGGTCAAAGGTCATGGTTCCTTCTTTCCAATCATGCCATTACTCGGTAACAGAAGGGGGAATTGTGACCGTATTTCACATTTGGTCAGACACTGAACTTGTGACATCTTGAAACTGTGGTGATTGCATATCTTCTGTGCTGCTGGGTCGAGATGTAGATAAAGGCTTCATGTTTTGGACTAGTTGGCAGATGCATACAACCACAACCTGGTAACTCTAGTTTTTTTTTCTTTGGACACCAGATTTTCTGAATGTAAACTGATACTGTCTCATCTTCACTGCAGCACGCCTCGGCTTTTTTTTTTTTTAACCTGTCGGGTCTCTGTGCCTTCGGTCTTGTCAGGCCCGGCCAGCCGAGGATATCGCACGTCTTCACCCTCAAAAGGTTGCTTTGGTCGTATATTTGGGATCATTGTCCTGCTGAGATATTAAATATCGTCCAGTTTGATGTATTTGGTTGAATGTGAGCACTGAACGCTCCTGCATTCATCTTGTTGCTCCTGTCAGCAGTGAAATCATCAGTAGATTTCAGAGTGCCAGTTCCATTGGCAGCCGTACACGAACAAGCCAGCTCCAACATGTTTGACAGATGAGGTGGCGCTGTGGCTCGTGATCTATTCCTTTTCACTGTTGACTTTCCTCTTTCCATCATTTTGCTCGAGGTTGATTTTTGTATCATCAGTCCAACAACCTCTATCAGTTTATTTTTTGTATATTTTTGTAACATGTGACATGACCTTTGTGCATTTGATTTGCATTTTGTAGTGAATCATCTGAGGCTCTCTTCATCTTTGACAAGGAAACATGTTCCCCTACGTCCCAGAGAGCATTGTTGAAATCAGTTTTTCTTCACTGTACAATGATTTCTCCATCATGCATGTTTAATAATTGTGCTCCTGAGTCTATCAGGTCATTTCCAATTTTCTAGTTTATCTGCGAGCACCAACAACCTTCGATATCTCTGACTCTTGATTCGAGCATCATCATCATCTTCTTCACTTGCTTGGTCACCTCTTTACTCCACATAATGAGAACCCCGACTTAGTCTAAATGGGAACTCTGAAGTACAAAAATGTCCAGTAAAATATTGTAAAGTATATTTTGGCATTTTGAAAGATTTAAAGGGTTGTACCTCACAAAGATTTATTTGAATGTGGACTTAACTCAAATTGTATCTGCTTAATTGTTCTAAGTAGTATTCATTATTTTTATTTCAAACTGAATGTGATTAAGTACAGAGACCGAAGTAAAAAAAATTATCTAAATACTTACATTTTTATACTCTAACTTACAGTGCTGAAGTAAACAATGCAACAAACTGATCAAAGTTTCAAGCTTTGCATCATTTTCACATTCCATGTGTTATATTGACCTGAATTATTTAGTTTTTTTTTTTTTTTATTAAACACTTGCACAGCATGAAACATACATCTAGTTTTTATGAATTTCTTTGTTGGAAGTGACACAAGAAATCTACCAGCAGTGAAATAACAGTATCTATTATTACATGACAAGCCTCATTTTATTGTCTTCCATGGATGAAAACAGAAACTGCGTGTACAGAATGGTAGTCACATGCAATACAAAAATATGAATTTTTACAATAACATAAAAAACATGTATTGGCCCATTCTAAAAAAATTGCACAGTATTTTATACATGAAAAAAATAGAAATATATACACATCTGTAATAGCCATAGCAGTACCTATTCAAAAATGTCGTGGTATATTTTACATATAAAATGTTTATACAAATATTAGAAGAATCATGTTAATTTGCTATACATTAAATTATGTATGTACATTACATACCGTTGGATTTGAAACAAAAAATTTACTGCAATCTTCCACACACAAAAAAAAATCCCCCAAAAAACCCTACATATTCCAACACAGTACGCTCACTCAGTCGCACGTGCACCCACACGAAACACACAAATACAAGTCCGCCGAACTGAAGCCAGCAATCACAAACAGTATACACAAGCGCGCACAAGAGGTACTGTTTTAGGAAGAGAGAGGACACTTTTGCGCCAGGTTTCCTGATTTATCTTTTTTTTTTTTTTTTTGCGCAGACAATGAAACCACTCAAATCCTTGAAAGAGGGATCTTTCTAAGTAACTCATAATCTTTTAAGGTGCACTTTACACTTCTATGGATGGACGTTATCATTAAAAAGTCTTTAATCATAAATAGCCAGTAGTATTCTATTCCCGTGTAGATTTCACCTGTTTATCTTCGCTGTAGCTCTTGTATAGCGAACGCAAGTACTTCATCAGTGCCCCGTGTTTAAAATGCATCCAATAAACTTGACCAGATTATACTCCAAAACGACAACATACAGAGTAAGCATATCACACTGTCCATGTCTCTGAGACTCTCTTGAAGAGAAAATAAAATTATAAAACACTGCAAATATGATTCTTCAAAACCAAAACTAAATCACAACAACAAAACAAAACAAAAAAAAGAGTTCATGATCATTTTTTCCCGTTGACAAAGTGCATATTGCATCTCGACGTAGGGCTGATGAGCATCTCCGCACATGCCATCACACACCCCTTTAAAAAAAAACAACAGAGAGGAGCAGAGAGGCAGTTGGGTTTGAGAACATCACTCAAAGCAGCCTGTCAAAACGTTTGTCAAACCCTCAGGGCAAACATAGGTAAATGAAGTGGTCCATTTGGTAGGGAGGGTCCATTTTATGTCCAGCAGTGTGAGTGTTTTTTGAGAGAAAGAGCCATGTGGTCAGGACCCCGGCGAGAACAACCACATCACAGCAGCACAAGAGAAAGTGAGCAGGCTTGAGGACAGCAGGCACAGACCACAGACCACGCCAGTCAGTCTCAGCATAGACATCACAAGCCAGTTATTCATGAGCCCCAGAGTCCCGAACGACAACAAAAAACGGAAAGGAAGGCAAAAAAAAAAAAAAAAGAAAAAGAAGAAGATATCTGACGAATGTGAGGGAAAGCGTGGACAACAGCGGTCGTCGCCGCTGCCACACCTCAGTCCACCGATCCTCTCTCCCGAACAAGAAAAATGAAACGGTTAGACATGGAAGATCACACTGTGGATTAGTGGAAGCAGCGCCCGTTTCAGGCAGAGGCAATGCTTTGATCAATCCTGTAAGAGTTAAGGATTCAGGAGCATGCAAGGCAGACCCAGGCTTTGTTTTGCATTGCTTATGTTTCAGAGTGACTGCTACAACCTAGATTAGGAAAAGAGAAACAGAAAAAAGAGAGAAGAGAGCAAAGGAAAACACAAACGTTAGAAGGTTAGTGAAAAGTTGGAACAGGCTCACACTGGAAAAAATTTAAAAAGCAGCAAAGATATCACACGTGGATTAGTTAAAGGACATCTGTGAGATAAAAACAAACAAACCCAAAACAAAACAAAACAAAAACAAAAAAACAGGGCTGGCTGTTAACAAAGAAACTGAAAGATTCATGTGATCATTTTTTGATCATGCAGACCTCTTCAGGTAAATTGGATTGTTGTCTTCTTCAGGGATTTTGTTGCCAAGCTCAGATCACTCAACACACTTCAAGCAAGTGCAGTAAAGATGAGTAAAGCAAATCATAGATAAAAAGCAGAAAAAAAAAGTAGGAAACATGGTGAATGAAGCTGTAATGATGTAAATAAACAGAAGATGGGTGTGAGGTTGCATGAAGTGGAAAAGTTGGTCTGGATGAAAAGAAATAAAATCCACTCTGGTGCAGAAATGTGCAGAATTATCAAGTCAATAATTTTCATGTATTTTTAAGCTCCAAAAACTCACAAAACTCAAACCTTTGTGTGCATTTAACTCGACCTAAACTTTGTTGTTGCGCACTTTATATTCAACTTCAGATCAGAAGTCACAAAATGGTCCGTATTCATTCCGAGGTGACAGTAAGTTCATTAAGCACAATGTGCAGCTGTCTGTGTGGATCTGTCTGGAAAGTCACTTGTGCTTTTCCTTTCAGCCTTGTTTAAGGAAGTGGAAATTGCCATGACAACAAATTACCTAATCATACTGTGCAGCTTACAAAATCTAAATCTACATATATGGGACAGCGACGATTAAACCACATTTTTCAGAAAATGCGTCCTTTCAGTCAAGAGTGTTGCGTGATGAAGAATAAATTAAACTCTAGAGATCACATCTACATCTATACACCACAAAGTTCACATTTCTTAAGTCAGGCGGCAACAGCAGAGCTGAGAGGGGCGGTGCCTCACTGCAGCGACAAAGTGCATTTCATGTCAAACAGATATCCATTTATGAATCTTATTTATAAATAGCACGATGCAACCCCCAAGGCTGAAAACAACTCCATGTCATATTGTTTATAGAGTTTGGATTCAAAGACTACCAGGGCGATCACTGAGAGGCCACTGTACCACAAGGGAACCACAACGCTATTCACAAGTCCAGTGTCTTCACATCCACCGCGGTTTGTGGGATACCTACTCTGCAGACTTCCAGAAGTGTCCGGGGTGCGACAGCCTGCGGTTGAGCTTGGGCAGCTTCTCCAGCATGTCGGCCAGCTGGGTGAAGGTGGGCCTCTCTCTCAGGTCGTACGCCCAGCAGGCGGAGAGGATCTCCTGAGACAGGAACAGCACTTTGGATCAATGGCCTGTGGACTACGACTGATCGAGCTACAAAGCTGATATCGCTACATGCTACCTTTATGAATGAATGGCACACACGTGCCCTGACTCACAGTGACTTCCTTGCCCAGGCTGATCTCCGCCAAAACCTTCTTTATGCCCTCTCCGCTCCCCACCTGCCAGATGGTAGCTTCCACATGCTGGTTGGTGATTGGCCAGTCCCTCGCTTGAAGCTCATACCAAATTGTGCTTGAAAAGGGGGCAACAAAAGCAGCAGTCTGTCAAATGGTGAACTGTCTTCTGAGTCAGAAACAAGTGTAGCAAAGCAGTATGTCTCCAAAGCTTAAACTCAACTGTGTGCGGAACTCACCCAAAGGCGTACACGTCTGCTGCGGTGGAGAAAGGAAGGCGGTCCTCGTTGTTACCTGGGCTCATCCTACGCACGATCTCAGGCGCGAGGTAACAAATCCAGCCGTGAGGAAGTTTTAGTTTATTCTCACGCCTGGAAAAGGAAAAAAAAAAAAAAAAAAGGCAGCGTTTTCAGCAACAAATCTGAAAATTAAAGTGGAAAAAGCTTGAACTAAATGCAGTCCATCTCCATTTCTGGTGTACAAAACAGCCATTTATGAAGCCATCCTCAAATGAAGTCCAAAATTAGCCAGCCGTGTGTTCAAACTGGACTTCAAAAAGCAGAGTGTGCAGGAAATCGCTCCGATTTTACAATCAGGAGACGTCCGCCTTTGCAAAAGCTCCCGCTTTGATGAGGGAGATAGATGCCTGCAGGACTGTTGCTGCGGACCTCAGCAATTATTGCAAATTACTGGACTTCCCCAGGTAACAGCAGAGCGGCAAGAACAGCACTTCAGCTGAGCTTGTGTTTTTAAGGTCTCTGGAGTGGCGCTTCTTACCTCCCCTCCTGAACGACTCCGGAGATCCCAAACAGCCCGAAGTCGGTGATCACGACTTTATTGGTGTCGTGAAAAACGTTCTTCGACTTCAGGTCTTTGTGAACGATGCCTTTGGCGTGCAGGTAGCCCATTCCCTGTATCAAACGGCAGACAGTGGCAGCTCATGAAGTATGCAGACCGGAACAGTTACCAACATGCACATTTCTAACAATTTGAAGTGTACGCAGAGGATTTTGGTTGTGTGTAGTTCGTCATTAGCTTTCATGCAACTACGACACGTGCACACAAAGATTTGGACTGCACCGGTAACGTGATCTTGGGACATTAACTAGACACGAATAGCAAAATGAAACGGACAAATAGATAATCTAAGCTTTCCCTGCACACTTCCTGTTTCTTCAAAACAAAATATTTCCTCGTGTGGTACTTCAGGTTTGGAAAAGACAGTTTGTGGAAACAAAATCTGGCTTCGACACCACAATGAAGTGCTTACATCCTGATGTGGACTTCTACAAATGCATCAATGAGAGCTTTGTATGGATATATATATATATATAAAAAAAAATACCTTTACAATCTCCTGAGCGATTTGTCTTGTCTTGTTAATATCCAAAGTGTTTTTAGTGTCTCGAACAACGGAATACAGTGTCCTCCCTTTACAAAAACTTTAGGGGAGAGAGAAGACCGGGTTATATTGGAGAAAAAAAACATGTTAGGGTGAAATCCTTGCTGAGGTGCGTTTGATATTTCTGCTCTCACCTGGTGATGATGGCTAGGTGGGGTGGAGCCATGCAGGCCCCCATAAAGAGGACCACGTTCTCGTGCCGGGTCTGCCTGTAGTTCATCACTTCCTTTTTAAAGAGCTTCAGATGGTCCTGATTATTCCCATCGATCTCAAGGAGTCGGATAGCTACCTCACCGTGCCACCGACCTTTATGCACTTTGCCCCAGCGGCCCTGGAAAAACAACAGGACAACTCAGTGAAAGTGTCTTTTCAGAATGACGCACGCTAATACCGTACGGGTGGATTCCTCACCTTTCCGATGAGTTCTCCGAGGTCCAGCTGCTCAAAGGGGATGTCCCACTCCTGCAGGTACACACTGGTCTGGCTGGCCTTGCGGCAGATGGGGCCCTTCCACTGGTTTCCCCGAGAGCTGGGCAAATCATCCAGCTCGTCGTACTCGCCGTCCGAGCCCACGTTCATCCTGATCTCATCCCTGTCGTCCTCGTCTTCCTCTTCGTCCTCATCCTCTTCCTCGTTCTCCTCCTCCGCTTCGGGGTCGTCATCCTCGACCTCTAGTTCCTCCTCCCCTTCCTGCAATAGTGTGGTGACGGTTTTGTTTATACACTGTGCGTGATAGATTTTTGTTTGATTTTTTATTTTATTTTTTTAATAATCAAACAAACACGAGTCAGCATAAACTTTGAGTGTCGTTTTTCCTTTGCATTGAGCTTTGCGTTGCTGTTTCAGATGTGGATCGTCCTCATTAGAATTACTAATATCAAATCCCCAGCACATTACAGCCACTCAGGACAACCTGGTTCTATTAAAAAAAAATGTCATTGGAGCTGTTGTTTTTGGTTAGAAACCTGTAAAATGTGTATTTTAATATAATGATATTTAAATCTTTCAATTGTAATTTCTTTTGACATGTCTCTTACCTCGGATGGATTATAGTGTCAGTCAGTAAAGAAACAGTAATGCGAGTGCATTTTTTTCCAGCCTGCATATCAACATTACCTCTTCATCTTCATCTTCTACCAGCTCAGCATGTATGTCGTCCGCTGATTGCTCAATCTCACTGCTGGAAAACAGAACATTGATGTCAGAGGGGTAGAATAAAGAAAGCATTGTGTCATCGATCAATCCGCTGACTGAGCTTGAATGTTGTACTATACAAGTCTTACACTGTGTCTTGCAGGACATCAGAGTGCAAATGTGCAGGACTGGAAACATCTGCGGAGAAAAGTAACACAGGGTTCAGGGAGGAAGGAGATGAGTACGGCCTCGTGACCCACCACGTACAGAACATCAACGCTCATGCAATGTCTCACTGCCTCCAGCAGATGGTGTCAAAATGCTGCCACGCAGTTAAATACTTCACAACCACACTGACTGATGCAACCTTAAAAAGCCAGCATGCAGGACACAAGAGAAAGCGGAAGGTTTGCAGAGTGGGATGACGGTATGGCAACAGTGTAGTGTGACACTTTTGGACCGTTAACTCACCGGGGAAGATAAACTGCTGTCTATGCTGAAAGTAACAGGCAGCTTTTGCAAAAAAAAAAAAGAGGGGAAAGACAAATACGCAAATACGGAGAGAGACTCCTGGTTAGAAAAGCTATAGAGCACAGTTCAGGGTTAAATATCATTTACGGAAAGACAAGGGGTGAGAAGTGTGTGAGTCTCCTACTGATATACGCCACTAAACTGGAAAAGAGATTTAGGGTAAATCTGTGCATTGAGGAAATTCAATTCACTTCAATTGTAGCATGCAGATTTCAGTATATACATTGCATGTGTCTGTATTTGTTTAATTACTGGGGCTCACCTGGGAAGTTAAAGCGGCTGTCTCGGTGGCCTTTGGGCGAGGGGTTGGGGGGCGGGGTGGCGCTGGGCGGGTTACTCTGCTGGAAGGGTGCCGGGGAGGACGGTGTGGATGAGGTGGTGGAGGACGGATTGCTGCTGGAGTCCAGCTGGTTCAGCACTGGAGGATGATCCTGGTGGGACAAAGGTGGACGCAAATAACACCAATCAGGGTTGATCAATAATAGTTTCACAGAGACGGATGGAGGAAAAACTGAAAGTCTACGACAAAGTTACTTTGTCTTTTCTCTCTAAAACAAACTCAGGTCATGTGAGTGACAGTAACTAGTGAGCATGATCGGTGCGTTCATGAGCAACTGGGAAGTGGGAAAGTTTCGAACTCGGAGTGGGAGAGCGCACCTGAACACCTGCTGAACTGGGAGTATCCCACTAAGAAATCGGGTTGTTTGTGGGAGCTCTGAGAAGCAGGTTTGACGTCACATGATATGGCAGTAATTGTGGTGAAAGGATAAATTGTATGTGCTCCGGATTAAGGATAAGGTGAAATAGCCAGACTTGGTTAGCCTTAGTTTACTTGCTGTATGAAATGTTAAAAAAAAAACAGCAGCATATCAAATTAAGTAGAAGAGTAGTGTCCAAATAATATTGACCTACTGAGCTCCATTTCATTGTCACTGTCTTTATTCTGACAGGAGAAATAGAGCACATGTTGTGGGGGCTGCCATGCTGCCTGTTTGTTGTCCTCATGTGAACGCCCTCAACTCGAAAGTGGGACGATACCAAATGGGAAATTTCCCAATTCCCAGCTGTCTGAACGCACAATGATGAATATAGTTTTCATTTTCAGAAAGTGACAGAGAAAAGGTTCTAATCAGGCTCTTGTTAATATCATTGTGTCATACTAATTAATCTGACAATGATTTAATGCCGTTTAAAATGACTACATGCTGCCGTATAACATAGAACTCCTCAGCCCTTCTTACCTTTTTTGTGATGGCCTTTGGTAGCGTGCCAAACTGCGGTGCTTCCTGTGGCCGGTCCACTGGGTTGTTTATATCAGAGGGAACGGACTCCGTCCTTCGAATTTTGGCGACTGCAGGATAAATTGACGATGTCATACGTGTGTGGATGCACAACAGATTGTGCCCATCAACTGCAGACTGAGGACCAAAACAAAACTTACTCGGTAGAAAGGAGATTCTGCAGGATGGAGCTTCCTTTGTGCATTTGTTGTGGCACTTTAATCTGCACAGAGAGGAAGCAGTGTATGCGAGGTTTGTTACTCATTAGCATTGGGCACCTAGAACACTCCCCGAGAGTCCAGATCAATTAGTCCAGTCCAGGTTCTTCCCATCTCAGATCACATGTGCCCCCTCAAGGAACAAACCCTGCCCAAAGCTTCCCCGTGCTGCCTTGCTACTGTATCAGTGAACAACAAAAATACTTAAAGCTGAGTGAACTGTCCTTTAAATAGAAAGCACTCAACTCACCGACAGTGTTTGCACTTAACCCCAAACATCATGTTCTTCTGGCACACTTGACACGTCTGGGACAACCAGGACTTGGTCGAAAACCTACACAAACACAGGAACTTCTGTTAGACCGACTGTGTTCACTTAGTTATTTTTTAATATGGTTCATTCATCAATTTATTACAAACACATCCAGCTAGTGTGCTTTCTGATGACGTAAGCTGAGGAGAGAAGAGGTCTACCTGTGCGTGACTGCGAGGCCGATGTCCCTCCTCACTGCTTGTGGGGAGCTGCGGTGCACTGCTGCATTATCTGGTCAGACAGAGAGAGACAAGAGGGATGGAAAGAAGAGCAGAGGAAAATTAAGGGGATGGTTGGGTCGAGAAGCACCGGTGTCAAATGAAAGAAACAGCCTTTCACACTCTCTGTCATTAGATCGGGACTGCGGCAGATGCTGTGAACCAAAAAGTTCGAGGCCAAACACAAATGCGAGCATTTCAAATAAAGATGAGAACAGTAATTTTCCAGAACAAATCATTCAACCAAACCATGCTTACTGAATCCAGATAACCAGGTTTAAGCAGGTAATATTGTGTAGAATTTGTCATCCATTTGTACAATATTTTGCACGTGTTTAGCCTTCATATTAACCATTTAAGGAAAATAAAACGAAGTGTATCCATGTGACAGACTCACTCTTTATTGTGCCATGCTCCTCCAGCAGGGTGGGGGTTCCAGGAAGGGTGTAAGGTGCTGGTGTGGCAGCCGGTGTGATTCCGGGAGTCCGCGCAGATATGGCGGGGTAGCGAGAGGGCGAGTCCTCGCACCCATTCCCGTTGACTTGCATGTTCAGGAACAACTTATTCTTTTTAACACACCTGGAGGAGAAACGAACAAAATAAAATCGGCAGCCTCGGTAGTAACAGCATTGCCCGGGTACTGTAGTGTATGAGACAGGTTAAGTGAGGACTACCGAGAGGCACGTTGGCCTACCAAAATAGTATTGGCACAGGACGGCCGTGGTGACTTCATTAACCCCAGGTTAAGTCACAAGAACCAAAGCATTGCCAGGTCTGTGGTTAAGACGCACATGCACATTCACACGTGTGAGGAAGCAAAATCTGTCTCGCTCATCTCATCTTGAATTCTGTTAAATCAGGCCTGCGACCCGTTTTCTGATTGCTCTTGTAACATACTGTACAGTTGTGTACAAAGCCAGGATAAACTAGCAGGATCGTCTGGGTGTGCGGGAGATGCAATGGATCTATGTCAGCCGTATTTACTTCTGCCTTTGCCAGGTTTTTTTTTTTTCCCCCAATAAAGCTTTCCATAAACAGACAGGATATTATGACTAAACATGTGGCTTGTTTGTGTATTTGCACTCAGTCACAATGGAGAGGAAAAAATGATTGAGAGAGAGAGAGAGAGAGAGAGAGAGAGAGAGAGAGAGAGAGAGACTGTGTATGTCTTGCCACCTCAGAGCATTAGACCTAGGAAATACTTCCTGTTTTGACATGACTCATAATCTCTGGGAATCTGTGCGTGGATTAGCTCCACTCATACAACGAGAGCAAAGGAGCAACGGGCAGGATGTGAAAGAGGGAGAGGGAGAGGGAGCGAGTTTATCCGAGGAAAGCTCTGCTTCTGCCCTGACCCGGCCGAAGACTGAACTGAGAACGAGATCGTGGACAGATGCGTGATGCTGTGGGAAGTCATCTTGGTGAATGTCGAAAAACTAAAGTGGTCTTTCAAAAGATGATACGATGAAAGAGAAAACTGAAGCATTTGCGACATTGTAACTGGATAATATTTGCCTGTTGTGTTGATAAATGACATGTGATTATTACGCCATCGGTTCAGGAGCACTAGTGGCTGACCATTACACACAACATCCTGCATGTTTCTGAAAATGATTCATATTCCCTTGTCCGTTAGCTTGGGACATACTACAAAAGATGCAGTAGCCTGGGATTACCAGACCCGAATTTACTGTCTGAATGTTCGGGTCTGGTCACACTATGTGGGATTGTTTCCTGTCTTTCTAGCATTCTATTGGTTGTAGACATCAGGTTCATTTTGAAACTATTGGAGCATCCTTTAACCAATCAGCATTGACCACCATGTTGTGTGCCAAAACTCAACAAGTCGTAAACAACAGAGACCTTTTCCCAATGTGAGTAAAGGGCAACGCAATGTTTCTAAATGATCATTTGCAGACATTTAAAAAATATATATTTTTTTATTCTTCTCATTCCATCTTTAATTCCTTCATATTTGTCAGCTCGGCAATTTTTTGTGTGTGTAATGCTTCATCTACCTTTACCACCAGCACTGTTGGAATGACATTTAGAAAAACTGTCATTTCACTTAGCCACATCTACCGTTTGCAGATTGGTCGATACTTCAGAGGAGCTGAGCGAACCTTGCAAACAGGGTTTCCAGACTATAGTCACAGACTAAAGCTGTGAGCAACAGGCAGACAGAGTCGGGATAAAATTGCAGTAGGTTATTCCAGAGCAAAAATCTGTTGCAAAAACAGGAAACAAATCCGATTCCAGCGAACTAAAAGACTGCTGCCCTCTCTCAGGACTTCTCTCCACACTCCCCGATGCCTGAACCTTTTGCTAACAAAGACAACAGTGTCAATCTGTCACAATTACGATGACGCCTGAGGATTCTCATTTTGCTCTAATCTGACCTATTTATGAGAAGCTGTGGACGAGGTAAATTCTGTCAGAGTGTGTCAGTCCACGCAGCTTCAGCCAAGCACCTACTTGTTGGTGGGAGGCTCCTCGATACGGTTGCCCAGCTGGGACTCGTGGCTTTTGCTGCGAGTCAGGGTGATGTTGGGAAGCAGATGCAGCACCTTGCGGGACGGAGGCGGAGGGGTGCAGGGCGGCTTTAGCCGGTGTCGCCTCTTTGAGGGCGGAGTTATGGGCGGGGTGGAGGTGTGTCTGTGGAGCCGGGCCGTGCGAGCTAAGGACATGGGAAATGGATCCGTGAGAGGGCTTTCGCCGTGAAGGTGAGCTAACAGCGCCTCCGGTGTGGGCGCCGCCGACATGGAGACCGAGCGGGGATGGGGGAACGTGGCACTGGGAGTGGAGGGAGTGGACTGGATGGTGGACGGGCGGGCGAGAGGCGAGGGACTGTGAAGGCGGAGAGGAGTCCCCAGGTTGGCTAGCTGGTCTGCGGTCAGTAGGGAGCCGCTGTCCCTCCTGGTGGGCTCAGACAGCCAGGCACTGCTGTCCTCCTTCAGTTCACCTCCTGTGGGAGAGAAGAAACAAGACTCACTGGTAGAAAAACCTGGAGGACAACACACCGTGATGAGGCTCTCACGGTGTAAATACATACCTGATTCAGTGGCACTCTTCAGACAGGAGAGGGCAGCACTGAGTCGGGCACATTCTTCCGAACTGGACCCCAGTCTTCGCATTGTATCCCTCACCTGAGCACCTGTCATCTGCAGCAAGGCATCCAGGGACAACTTGGCTTCTACTGCCTGTGTAGGAGCAATGCAAAGACGAAAGATGAGAAGTATTCAATAATTATATGCATGTTATATGCATCAGTGACACATTTTTAATCACAGAAAAAAAAAAAAAAAAAAAAAGGTTAAAGTTATGTACATGAATATTATTCTTCTGCTCTGACACTGCAGCAGTCTCAACACTGTAGCCTGCAGTGAGGCTAAAACTCAGTATTAAATGAGCAGGACGCTACAGTACAAAGCAGGTCATTCAATGTTTGACTCTCACTGCTCCTGGAAATCAGTGGTAATCCTGTTTGTTTGGGGTATTCCAAATACTACTTGGTCTGCTTATGAGATTGTGCAGATTACTACAGGCATGGTTAAAAGAAAAAAAGATTAAAAGGACGTGAGCCTACAATCTGACCATCCTGGCCCCATCCAAGCTCAAGACAGAGCACTGCCGAGTTTAGGTCAAGTCTTAGTCTTAATCGAAAATTACAAGATCAAGCTTGAACTAGGATTAAATAAATGTCTGTCAATTATTCTTGTTTGTTTTATATAGTGTGGTCACTGTACAGCAACAAAGGTAACTCTGACAAGAAGTAGAGACAAAATAAAACAGTGCGAAGAGTGGACAGCAGCAGTCGGCTTGAAAATATGAAAATGAGAGCACATAGTCTATTTAAGAATATAGTAGAAAATTATCCTGTTTTTCTCAACACCTGAAAGTTAAAAAGTCATGAATATACAACTTTATATAGTTAAATAAAACCAATATACTGTATACCGCTTTGCAATCACACTGTGAGTGTGAGTGTGTGTGTGTGTGTGTGTGTGTGTGTGTGTGTGTGTGTGTGTGTGTGTGTTTACTTGTAAAACTAGGACCCGTTTTCATTTTAGACTGTCGGGGTGAGGACATTCTGTCTGGTCGTCACCTTTTCACACTCCTCTAAAAGGCTTTTTGAGGGTTAAGACTTGGGTTTAGGGTTCAAGGTTAGAATTAGGTTTAGGTTAGGTTTAAGTTAGGGTTGGGGTCAGGCACAAAGTTGTAATGGCTAAGGATAAAGGGCTAGGGGATACATTATGTGAATGAATGTCCCCACAAATATAGCTGTACAACCATGTGTGTGTGTGTGTGTGTGTGTGTGTGTGTGTGTGTGTGTGTGTGTGTGTGTGTGTGTGTGTGTGTGTGTGTGTGTGTGTGTGTGTGTGTGTGTGTGTGTGTGTGTGTGTGTGTGTGTGTGTGTGTGTGTGTGTGTGTACAAATGCATATAAATGAAACAAAATGTATCACAAAAAATGTCCAGGACACAGAAACACAATTACACCAATCAAATATTTGATCACTTCAGGAATAAAAAGAAACTCAAAATGCACCATTATTGAGAACACAACAGGGTACTTCATGAGGTTTTAAAACTAGCAAACAGAAAAACAGTGCTCAAATGTAAGATTAGATGGATAAACCAAGCCTTGTTTAAATAGATAGTGAAAACTTAATTTACCACTAAAGAAACAATGAGGGTTTTAAAGATGTCTGCGATCCCCCGTGCTGTTTTAGCTTTTTGTAGCAAATATCTATTATAAAACTGCGCATGCATGCTGGATTGTCGCAGATGTAAAGTGACTCTGTCCCGTATCTGTACCTTTAAATTTAGGTTGGTTGACCACTGTTTAGCTAAATGGTAGATTATTACAGCTAATATGTCTTGCATCGGAAGAAGAGCTCTTAAGCTGTGCACCACCTCCCACTTATAAGTATGTGGGCCTTTCTCTGATTGCTTTCATTACCATCCATTATACAGAGGACATGACTATCAATCTTGCATGAGTATATAATAACTGTGGAATGAACAGAAACTGCGGCCGTGTGGATGGAGACTAACAGACCCCGGCTATGTACGGTTTATTTCACGTTAACTTACTGGGACAGTCAGTAAAATAACTGCACAAATCACAATTTACAGACGACACAAGTAAACAGGACTGAGTGCAGTGAGTTTAGGATGTTTACTTTTTTTCAGACATGGGAAGTGCGCAACCACTTATCAATCAGGTTAAATCCTTGCTCGCAGAGGGCAAACACTGATCACAAAACTAGGGCAACCTCCCACACTCGTGTTTACACTACAAGCAAAAAGAAGCACACGCGCGCACACGCACACGCACACACACACACACACACACACACACACACACACACACACACACACACACACACACAAGCAACGGTCAGTGATGTGATGTTCAAAAGTGGCTGTCGGTTGTCTACTCCCCTCCCTCCTTCTCACTCACAACAACAGTTTTAGCACCAAGAATAGTAAAGCTTGTGTACACGATTACTGTATCGGAGCCTCTTTGATACAGTAGTACCGGTCAGAATTGTTTTGCGTGTGTACACAACAATTAACCGTATTTTGTTGTTCAATCGACATATTAAGTATAGTGTGTTTTAGCTAATAAGGGGCCCCTAACAGGTAAGGATTTTATCATTTTGCGCTACTGCAGTTAAAACTAAGAATTAAAACGGGAACAAATTCTACAATTCTACAAACTGATCAATTATTTGACATTAAAACATATTTTTGGTTAAATTTTTACATTTTCTGGTCCCATGTTGACCTGTGAAAATCTTTTTCTAGAGAGGAGCCCCTCAAGGCTACGTAGTAGAGCCACAAAAAGAATTCACTCGTTCACAGAGACACATGCTTGTTCAAGAGGGCTGCCAACACAGGATCCACATGCCAGTGTAACATTATGCAACAGCTCCCTGTGAGATGAAGCTCAGGAGCAGAGAAGTTGCATTCCAGGTTTAACAAATAAGCCAACTAGAGTCACCGTAATGTTTTTGGACCGTCCGTTACATAATCAGGCCTTCGTACGATAGAGTGAAGAGATGTACTGTAGAAATCTCAATCTAATCATATTTGATCTAAGTGGGTCATCAACTTGTCATGACAGCTCTGCATCTTTTGGGATATCTCCAATCGTACACAAGAAAAACAAATGAACACTTGTATGCAAAAAAATATTCAAAAAAAAAATGAAACCAACTCTTATTATCTGGTACAAAGCTAAACTCTTCAAAAGGAAGTGAGGTTTGAAAGCAAAAAGAACAGAGTGAGACAGACATGGCTAAACAGTAATCAGATATGGAACGAGGCCATAAAGCAAAACAAAAAGCGTGTATAAGCTTGGGACATATTAAAGAATAACAAGAGAAATTGGAGATTTGGAGATGGGAGAAATCATTAAAAAATAAGCAGGTTACGGTGGGGTTACAAAACGAAGACAAGCGGACGAGAGCAATAAAAACATACAGTAGCTGGTGGGGATTAAACAGTTTACAGCAGCAGAGGAAGGGGAGTCAGCGAAAGGAGAGAACGTTACATCAACACAACGACACAGAATGAAAAAAATTTGCCCGAGGAATAAAAAGGAACAAAAGGAAATGAACATGTTTTTGTCAAGTTGAAAACGATTGTTGGTGGTAACTGTTTTGGTACAGCATGGTAGCTTGGCTCCAGTGCAAAAAGAAAGAGAGAAAAACTGGCACACAGGCACTATAAACCATAACAACACAAACAAAAAGGAAACATAAATGTGAGAATATGCATGATGAGTATATATGATATGCAGAGCTCAGTTCTCAAACATATTAAGTAAAAAGCGGCCCACCAGGTAAAAAGGACAACCACTGATGTAACACTGCAAACAACTCCAGTCTGACTTCATATTCAATTTTCAATTCAATTCAATTTATATAGCGGCAAATCACAACACGGGTTATTTCAGGGTACTTAACATATTAAAGTCCTTCTAACATTAAACGGAGGAACCCAACAATTCAACAATTGCCACGTCAGCCGGGAGGAAAGAAAAAAACCTCCCCTTTAAGGGAGAAAAACTTCAGACAATGGGAAGCAAAAACTCCCTTTTAACAGGAAGAAACCTCCGACAGAACTAAGCTCAGAGGTGGGCGGTCATCTGCCTCACCACTTCGGGTGAGGGGAGTGCAGAGAGAAACTAAAACAGCATAGCGATCCAACACATGAACTGTAGGTGGGGCCAGTAAGACCAGAGACATGCAGCTCGGTGCATTCAGGTCAGTACGAAGGATCTTCGTAGCAGCGAGGCTGCGGCTCAGTCGCTAGAGTGGGTCGCACACTAATCGGAAGGTTGGTGGCTCGATCCCCGGCTCCTCCTGTCCACATGCTCAAGTGTCCTTGAGCAAGACACCCAACCCTAAAAAATGGCTCCCGATGGTGCACCATCGGTGTGTTGTAAGTCGCTTTGGATAAAAGCGTCAGCTAAATGAAATGTAATGTAATCTCGGGCGAAGAGAGGTCAGCGAAGGGTCACAAGAGACCCGATCGCCAAAAAGTGTTGTTTTTAAAAAAAAATTTACTTCTAACACTGTAGCCTCCTTACACAAAGGCATAAAAGTATGAACCGCAATGCCATTCAATAATCACTTATTCAGCTGTTATCTAAGTCAGAACCAGATCATGCACATGTGAACTGGAACCAAGTACACATGGTGAATACACATAAACGATACAGTCACTCAGGCCAGAGCACTGGCAGCCCCTCAAAAAAAGCACGATGACCAACCTCAATGAGCTCTGGTCGCAGGTTGATGGTGCGCAGCCAGTCTCGTAAGTGTGGGTAGCTGTCCAGGGCCTCGGGCCTCTCCGTCTCTGGTACTTTCTGCTTGCACTGCAGCTGTTTACAGATGTATTTCATCAGCTTCACCTGCAGGGAGCAATAGAGAACATAGCACAGATGGGAGGAGCGGGTTAGTGGCGAGACTCACAGCCTGCAAGGAGCTCCTGCAAAAGGAAAAAGCCTTCACTGTAAAGGGTATCTGTCACACCTGCGTTGGCATTGGAAGGTTATTTTTTATTTATTTTTTTTAACACATTTTTATATTTTCTCAGAGATGACGTACAAATTCTACAGTATTTTATTCTCCCCGCAACGCAATTATTTGGGGGCAGAAACACAGTTACTACTGTTGCTTGACATGACACACTGACCTGAGAAATATTTTCCATCAACAAGACATTAAAGCCAGATTCACGAATTACTCCATACTCCCACACTCACTCTTTTTCCGTTCTGAACTCAGTGTACCTGCAGCAACGACTCCAGTGTTTGTTTCCCTGTGCCCCCAGCGCACCAGGCAGCTAATTAGATATAAACTTCTATTATTATACAAAGGAACAATGAGCTGGTCATCTAATGAAAGCGTCTGTGGTGTGCTGGCAAAGCAAATAAGTGCATTTGGAGCAAGGAAGAAGCTCAGTGATATCAAAGTTCTCGGTAACGGAAAAGAAAAGGTGCCGTATGACCAGTATGATTTTTCCAGTTGGTTGAAGAGGTGCGAGTCAACCTGCAACACAATTGCCGCAATCAACCATAATTGAAAATAAGCAAATTCAGAGCAAAAGCACTTTAAAAGCTGTTCCTCTATAAAATGCTTTAAAATGTTCTTTTAACTTCTGTTTTATAACTGCAACATATGCACATATACACTATCCATCACCATACTCGTATCTTTTTGCTTTTATATTGACTTCGCTGTTTTTGCTGTTGTTCTCAGATATTTTGTTGTTATTTGTTTCCATTATTTTTATGTTGCAATATTATTTCTGCATGTAAACTTTCGGTTTTCTATAACTGTAAACTTTTAACATTATCGGGTGGAGGCTTCAAATAAGCTCACTGGTTGTTGTTTTTTTGCCTCTCCGTGCACTGCACAGAATTTTTTTTTTATCTTGTAAAAGCTTCTGTGTTTTAAAATTTGTGCAAAAATAAATCAAAAAGTCTTCATACCAAAGCTATAAGGAAGCATAACTTTCTTTCCACCCAGACAGCAGTTACAGCGTGTCCATGCTGCGATGGCTCAATGGCGTGAATAGACCGTAGAGAAGAAGAGATGCCACAGTCCCTTCAAGATCACTCGGGATTGTAATATACTAATGATATTTTTAAGTTTAACAGTAAACTTTATCATTCAAAATGACATCAGAGCATTTAAACAGTGAACGGCACAGGGAATTTAGGAATCATAAATAACTATAGGTTAAAAAACAAAAACAAAACAAAAAACACTAATATAACATTTTCTAATTTACCCTAAAGATCTTTTTTGTGTGTTCTGTAAAAAAAAAGAAGGAAAAAGAACTTTCATATCGAACAACACATTAACCGATATCGGTTGATAAAAACATCGGTCGAGCTCTAATACTGAAACACAGAAACCCGCCTGTACTTCCGCTCTCTTCTTAATATTTGCATTTGGTAAACAGCACATTAATGACTGAAGCCTCTGTGTGACCTTTGCTGTAGTGTCTCATGACGTCGGACACGTCACACGCAGCCCGTCTATGAAACTTATTACACTGTCTAAACACTGGAGTCTAAACACTCAAACGTCTCCACAAATAAAACATAAAGCAGTGAGACTTTACTCCAATGCTTTCCAAAGCAATGTCAAGTGCAGTGGTCCTGTGAGTAAGTATTACAATGAGCACCGTGGTATTGGTTTGCAGCGGGCCACATTGTGCAGCTCAGCGTGACTGTATAGTGTGTCCTTATCGCACGGTCCATCTGCAAGAGTCCATTACAGCAGGCAGCACCTTCAGACGAGCCGCGCGACGCCGGCCGGCTCTCTCGACCCGCCGCGTACCTTTCGAGTGCCCCGGGGGGGGGGGGGCAACAATGACGAGCTTGTGTCTTTCTCCGCTCATTCAAGCTTCCAGCGCGACGCATCCGCCCGCAGACCAGACGGAAACTCGCACAGCCGCGCGAACTCTCAGGAAAGTGCGGCCTTGGGATGTTTCAAAAGGCTGCTCCTTCACGGCAGCGAACAAAAGCCCCCGCACTGAAGGCCAGAGAGATTGAACGGAGGTAAACGCTCTCCGTGTTGTCCCCGACTGAAGCTTTTCAGCTCTGCGACTGCTCATCAGTTATCAGCACTGAGAGCCTCGTAATCTAACTAATAAAAAAAAATTTTAAAAAAATGTGTAAAAGCAAGGACCGTGTCATAAGAGCCGATTGGTCCAGATGGAAACAGATGAATGAAAACTTTCAGGCCTTACATGCCGATGCCCACATATAAGTTTTACTAAAAATAGATACTGCAATTGACCTCAGAGGTCAACAAGTAAGAGCAGCTCCTTCTACGGCAGGAAGACAGCGATGAGCAGCTTTTTGTCATCCTCGTTTGGGCTGGAAGCCCTTATGAATACACATGCAAGCATACGGGCAGACAATCATGCAAACCAAGTAGCACGGACTGAACAGTTTTATCTCCAATCGGTGACAAACCGAGATTCAGAACGACATGAGATTATTGACCGTGCGCTCATCAAGTGTCTGAATAGAGTTCTTCTGCAGACCTGGACTAACATGGTCAAGAGACACGTACCCAACGTGGCTAATGAGCTAGCCTCCTGCTTTTACCTCCGTATACACTAGTGCAGGCCTGTGACGTCACGTTACCTAGCAACCCCTCTTCTGAGTCCTCAGCAACATTTCAGTGGGATTTTCCCATACATGTGAAACACAGGGGATGGGACACAGGACATCACACAAACGTGGTCATGCGTCTCCACAGGACAATCACTGTAGGAGCCACGACACTCGCAGAGTGTTCACTTTATTATCATCCCAAATAAATAAGATGGACAGGATGAGACACGTGTCCCTCAAATCGCTCACCGATATCAGTAATGTGCGCATTTGTGTTGGGAGCGCAGTCAGGCGCACCGACGAACCAAGAGATCATGACGGGCCCCTTGCATATTATTTTGGGTGCAGAGTGGAGAAAGCAGCGTTTGACTTGTGGCCTGGAGGTGGGAGTGGAAGGGGGAGGAGGAGGAGGAAGAGGAAGAGGTGGAGGAGGAGGGTGGGGGGGGAGAGAGAATAGGATAAATGGTGTCAGGGCCCACCTGTCAGCAGAGCTAAACAACACCATGGCAACAGCCTAATGCTGCGAGGGAGATGAGTGACAGCCGGTGTGTCGGCCACCAGAGGGAGGGAAGAGGAGTCCCAGCAGCCCCCCCTACCCCCACCCCCCGGGCCTGACACAGCAGACTCGGGGAGCGGATCCCACCGCTTCAAATGTTTTCTCAAGGCTCTTGCTGACTCAGCCTCTTCGGCACACCTGCCAAGGATAGCACTGCCCCGTCTGAGAACTGAGTAACGAGGCTCTGGCCCAGAAAATGATATTTGCACGGGAAGGTCAGATCGTTTCTCGCCCCCAGACGAAAAAGCGCAAACACAACAGATTCAAATGAATAACAGCTCTTTGTGTCATGTTAGCGACATGCAACCTCTGGTCCAGAAAGACCCGAGAACAGATTAGCCACGAAGTTTTCGGGCTCGAAGAAAATGCATGGTTTGTACATGAAAAGTCAAAGGGAAATTTAGCCAGCGACACTATAATCCATGAGAAAAACACATCTGCACGTTCACCATCGGCCACAGAGACGTATAGTTAGGGATCCTCAGGCTTTTTTTGTTTTTTTGGGGGGGGTTGCAGCGTGTGGGCTCGTCCGTCTTTACATGTGGCGGCTCCGTCACCATGGAACTGGAACGTGGCAGTATCACTGACACCGAAGCTCATGCAAATTTTTTGAAATTCATTTCAAAGACACTATTTGAATTGTATCCCGTGTGTAAACCTTCAGTAGACTTGTCAAAACACTAAAAACACAATGGCAGACGTTGTCATGCAGAGGGCAGCTCATAAAAGGGGGGGGGGGTCTGTTGGGGGTTCATGGTTGACAGTCTGAGACAAAAGCCTCCTGCCCTTCCTCCATCAGTGTTAGTCCACTGGTGGGAAGGCGGGAGGGAGGGGGTTGTTATGAAGAGAGTTGCATCAAACTGTCTGTGCTCATGTGGTGTGTCTGTCCAAGCCTGGAACCCCCCCCCCCCCACACACACACACACACAGGTAGATACTGTGACAGACAGACTTTGGCCTTGTTTAAGCTTTCACTATGACATGTCTAACAGAAGAACATGTGGCCATTTAAAATATCTCAAAACAGATTTACAACCAACTGTTAATGTGAAACGTGGGAATGGTAGGAAGATGCCACATGACCAAAAAAAATAAATAAATAATAATAATAATATGATAAGCTTTAAAATCAATGAACTACTTTTGTTTTGTTTTAAGGGACAAACTTCCCAATAAATAAGCACACTGCTTATCCGTGTGTAAAGAGTGATTGTAACCCTTTACAACCAGACACACCATGCTAACTTTCTTATGACTTTATGAGCAAGCAGATCCCCCCCCCCCACTTTTCCCCCCACAAACAAAGTCCTGCAGACCTCAAAATTACAGGATGTAATGCAACTCATCCTGAGTCAGTGTAAGAATAGATAGAGGCCTGCCTGCACCGTTCCACCATTCTGATTTCCGCGCGTTGCAGCTCTTCTCTTTCTTACCGACTGCACCTCACATACTTTAAGAAGAAGAAAAAAAAAAAAAAGGAAACAGAGTCAGGGTCAACGCTGATACAGTCACTGGAGCTGCATTTCCTCTGTAGCCTCGTGTGAGCGACATTCTCCACTGCCTACTTCTAGGCCTCTCTCTCACACGCACGCACACACACACACACACACACACACACACACACACACACACACACACACACACACACACACACACACACACACACACACACACACACACACACACACACACACACACACACACACACACACAGAGAGAGAGAGAGAGAGAGCGAGTTGAGGACGGTTGTCATGTCATAAGAGGCAGCCCAGCGGATTGGCTTTGATTCTCCCCTCCCCTTTCCTCCCTGCTCTCCCTTCTCGCACAGGCTCTTTGCACGTCATTTGATTTTCTTATTTAACAACCAACCCTGAAAATGCGTAGGAAGAAAGATGTCTAAATATAGACGCAGCCACAACAGCTCGCACCACGAGCGCACAGCAAAACTCTCTCAAACACCACGAGGAGACAAAACAGAGTGACGCTCTGGCTTTTTTTGCTGATCATTACAGAGAGCGGTGATTAAAAAGATAAAAGACCGCTTTTATGTGAAGATTTACAGCCGTGACATAAATATGTCACGACGCTCCACACGTTGTATTAGGTTATGTAAAACGCAGTGCGTGAGCAGAACACTTTTAAGCTGAGGTGTCTGGATCATGTAACCTGGATAAAATAAAAAATAAAAAAGCAGCTGCTCGAGCAGGGCGTGTGGACGTGATGAAGCAGAAGTGAGGAATATACGGCGTAAAGAGCGACAGTGAAAAAGTAACACCGAGGCAGCAGGAGAGGCAGACAGAGACAGAGATGAGTGGGATTAGCATGTGAAAAGTGAAGTACCAGTTACCACTCCATTTGAGAGGCCAGTATCATTATCCTCTCAGTGGCAAGGCAGGAGAAAACACACACACACACACACACACACACACACACACACACACACACACACACACACACACACACACACACACACACACACACACACACACACGGCTCAAGTGGAATAATAAAGCTCTCCCAATGAGAGAATAAAGTGAGTTCAAGTCGTTCTTGATTGCACTCCAGTGCAATATGGGAGCGATAACCCTTTGCACCGCGAGCGTGACGACTTAACCTCACACACATCGCTCAAATTCAACACACGAATTAAAGTTGCTTGCAGCTGCAGCAGTGGGGACACCGATGCAACAGGATGATCACTCGAGCTTACATAAGAATGGAAAGACCACAGCGGGCCTCCGGGACCACCGGGTCCCACACCCCTCTCCTCTCGATCTGTCTGAAACACCAGCACTTCACACACAGGCTGAAAGTCAGGATCTAAAAGGGTCACCCGACATCTGCGACTACCTCCCTAATCTGCTGACTTGTTATATATGAGGCATGTGGCAAGATAATTCTCCAGGAGGACTAAAGCAAGAAGTGAAACTGCACACTTGTGTCAAAATTTCAAAATAGTGTGCCAGTAAAGATATAGGAAGTAAGACTGCCCGTCAACACAGCAAACCCCCGATGCCTTGACGGGCCGCACTTACAAGGCTGTTGAAAGACATCGATATCAACTTAGCGATGATGATGATGACGACGAACATGTCAGCTGTGCAGCCGATATTAAATCCCTTTTGTCTCAGTTCAACTGACAAAACAGGAAGAACTAGTAAAAAGAGCTGCTACGTTTTAATGTAGGCTACTAGGTTAAGTGCTTGACAAATAAACTGCTCCTTTATGTTAGCAATACGCGTCTGCTCCTCGCCACTGACATCTTCTCTTCCTTTTATCCGGTAACAGGGTGCTAAAGACAGGACAGCTAAAGAACAGACCATATGAAACTAGCTGGTTTTAAAATGTCATATTTACAGGGGAGAAAACTGTTAATAAACAGACATCAACGTTAGCTATTGTTACTAAATCTCAGAAGCTTAAATACATTTCTTGCCTTATTTTAAAGACAATATATTCCCCATTATTTTTCTTTAAATAATTTGTCTTTTTTTATAGTTTTGACTTGTCCCCTTCTCTAAATGTCTCACAATTCATTTCAAAGCAAGATATACTTAATTCAGTATGTTAAAATAAAAAGCCAGGTGAACTTATAATAAATTGTCCACTCACTGTGGAAATATAGCACACAAGAAAGCAGAAAACATAGAAAATGAGCAATAAGATAGTAAAAAAAAAAAAAAGAAAAAAGGAAATGGCAAATGACAGTAAAGATTTTTAGAAATGTGCTACTCGACCGATTTAGACCGACACAACTGTGCAGAGATACCACAATAACAAACAGAGATATAATCAACACGCCACACAAACAGCAACCGCCACTGCAGCCAAGAAATGTTCAGAAAACATTGAGATCAAGAGCACATTATCAGAGCGAGGAGTTTTTTTTTTCTATATCTTTCCACTTGAGCTGTGACCTAAGACACTGCTCAGCATAGTTGCATTATATCTTTACTTCACACTTCGGAGCAGCCACAGCCGTGTGTGCGAGTATACACCGACTAGCTGCACTCCGCTGATCAGAAACAGTCTGAAAAGAAGACTGAATAAAGAGAAATAAATATCACCGAGACACACTGTTTCGCTGTGCGGTAAACTTGAAAGTTTCCAGTGCAGCAACTGAAAGTCAGTGAGCAGTTTGGGGCTGGTATCACCTCCACTGCAGGAGCTAGTAGATTTCAGAACACAGATTCTTAGTCGTTGTCATCGTCAAGCAACAGTAAGGGAAGATACCGAACTTGGCTGGACCACAAACCAGCAAAAAAAACGTTCAACAGATGCCCCCTAATAACGGCCTCGTAGGCACAGGAAGAGAGACCTCGGAGCCTCCACCAAACCTGTGAGAGCGGCACAGCCTGTCCATTGTCATGTAGAACAATGCCGGTGCAAGATGTATCTACAAGTCAGCGCAGCTCAGGAAGTACTCTGCCACATCACGTCCTGTTCCAGCCAACGAGGTACACATGACACACGATGAAGAAGAGTCAATGAACACCGAGCAGGACGGGCCGTGACCATCTATTGAAACACGCTTTGTTTTAACCAGTCGATCATTTTTCTTTGGGATACAAAAAAAGGTTCCGGCTTCATTCGCTCTCGTCGCAGAAAAAAGCAACGGGAGCGGGAGTTTGCAGTGGACTCGAATGGACTCGTGCAAACATGTGAGCCGATTCTATTTCAGTTAATAATCTGAAATTTTTTTTTCCATTTAATACCGGGCTTCTTTACTTGAGCCAGTGGAAATTTGTTCCCACACAGCGGCTTGCCAACGCGCACCTGATGCCTGCCAGCCGGCGAGGCCGCTACCAAATTATTTTGTAGACGTTCATAATCTCAAACTGGATAAAAAAAAAAAAAAAAAAAAAAAAAAGAAGCTGCACCTGAAAACACAAGACTGCTTTGTCATCCCTCCATTGTTCTTAAGAATACATCTTTTCTCTCTGCACACTTTGATACAAACCGCCACAAACACACATGGATCTTCTGAGGAGGTGATATTGTGTTGCCGCCTGCGTTGTTAAGACAAAGAAGTAACCAGATTACAGATAGTGTAACATTAGGACAAAAAAAAAAAAAAAAAAGGCTACTTTCTTCACGAGACGTGATTCTCGACTGCGTCTTTGAAGGTCACTTGAAAACCAGTTCATTGTGTCTCTGAAACTAAACGCTCCTGCGCTCTCTGGAACATTAGTTTTAAGGGGCAACAGCACAATTGTTCGTAGGGTGTTCAGTTATACAGAAATAAAACAGACATGGATAATTGATAGCCTCCAGCCAATCAGTACTGAATATTCCTTTTAGCCAAGGTATGGGGCTTAAATAAACCATGAACCAGAAAACCCGTTTATCAGCTATCATGTCTCCGGGATGTCAGTACGTCTGGGTGCCCGCACGCCGATTCGATCACCTCGCAGTCTCAAAAGCGCTCATTTTTGTCGACATTAAACTTGTACTGCTCTTCACATCTCCATGTCTCATGCGAATGTACTGTATCAGCCATTTATATCCCACACCAACCCCCTCGCCGCCTCCTCCTCCTCCTCCTCCTCTTCTTCCTATCACCCTCCTCAGCAGAAGCAGGGCCTGTTGTCCCCTCACGGCTTTGTTACCAACAACATGGAGCTGTACTTTCCATGACATGATCCTCTCCTTCAGTCATCTCGCATCTTAGAATTTTACAGAAACAACAAAGTGTGTGTGTTGTGGTTGTTGTTGTTTGGGGGAGTGGGTGGGGTGGGGGGGTACTGTAAATATCCCATGAGTGGACACATGCAGGCCTGAGATTAAACTGGAAAAGCAATGTGAACATTCTATAAATAATACTAGAAATACAAGGAATTATCATTTTAAAAACATAAATGAAAAACCACTTTACATATTATTATTTTTTAATCATGTTGGAAGCAGAAAACAGCCCCTTTTCAATCTTAATCTGAATTTTATGCGCATTTTAAAAAAAATATATATATATATAAAGAGAGCAAATACATAGTGTGCATCCTTTGCCGATTCCTGCATGCTACCAGGCATGACTCCCCTCTCAACACTGCCTGCTATAGTAGGAAACGCTGCCCTACAAAGCAAAACGGCTCTTGCGCAAAGCAATGTCAAGTCATCCCAACACGACAGAGCTGAATCTGCATCCAGATGCAGGAGAGAGCAGCACGTCCAACCAACCGCTCCTCCGCTTTACGCTCCGGGGAAACGGATAAACACATGGAACGCGTCGTGCGTTTTGTCGTATATTTATGTGTGTGTGTGTGTGTGTGTGTGTGTGTGTGTGTGTGTGTGTGTGTGTGTGTGTGTGTGTTTTGTCTCGCAAGGCCCGGCTGTTTGTGCGCTGCACGAAATCCGGTGCAGAAGTGAACACAGTCACACAAATAACAGCACTATCAGATTATTGAATGTGTGCCATTAGGCCAGGGCTGGATTTGGGCTGCACAAGCGCCGTGCTGTGAACTATCCGAAGTGGGGGCGGGGGGGGCTCCTGACAAATAATAAGAGAAAGAGGTCACACGAATAAGATGGATCAGGCGTGCAAAGACAACTCGTGTCTCGAGCATTTAGGAATGTTCGAGACAGAGACAGAGAGACAGAGATCATGAAGCCCACCGGACGAGGCAAGGCTTTGATGATCGTTTATGAGCCATCTTCACCTCAACGCATCGACCCAGTAGTATCATGTAAGCGACAAAATGTGCTCACTGCCGCTGATAGGGCGCCTCGCTCGCAGGCAATATTAAAGCCTGTGAGGCGGACATAGCGTTGGGGCTTCATGACTCCGCAATTTGACTAGACCCATTTCTAACTGCAGGACGGAGCTTTTAACAAACATACAAGAAGATGGTTTTTTTTTTTTTTTTTTTTTTTTTACCTCTAAAGTGCGTATTTCTTGCTGCGTGAGGTCGTTGGACGCAGCGCATTTGGTCCGTAGCCCCTGTAAACTGGAGATGGAGATATCAATCATATTCTGGATGAGTTCGCACTGATGTAGTGCGGCCATCGCTGCGCCACCGCCGCTATCCCTCTCCGGCTGCTCATCACTCTCGACCATCTTCCCACCTTTAGCAGACACACTATCCATTCCTCAGCATCGGGCACGGCTGGAAGGGCTGGAGTCAAACTGCTGAGCTCCAATAAAACATATGCAGCGCTCCAGCGACGCAGCGACCTATTGTGGAAGTTAGCTGACAGCAATTGTCCCTCAAGCTCCCAATCTGGGGAAAAAGTCTGGACGCAAACTCGATCTGGATTTTTGGGTATCGGAACAAGGTGCTCGATGGTAACCCGGCTCCGTAAAGTCCAGTAATGCGCGACTTGTATTTCCTGTCCGTAAAGGCGAGCGACGCGAGGACACTCAAGCTTCCACCGACAGCTCTGGCAGAGGCTTTCACCGTCTGTCAGCTGTTGGGAACATCGTGGCGCTCGGTGCTTTCTGGGAAATGAAGTCGTATAGGTTACAAAAAAAAAAAAAAAAAAAAAAAAAAAAAAAAAACCGCCACTGCACGCTACGTCCTCTCAACCACCCCCTCCTCTCCTCCTCCCCTGCACGCGCATGCGAGGACGAGAATGAAAAAAAAAATAAAAATAAAAAAATAACACCAACTGTTTTGTACAATTCTAGTAGCTTAATTACTCTTTTACAAATTTCAGCATAGATTTTGAATTATTACAGGAACACATAGCAATAAAGCAATGGCAGGAGCATTACAGGTAGCCTATAATAACATTGATAATGGCTGAATTCCATTTAGGGGTTCCAGCCCGGCCCATTGTGTAGGCCTGTCTCACACCGCAGCTTGACATGTCAGTAATAGGCGCAGGTGTAAATAATGAAATTCATTGTGGCTAAATTCCATCAAGACACTTCAATCTGGGGCAAAAGTGTAGGCCTTTGTTCACTGTTCAACTGGACGTGTCGGAGTAGAAGAAAACACAGGGGGTAAATAATACAATTAATGATGGCTGAGTTTCACTTAGGTGTTCCAGTCAGGGCCAAGATTTGGCCTTTTTCGTGCTGCTACTTGACACGTAAGAGTAAAAGGCACAGGGTTAAATCATACAATTAACAAGGGCTGAATTCTAATAAGGTGTTCCAGTCTAGGCTGTGGTGTAGGCCGTTCTTACGCCGCAAAGCACAGATGTAAATAGTCAAATTAAAGATGGCTGAAATCCATTAAGCCGCCTCGGTATTGTACATGCTGACCTACACCGTCACACTGCGACTTACGGGGACACTTATCAACCAGCGCCGTTGCTTTCTTTTCCGTTTGAATTGTTGCTTCTCCTGCAATGCTAATGTTTGAGGTGAAGAGACATATTGTACATTACATGCTGGCTCACTGCTATGAATTTTCTAGGATGCTTGCAAGGAACAGAGCCATCTGTGCTTCTCCTGATGTAACAAGTGAAAATGGCTGTGGTGCAACAGGCCTATATTACATCACAACAAGCAGATATGGGAAAAAGTGCTGCTAAATAATTACACGAGAGGGTCATTACAGGGGTGCTGTGAGGAATTCTGGGCCCCAGTTTATTCCCCTTTTTCCTGGTACGTCACAATTGGACAGTAGCACAGAGGCCAACAAATCCAGAGTGGCTTCGGGCTCCAGGAATAATCGCCACCTTTCACCTCTCTCGCAGCACCGTGCACCGTCATTACTCTGTTCGGAGCGAAACGGATGGCCTGCTGGGATGAGGATTTCAGCAA
The DNA here is from genome assembly GCF_029030835.1 of Brachyistius frenatus. Classification (NCBI taxonomy): domain Eukaryota; kingdom Metazoa; phylum Chordata; class Actinopteri; family Embiotocidae; genus Brachyistius; species Brachyistius frenatus. The sequence goes on from NW_027210633.1 coordinate 926,750, forward strand.
TATGTTTTATAGACTACAGGAAGTATACAAAGTAAACTATAAAAAAAAGATTTGAAAAAAAAAAAGAGAAGCAAATTAATAAAAGTGACCCCTTAATCCTGCGCAGACAATTCCACGCTAAAAATAAAGGATTTAACTGCAACGTGGAGACAAAGGTAGACCGCCTGTCCTCCTATCAGGACAGTGCGTATGATATGTACAGTATGTGGGTGGGATGAATGCGCAGGTTTTCGACAACCACTAAGCAACAGTGCACATGGCTGATTGCTGCAATGAGGGTGTGATGTTCCTTCCTTTAATATACCCTGATTATACAATGGAACGTGAGTCACTTCTCATGGAGCCCTGTGTTCCTCCTCTCCATCTGTCTATCCGTCTCTTCTCCTCTTCTGATTGCGGGAGAGACTGCGCTGTGTCTTCACACCGGCCGGAAAAACGCAAGAGTCCGAATAGCAGCCTCTCATGGTCGCATGTACAAATCAAGACGGCCATGTGAGGTAGGAGGGGAGGGGGGGACAAACAAACAAACAAAGGAATCAGGAACCTCACTCGGGGTCTTTCGGTGCACCACCGAGTCAACCTCCAATCACCTGAAACCAGTGAATGTAAAGTCTGCCGATTCAACATTAAAAACTGACATTGATTTATTATGAAACTGCAGAAACGAAGCAGGCACAAGACTAACTTTCAGGCATGAGCTTATTGTTGCTGGTCCACCACTCTGTAAATTGAGTGGCGCTGTATTAACAGCACAGATTTGATGGTGATATGCCAGCAGAACGAGCCAACTTCAGCTCTTTGCCTTCAAAATCAAGTTAGTAAGTGGCAACAGTGGGGTCGGGGGTAGAGAAGGCTTTAAAGAGATATGTCTAAAATTGCTTGTAGTGTGTTTACCTTACAGAAAACACACTCGAACCAAATGAACAAACACTCACTGTAGCCGATTGGCACCAGAAACGTAGAAGATCATCTGTTGACTGGTCGCAAAAAGGGGAAACGTGAGCCCAACCCAAGCTTCTGCATCAAAACCGAGTAGTTCTCCCTCATGCACAGTGTATCTTTTTTGAAAGATTTTCAGTGTCCCCTGTGAGAAACATTTCAGACAGGCCCCACCATTTGTTCCTCCTCCCCCCTCCGTTTTCTCTTTTGGCTGCAGCTCTTTCCGACACATTTCTTTCCTCTTAAATGATACTTTATAAAAATCAATTGACCTTTGTTGAGTAATAAACAGTGTGCATCATTCAGAAAATAGCTGCACTATATCTATATATCTATATATATATATATATATATATATATATATATAAACGGTGGCGCATAAGCAACGATCAGATGGTTGACAGCTCGCTGACACAACTCACGGGGCTGAGGACAGCATGATCCTTCCCCAGCCTGACGACCTGTTAAGCCGTTTAAACTGCGGTCCTATTGGACAGCCAAAGACATCACACATAGCGTGGGGCTCACCGCTTCAGATTAAATTATACAGTGGACTGTCTGATTCCAACGTCTTTGCCGGCCGGGATTTCCAGGAGGCGCGCCTCCAGGTGCGGGGAGGCTGAGCCCCCGACAGGGAACATATTAGGCCTTTGCCCCGTGCCGTCTGTCCCGGAGGACCGCGGCGCGGGCAACAGCACACACGGCTCACTGCACCATTTGGATGCATCATTTGAATTCAGCTTTCAGGAATGTGGGTGGGCCTCATTCTGCATGCAAATGCAATGTCACATTTCCAGCAGAAATCTACACGTCATTCTAGTATTTACACGTTCAACGAAAGGTCACACTCTTGTCGGCTGAGGTACGAGTTTGACCTCAAGTGCATGCAAATTCGAATATTTTGTTTTTATTATTAGAATTAAAAATACGTACCAAAATAAATACACAATACACATCGTAGTAGCTCAACTGTGAAATGCAATAATTGCTTTTGGTTTTGAAAGATAATGAGTAATAGCAGTCCAAATGTAGGACAGAGGTTCTCAAATCATTTCATATGAAGGGCCAAAATGAATCTGGAGGGAGGGCTGCGGGCCAAACGTTATGCGAGATTACACCTCAGTAATATTTCATCTATTTTACACAAAATGTAAAATACAATTTTAGAATAATTAAAACACTATCTGCTTATTGGCAATTTTATTATTTTTTGCAGAAGTTATTGTCAAAAACACAAAGCATCCAAAGGCTTCTTTTGGGGAGAATAAGTAGGAGCGTGTCAAACGCCGTCGGCCAAAACATGGCAAGTTTGGGCCAAACTTGACCCGCAGGCCCCCAAATTGAGCAGCTCTGGTTCAGGACCACTCTTACGAGCAGGTTTGATAGCTACTGTACATGACGATGACCTAACTGTCCATCTCATCACCACTCCCTTCATTTCCGTGTGGGCTGCTGGAAATTCGGTGTTTCAATCGAGGAACTGTCCTGCAAGAGGTGGGTTGAGCAAGGTCCCCATTCAAACTGCGTTCACTCATGACACCATACCTCAGTCCACAGCCTTTTAAGAGGAACTGACCACATATACTGTACCTTTTCCTGTCTGCAGTGCAGAAAGTCACTTAGTTCCTTAAATACTGAGTGAGAGACCCAGTTAGGTGGAAGCACCGCGCGTGACTTAATCTTAAAAAGTTTGAACCGTCTGTTTGATAGAGGTCGTTTTCTTTCCTTTTTCTCTTTAAGAACCATACCCATTGCCTGTTTGAAATGACTGCATTCATACGCAATCTGGAAGAGGAGGAAGAATGACAGCAGTGAACTCCAGTTGACCTCTACATCGGACATAGTAGCTAAATTAGCGAATATATTTAGTCTCTGCCTTTTAAATTAAGTCATTTTAAAAGACTGCGTGTCCCCCAGTTCCAATAAAATTCAAACTGGGATGAGACAGATGGATGTAAATTGCCCACACTCCACAGGGACAGAGGACTACTATGACAAAATGTGCAGAGACAACACCATCTACTGGACAACTGTAAAAAAAAAAACCCAAAAAAACCACGTCTCATCTCATTCAGCTTTCAATACTTTCTTTCTCTGCTGGTCTGACGTTGGGGGCAGAACACTTCACCAGAATCGTGGCAATTTTGGGTTGACGGTTTTGACGGTTAATTACATCAGAAGATGGAAGAAGAATTCAGATACTTTACTTCAGCAAAAGCACCAGTACAGCAAAGTAAAAATACTTCCATTACAAGTAAAAGTCCGGCATGAAAAGTCCGACAGAAGAAATGAAACTACACGAGGGGGAAAAACAATCCCTGCTTGGCGGCGCTGGTGGCGGCTTAAACATTTGAAACACCAGCCTGACCACACGCTGCCTTTTGTAAGACGTTAGAGGGCAAACAAGTCAGACACCACTGCTTTACTCATGAACAATACATTGTACTATAAGAGCTCGGTATATCGTCCATTGAGCGATATCTTCAACTTTAAAGCGTCTTAACTAAACGTAGCGCAGTAGAGAGTAGAATATTTCCCATCTGAATCGTAGTGCGGTGGAAGTGTTATCGAAATATCCAACCAAATGCGCACTTCTGTCTTTACGATGACACCATAACAGTATTTGGCCCCCCCTTCCCCCGTTCTATACCGAATTCACGTTTTGACAACCGAAGACTCGTTTCAACGCTACAATCAATCAAGTTTTTGGCCTATAGATGGCAGAAGAACTCCAAAACGAGCTTAAAAGGTCCCCCCCCCCCCCACCGTCTTGACACGTTAAGCTGCCATCTCCAGCAAGGCCAGGATCCTCCCGGTTGCACTTAGCGGCAGCCTGCGTCACTTTATCAGCATTTAGGTAGCACCCGCGAGAGCTAAGCAAGAGCAAAGCCCGGCGCTGAAGCTGAAGACGGTTTTCACAACGTTGGTGCGTTTCAATACTTAAAAAAAAAAAGTAAAAGCAAAAGAGACAAAGACTCCGTTAAGAAGAACATTTAAATAGGTTTGATTTTTTTTTTTTTTTCTGTAGTTGTGACATGAATGGAAACCGGACGCTGCACAGAAGGGAGTCTGTTTGGAGATCGGTTAATAAAGAGTTGGCACAGTGTGACAATAATAATACAAAATCAAAATTTAAAAAAAAAAACACCAATTTGATTGAGACCAATATTTACCTCCAGTTATTTCGTTTGTCATATCGGGAGTACAGGTTGGCGTTTTGAGTTTTACAACATAGAAAAACATAAAATCCTAAACATCGTTGTAAATACTATTAAGCGGTAACAAGCTCCTAAGTGTCTGTAATTGTGGCGCTGCGTTAAGGCTAAACAGTACCGCATACATGAACACAATTGATAGTTTTCTTTTATTTAGACAACCCAAATAAAAGGCACATAACATTGCGCATGTTGTAATAATTTGACAAACGTACATTTAAAAAAAATGTAGGAATGTTTGACCTTTCTGCTAATCAGAAAGCCTAGCCTCTCATATATACAAAATTATCAATGTTAATGTTCTAATACAAAAGATTTATAAAAAAGGTTATCTTATCTTTCACATCTATTGTAACTACCATATCCTTGGAACTAAAATAGTTTTGTACAAAGATATACATTCAACTGCTTTTACAAGGGTCCTGGAATTTCCAATTGACAATTTTTCCTTAAAAATAAAGAGATGTTCAATTCCACAAGAAATATTCATCACATTGTTTCAAATTTGGCAAACAGGCTATTATAGTGTATCTACGTAAATGCATAAGAACAAAAACAGCTAACACTAATATTTCTGTTTAAAACAAAAGTTGGGAGAAAAAAAGAAAAAAAAAAAGAAGACAAACATGCATATTGCATTTTGCAGTATAAACTGAACCAACTCAAAAAAAAAAAAAAAAAAAAAAAAAGGAGCTGCAACACTGCTGAGATAACATGGCATTCATTAAAAAATACTTCAACAGCTACAGTGTTCAGGGTCATGCAACGTCAATCTTGTCCCATTTTTTTTTCTTTCTCGTTTTTGTAATGGACACAAACTCGCATTTCATCCGATTCGTCCAGCTCTCGCGCCACATATCTACGCAGACTCGACTGGACTCTAAAAAAATAAATGTAAAAAAAAAAGGAAAAAGGTACAGTATTCATTCCGTTGTACAGTCGATGATCATTTTAAATGGACGGCAATTTAAAAATCAATAAGTTTTCAACTTCGTGTTCCTGACTGAAGTCAAGTTGTTGAACAGCGTGATGCTTTAGGGAATCCGAGCAAGAACACGGAAAGTAAGTCGAAATTTAAGGTACACAGTAGATGGCAGTTTAAAAAATACAACCGAGTTCATGAGTAATGGGCTTTTCTGTGTGTTTCCTGAGTGAAGGGTCCTTAGTATCATCATGGGGCTAGAACAGATACATAAATAAAATAAAATAAAATAAAATAAAATAAAAAACAACAACTAAAAAAACAAAACAAAACAAAAACAGTGTACAGAAGAGTCAGCCAAAACCATTTAGTCACCATTGTGATGACAGTAACAGCCTGAAAAAGCTTCACTACAAGGCCTTTCCCAGGTTCGGCCACTAGATGGCGCTCAAGTGCAGGCCGGCAAACCACTTAAGACTCCGATTTGATCTTTGATAATACTGCTGCTCACCTGCGCGTAGGATATGCTTTCAGTGCAAGACTCATTCCATTCGGACTTCGTGGAAACATGAACACTACAAACAGGCAAAAATAAAATGCAAAATAAAAACCTTTGTGTTTCCGTACAAATAGAAAACAAAGCAGAAATGTGTCAGTTAAGAGGACGCTGCTGAAGTGCCCCACTTTGAGTGACAAACGCAACGACAAATAAAACAACTTAAAAATGCTGACGTGAAAATACATTACTATGTCAACTGTACACATTAGTCACTGTACCTCGAGAGCATATCTACTATCCGAGAAGAAAAAGAAACGCTAGAGCATCGTGAAAAAATAGTCTTCCATGCAATTGGAAGCTGCTGTCCCTTTTACTAGACTCATTTCCTATTACATTAAATAGTGATTAGCAGGCTATAGTTAAAAACAAAAACAAAAACAAAACAAAACAAAAAAACAACAACATACAAAGTAACGCCCAGAGGCTTTGGGAGAGAAGCTGCAAAACATCAAAAACGGCAATTTGTAGTTATTGCTCGAGTCCATTTCACATCTCCCTTTTACAAAAGCACAGGTGTGTTTTCCAACGGAGTCCTCCAGAGGGCCTTGAGGAATCCTCTCGTCTCGTTTGTCATAATACAAATCACAGTTTCATCTTTCTAACTGACTACACTAAAGTCTTACGGCTGTCCTGATTTCAAGATAAATCCTACTCAAACTCTACTCAAGTGTTCTGCACCACACGTCAGTCACTCATTTCAACTTGGTTGGGATGCAGCTGCAACTTCGGGAGCTCCTACCGGCCCGCGCAGCTCAGGAATACTCCACTCCACTCCAGGGCCTCGATGAAGTGAATATTGTTGGGAGGAAGGGGGTGGGGGGGAGGGGACGGGAGAGGAGGGGAGGGGAGGAAGGAGGTGGGGGGGTGTAAGCTGGGCTCGCGGTGCAAATGTGAGGACAGGAGCCTCTCGCGTCACTTCACTTTTCCCTTTCTTTTTTTGGCCAGTTCAACGCCGTCTTCTTTCTCCTCCTTTACCAGGGCGGGGAGGAAGGCAAGACTTGGGACAGGAACGGCATGCTGTCCACGGACCTCATCGCGATGTTGAGCGGGCCGGCTATATTCATGGCCATGGGGGTCGTGATGGCGACCGGGTGGGCGATATTCATGGAGGCCGTGGCGGGGATGTTGACGGAGGCGATGTTGACGGGCCCGGTGATGGTGACCGGGTGCTGCAGGCTGACCGGGGACGTGATGTTGACCGTGTTGGTGCTAATGTTCATTTGCGCGGCTATGGTGACGGGGTGGTTGTTGTGGTTGGCGCTGACCCGGTTCATCGCCGTGGTGATGGGAGCAGAAATGGTCACGGGTGTCGCTGAAGCAGAATGGCAGAATTCATTACACAACGCCGCCTATTTACCTTCACGCTCCGCAGCTAGAAACCAATTAGTCGGGAGATGGGAGATAAAAAAAAATATATATATATAAAAAAAACGGCAGCGGCCTCGACTGCAGGTTCACGTAGCAAAATAAAAAAATAAAAAAAAGTTTCAGCAGTCCTAAAACAGGACGCCAGCAGGGTGACGGGGCCGAATATCGGAGGCTTCACTTACAGCGATGTGACCGCCAACAGTCTTTTGAGGAGTTTAGAGATACCAAAAAAAATAAATCAAAATAAATCACATCAGATGTAAGTCAAGAAGCCGCCACTTTGTTTCTGTTTTGTTTACAGCGTTAAGAGACGACAAGGAAGATCATCGAGCGTGAGATTTACAGACAAGACCTTGGTTAGTTTGACCTAGTGAAAAAAACAAAAACAACAAAAACCAATCGTGATTTGTTTTTTTATTTCCCCCGCAACACCTGGGGTAAATCACTCCCTTCACAGGGGTTGTTTTTTTTAGATCGTTGCATTCAAAAGTGCTCGACTTTGCGGCGGCTTTTTAAATAAAGTCGTGCTGCGGTTTGTAAAGTCTTGTCTTTTTTTTCTGTGGCAAAAACTGCACGTTGAGAATTTATTGAAGATATATGTATATATATATATATATATATATATATATATATATATAAAAAGTATATATATAAAAATATATATATACTGTATATATATATATATATATATATAAAAATAATCACTGCCTTTGATATTAACCAGACTGCAGATCACTGAAATACAGGAAAAGACTTTTTGGTTCTCAACTTCTGAGCCAAAGTGACGTAGCTTTAGAAAACAGCATGTGACCGCAACATGCAAGACATCGGCTCCATCTTCAAAGTTCAAACCTTTTTACAACTGTAACGGTGTAATTCTCACGATCGGACCGTATTTCCCATAAACCCCGTCACCTTTTTTTTTTTTTTTTCCTTGTCAACCAGCATAAGGTTAGTTTTGATGATGATGCTGAAGGGAGAGGTCGACGTGAACGAGGAGGGTTGTCCCCCCTCCCCCCCCTCCAGAAGGGCTTCGCGTGGGCCGTGACGCCTCCAGAAAAGCTTCTCTCGACGGCCTTTTGCTGCCGAGAAACTGCGCGAATTTTGCAAAACTGCGAGCTCCGGCAAATACGTGGGACGGGTACCATTTAACCGTCGCAAGACAGCGATTTTCTGGCGGTGCCGGTAAACCGAGAGGCGTGTTCGCCGCGACCGGCGTCCCGAGGGCGTACGGAAAATACGAGGACGACCCCCCCCCCCCGCGCACGTCCTCTCGTTTGCCGTCGGGGGACGGGACCGAGCGTTTCCGATAAAAAAAAAAAAAAAAAAAAGGGCTTTTACTGCGCGCGGTGACGCGGCGGTGTTAAGATGTGCGTTTCTGACACGTGTGACACACCTTTGTTACAGGAGTTAAAGTTGGTCTGTCCGTGAGTCTTCAAGTGACTGGTGATGTAGGCTGCGCTCAGCATCTTCCCGCAGATGCTGCAGGTGACCTTGCCTTCGTGTCTGATCATGTGGGAGCGGAGTCGGTCTTTGGTGGCGAAAGCGGAGGTGCAGGCCTGCGGTCGCACAGCAGACAGGGGTCAGAGGTCAAGCGGGGTCCAAACAACAGCATTAACGGTGATAAAAGAAGAAAAAAAGAAGAAGGATGTGGACAGTGACGGTCAGGACACTTACCGTTACTTGACATTTAAACGGTCTTTCTGAGGAATGCACATGCTTCACATGGCAGCTCAAGTGGTCTGGCCTAAATAACAACAACAACAACACAAAAACAACACATTTAATCTTTGGATGGTGATGCAGTGAGACGCACGAGTTCATCCACACTCTTAGTGAAGCACAGAACATGTGATGATAAGAGCCGCTAAAGAGCTACAGTCTATTAATAATTCATATTATTAGATTACAATCATTAATTCATATAATGAGATTTGACTTTTAATAGTGGTGTCTTCGCTCTGAAAAATCACCAACTATTTGAAAAACAGGTCAATTGTAAAGCAGATATTATGTTGTCTATATATTACTAATATTAGTATTGCTGACAGTAATTTTACATTTACTTTAGTTGTAATTTGACCAGGAAAACATACAAAGAAAAACTTAAACAAGTGTGTATGATTTACTGACAAAGAGCGCCATGTAAGTTCACAAGCACAAAATGTCAAATTTGAAAATGCATTGTAAGTGCAGAAGTATACGGATGTGCTCTGTTTGCTTTGATAATGAGCGGTCGGCCACAAAAATCCCTCAAATTTCAGTCAATGCCGGTTAATTCTTCCTGATCAATCGTGCGTGAATCAGTTTGACCTAGTTTCAAACACGCGACACAACGAAATGGAGGTTGTTGTTGGTTTGTTTTTTTTGCATTTCCCACTTGACACATGAATAAACTGACAGCTTGCTTATTATTACAGTCGGTTTCTTTTCCCAGCATCTTTGTCATTACAAATATGACGATGGAGATGATGTTAACGAGAATTTCCAGGAATGTGTCGGTTATTTTTAGACTAAAATCCACATCTGACTTTGCACATCTCTCTCTGAGGATTAGGGAGGAGACTCTAAAGGTACAACGTTAATTCAATTTACAACAGCATTAATCCATGCAGGCACTGGACTATTGTATTCCTGACAACAGAAAGCAGCTGTGAGAAGGAATTAAACACATTTTTACAGTTCTGGAAGAAAACTTAAAAAAAAAGAAAAAAGAAAAAGAAATTCAGCCTTTAAACAATTAGTTATCAATGTGATTTTTAGAAAATGTAAAAGATATTGCTGTTTTAAGTGGCGTTTGCTTTCTCACTGAACTTTGCATAAATATGTGATATACCTTAAACTTAAAGAAATGGTTTAAAGGAGATCTTGACAAGTGCTAAAATAACACTTTAATAAACATGTTTGTGGTTTGACTTCCTAGGAAATAAATAAAACTGTGGAGGGTAAAACTAACCAAAAAAAACCAACAAGCAAACATGGATGACAGCACGTCCTCCGTGTTTATCTCCTGTATAATTTACAGAGTTCACTGCGAAACAGCTATTTGCCTCTTGACCTTTACAGTGAAACTCCAGCATTCACAAATTCTTCTTGGCACCGATCATCCTCTGTCAGCGTGTTAGTTCGAGAGAAGCTGTGAGCTGAATCATGTTAGAAAGGCCATCGCGGAGGGAGTGGAGGGCTGCAGCTTTGGCAGCTGCTCTCGAACCGGAAAGTTTCGTGCTGCTGGATTATTTTTTAATACAAATGAGAGGAGTCAAGCAGAATCTTCTCAGTCGTGCCGTGAACCGGAATCAGGTTCGCTTTTTGTCCCGCTGACGAGGAGCGCAGACTCCAGACAGTGGCTGCCTACAGATCTGGCCGAGTGGCAGTGACTCAGTGCCCTGCTATTCAGTCCCCATTCTCACTTTCCAGTATGCTGATGAATCCCTACGTCACCCTGTTGGAGGCATGCCCGAAACTGCCCCGCACAGCGCACTGCTTAGGTTACAGCTTGGCCCGGGGGGGGGGGTACACACACCGCTGGTGTTTTTGTTGAAGTCGTGCTGATCTTCTGCCGTTATCAATAGTCTCTGCTTCATCAATACTGATTTCAATACACCCAGAGTTTAAATAGGGTTTAAAGAAGAGGCCATCTTGAGGCCCTCCTTTCGACACAATATTTATTTACTCCGTATTAAATGTGTTGACCGAAACGTTGCTGCACGGTTCACTGAATTCCCAGGGGAAAGAGACTGTGACATGCTGGCGGGAACTGCAAGTGACAAGTGATGCCCCCCCCCCCCCCACCTCCCCCCTACCTCTCTTGATACTTCACTGGTGCTCGCCCATGTGCGACTGTTTCAACATGTGGTTGAAATGGCGAGGGGGTCACTACGAGTACAAATCTAAACTGCTCGACCAAAATAAATATATAAATAATAAGAAAAAAAAAAAACCTCCACTGGTAGGTTAGATGCCCATACAATCCATCTATATGAAATTATGGCGGGACTGTTTAATCCAAACACCACAGGCTCAATAATTCACATACAAGTGGTTGCTGTGGGTCGCAGTTCAATGCACTTTCAGTAAAGCATAAAATATGAGCTTGCATCCATTGCATTCTTTGTTTAAATAGATAAATCCTATCTTTGTATCCACAACCAAAAAACATTCCAAAGAAAAACATGAAAGCATGTATAAGAGGTGATTCTTCGTAGTCAGCATGTTTCTTACACATGACAGATATTTTCAGGCTGTCTGGTACGTCGTCAGAAAAATCCAGTTTGTCAGAATTTGTTTATCATAGTGTTATTTTTAAACTCTGTGCAGAGACATCAGGACTTTTCTCTATGACCCAGGAATGCAGCCACCAGAGGGTGAAATTACTTTCTATCTCCCCTCCCATAAGAATAAATTAGATCTCAGACGCATACTTCCTGTTTACAACAGCCTTGTTACTTGAAAGCGCATGAATAAACTAGAGCAGTTGTAAAAACAATCTTTTTTTTTTCTTTCCTTTCTTTCTCTCCCCCCCCCCCCCTCAATTTTCTCTTTAGTATTTGCTATAGTGACTGTGCATCTTCCCCGACGCTGATGAGCCCGCTGCAGATCAGGTACACGTACAGAAAAGTTGTGAGCCCCCCGCTCTCTCCCGGGTTATTCTGGACAACAAGCGAAGCGTGCAACATGTTGTCTGATCACAGAGGGAACTTAAAGGTGTTTACACCTGATCCTAACGGCCACACTTGCAGATGGACTGATAAGCCTGCTGCAGCAGAGGGCCGGAGACGTAATGCTATTTGGCGATAACGGCGCAGATTTTTGTTTAAGACGGTGCAAAAACATTCACAGCGTCGCACTCAGTTCTACACACGAGAAGTGCTACGATTGATAGTTGTGTAACAAATGAAGACATTATCAGCGCTGCACAGCTGACCAATCAGTGCGAAGCGGGTATGAATGTCAGATCCTGAATGTCTGATGTCGCGACCCGTATCCTCCCGTCCGATAAGAGTGCACTTCAACCTGAAGTCACATCTCAAACAGACCCGTCGCTAGCTGCAGCTGGAGAACACTTCTAGATATGTTTGTGGGCGGCACTGGGCCTGTCTCAGGTTTATCAACTTAGTTGGATAACTGCAGCGAAGTAAAACCTGATACACTTAGTTTCGTGCTCCACATTTAAAGGCCGCTATAAACTGACTGCTCCTGCTTTCTGAGACAGTTCAAAAACGTACCTGACAAACAGTCCTGTGTAGGTTTTAGGCAGTTGGGAGAATTCTTTCAGAAATAACACAATGAAAAGCTTTTGTTGGCCATTTAAATTCATTCAAAGTGCAGTAAACAGGAAAAAAATAAATCCTAAATCAATTTAATATTTGATATGAAAACCATTTGCTTTAACACCAGTTTGTTTAAGTACACTTGTGTAGAGTTTTTCAAGTTACTTGGCAAGTAGTTTTTTTTTAAATTTTCAAACATCTTTGAGAACTCGCCACAGTCTTTTTGAGGATTTAAGCTTTCTCAGAGTTTTGTGGGGACCAAACCACCTGTTGCAGGACTCCTTATTCTTATTAATAGACTGGCTGTATGTTTGGGGTTGTTGTCACATGCCGTAAAATGAATTTGGGACCAACACGATACCGGCATAATGGTATTGTATGATGAAGAATATAATGTGTTGCACAGTGCTGCATAATAATGGCTGTTTAGGACACTTAAAGTCAACTTTAAAACCCTGTTTATGTTACGCTATTAAACAATTCCTCTTATTCATAACTTCCACAACCTTTAGAGCTACATGAGGAGTGTACAAAGACAAGTGAAACAGTAATGTTATCTAACTGTGCAATCTCTTAATTTTTTTTTAGGAATTGCCGGCTTAAACCTGTGCAACAAGTCTGTGTGGCAGCATGAAGAAAAAAACAAAAACGCACATTGGAGATGCTCGAGTTTGAAAAGCACCTTTTAAATGTTGTGTTTGCTTGTTCGATAACCCGCCTCATATTTTTCTAGTTAAGAAATGCTACATACTGTTTACATGAGTGTATGTCACGAAATTAGAACTATTTTTGGGCCAGTTGTCTCAAAGATAAAATGCCCCCCCCCAAAAAAACTCTTACCTGGAAAAGCCTTTCCCACACACAGAACATACATAGGGCTTGTGGACTCCCCCGTCATGAGAGCGAACATGGTAGGTCATTCGGTCCTTCCTTTTAAAGCGTTGCTGGCAGATGGGGCACTCGAAAGGCTTTTCGTCCGAGTGGGACAGCTTGTGGCGATTCAGGTGGTAGACGTCACGAAACGCCTTGCCGCACATCTCGCACCCGTGGTTCTTCTTGACAGGTTTGGCAGGTTTCTTGGGGACGTTTTGGTGCGGCACATTGCCCATTGCGGACGATGTCATGATACTTGCGCCTGAGGAAACGGAGGTGGTCGCCGTGGAGAGGATGCCCGCTACCGTGGAGATGTAGGAAGGGTTGCCGTTGTTCTCTCGCGGCATGGTGGCGATCATGGGTACCATGGTGGGGGCCGTTTGAGCCGTCTTCTTCGGACGCGACACCATCTTGATGCCGGTGTGGCTGGACTCATGGCGCCGCAGATGGTAGCTGTCACGGAAGGCCTTGTTACAGTAGCCGCACACGAAAGGGGTTTTGCCTTTGTGCTCCTTCTTTATCACAGGCACTGGTGGCCGAGGACCTCCTCCGCTCGCCACATTGTCTTTGAGGAGATCAGCGGCGCTGGAAGGTGGTTTGTGGTCTATTTGGATGGGCAGGATCGGCTTCTGGTCAACTTGTTCGGCTCCAGCATTAAGAAGAGGCAGCAGGCTATTCTGGGCCACCTGGTGCTGGTGGTGGAGGGCTTCATTGGCCTGCTGTTGAAACAAACGCACAGACATTTTTAGTAGCGCCAAGATAAATTTGAGACATTGGGTGATGAAAATTGTATAAGAATCCTCTAGGCAGTACAGTAGCTAGTGACACACCAAAATTAGCGATTGTAGTTTCAAAAGAGTGACAGCCCCCCCACCCCCATGTGTAAAAAAAAAAAAAAAAAAGCAGAAGAATGACCACGGCAAACCACAAGTGTTGCTGATAGCTGTAGTGACACTAGAGTCATTTGGGAGACAAGAGTCAACTTTGACAACTGCATGAAAACAACAAGGCTCAGTGAGATGTTATGGAATACAAAATGGGCACTGAGCCTGTCGTTAATGAGACCGACGCAGCGTGCCACTAATGTAAAATAATCCAAATATACTGGATGAAAAATTATCCCATCATGACGGTGCTGATTCATCATGTGACTGCAAAGCAGGCATACCAAATTAGAGGCATAGCAGAGTCCACTTTAACTGCCAAGAAGAGCAGGCCACTAGCTCAGCAGCAGAGCTCAGTGAGGAGGCAGAAGTGTGGTTTAGTGAAAGAGGGAAATGTATAAACAGAAAAATACAGGTCATCAAAGTAGACAAAACATCAAAGATCACATGGCACAATGGCTTTATGTGGCCTACTACACAACGTTTCCACCGGTTTTGCAGGTGCAAACCAATGCCAGCTACTGCCACAACACAACTGGGACAAAATGGCTGAAGGCAATAATAAGTGATGACCAGTTGCTAAGCTGGGTTTCATTCATTTTAGTAATCAAATTTCCTGACAGAGGAGGTCAGGCACACTTTGGATTTCTTGCCATAGCGCTGACCTAAAACAATAATCAGACCGCTCTGCCTAAAAGTGATGAAGTGATTTTTTTTTTTTAGGCAGAAAGACGAGGGTTAATGACTATCAACAATCTAACAATCAAGCAAGATACATCCCTACCTATCAACTTAAAGGTTGTTGCTTCAATATTTGACTTTAAAGGCAAGTTTGGAGAAAAGCAAAACTAAAAATGTCACAATGTGTGACTGGTAAATGCTGCTAAAAAAAAAAACCAAACACCTGGTAACCATTTATTCACCGCAAACTTAATCCTTCCTTTAGCTGCCTTCAAAATTGAACTCTGTCGACATAACAGCTACCTCAAACAGCTTAAGTTGGTTATGTTCAAACCAAAGCTAGACGTTGGTCTAAATCTCCAATTACACTGCTTTGTTTTGTTGAAATGCCATAGATTCCTGTTCACCCAAGGACTACCTTTCCTACATCCACTGAAATAACACAGAATCAAACACACAAGGGACCGCTCCTAATGGTCATTTATTCTTTTCTATTATTTCTAATTCCCCCGTTGCTCTACGGTTTTATTTCAATACTTCTGTTTAAGTTTCTGCGGCTGACTCTGCTGCCATCTCCGAGAGCCTTTTTTCATATCATATCTAAACATTAAAAAAAAAATAACTATCAGTTAATTCTCTTCTTTCAGAAAACGGACACAGTCAAGACGACTATGTTGTCAACCACCACCAAGAAAGGACAAGGTGAAATATTTGACCTTTCCCTTTGAGGTTCAATCATCCATCGAAGAAGGCTAGCTAAGAAAGGAGTTGCAAAAGAGGAGACAGGGGACTGAAAAGAAAAATGAACCACACAATGTCCTCCTTATGTCATCTAGCCTATTGTGAAAGACACAAATCTGAGCAGTGATGCACTTGGGCCTCAGCAGGGGATCTTTGTATGCTCATCTTCATTGATTTGGCTCATCTATTCATGAGACAGGGACATTGTTTATCCACCACACTACTCGGCTAAACTAGCCGTCATTCCCTCATACGCAATGGGACCTGGGAACTGGTGGAGAATGCCACCAAGCCCACCCATCCGTTTGTCTGAGCACCTGCTTACACTTGCCACCTTCCAGGATTAGTCATCATCATGCCAATGCTAACCCGTCCGCTGGCACACCAAGGGTGGGGCGGTGGGGGAGCTTTATGTTTGGGTGGAGGGGGGGGGGGGGAGGAGATACCAGCCGGGAACCCCCCCTTTGTGAGGCTTGTGAACAGCAGACGTAGCCGCTGCAGACGGCCTGGCCTCTATACAGAGGTGCAGGGCCTGTAAGCTGCTGTGCCTTCATGCAGCTCTGACCATTTTGACACAAATGCGCTCTGACAACTGGGGCTGCTCCCTCATAAATAACATCAAAATGGAGGGAGTGTCCTGATGGCTCCACGGGCCACTGTAGACTTGAATTGAGCTCATGGTCTGAGTTAGATTATGCACTGTCTTTCTTCAATCTTTTGTGTCACACCCTACAGCTGCTCGCTGAAATCCCCATTTTTACAAGACAAGCAAAAACTATAGCTAATAACAAAAATGGACAGGAGGTGGAGGAGAAACAGGACTTAAAATATCAGAGAATTCATTTTTCTTTGGCTGTTTTTTTCCCTAGGCAATTCTTTAGTTGTTTACAAGTTTTATCATCTTTGGCTGCTACTCAGTTTGCTGAGTGGACAAAAGTTCTCGTGAAACATCACTTCTGTAATGTTGGAAGTCCTCCTGGTTTTTTGTTTTTTTTCATAGGCTGTAAATCTATTGAAATACTGCATAGGTTCTGTGCCTTGTTTCTTGAAGGTATAGGCTACAAGTAGAGGTTTTCCAGTCATACTGCGACAGAACAAATGTTTTAGAGGATGTTCTGATATATTCATTCTTTCACCTGGGTTTTGACTGGATCAGATAAGAAAACGATATCAACCATTTTTAAGTACCCAAGTGTATCATCCTTCACTCAAAAAACACTAAAATCAGTGAACCAAAACCTCCTACAGGGCTGGTATTTAATACTACACCGCTATAGCAAATAGTCCTGTCAGAAACAAGGAATAGACACAAACAGATGAACTGTGGTATT
Source organism: Brachyistius frenatus (assembly GCF_029030835.1). Taxonomy (NCBI): domain Eukaryota; kingdom Metazoa; phylum Chordata; class Actinopteri; family Embiotocidae; genus Brachyistius; species Brachyistius frenatus. The sequence continues at coordinate 943,533 of NW_027210633.1, forward strand.
AAGTCTAGGAAACATATACTTCCTGGAGCACAAAGACTTTTTGATTCAAGAAAACTGTCAACATTTCTTAAATATGGCCAGAAATATATATATATATATATAGTTGACAACACTTACAAAAGTAGCAAAGTGCAACCAAACATTTAAAAGCTTAAGCCAGCTGTCAAGACAGTAAATTTCTGATGTATCATATGTATGGCACAGACATTTTTAAAAGCTACATGAAACTGCTCACCTTGAAGAGAAAAGAATGACATTCCCTCCCTGAACTAGGAAAACCGTTAAAATGTCCAGACTGTGGCTGAAAGTACAAACAAAAAGAAATAAATCTCCCATTCAAACATGAAATAATCAAATAATGACCTTATTACTGAATAATACCTCTCCGCTTTTGTGTTACACTCTTGTTACTCAAAAACCTAAAACAAAACTTGCAATCATGCATAAAGCAAATAAGGTTTAACAGTTCTATTATACAATCACCTTTTGGCAGCATAGCTGCCGTAGTTACACATAATGATGAGAACACCTGGTGAGCTAATTTTAATGAATTATTTTTCATGTGTGCTTTTACTGCAACAAGAAGTTAAAATGCCTCCAAACAGATTGATTGTAAAAATAATGAACACACTAGATACATGAGCGGTAAAATACAGATTCTTGCTGGAACTATTAAGCCTCAATTTCAGAAAGATTGCAGCGTCTACCTTTTGAATACGTTCATTTAATTAGTCCACAAAATGTTCGATGGGGCCACTGACAAGCAAAATGTTGAGCCCTCTTGGATAAAGCTATTTAACGAGGACTGGGTGCTTAAGTTCGAGCAAAAGCGTTCCTTAACACATTTTATGTAAACAGTGATTGGAAATGCGTCTTTGTGTGATTTTAAAAAGGCGCCGTTTGTCATAATGGACCTGTTCATAGGAAAACAAGCTCTCCTGACAACCCCCTGTAAGCGACTTGTTCAGCACCTAATGCGATCCAGAAGTTGGTGAACAAAGTTGTACATCAAACAAACTACCACCAAATCTCTAAATCTTTTTCTATATGTTTTGCAGAGTCATGTAAATACAATATTATATAAAATTTAAGAGGAGTGACTCTTTTGACTCCAGATTTTAAATTTTCAGTCCACTGTGTTCACATGATGAAAACTATTTTCTTCCAGACGTGTGGGAGTCTGCCGGCCAAATTCTTTGGTAAATTAGGCAAAAGATAGCTGGCTGCATACCCATCTTTTACAGACTTTTCTCTTATCATAATACAGTTAATACTGTGGGGTTTTTTGTTTTTGTGAGTGGGGATATTGCAGTCTGCGGAGAAAGCCAGACTGGAGTTTCAGGCACACAAGGATTGCATTATGACTTTCTCTCTGTGGGGCACTCTACCTCGCAGCGTTACCGGTGTACCACGACACACATCCAGAGCCAAACTGTTCTGAACAACATGATACACCAGCTTTCCTTCTGTAGCCTGGCACACACTGGATTTTTAATATGTTTCACATTAATAAAAAGAAAAAAAAGGAGGAGATACAGCTGTACTAACAGTAAAATACATGCTGCCTCACACAAAGAAATATATTATTTAAAACACCCGACTAAGTATTTAACCATTACTTTTTTTTTATTTTTTATTAACTGCATTCCTGCAAGTCATAACGTGGTGGAGAACGATGAAACAAAAAACAAAAAAACAACCTTCAAAGCATGTGTCAGTCGATGGTAGGTGAATGAAATATAAATATTTTTACATCAAGAGTGCCGAATGATAGCAGCACACTGATTTACATGAAATTGACACAGTAACAGTGTGAGGTACATAATACATGCAGGGCCTCTGGCTGGAAGCCAGATACTGCATGGAAAATCGACACTGTCCATCTGCCTTTTTCATCACACAGAAATAGTGTGCAAAGATGTGAGTAAGTAATCACTCTTTGACAAAAGAACAAAATGTTTCAAATGCCTCTAAAATCAAAAACAAGGGCTGTGATACATAACGTAACTTCTTTTTTTTTTACACATTTTCCAAAAACAACTCCCCACTCACATTCCTCAACTCTTGCTCGCCTTACATTAAACAGGAGGAACTTAGTTGACGTTAAATGTGAACTTTATACACACTTGAAAGAATCATTTTGAATGGAGAAACATTGCATTTCTCTTGCATGAAATCTTAAAGGTATTTTACTTTTAAATCTACACCTCCTCTCCACTTATTCTGCGACTTTTCCCTCTCGACAACACTTTTCATACTTTATTAACACAGTGACTTGATTGTTATTGAGATTACAGTGCTGCTTACTCCTTCAGTAACTCTTGACCTGCATCTGACCATGTGAAGCAGGTGTAAAATAAGGAATTGGGATAGGTTTCTAAAGAAAATGGGTTCCAGTCATTTTTGTGAATGATAGTGAATCTGCAGCAAAGTGTATTGAGGGAGTTCCTCCCACCCACTAAAATATATTGGGACATAACTTCAAAAGATAATAAACAGAAGAAAACTCCCGTCTAAACTTGGAAATACACCTGTGACCCCCCGGAGTGGTGATATACTTGAGATGAGGAGACATGCTTGGATTAAAAACGGGCAAAATTAAAGAATTCAAATAATAAAAAAAAACGTCCCAATAAGCTGAACAGAGGGTTCATTATTTGGCACGCACGAGTCTTTACATTTTATCCTCCTGCTCCCTTCAAAGCTCATTTCTTTTTTTTCTTTTTTTTAAGGCTAATAAGTAAAGGCCACGCGAATTAAAAGATAAATTCATTAATTTCAAAATGGACCGATAGCCATCCATCTTTAAACACGCGGTGAAATCCACGAGAAGCGTCCAGATACCCGTCCGGACCGCAGCGCTCACTTTGTGGCAGAACATCGATCCACGAAATTGCGTCATAATGTCGCTGCTAATTTCAAACGTGCCTGTTCGCTGCTAGCGTTAGCCGATGTTGTGCGCATACTTTGAATTCCTTCCCACCGCGATCACCGGAATAAAAACGGCTCGTTCATAAACGGGAGAGAGAGAGCCGGTTACCGGGTCCGCGTTTTAACGTTTTAAGTTTTGTTTTTGTTGCGAGCATCATTTTTCGACAGCCTCGCCCACATGGAGCTAAATTAGCCAGCGAGTTGTAACGAAGGCGTCGTTAGCTGCTCGGCTAGTTTACGGTCGAGCCGGCTCGAAGCAGCCGGAAAGTTCACCGCCGACTTTGGGAACCGTCGTCGGGGAACCTCCGCGGGCTGATAACCGGAGCGTACTCTGACCCAGCACTCGCTGAACATCACCCACTTTAAAAAATAATAATAATAATAAAAAATAAATAAATAATAATAATAAAATAAATCTAAATGATCTGTGGTACGATGCGTTTCTTCGCGGTCCTCCGCGGACCGACCAGAGGAGAAGAACCGGGTCTGTCCGGGTCGTAACGGTGCAGCTACAACTGATCCCGCATGTTTTCTGGCTCCGACCTCGCAAACAAACTTCACAAATCACAAACGCTGTCGAAGTAAATTCAACCGTGAACTAAATATTCAAAAGAAATATCAAGGCGCCTTTTTTTTTTTTTTTATTGTTGTTGTGTGTTTTTTTTTCTCCCCTTTTTCAAACAAGATGTTGAGGTTAGATTTTTTTGTGTTGTTTTGTTCTCGCGTCATTCCCGAGCCTCACAGCTGGACGCCTGGATTCATAAACCATTGTTTTGCTCGGTTACTTGTTCTTGGTATTACTCGTTTACAAAAACAAAACGAGATTTCCTGCTAAGATACGCAGCAGTTGAGACGATTTTGAGGTTGTTTTTTTTACGAGCTAAGCCCAGTTTCCCCCCCTCCCAGAGAGTCAACTTACTTGAAACAGAAACGTACTCCAGCTCGGCTCCATTTCCACACTTACTAATTCTGTAGGAAACCCAGTAGAAGCCTACAACAAAGCAACCAAACATGGCAGCTGAAACAACTTCCGGTAACCTCGAGGACGAAACCATTTTCCATAGTATTTGGCGGGGGGGTGGTGCTGGATTTTATATTTTTAAAATCATTTATATCGTCGTACGCGTGGCTCGTAGGATGTAGGTAAATTCGCGAAGAAAAGTAACTTTAAAAATACATTCGCGATAGACTTCCCGAATCCTTCCTGTCTCACCACACGAGTAGCCTGGTGAAGTTGAATTTCTAAACGCCCCTCTGGATGGTTTTTCCGCTGATGCTGTGAGGAGCATTTGTTATATTAGATTGTCGCATGTGGTTGGGATATAATTGTGATTCAGGAACATTCAGAACGTTTTAAAAGAAAAAATATATGATTGGAAAGAGGTTTATTCATCAGTACAAACATTTGGCCTTTCGTCTTCACCACAGTGATACTTATTTCAGTTTAAACGGACTAAGAAATCCTTTGCGTGCAGAGCAGTTTATTTTTCATTCATGGGATAGGGATGAATGAAAACGACAGAGCCCATAAACTGCTCGAATGGTCTGCAGTGGACCAAAACCAATACACATGCTGTCTAATCTAAACGATGAACAAATGGTTTACATCGTATAATCTAAGGTTAAAAATCGTTTGCTCGTCATATCTTGCATAGACTTATTCCCTGCATAATTAGATAATTTTTTTTAATTTACCTCAGTAAACCTCTTGAAGTAATGGTAAGCTGAGTCCCTATTTATCAGATGACAATAAAGTCCTGTGGATGAATAAGTCGTTTTTAATGTTGCTTATGAGCTGTATATATTGATAAAAGTGCAGTTGCAAAGTGAGAACTGGCACTTTCTGTGTGCTTCACCAATAGCCTATACAAAATCCTTTGGTGTATTTATTCATGATTAGTCTCAGATCCAAATGTGTTTTAGTCATCATCAAACCATACCTCAAATGATAAATGTAGCAGTCTCCCTCGAGTGACTTTGTGTTATCCTGATGTTTTGCACCTGTTTCAGAGAGGTTCATTAATCTTTAATTTAGTCTTTTAATGGGAAAAAAAAACCAACTAAAGTTACATATTTCTGTGAATATCAATAGATAGTGATGACTGCTCCTTTTTGGAGCAGGGTAATAAATCCAAGTAGATGCAAGCACACATTATTAGGAACACAGGACTCCTCTCTGTGTTCAAATGATACTTCAAACTTTGTAGACAGCCAATACAAAAAAATACCCTCTGGAGCTACAAGAACAGTAGGTGCTGCCAAATGATATTCATAAGCACAGACAGCTGTCCAAGAGGCTCAGATAACACTTATGTCATTGTAACATCTTTTATTAAAGTCCAGCAAGAGATATCACTCCACATCTTCTTTTCTGTTTCCATGTTTGCTGTAAGATATTTAATAGACAATAATAAAATAAATCAAATGCTTCTAATCAGCCTAATTAGCAAAAGTTTGTTCTGTACTGATATTTGGGTGTTGATAAAAGCAGCAGGGTCCAAATTCTGAAAACTTTCATCACCTGTGGCATGAAAATTATTTGTTTGGATTCTTCACATCAAATTTTGAAGATCAGATCAGTAATGTGCCCTCACTCAGACCAAAGTATTAAAATCTTCTGGAAAACAAGACCCCAATCAAAGTGGATACAGTTCTGTGGATGAATCACCATTGTGCACACTCTTTCCAGTACGTTCTTTGAACTCTCTGCTCGTCAGTGAATGGCTGTTCAGTGAAGGTGCCCCCATTGTACATTTCAATCTTTGTCCCACTGTACATTGAAAGCCTGCATTCACATACAGTGCAATGAACGTTTCAGTTAGAGTTAGGGAATATGTGTGGTCAGCCCATTCTTCCCTTATCCAGCTCAAAAGACACGATAACGTCCAGCAACAGGTTCCACTTGAAAATACAGTTATGCAGATTGCTTCCTCTGATATTTTTCCTGCATTGGATAAGGAAAACTCCGATTCTCCAAAGGTAGGTGCCTTCGTAACAGAAGTCGATTATGTTTTTGGCCTTTATTACTTTTTAAGAAGATAATTTACTGATGAATTTCTCAACGAAGTAGTCCACGAGGAATTTAGTGGATATGTTAATCTGACAATTTATTATTAAACCACTGAATTTTAAAGTTATCTCCCTGAATATAACTAAACTTCCTTTAAATGTGAGTAACTGATGCTGATTTATGACTAAGAGAAAGTGGTGGTTGTTGCTGTTCTGAAGTGATAGTGTATAAAATACTCATGATAAAAGAACTCTTAATTATAAATGAAGCAATTTATTTGATTGTGAAAAATTACACCAGATTGTGACGTGTTAACATAGGGTAAGGCTATGACACAGTATTAAAGCTAGTTTATGATTTTACTGTACTTTCATAGGGGATTTATAGACAATATTTGAAAGTCATACACGTGCAAATGCATCTGCTTTCATGTACCCGCTTCCTCATTAAGACTATTGAGTGTAGAGTAGTATGAGAACATTTCAGTTTAACTATGAGTCACCTGACTGCTGTAAATAGTGTGTCAATGATTGTGTTTCCACAGAAATGGGGGACTGGTCCATTCTTAGCCGCTTCCTAACAGAGGTTCAGAACCACTCCACAGTCATCGGAAAGATATGGCTGACCATGCTGCTCATCTTCCGCATCTTGCTGGTGGCCCTGGTGGGGGATGCTGTCTACAGCGACGAACAGTCCAAGTTCACCTGCAACACCCTGCAGCCCGGATGCAACAATGTCTGCTATGACACGTTCGCTCCGGTCTCACACTTGCGCTTTTGGGTTTTTCAGATTGTTCTCGTCTCCACGCCTTCCATTTTCTACATCATCTATGTCTTGCAAAAAATCACCAAGAATGAGAAGTTAGAGGTCAACGAGGTCGAAATGGTACCCAGGTCCTTGCCTTTGCTTGAAAGAGGCAGACATGTAGGAGCAGATAAAGAGACAGCACTGGAAGCTGGCAGTTCTTATGAGGACCCCTATAACAAGGAGGAATGGAGCTCCCAGGAAGGTCAGTGTGAGGAGAAGAGCCATCTGGAAGAGCAAATGAGAGAGGTAGAAAAGGACCCAACCCAGCTCTCCAGTCAAGTGCTGTTTATCTACATCATACATGTTATGCTGCGCTCCATCATGGAGATGATCTTCCTCATTGGGCAGTATTACCTGTTTGGGTTTGAAGTCCCACACCTGTTTCGCTGTGAGACCTACCCCTGTCCAAACAGGACCGACTGCTTCGTGTCTCGAGCAACAGAGAAGACCATCTTTCTCAACTTCATGTTCAGCGTCAGTCTCGGCTGCTTCATCCTGAACATCGTGGAGCTGCATTACCTGGGCTGGATTTACATCTTCAGAGTCCTCTTCTCTGCATGCTGTGAGTCAGAGAGAGACCTCGTGCATCAGGTGGAACTATATTCTGACAACAACCCGCTGTTGCTTGAGCTCAAACACTCTCTACGCGGAAGGGTTGTCTTGCAGACAGCCTCTACAATGTCCCGGGACAGGGGCACCGGTGTCCCCAGCCAGGTGCCAGCCATCTCCTTTGAGACAGACTCTACGCTGGAGTGCACTTCAAAGAGAAATTCAGATGAAAAAGAACGCACTAAAACTAGACTGCACAATATGGCCAAAATAGGAAGAGGCAAAAAGTCTTGGCTTTAGAATATTTATTGTATTATATTATTATTTTTTTCTCAACTCTTGACTGCAGTTGTGTGTCTCAAAATAGATTTTTTTTTTCTTAGTTACAAGTTCAGGGAGAAGCTGTGACAGATCCAGTGTATTTGTTTCAGATCTCAGTAAATTCCAGCTGTGTAAATGTACATAGCATTTGTGTAATGCACAATGTACATAGCATTTACAAGCAAGACGTATGGAATGATTTGGAAAAGCTCTTCAGCTTTATATCTAATGTATTGACAGAGGGAAATACTGATGTAAAATATTGTGCATCATTTCATAAATTTGTTTCTGTAAATATAGTCAAATCAATGTCTGCTGTAATTCAGGCCCACCTCCACCTACCCTGACACTTTCATTGCTGTAGAAACATGGACCATAAAGGATCTTTTGTAAATAGGCGAACTATCAATCAATCAATCAATCAATCAATCAATCAATCAATCAATCAATCAATCAATCAATCAATCAATCATGTAAAATCAACAGGTCTAACAATATCATGCCAAATTCTTTAATTAAACACCTGACAAGTAAAACTGGACAATCTGGGTGAGTTACCTACATCCTGTGTTTGGGTTTTAGTCATAGTAAAGAAATAGACCAGGAGGGGTCACTGCTGTCCAGTATACACTCGCGCTGCCTTCACGTGCTGTTTTAATTATTACAATTATGAACCGTGAAACATTGACAACCCCATTAAAAGGCTGACATATGTGGCATGTGCCCACATATGACATTTAAGCTTTACGTTTGACCTCCTCTTAATAGATGGCTTACTTCAATTTGAGGCTCAGTTGTCATACAATTATGGGCAATAGCCATATATAGCCTACTATTAAACATTTTTTTTATTTGATTATAGTTTATTCTTTTGCTGAGTAACATATTGTATAACAAACCCTCTCTCTCTCTCTCTCTTTTTAATTTTTTTAAATTTTTTTTTTATTTATTATAACACAAAGACAAGGTTATTGTACTCCTATAGGCAGAAGGTCGCTTATATCAGATCATAGTAGTCGGAAGTCGGAGCTTACGGGAGGCATTTGAAAGCATCACCAGTACATTTCTCGCACCTACTGTCAATTCCAAGGAAGAAAAATGCCGAAAACTTCCAGTAAGACAACAGCGCTGTCAATTTGGGACAATTACAGGTAGGTCATTCTTATATCTTATAAAGGCATTTACTCCGTTACTTTTCACGAATGACATATTTAGACTCCCTGCTGAAAGTGTTCCCTGAGGCCAACGGTGCTAGAGAATGAGGGCAAAGCAGCTTAAAGGGAGAGCATTATGGCCAAGCTGTGGATTTGTCATAGCGACGACGTAGACGTACTATACACAGTGTACAGTAAGTTCAGTAAAGCTGGTAAACTCTTTTTTTTTTCCTGTGAAAAATCACCATCAGAATGTTTACCTAATTGTAAAATTGCAATTGCTCAAGGTTATTTCACAGCCTGTCAGACGTCAGGAGATGTGATTAAGTGTAGATTAAGTGCGAATTTACTGTTTATGGCTTCACAATAACAAAGCAGGGTTGCAGGCTGTTCATGCTGGTGCACAAATGTTCATATTTTCTTCACCACTTTATTGTGATGCCGAAAGCAAGAATGAGAAGGTCCTCCAAACAGTGCCTGTATGTAGGGCAACTTTAGATGAATTGTGCCACAGATGTGTCAGTGTATAGGACCTAGAGAATACATATTACATACTACAGTATGTAAAGTATTTGCAGGTCAATGCGTTTGTTGACACGGTAATAAATCAATAGGTGATGTCAGTTCCCTGACAGTAAACACTGCTGACACAGTAGACTGTACACTTTTCTTTTGATTTGAATGGATTGTATGTATATATTTTTGGTGGTGAAAAATATTTGTGAAATTAAAATGATCAGAAAGTTGAGATGAGGTGTCATAACATGGTGTCATGCAATACAGTATTTGATCAAATGCACTCATGTTGTCCAAACCTACGATGTAGGAAGAACATTAGACATATAGTTCAACTTATGGACGTTTTAGACTGTGAAAATGTCAACATAAGCAGTGGGTTATTGTGTATTTTATGGTTATTATTTTATTATTTTACCAATATTATAACCAATAAAAATATATTAATTGGGAAGTAATCAAAGCAAGGCTCAACTTTGGATAAAAAGCTGCATCTCTCCAAATACTTTGTATGCAATTACAGATTAGACAATATTAGCCAATAATCAACTTGCCAGTTTCTCAGTCTATCTCTGATTAACACTGTTAACAGAACTGTTGTAAAGTATTGTGATTTCATTAAAGTTTTTTGTTTTTTTCCTACAGATGACATCACAAGTTATCCTTGCTCACTGTAGAGGCTTTCCAAGACTTTCATGAGACTCTTTCATAATAATATATATATATATATGAAACTGACAGTTTATTATTGTAAACCAATCAAACTGGTAAATTACTGGTAAACGTTCAAATATGTTTCACCGAATTAAGAAAGACAAGGAGAAGGAGAAGGACTTGAGCAAGAAAGAAAAGAAAGACAAAAAGGAGAAGAAAGAACGTATGTCCCAGTCAGAGTTAAAGAGCCTCGAAGAGATGAGCATACGAAGAGGCTTTTTCCACCTTAATCGAGGGAGCTCAAAGAGGGACTCTAAGAGCAAGTTGGAGATCTCTAGCCCTATCCCAATCAAGGTGGCCAGCACCACGGAGCTCTGCCTGACCGACCTGGAGGCCGAGCGCCTTCACAACACCCTGGGGCAGGATGTGGGGCAAATAAGCGCAAATACCTCGGGTGAAGATGTAAAAGGAAATGACCTGGAACTTCAATGCAGCTCTGTAAAGGAGAGAGCAGCCAAGTTTGGAGAACTGGCCAAGTTGAATTTGGTGGTGGGCCAGAAGCAAGTAACCTTTTCCCAGAGTATCAAAGAGGAGCATGCTTTGGAGGTATCAAACGTTTCCGGGCAGAACTGGAATACATCTTTCTCAACGTCTGACCCCAACCCAAAAGGCACCATCGTGGATCACATTCCTGACATGGTGGAGAAGACCTTCCCTGGTGCAGACCTACAGTTGCCTGCGCTCGTTGCTCCGCCAGCACCAGATCCAAGAGAACTTGAGCTACAGCGGCGCAACACTGGGGATTTCGGCTTCTCTTTGCGTAGGACCACCATGCTTGACAGGCAGCCTGACGGAGGAGTGTGGCGGCGTGTGGTGCACTTCGCCGAACCAGGGACTGGGACCAAGGACCGGGCTCTGGGCCTGGTGCCAGGAGATAGGCTCGTGGAAATCAATGGGATCAATGTGGAGAACAAAAGCAGGGATGAAATCGTGGAAATGATCCGTCAGTCTGGAGAGTCAGTCCGGCTAAAGGTGCAGCCCATTTTGGAGCTTAGTGAGTTGAACCAAAGTTGGCTGAGGACGACTCAAGGCCCGAACAGAGACATCTTTGATGTAAGTAGTACTGCTGAATCTTGCTCAGTCTACTGTGTAAACAGATTAAAGCGTGCAAAAACAAATTCCACATTTACTAATATTCAGTTACTCTTTCCCATCACATTAGTTTCACCCATTTACAACCCGGTACTACATCAAGGCGTGTAATACAACTATCAGTCCTCTACACGATACCATGTCAGTGTCACATTTTGCTTGAAATTTTGTTTGGATTGAAAAGTAGGGTGTCTTAAGTGTAGACACCAAAAAACACTTGGTTAGATTCAGGTAAAGATCACTATTAATGTTATTAATGTTCGGTACAAAAAGGGGTTAGGGGAAAGCAGGGTTGCATAGGTCATGTAAGTTATTTAATGTGTAATTTAAATATGTCACATTATGTAAAAAAAAAAAACATACTTATGGTAATTTATAGAAATCTACAGCTTAAGGACTCAAACATTGGACGTCCAGGACTTTATCACTGTTTGTACATCATCACATGACCTCTTTCTTCAACCCTGGTCATAAATAGAAGTATAATGTGACACTGACACGGTATCCTCTGGTGGACTGATGGGTGTATTTGCTGTGATATTGGACTGACCTATAAGAACATATATATCAAAATACTGATGGTTAGTTGGCTGTGATTGGATGCTTCTGGTGTTTTAAAATACGTGTACACTTGGCTTAAAAATGATCACTATCTAAAGTTACAAATTTTTTTTTTTTTTTTTCTCATTTGGGTATTTTCTTCGGTGAAGTATGTAGTTCTGCATCCACATATAGTGAATTAAAGATATGTGTGGATAATGGGTGGAACTGTATTAACACCCATAATGTGATTTTGTGCTCTTATGTTTGGGGGGCGTGTCTGTGTGTGTGTGTTTTGAAAGAGAGAATGTGTTTCTGGTCGGTGTACATATAATCCCCCTCCCACCAACCCCCCTAGTCCTTTGACACCAAACAATGGGACGCTGAAGGAAACAACGGCCCAAACGTCGCCACAGCTCCTCGGCCATATGGTCTTGCGAGACTTGGCTGGCCGCCCATTCAATTCTTTTCACCCGGATAATCATGTGCAACAAGTAGAGGAGCATCAAATTTTGAACTGTTCACAAACCGGCACAACAAACACCTGAATGCTTGTTGTTGATGTTGTGGCAGTGGAGTTTAGACAGTGGGTAAGATAAATTTGGCCAGTATGTGGTTAATTAAGGGACATCAGTCATTTTTGGTGCTGCTGGGATATTAGTTACACTACAAGAATAGACTTACATGCACAATAAATAGATGGTCACACTTGTGTAATTTTATTTCAAAGCTGAAAAATCTAGATAGTGTTAGATATCTCTGATCTTGGAAATTAATAAAATATCATGACATGGCATTTTTGCCATTTGAACAGCCTTATCTTCGGTACATTTTAGTGTGTATTGTATCATTCTGGTACATTAAATAAAATAAGATGACGTGCCTATTATTGAGACAGATGTTTCAATCAGTAAAATACATTTCTTTTGACAACACCACATTGGGCCAGTTGTCAGGTGCATATTTATTCAGAATCCCATGTAGCAGAGTTATTAAATGATAATAGAGTACATTAGATAGAACTGTGGGAATGAATGTGTACACAGCCATAGACACCATTCATTTGCTTCCCTAGAGAAGATGTGTGTCTCCCTGTCCTACTTTGTCCCACATTCAACCAATCTGGATGATAATTATGAGACAGGCCATTCGAAAAAGCAGAAAATCTGTATGTGAGGCTGACCTAGAACCAACAGCACTATTTATAGGTAGTTATAATAAGAGGTGAAAAGTCTAGAGCTCTGCAACACAGTTATATATCATACGGGATGCATGAAGTTACAGTACAGTGTTTTGCATATTGGCTGAATGTATTTAAAGCAATACAGTGCCTATTCATTTAATATGAAGCCATAGCCAGGAGATGTTATCTTAGCTTCGCATGAAAACTGGAAGCATGGGGAAGTTTGGTTTTGTTTAAAGGTAAAAAATAAATAATAATCCACCTGTTATCCCCACTAAATCTCAAGGACAAATTACATATATATATGTATCTAAGCTTTAAAGAGGGCAAGTTGTGGTTTTGCAGGGGTCTATTTCTTGGCTAGGGGGCAGTGACTTTGGGGAGTCTTGTCATCCCTGTGATGTTGCCAAGCAACCAGTGAGGATCTTTGTTACCGCAGTGCCAATACAATAATAATGAGCCTGTTACTGAACAAATACTGCTTGGATTGGATTGGTGTCAGCTAAACACCTGCTGTCCTGTGGTCTGCTTTCTGTTTTTTCTTTCTGTTGTGTTATTGTATGGTTTCTGATTTCAGCCGTCAGATGGTTTGCTTTCGGCTGCATAATATGCCTCTTTGCCTTTACACACCAGGAAGGGATCTCCTCCCCAATGTAAATGTGTCTAGCACTAAATTAATATAATTTTGAAGATTTGCATATTTCCTGTTCAAAGTGACGGCAGTGGACCCCTTGTTAAGAGAGAAATAACTTTAAATGTGCCTCTGTTTACTCTGCACCAAAATTGAACAACCTCAGACCCTTGACATCAGAATTTGTCAATAAATATCTCAGACTCTTATCTGCTCTTTGAATGTTTGCTGGGATTTCTGTCTTTGGTTTTAATAGGGAAAAGATTTGAAGCATCGATTAATCCTGAGTGTCTTAACAAAGTGCTAAAAGAGTACCATCCATCTGCTTAGGTTAGATAAGGCAATCCTGCTGCACTGTATATGAGCAGGTGGGTACTGTGCAAGAAGGTCTGTCTGCTTTCAGATGTCTTTCAGACATTTTGAAGAGAAGGTCAGTGCTATTGTACTGATGCCAATTTTCAATTTTCCTGCTGGTTGAAGTAAATCCATTGGTTGAAGTCAATATTAAATCAAGCAAAAAAAAAAAAGCCCCTTATACCTGAAATAAAATTGGAACTGATGTCTGTTGAATTGATAGTTTCTTTATAAACATCACACCACTTTGTTGTTATTGTGTGTGTTGAGTCTATTTGGATGACTTGCTTAATATTGTTATTGTTTAGAGATGGTACTTAAAAAAAAAAAGTCTGACGGGTCCATCCGAAAAAAAATTACATTCATATATAATAATGACTGCTTACCAAAACTTCGGCAAGAATATGTTATAATTGAACTCCTCTTTAGTATTGTAATTTTTTTTTAGTTTCAGCAGCTAATTTGACTTGTCTCTATTTAAAAAGACCTCGGGCCTAAATGTCACAATGGCCTGTGGTTGACCCTGATGTTGCCAAATGTTTTATCTAATATCCCTGCACCACTTATCTGTCATCCCAAACACTCCCCGTCTTTCTGCGGTGCAGACACAATTTTTTCATTCAAAAATGATCAAATGGTGTAATCTCCTCTCCAAGCTGCCCATTTAAATTACATCATCCCCATTTTCAGTGGGGAGATGCTTCAGTAGCAGAGCGTATTAGCACAGGCGTGGATTACAAAGAGGCGGGGCTTTCAAGAATAAAGCTGTTTGGTCCATGACATAGGCAAAGATGTCATTTGTCCTTCCTGACATTCTTTATGATTGATTTAAATGTACATAATTTTGATAACTTGATACTTTTTTTTAATTTCTTTACCCTGGAACAAACAGTGACACAAACCAGAGCGTCTTGACTGCAGTCTGACATTGTAAGGCAGATACTTGGCTTTCTTGGGTGTGTCACTGATGTTATCTCGGTCAGTTAATGATATATTAACACTTTTCAGACACACCCTCATCATGTCAGCCATAAGGAAGCCATGTTTTAATTGATCATCATTATAACCTCTACCAAGGAGGTTATGTTATCAGTGTGATTTTGTTTGTCAGTCTGTTTGACTTTCAGATGGATTACAGACAAACTACTGGCCCAATTTCCCTTCCATGTTGGAAGGATCTAACATGGGCCGCGGAAGAACCGATTATATTTTGTGGCGGATCTGGATCACTAAGCGGTGGATGCGTTCATTATTTTTTAACTTTCATTGACAATGCGAGATGCAACATTTGGCCTAATAAATGCCATACATCTTAAAATCCAGTTGATGGCAATAAAAGTTCAACAGTTACACCACGAGCGATTCTAAAAATGCAGTGACTCTGTATCAAAATCTACATTCATGTGCATTAGTAATCCTCTGTGACACATGTTTTTCTCAAAATTAATACAGCAGCAGTCATTATGGAGCACTTGTAGACAGTGATTTCATAGAGGAAAACTGGAACAATTGTAACATGGCCTGAGATATTGCATATTACACAAGAGTGGGCTTGGCAGAGGTCCATGTTCTCAGAGTGCCCCTTTAGTTTGTTTTGTATTAATTTTATTAGTGTCACCACAAGCCAATTTACCATAAAAAAAAATATGCTCAGATTTCACACTTTGAAATCAGTTGGCATCACTGTTTGTGATGTGCTGTTTGTTTAATTTTGGAAGTCATTTTTGTCTGTTATATCAGACCCTTTTTACCTTCTGTTACCTCCTCAGACCTACAGGTGAGGTCACACCTGAGAATACATTTGCTTCTCCTGCATGTTCACATGTCCTACTTTCACAGAAAACTTCTGATTTTCAGGCTCATTTACTGTCACCGATTCAAATCTGGGTCACATCCTGGGATTTTGAGAGGACGTCCCATGATTCATTTCTGGCATGGACACTGGTCAAATGTCTCGTTCGATTTGTGACTTCCTTTCTTGGTGTACATACTATAGAATTTTTTTTTTTAATCAATAATCATCAGATATTTCATGATTAAAAAACTAAAAGGAGTTAATGCTCTACGATTATTTCTATATAGCACATTTGTCCTATGTAAAATAATATACAGAATTATTCAAATTTGGTATTGAACTGCAGTTTGTGCTATAAATGAATTTATCACAGGATTCAAACAGATTTCATAGTATTGAAGGAATTAACTGGGTCAAAATCAGCAGTGTCTGTATGTGTATCGGGTCCTTAATCTTTGGTCTGCACTAACCATGTGTGGACAAACAGTCGACACATTGCTGTGTCCCAGTAACAGACTCTAGGGATTAGCAGTCTGTGCTACATAGTTCCAGCCAGCCTGAGTGTTTGACTGGATCTTGCTGAGCGCTAGTATGTTAACCTCTGAGCTTAGTATTAGGAAAAAAAAATGCTTGTAAAGACACAGGATGGCTCTATTTTTGGACTTTAAATATCACTTAACATTACAATTACAGTTCTGATGATTCAGAGTGAGTTTACTCCAAAGACACACAATCGCTATCACTCTGCACTTTGTTCTGTACACATGAGCTGGCTGTTTGGTAAATGAAACTGCCTTTGAGTTCCTGAAGAGGAAAAGAATGTGCCAAGATTGGATTAGCTCGTCCTTGTCCAGTCAAGCCTGTTGCTACATTTCCGTGTTTTTTCTTGTGTGACTGCTCTCCAAGGCACCACTGAGCTGAATGCCTACCTCCAGGCAACTCACCCTCATAAGTGTTTTTACCCAACTGGTTTTACAGCAATGCAGTTTCGACACGTGGCTCTTTTTAAATGTCAAGAAAGATTTACTTTAGATTGGGAGAGCTGTGTGATTTTAAATCTGTGTCTCACTTTATAACCTTAGCTCTACACTTTACTACAGATACAGAACATACAGTGAGTGTTATTTATGGTGTTTACAACCACCGATTGTTGTCACACTCTAATCGGGTTTTGCTTTCAAACAATGCAACATCTTGAATTTAGGTCAATAGTATGCCAAAGCAGAACCCTCTGTGAAATGAGAAATCAAATTCACTGGTGTACAGCTCCCTCTTGTGGTGTACAAGGTGTGTTGAGGAACATGCCTTTCACAAATATTAAAGCCATCGTGAGGCCTCATTAAACAGATTGATACTAGTAGTGTACATACATTTTTATACGTGTATCTCTGCTTGTTTATCTATATTAAAATGTGCATTAGCTGCATATAGACTGTTATTAACTTTTGGGTTGTACCATCTTTTAGGTTCTCAATTGCATTATGGTGCTTATATGCATGTGGTATTGGAAAAGGATCATTACTTTGCTGGTAAGGCATTTAAAGTTGGTACAGCAGTGAGCTGAGGGAGTCTCCTTTTTTTATTTCCCTGTCACCAGGAGAGGAAAGTGGCAGGGAGAAGTGGCTGTGGCAATTGATGTGGTTGTGCAAAACCCTATTTATAGCCCCTCTGTACTTCAGCAGCTGTCCCTCTTCTATCTCCCTGCCTGGCTCCTCTCACATTACCCCCCCATGCACTCCTCAGACCACAGCTTTACTGCTCTGTGTTGCCTCTGACCCCGCCCTCGAGGTTGGTCGGGCTGGCGAACGCGTGCTCTCAGCAGACCCAAATCTTACCGTACGTTGGCCCTGATTTGCACTGCTCCACTGACGGAGTGAAGATTGGAAGGTTAACCAGGCCCAGAGAGAAGGTAATGGGCTCGAGCCTCTGGTGGACTGTGTGTGTGTGGCTAGTGGTGGGATCTGCTCAGGGTGTACATGCTCTGCTTAGCACTTCCATTAGGACTCTGATGGCGTCTCAGAATGGCCTCCTTTGCTGCTGAAACTATTTATAGGAGCAGTGGACTCTGATGAAAGCAGAGCTGGAGATGGTGAAACATGTTACTCATTTTTGCTCAATGAGTAAAAGGCCAAATTTTAGTTTAAATAGTTAATGAAAAGTTGTGAACTTTCGACAAAGTTTTGAAAGTTGCATGTTTCTGTGGTCATGAAGTGATGTGAAAGTTTGAAAGTCTCTGGTATGTTTCATTCTTTTGTCAGTGATTTTGATAATTTTTTGCTTGCTTTAATGTGTTTTGCTGTTGTGTCAAGGTCATATACTTTAGGTTTCCTCATTGATGAAACATGCCTCTTACTGTATGTAATTATTTTAGTGTGGTGACTGAACTTAAGTTCTTCATACACAGTTTTTAGTAACTGATTTTGAGTGAGGCTCACATGTGATAAATAACACAACAGTCCCTGGGTACACACTTTCAGTCTTGTCTTGTTGTTAGATCTTTATGTTTTCCTCTTGTGTGTTGCCCTGTGAAGAGAGCAACCCTTTCATTTCATAACGTGTTCCTGTGTTCTTATCCTCAGTGCTGCATGGTCCCACTGCCCTGTTGGTGTATGACCTGTTTGTGTGCAGACAACAAGTTCACAGCACCCCACCGCTCACCTCTAAAATTCCCATTCTTCATCGCTCAGCGCAGCACATCCTCCTCTCTCCGGCTGTCTATCTGTTTTTTCCCCTCTCCTCTCATCATTCTATACATTTATTGTTCACGTCGTCCAGCTTAATCCATGACTTCTGGCCTGTCACCATGGCGTACAAATCCCGTTTTTCTTTCTGGGAGCAAAAGGGAAGTCTCGCTTCAGTGTTGTTGTTTTTTTCTTGCCTTTCAGTTCATATCTGTATCTTGTTGTTTGTTGAATTTGTGAAATGTTTCTTTATGTTAAGCTGTGGTCTGAATGTGCGGTTTGATTGTCTTTGTGTTGCTTCCTCTTGTGTAGGTTAAAGTTGAAAACAAGCCAGATGTAAGTGTTTTTTCAGCTGCATGCGTTTGGACAGTTACTCACATGGTGCAAACAGTTTCTGTGTGTTGGAACTGATTCAGCTACTAATCATTATTGTGGTGTTTCATAAGATGGTGAGTTAGTCAGCTATTGAGTTTTGGAGTAGGAGATGGCAAACACATTTCTTAATTATTAATTAGGCTGATTGGGCTCGAGAGGATGTTTATTTTGGAAGACAGCTACTGTTTAGAGGACATGATAACCGCATGAGTGTGACTAAGAACAGTTGTTCTCAGTTGAGTGTCTTCATAATCAATATTGTCCAATTTTAGTTGTAGAAATTGAACAATTTAAAAATAATAATGAGGGCCAGTGACACAAACAGTTGGAGAGTACACAGTTTTAAAAGTGCCTTGTGGAGCTCTCTCTTTGTATGTGTGTATCCTTGAGGTTTAACAAATGTCTTATGGACATTTGCTTGCGAGCTAACAATTATTTTCATTCTGACTATTATTTTCACCATCAAGCTGTTTGGTCTTTAAATGTAAAAAAATAGTGAAAAGCTGTTTGACCAGTGTTTTCCAAGGCCCAAATTATGCCTAAAACATCTTGTTTTGTCTCGAGCAACAGTCCACAACCAAAAGATGTTCGCTTTATTATCATTATATTGAAGAGGATGAAATCAGTTAATTGTAGTATTTTTCTCATTTAAAAGGACTCAAAACAATTAATTGATTACGAAGAGAGTTATTAATTAATTACTCATTGCAGCACTACCACCAACTGTCTTATTTTGCATTAAATCAATAGCACGATGTGGATGTGCATCCTTGTGCATGTGAAGCGACTGTTCAAAGAGTCTACAAGGTGCTATTTTATTTTTGATTGAAACCATATCGGACACAACTTGAGAATTTTGGTTCTTTTTTTTCTTACTAATTAAGCTACACTCACTTCAAACCCATCACAATTAAGAAAAATATAGAAATTGAGTTACAGAAACGTACAGGAGGTGAGTAGGTTTCAAAGTTAAAACTGAATGAGGATATTAATTCAAATGGCCTGGTTGCATGTACTAGTCTGAGTGAGGGTTTTAAAATTCACAAATGAGAATACATTATAAAAATCCATTTCGGAATAATCATCTCTGGAGAGTTTTTGAGCCCAGAACCTGCCGTTTGTCTTTGACAGCCTGTCTGTGTCAGCCATGGAAATAATCTCCCTGATTGTCGACCTTGCTCTGTTTGTATCCAGTCTGATGTAGATAGTGGTCAGCCTCAGGCAGTCACTAAACCTGGGCTGGACACAGGAAGTGGTCCACAGTCAACAACATCACTAGCAGGAGAGTCCAATAACAACATTGCCATGGGGGGTCCAGACAGCCCAGGGGAGGAGCAGAGTTCTAGCGCTAAAAAGGTGGTGAAGGTTGTGAGAAGAGTCGTCAGACGTGTGGTTCCTGCTGCGGCGGAGGAGCAGAACCCGCCCACGGTTTCTGCACCTGCTGCAGAGTCTGTGCTAAAAAAATCCCGAGCTGCTGGGGTTGAAAAAGATGATATATCCATGGGCCTGACTAGTTTAATGGGCAGAGGGAGAACCAAGGAACACCGGCCTCGCACCCGCACCCAGGACCGCAAAGACGACATGAAAGAGGAGGTGAAGCAGGAAGAGGAGAAAGGAAAAGTGGAGGAAAAGGAGGAAAAACCTGCTGTGGAAAAACCAGAGGAGGCCACAACTCTGCCCTCTACTACAGCTCCAAACCCTGCACCACCAAAGTTAAACCCCCTCACACCTCCAGTTGGGTTCCTCCCTCCACCCAAACCCAACCCTTTGGCCCCACCTACTGGTTTCATCCCTGCGCCCAAACAGAATCTACTGACTCCTCCAACTGGTTTCATCCCTGCCAGAAAATCTAGCCCGGTGCCCCCAAAACAGAATCCCCTGGCAAGACCTCCGGGATTCATCCCCGTCGCAAGGACCGATCCCTTGGCTCCTCCAGCAGGGTTCATCCCAAAACCTCGTCTGCTCGCTGTGAAGAAACCGGAGGTACTGAGTGAAAAAAGTTTGCTACTAAACTTCTGGGTGGAGCATGCCTTTTCACCATAACACAGACATTACTCTCCAATAATATGCAACTCGCTCAAACAACAACTTGATTTGCCTTGAAATACGGATGATACGTGCATTATAATTAGGCTACAGCTAATCTTTGTTATTAGCAGAATGAATTGAACCCCTTACATTTTCCCCAAAGTACAAGTTAGCCTCGTCTTCTTCCAAAAAGTTGTTATAATGAAGCCAGCCTGAATAAGTGAAGGGAAGCGCGGTGCATGTGGGGGCTCATGATTACACTTCATCAATGGGTATGAGGGTGTGCTCATGGCCTGTGCTCTGGTAGTCCAGTCAGTTGGAGTCTTTGAGCGCTGAGCTGTGACTCATTACTGTCACATTACTTTGGCAGGCAGAGACTGGAAGTCTTGCTCGGTCTGCTGTAGACCACCAAGGCCGGGGCGAGGAGAATCTTTTTGGGATGCTGTTTAAAGAAACAGGAATAGTTCAGATGATATACCCTCATAGACTAAAGTAATTTAACATTAATTTCCTTATAATTCTTGTTGCTCATATATCAACCTTGAAGCAGGAACATAAATCATTGAAAGCTTAATTTTTCTAAATATTTTATCAGTGATTTTATTTTGCAGCAGTTCTAAATATTTATATAGTTCCTATTTCAGTTTGTACTTCAGACAAGGTCATGTTAATGCCCCTGTTTCTTTGGCAATCTGTCTGTCAGCAGGTCATCTGAAAATGTTATCAGCAGATGTCCATGAAATCTGGGGAACAGTTGGGTATTTGGCTGTGGAGCGAAGGATTTGATTTTAGAGATATGCACTTTGTATTTTTGCTTAAGGATATTGGATTTTTAACTGCTCTAATGAGAGATTTTGTTCTCAAATACTAAGGCCAAGAACAAACTTAGAAATGTTTCTGTGACTAAGCATCTCTGGAAGTTTGTTCTGTCTAGTGATTTCACTTTTCAATTTTTGTGTTGTGACAATGGCAGACCTCAGCATTACTATCGGTGGCAACTACATTATCCCAGTTTGACATGTGTTTTCATCTTTAGGCTTTGTGTGAAAGTTGGTTGAGGTCTAACTTTTTTTAAAGTGAAATTTATACTAGCCATGTAACAACCCTACAAACACTTGCTGCTGTATAAAGGTAAAAAAAAGAAAAGAATGAGAGGTAATGATTTTTTTGTGATTAAAAAAGGTTTTTAACAGCACCACCTCAACTTCAAATATAACTTTGATGCAAACAGCAGCAGATATGAAAACTAAACTAGATATTTATCGATCCAAGTGCCACAGCTTTGTACAATTACAGAACATTGTCATCGAACTTTTGATGGTTTAATTTCAGGTGCTCCTCTCTGACTCCTTGCAAAGTGTCTCAGTCAGTGATTCATTCTTTAATTACTCTCAAGAAATTTGCAGCAGATTGTTGCTTAAATAAGCGCTGACAAACAAAAGCCTTGAACCATTATTCTTTTGCTGCAGTGCTTAATGATCCAATTTTCTTTAATAGTCATTTTCTCTTATTCATTTCCTGATTGAATTAACTGGAAAATCAGATAAGCAGCAAGAAACAATCCCGTGAAGTGTTCAGTTTCCACATGTGTAAAATTGTATCTAAAAGAAAAATACAACAAGCTAAAACATAATTGTCATCCTCAACATCATCATCATGTTGATTCCAACTTGTGTGTGCATGTTTGTGTGTGTGTGTGTGTGTTTGTGGGTATTTACATACATTATGTAAAGGTAAAGGAGACATCTTCCCCCCCTGTGGCGCCCAATGGTAAACCGTCCCCTGTTGCACTGCCCCAGTCTGCACCCAGCGAACAGGTGTGTGTTCATCTCGCCCCAGAGGTACACGTAGCAGTGTGTTTCTCACATTCAAAAGCACGAGACATTTTTTTTTTTTGTGACATAATTCTATGTGCACGCTCAGTTTTCAGTCTCGCTAAAGTGGACAATCATAAAAAAGGCTCCGTTTTTTTGCTGTTGCTCGTCCTGCTATGCACTTGCAGGTTCCAGAGCTGATTCCCTCTGAGGAAGACTACAAGCGTGTGAAGAGGATCTTCACTGTCGATGTCAATGATGTAACTTTTCTCCGCCAGAGCTTGTTTGGTTTGTGTCTGCTGTGCCATGTAAAGGGAAATTTGTCCCCCCCAAAAATACCTAGCTCCTCACTGGGCTGTTTCAAACAGTCCCACTGCTAAGAGGGCTCCAGTTACAGGAGTCCCCTTACATTATTGGCTACGTAGTGTGAAATCTGAAACTTTGAGACCAGAGCGATGAGTCTAGACTCATAAGTTATGGAGATTTCCTTTAGATTTAGTTCAGGAGAACACAGAGGATTTCTTGGCAGTAAGAGCTGCACTTGTACAAGCATATCTTTTCATCTCCAATGTTGAAACCATTTGTGCTTTCTGGATTGAATGCTACGTGGTTGATTTGTGACACACTTTTGTCTCAGAAAAGAAAACAGCATGACGCCTTTTACTCTTGCAGATGGCCAGCTTTGGCTCAGCGTTTCTGGCTCGTTGCCTTCTTTGCATTCATTCTGTAGCATAATTATCAGGTGCAGAGAAGTACCTGCTGTATGATACTGTACTTTGGCATCGTGTGATTATTTTGGCAGTGTTGGATTTTATGGCAGTGAATCTTTACTTGTTCTCAAGGTCTAGAGCACAGACATGCACTCTTTTTAAATTTTTTTTTTTATCCCTTTTATTCCT
Organism: Brachyistius frenatus; assembly: GCF_029030835.1. Lineage (NCBI taxonomy): Eukaryota > Metazoa > Chordata > Actinopteri > Embiotocidae > Brachyistius > Brachyistius frenatus. Next base: position 966,927 of record NW_027210633.1, read on the forward strand.
TGCTTTGATCTCCTGTTGTTATACAATTCAAGTCCTGTGTCCCTACCTTTGCTTTTCTGTGGGTCACTGGATCCTGAACTTGCCGCTGTCCTCTCTGCTATTTGCATGGCTAGCGTGCCAGAGGCCGCAAATCCTTTCAGGCGCAGCCTGCTCGACCGACGGTTTGTCGCACTCCCCCGGCTGCGTGGTGCTGGAGTTTAAGCTTATTCTCTTCCACTGACTCCTCGCTGCCCTACTTTGTGTGTGCCTGTCTGCTTGTCTTTGTTCCCACGCTGCTTTTTGGGTTCAAGCATGGGCCTGGAATGTGCTAATGTGACGTTAACAAGTGGTTACAAGAGTTTGGTTTCGGGTTCTTTTGAGGTCTCGACAAGATTTATCAAAGTAGTTCTACATTTAATTTACAATAGATTGAATGTGCTATGCGGTTGTATAATGGTATTGTTGTGTTTGGTCTTCAGCCCTGCATATAAAGCTCAACCATGTTTGTAGTCATATGCAGCAGTAACTACCTTCTAAAATTCTTAGCACTTACAAATTTTCTTTCATTTGGGCATCTGTGACATGTAAAACTCCAGGATCTCTGACTTTGCATGCAGTGATACAGTTGTATGTTGTATTATGTTGATCTTTTGTGTTTATGCAGCACTATACCTTGATTAATAATAATAATAAGAATGATAAACTTTATTTGTATAGCACCGTTCATACAAGAAAGGCAGCAAGAAAATTACTTGAATTGTTTCACATAAAAAGAGATATAAATGAACATTTAAAAATATAGAAAATAAATGAAATGCACAGAGTTAAAATATAAAATAAAGTAATGTGCATTTTAAAGGCACAGTAGTTCAAGTGCAGGCAAGTGCAAGAGAGTTTCAAGAGTAGGTAGCATTACTATAAGCATTAGCATTGACTATCACTTTGTTTTTGTCAAATTTGCTGGTGCGTTCATACCTTGCTGTGTGAAACTGATATGGGTAACTGTGACTGATAATATGCCAATCTGCCCCCACCGATTCATGCATTAATGCACCTCCTAATGCTTACTCAAGCATGCATTAACACTGTAATTATGCTATACTTGAACGAGTCACTAGTTTCGTTGTTTGGTTTTCTGGTGTTGTTGGACTGCTGTCGGCCTTCCTGCAGTGTTTTGTATTACATAACCTGTGACCTACTATTACATTTCTATCACTAGGCCATATTTTGCACTATTTCGATCATGCATTCGGAAATTGCAGTTGAATGGTGATGTTTAGCTGTTGAATTAAACCACTACAGATACTGATTTGTGCTCCTTCCCTTCTCCAGTACAAGCCTGTTGAGGACCCCGTGGCCATCCTTCAGGCAGCACACTCAGCTGCAGCTAAGGTCTGACCACGGTTACAACTGGTTGTAATTCTGGTCGCATCCCCCTCGTGTTTCAGAGTGATGTCTGTCTTGTGGTTTTTGTGTGTGACAATCTAGTCAAGGAGTGTGGGAGAATGGTTCAGTAGTTAGCAAGGCAATCTCTCCTCCCAGGAAGCCCTGGATTTACTTCCCCTGTATCCCAACCTGTTGAAGTATCTCTGAGTAAAGTTGTGTCGTCCCCACATCTCACAGGAAAAAAGACAAAAACATGCAGCTTTGTTGCAGCTATGCTTGTGTTTGTTATGGTAGCTTGACTGCATGACTCATCTGAATTTTATGTTTTCATGCATGACTCTCTCTTAACACTCGACATGCCTCAGCTGTTTTAACCGTTTGCTGTGTTTAGAACTATTTTTTTCTGTGGACGTCATTTTTTTGGTGTGTATGTGATGTGCTTGGTTGTGATGAACCCCCGCTTGTCTCATGTGTGACATCTTCTTTGTGAACATATTAAATGCAGACTCAGTGAGTTCACTCTCTGAAAGGAGCTCTGGAAAGTGCATTTCAAAGGCAGTCATGGGAACTGTAGTTCTTCTGTGGAGGGCTGCTGATGTAATGGACATAAATGCTGTAGGTGAACTAAACATAGCAGCTCTCACAAAATCATACATGACTCTGTCTCAGGTCGTGCACTTATGTACTTTCACTTGCTATTTTATGTGTGTGTGCATTCAAACCGACAAATATGGGAACATACTATGATGCTGCCTTAAAATGGGGTTGTATATAGCGTGTTCATAAAACCAGTTCATATGAAAGCCCTCCTCTTGTGGTAATCACCACCTCCAACCTCAACATTTTCTGAAAGCTTAGAGTTCATGAGTTGTGATGTGTTTGGTGACATTTTAGGAAATTGGAGAGGCTACAGAATTTGTTTTTCTGCTAAGTTAATATTGTATACCAAACTATACAAATACAAGTTGTACAAGTCCTCATAAGTATTTATTTTTCACCAAGTACCACCATACTCTTAGAGGTCATCAGTATGTTTATTGTTTGTGCCAAACAGGAACGTTTGTTTTGAAGTGAAAAGTTTACACATAGCCGGCACGTAATTTGGCATGTGATGCTTTCAAATGTTTCTGTTGTCATTTTGATTAAGTACAAAATAGCCGTGTGCGATTTGAGACAACACTGCCCTGTCGAAAGTCACGGACTACACAAGTTTAGCATACTAACATGTAAGTGTACTAACTTAAGTACAGCGTACAAGGGAATTATGACACAGCCCATGTTTTCACACTGGAAGCAGCCCTCCACCAATGAATTCAGTTCCCCTTCATCTCATGTGAATGTGAACTATAAATTAATACTTGTTGGTGAAAATCTCATAAATTTGATCCTTCTGGTTATTTTAAATTTAATATGTTCAGTAAATGTTTATAAAGGTTTCTCTCTTTTTTAATTGTTGATCTATTTTAACAGGTTAAGACCGAGGAGCAGCTAACAGCAGAGAAAGCCTGGTATAACACAGCAAAAGTATGGCTTGTCCACAAGGATGGATTTTCCTTGGGTTAGTAAACTTCTGCATTTAAATATCTGCCTGTTTTATGATCGCAACATCATGTTGTGAGTTGTAAAGTATATTAAAGCTAATTCTTAACTCCCACTTCTGCCAGAGCTTGTACAGAATGTCTGTTTGTGGGTGACATTTAATTGCAAAACCATAGGAGTGGGTGTTGAAAGCATAAACATGCTTTTGAAATTTTATATGTTAAAAGAGGGCATCTGAATGGACCTCAGGCTGTATGTAATTAGACTAACTGTGTTTTCAACGTTGAATGACGGTTTAATAAACCCCAGACAATATTAAAACAGATACAACTGCCACACATTATCAGGCATGTAAGATAAAATGAAGCTTTTGCACTGTGGTTGAGATCATGTGTCACAATAAATTACCTGCACACTTCTACAGCAACTCTCCTGAAGACAGAGACAGGCAGTCTGCCAGAGGGGAAGGTGAAAATCCGCCTGGAGAGTGATGGATCTTTATTGGATGTGGACGAAGATGATGTAGAGAAGGTATTTAATCATCAAATCAACTCTGAACCCCCATCAATTATGGATGACTCCAGGTGAGTAAGTGACTGCCTCTGACTTTGAACTCCAGGCAAACCCTCCGATGTTTGACCGCGTGGAGGACCTGGCCTCCCTGCAGTATTTGAATGAGTCGAGCGTGATGCACTCCCTGCGGCAGCGCTATGGCAGTAACCTGGTGCACACCCACGCTGGGCCCAACATGGTGGTCATTAACCCCATTAGCGCCCCCTCGATGTATTCGGAGAAGGTAGGCTTGCAGCCTGAACATAAAATGAAATGTATCATATGGAGCAGCATTAATGAATGCAGAGAAAACACATGACGTATATATATTTAGTAACTGATCTATTGAACCTCCTCTCTTGTTTTTGTTTTCTCTCCAGGTGATGCAGATGTTCAAGGGCTGCAAAAGGGAGGAGACGGCCCCCCACATTTACAGCATGGCACAGGCTGCCTACAGGAACCTCCTGACCACTCGCCAGGATCAGTCCATCGTCCTGCTGGGCAAGAGTGGAAGTGGCAAGACCACCAACTGTCAACACATCATCCAATATCTGGTCACTGTAGCTGGAAGCACCAACAAAACTTTTTCCAGTAGGTTGAAAATGATGCACTCTAAATAAAAATACTTGAAATTTAGTACATGTTGTTTCTGATGTGTTCTTTTCTTTTCTTTACTGTCTGTAGCTGAGAAATGGCAGGCGGTGTATTCGGTTTTGGAGGCTTTTGGGAACGCCTCCACCTGTATGAATGGGAATGCCAGCCGCTTCTCCCATATTGTTTCCTTGGACTTTGACCAGTCGGGCCTGGTGACCTCAGCCTCTATCCAGGTGCAAAGAAACATTTATTTATGTGTGCTTGTGCTTGACTACTGAACCTCTTCCTAATGCATACCTGCTTTCATCTGTTTTAATAACCGGCTTAGATCTTCTCACTTTGTTATCATGCTTACTTGTATTGCTGATCATAACGTTATTTTGCTCTCATTTTAATATCCTGTTCTGCTGCGGCCCTGCAGACCATGCTTCTGGAGAAGATGAGGGTGACAAGAAGACCAGAGGGAGAGTCCACTTTTAATGTCTTTTACTATCTGATGGCGGGAGTAGAAAGCTCCCTGAGGTCAGGATTAATACTCTCATGCCAATTAAAATCCCAATGCACTACAGTTCTACATTGGATTTATTACCTAGATATATCGCACTGATATTTTACTGCTCTTGGAGAATGCTGCCAATTTCCCCCTTAGTCCTAATGGCGTGGGCCCTTATGTCTTCTGCTGCTGTTATCATTTCTTCACCAGGACCGAGCTGCACCTGAACCACTTCGCTGAAAACAATACATTTGGAATCATGCCACAGACCAAGGTAAATGCTGCCTGTTAATGGGGCATTGACTTGTGTTTGTACAGACAGAAATGTGACTTTTAGCAGGTGTAAAGCTGAAGTATATTTTATATGAATCTGGCAGGCTGAGGAGAAGCAGCGGGCCTCCCAACAGTTTTCCAAGCTGCAAGCAGCCATGAAGGTTCTAGGGATCAGTGCTGACGAGCAGCGGGCCCTCTGGCTCGTCCTTGGGGCCATCTACCATCTTGGTGCTGCAGGCGCTACAAAGGGTAAGATTGTTAACTCTCTGAATGTTTTGCCATTCTACTGCGGTTGAGATCGATAATGTTATTCATAGTAGAGCGCATACCAGTAACAAATATGCAAAAGCTCATTCTTGATTTTTACACTCACACACACTGAAAAAACAAGAGGGATGATAAAAAATTACCCTCATTAGCTGAAAGGGTTTTAATACCACTTTATGTAATCTGGCAGATGTCAAGGCTGCATTATCTCACTGCTGGTAACATCTTCTGTGTGATGCAAGACAGATGTAATCCAGATAACTGAATTATGCATCTGCACTTTAAAAGATGTTGCACGGTGCACAGGTGTTTGCACATGTTGTTAGACTTAGCTGCACTGATCCACAGCTCCAAAAAAAATAAAATAAAAAAATAGGGCATTACAGAAAAGTTTGTGCTTTAGAACAGATTACACTCACCACTTGAAATCATTCAGGACTTCTTGCCACAGATTTATCCTGCCTTTATAGTTTCAGGCTGCTGGTGAAGAGAGATGGGTTTATTTTCTATTAGACCTGAACCTATGTTAGATTTAACACATTTTTCCTCACTAAATGATATTGAATATTTTTTATGATATAGATTATAATATATAAATGAACAGAGTCAAATGTTTTGAATTGTTGCAGGTCAAGAATAGAAAAAAAACAATCTGGTTTCAATCTAAGTCTTGACAACCATTTGTGTCGCCATGAGAATGCATCCCAGGACTAATGGGAGCAGCCGTACTCGTACAACACAAGGATTTGTTTCTGTCTGAAGCTATTTGTGTGATGAAACCTAACGCAAGAGATTGTTATCTCACTTTAAAGTGATGGCACTCCCTCTCCTCATTTTAAAAAGAGACTTCTGCCATATGTAAAGGCTGAAGCTTGGTTAAGTACATATTACTCATATTTTATTCCTTAGTATGGAAGTTCCTCAGATTTTTCAAGGATGGAATTATCAATGTTTTTCAAGTCTTTATTCATGTGAATTTGACTTCTTCCAAGTACAAATACAAGACACAATTTTGAATTCTCTTCATGTTTTTTATTTGATCTCTCAGTGGGCATATTTGCAGAGATGTGCGAATGTGACAAAGTCAAACTAAAGATGTCATTTCAATAGAATTTAATTAGATTAGAGTAATCAACAACATAAAAAAGGATGAAAAATGCAAAGTAACACTGACAGTAGTGCTGCATTTTTGTTGTTGTTTTTTATATGTTTGTTCACTCTTCACACTCCCTGTCTGCACTGTAATTGCCAGTCACTTATGCAGAATAGCTTGCCAAATTATTTTCAGTGATCCCCTCCAGCTGGCTACCAATCTTCTTCATGGCAGTGTGTCACCATTCGGGAATAGTTTAAAACATTTTCAGCACTGAATATTGTCTGCTGTTGGGAATTCAGACACTGAACAACTTTTTTCTGATCTACAACTTACTTGGTGACTTTTAAAGTTAGGACTGGTGTCCTCTTGTTAAACACAGTAATTGTTATGAAGAGGCAATGCATAATGGCATAGGAGTAGTAAAGAGTCAACACATTGATGGCAGTTTGATTGAGTCTTCCTATTTTTGGGATTATTCATGAAAATACTTTGCACTATAAAAAAACACACCAGTTGCTAGGTCTGAATTTGTGCATTGGCTATTACATACAATATTTAACAGTATACAAAAGATGTTCTTGGCAGTGCAGCTTATTTGTGTAACACAAGAGGGCAGCAGTGATCTCTAATCCCCCAGAACAAATAAAGGTGCCACCTTAGATGAACCTGCTTCTCTTTGTTTTCTGTCAACATTTAAATCTAACAAGATTTACCACCCTATGAATCCAGATACTTTTTCAGTGCAAATGTTGAACATATGTAGTTATTTTTTCTTTTTATCTTTAAGAGTCACACACTCCTCACTGTTTGATTCAGTCATATTGGCAAACCTAGTTTCTTCTTTTTGATGTTGTAGCAGAATTTAAATGATCATGGTGCCCAATATTTATCAAAGCAAACATTTCAGTGTCTTTGCTTGTCTTTACAACCCTCCTGCTTATCATTACGAGAACTGTGCAGGGCTTCTGCAGCACTGATGAAACAGATAGAGCCCACTACTCTCTGTGTGAAATCCCCCACTTTCTCTCTTAAGTTTTAGAAGATAGTACTTCATGGTGGATTAAAACTGAAGTTTGCTCTCATATTTGCATGTTTCCATGTCTCAGCCACCAGATTAAAGAGAAACTTGTGTTTCCCAACAGAGGTTTTGATGTAAATAAATGAATTCTGTCTCCTAATGATAAGTGTTGCTTTAATTCTCAAGAAGATAAAAGGGGCAATTATCAGTGTAACTTCATAGACGCGTGTTCAGTATTAAACAATAGAAACTTTCATTTGTAGAAGCTAGTGGGTATTTTCTTTTTTTTTGGAACAATTGGTACCAACATTTTGAACATGTTCTCCTCAGCTGTGTCTGTGTCAGCTTGACCAGAGACATAATCCTACCCTGTAAGAGACAGGGTAGTCACAAAACTACAAAGTGCCTGAAATAGTTGGCAGAAGGGCTAATGGAGGTTTTCATGCACGTGTCTCAGCCGGCAGGAAACAATTTGCACGTCATGAGTGGGCCCAGAAGGCAGCCTACCTGCTGGGCTGCACCCTGGAGGAGCTCTCCTCCTCCATCTTCAAGCACCAGGCCAAGGGCACCCTGCCCAGAGCCAGCGCCATCCGCCAAGCTTCTGACGAAAATGGCACAGCAGATGCAGGTACTCCACAGACCACATTTACCAACATATTCTTTGCTCTTCATTCCTCACAGCCCTTCCCTCCTCTACTCTCGTTCTCTTTGTCACTCTCGCTCTGTTTCCACACTCCCACATGTGCACACATATGCCTCTGCTCATCACCTAAGGGAAATTGCACGCACGGGAGAAAGTAAAGCTTATCTTAGTAATGAATACCACAGCTTTACAATGCCTATTGACAGATAAGTACACACACTATGTTGGGACAGGCAATTTTGGATCCACTCTTCATTCATTGTCCTTGAAATCATAATTGCCTCATTGATTTTTCACATATGCGGCTTCTCTGACTTCCATCAAGACTGCAAGACATTTTGAAGGGCACGAGGATACAGTTAAAAGTCTATCACAGTAGGGATGGACAGAAATGACCTATCTTTCACCTTCCCTGTATCTCCGCTCACACATGAATGTGCAGCCGTAGATGTGTGCGCACACTGAAAAACATCCCCCAAGCAACACAAAGTCACTACTTTGTGTGGCGGTGGAATGAATTAAGAGATCCTAACAGGTGGCCGTTGCCGCGAGGCAGAGTCTGCACTGTTTGATCTGACCAGTTCCAAAACACCTGAGTCCTAAATGACACTGCTTTACAAAGACCCAGGATGGATACTTTATGCCTCAGGGTATAACATGCTCAAATATAATGCTATTGTGCTTCTTTTTACAAGAAAATGCTGTGACCGTAGATTTAGTCTACGACTCTTCTTCCTCTTATTCTACTGGTTCTCATGTCATTTGACGATGGAGGTACTGTGAACTGGTTCTTACTCTCTGGCTGCTTCTCATACCAGGATCCAAAGCGACAGCCATGGAGTGTCTAGAGGCCATGGCATCCGGGCTTTACTCTGAAATCTTCATGATCCTCATTTCTTTAATAAACCGGTTAGTAATTCTGCCCTTTTGTATTTAGCTGACGCTGTATCACACTCAAACTGTCATGTTTTTGGTGTACTATTATATCAAGGAAATATGTAAAACAATTTCATATTAAGATAATTTCTTTGATTTTATAAATGTTAATTTTTAATGGGTTTAGTATGTTGTTCAAGACTTGGAGGCTTGGATTTACAGTAAGTTATAGTCATAGAATTGTTAGGAATAGAGGGGACAGAGGTTAAAGCCAGAGGTTATGCAGTGAGTGTAATCAATAAAAAGCTGTCCCGAATGCTTACATGCGTATATGTTTTTGCCCTGTGTGCTTCAGGGCCTTGAAGTCCAGCCAGCATTCTCTCTGCTCTCTGCTCATTGTGGACACGCCGGGCTTTCAGAACCCCCGGCTGGGGAAGCGTGACTGCGCCGCCACCTTCGAGGACCTCTGCCACAACTACGCTCAAGAACGTCTGCAGACTCTCTTCTACCAGCGCACCTTTGTTCAGGAGCTGGAGAGATACAAAGAGGTGAGGACAGGTGAAGCGTGATGCATACGTAGGGCCTCATTCACCTCCTGCTCCCTCTGACTGCTGCTTTCTCTAAGATATATCAACTCCAATCGTGTTTCCGTTCACACATCAGATGCACTATCCGTCCTACCTGTCACAAGCTGTGACAAGCCAAAGTAGTTCATGTGTTAGACCTTCTCATTAGCGATGCCAGTCTTCACCTCTTCTGCTGAGATCAAAGTTAAGTCACTCCTGACTGCCTTTGGGTGACACGCCCAGCTGCACAGCAGTAATGAAGGACCTATTCTTCTTTTGTCCTGCTTTGCTAGCAGGGTTGGACCGTAATAAACTGGACACAGAATTTAAGATATTTAAGGGACAAGTGATGGAGATTTTTCTTCCATTACTAACAAATATATGAATCCATTCCATCTGTCCCAACTCTAATCCCAGGAATAGTCATCTTATTAAAAAACCGAGGTGATAGTACCCTGAAGTTAACCAGAAATCCCTTTTCATATTACTTTTAATACTGTGAACAAAGATCCAGGGATTTCCCACCCACTTTCCCGACCACATCCTCTGCCCAGGAGAGAGGGAATTGAAGCGAAATGAAGCATTGCATAAAACAGAGTGGTGTAATTCTCTCTTGTCAGTACACCTAGAAAATATAAGAAGCTGTGAAACTGTCATCGTAAACTGGGTCAAACTCATTTAAACCAGCACACAGTGTAATGACGACGGTGACAGGCAGGTTAAACCGTGAGACGCACAACAGGCATATGCTTTATATTTCTGAATCCAATGCTGTTGAAGGCTGCGGCTGCTTGGGTAATTCGTTTTATGTGTGTTTCCTCTGCACATTGAGTCTCCACAGAGGAGAACAAAAGTCATTTAGGCTACGTCACAAACACAGTCAAGTTGAACACTGGCATCTGTCATGGCCACACTTTTAGCACTGCCAGCATTTTCAGCCATTTCTAGTACAGCCTGCACTTTGTCACTGTGAGCTGCTGCACACCCGTTTTGTTCTGGTGAAGGTAATTTAGTGTATTCATTTCCACTTTATTCCAGAAATCATTTCCATTTACCTACAGTGTAGAATCCCCCCCCAGTAATTTTAAAGGCCAGATTTGTTTTTTTATTACATCAAAATTGAAATATGTATTTTTTTTTATTTCAATATGTATTAAAACTGTAGGACTCTATGCTTTCTGGCACCTTCACGAGGCACGAGGCCACCCCTATAATAAAGGGGAATTAGGATTTCAAATGAATTGATGACTGGCAATTAACTGATGGGGATGCAACAAATAATTATAAAATTAATGGGTATCAATTTAGTATCTATTGATTAATTTATCATCATGTTTTTGATTAATTGAATACTTGGTTTTCTACAAAATGCCAGAAAATACTATTAAAAACGATTAAAATTTCTACAATCTACAATCTTAATCAGTTTCGTCACATTATTAGTCTAAAACCCAATATATTCACCTCTCCAATATTCTGTATATCACAAGGGAAAGTCCCTCTGAAATTTGCTGGAAACAACAAATTAAAAATGACAGAAATGATTTAATATTTAACAAAGCTGACAATTATTTTTCAAATTGATCAACTGAACTATCATCTTATTTTGAACTGGGACTCTTTGTAGTGGATTTCCAGGTTGTGTTGTTTACATTAGCATTGTCAGAGCAGAGGTTAGATAAAGGTCACGTCTCTGAGGACTAATAGCTGCATGGTTGTATTGAACCAGTCAACAACATTCAGTTCTGCAAACTCTTTTTCCATGTGTTATCTGAAACTAACACCTCAAGACTGTGGATCATTTCTTTGAGACAGCAACAATGACCAACACAGGTACTTTGGTTCTCTAAAACGGACAGTGGGCGTGGTTACACATCTTAACCTTCCGTACAACTGCACACCTTGAAGAACTGTTTCCTCATCATCTACTTGACCTTTTCTTGAATGGTGGGCTCTTCTCTCTAAACATATTTGTCTATGACCATGGAAAGGTATTCTTTAACCCAGGGCTCCAAACTACCTAGCATCTATTTAAATTCCTAAATAACTAAAAACTCATAAATTTTCTTTTCTTTTCACTTTTAAAAAAAACAACAGAACTCACATCTCCAATTTTCTGCTTTTTTGCAAGTTTGGCTTCATTAAAGAGTCTTTCAATCTGCTTGTGTGTCTTCCTCCAGGAGAACATAGAGCTTTCCTTGGATGACATGGAGCCCAGCACTTCTCTGTCTGTAGCAGTGGTAGACCAAGCATCAAGCCAAGCACTGGTAAGTCCAGTATTTTATTTTGTCTCTCATCTCCCTTTTCCCCTTAATATTATGCATGCACTTCCTACTTGCATAGTCATTTATTTTTTCTTGATATGCACAAATCTGTTTTTTTGGGATAATAACTCGCCTCTGAATGCGCATCAAAACACCGATGGGACTTGCCTTCCTTTTCACGATTTATTTTCACATGGTAATCTCTGGGTGTCCCTTTTTTAATTCAGCAGTGAATATTGGTTTTAAGCATCAGAAGTTTTCTCTATGCTCTTGGCAGAGGCTAGAATGAGAGGGTAGGAGCAAGAAAAGAAAGGTTAGAGAATTGACTTCAAGAAAGAAAATCAATGTTTGGCCTTTGCAGCCTATGATCTGCACCATGGAAACAGAAATGGCAGAGTTTAGAGAGTCATAGATCACTTTGCTCTAATTCCAATATGTTTGGTTTGAGTGCTTTACTTTTTAAAAGGTCCCCACTCTAATGGGAATGTCATCAGAAGTAGTGAACTGTAGTACATCACACTAAAACCAAAGGGGTGGGGGGTGGGGGGTGGGGGTGGGGGTGAAAACGCAGCTTCTTCAAAGTCATTTCTAAAGTCAACTCTAAAGATCTGTTGCTCAGAATGAAAAGATATTTTGATCAAAGATTTTTTTTCACTCTCAGACTCTTTTTTTCAGTTGTAGCTCAGATGTCCGTTATCACAAACAGCCTTAATGCTCGATTCATTGCAAGCCTCGTAGTTGTCATATGTCTCCTCCAAACTGATACTCTGTGTTGTATATGCAGTCAGTGTAGTGTGCGATGCTGATAAGGATGTCTCCAGTGCAACTTCCTGATAGCTGCGAAAACAGTTTTTGGTTGTGTGGGTCTAAGCCAGGGTTCCCAGAGTGGATTCAGACATGAGCTGTATGTTTCAAGAGGCAGACATCATTAGAAGTGAATGACAGTTTGAGTGATACATTTTTGGTGATTAGACTTCAATGACGAGAGGACATTTCATAGTGGGATGTCAAATAAATGTAGGAGATAGGACAGGACCACCTAGAGCCTGGTGGAAGGGCGGAGTAAGCAGATTCCAATTTATTTAAATGTCGCCAAATCACAACATAAGACATCTCAATGCATTAAACACAGGAACACAACAATTCCCCCATGAGTGACAGCTAGAAGGAAAAACCTTCTTTTAACAGGAAGAAACCCTCAGACAAAATGAGGCTCAGAGGTGGGTGGCCATCCGCCTCGACCGGCTGTGGTGAGGTGAGAACAGAGATGACTAATGTAAACTTAACTTGAGGGCTCATTGCGAAACCAGATGGATGAGGGGGTGATGGGGAGGAGGAGGGTTGCAGAATGAGAGAAATACGATGATATGTAAGAAAGATCATTGGGCAGGAATCTACAAGATTATGAATGAAGGATTTAGACAGTAGGAAAGTGGGAGTGAAAAAGGAAATAGAGCAGCACATATTCCCTATTGAACATACACATAAACTTCATTAACGTGGGGATTGTTTTCTCTGGAGCTGGTTTTAATCCCCCAAAACAACATTGGCTTATCCTAAATATCTTCGGATAAAAAGTTCACCTCTCAAACCAATGACATCGCTGAAAATTCAGAGATTCTGAAAATACAAAATATACAACATGGCTGCTGTTGTGTGTTTTACACTGCCCAGTAAGGTCACATGCACTCTGAGGGTAAGAAGACAACAAAACCCTTTTCCATGAGCTAATTCCATGATCATCAGTGCTGGAGTGGATTTTATTTTCTTCTCTGTGCTCACGTTAATTTAATTACTTTTTAATCCCTTCTCTCCCCGTTCTACTCTTTGTAGTCATGAATTCCTTTTTTTGTTTCCACTTTCATTATAAGGAAAAGCTAAATTGATGATGCTATTACTGCAGCAACCGCTGAAGGACACAGGGACCACAAATAATGTTGAAACTTTAACTTTCAGGGATAATAATATTCTCAGTCCTGTCCTAACTGGCTAAGACTGGGAAAATGAACAGCATGCTACTTTTTCTGACATCTAGGAGAACAGCTTATAGTAAATTAAACAGTGACTGCAGATGCCACAACCCAGATTTTGCTGAAATTTTAAAATAATTTTACATAAACAATTATTGTTTTTTGTTTACTCAGGAGGTGGACAAGTAAAAAAAAAAAAAAAGGCTTAAATATACTCAGTCATTGATTAATCAATGTGTTCCCATTAAATAACTAAAATGAGCCAAATGTCCTTGTGGTGAGGTGGTTTGGTGGGATACTCTTGGCAAAATGTAATCTTTTCTCAGGCAGACCTGTTAGTAAAGAGGGTCAAAGAGGTAAAATGGAAAGTAGAACTGAAAGTAAACCAGAACATTTTGTATCCCCGTTGGGACGTTAAGAAGGACCCATGACCTCTGAGCGTATGCGTTTGACAGGTTCGGACGGTTCGAACAGATGAGGCGCGGGGCCTGTTGTGGCTGATGGAGGAGGAGGCGCTGCAGCCCGGGGGATCGGAGGAAACACTGTTGGGACGTCTCTTTAGCTACTATGGGCCAGCTGAGGGCGAGAGTAAAGGCAAGGAGAGGACAACACACACACACACACACACACACACACACACACACACACACACACACACACACACACACACACACACACACACACACACACACACACACACACATTAGGTCACCCTTAAAGTTAATACCAAGCATCCAGCGAATGATCTTGAAACTGACATTACATGAACATTATGTTGGGTGTTTTGATGAGAAATATTACGCTATTTTGTATTATTTGTCTTTGCAGTATATAGTAACTCTTGCTGTTGAATTTTCACCAAACAAATTTTTTTTTAGTTTTTGAGATTTATCACAATCACTACCCTTTTCTTTCATAGTATACGACTGTGTCACAGTAAATGCTCTCTTCATAGCTACAGTGTAGATTGTACACAAAGCTCTGTATCTGCCAGTTATACCAGTATTATACTGTAGATGAGTCACAGACACTTTTTTCATGCACTGTATTTTGTTGACAACCTCGATGCCACTCACCAGTGTTACAGCTTTTAAAAATGTCCCCAATAGAACTCAGTGAAATTCAGGGAAAAATAGAGAGCACAGTGTCACTTCAGCCCTCCTAAACAACAGCTGGAGGCTTCACATTCAGACTCTTTATATGGGCCAGATTTGAGCTGTTTAGTTTATCAGCCATATCTCTTTGATAGGCCACCACATCATGCTTGAGGCACACCGTTGCAAATATTTATGACAGTACAATATGGATGATGTTTCACACTATAACTGCACGGACAAGCTAATGTGATCCATTAATATAAAGTCAATTAGGAGCAGACTGTGTGTTATTGTTTCTGTAGCACTAAAGTTTATGTAGGTCGGTGAGTAATCAGGACATGATCAATCTACTCATGATTGTTCATTTTTGTCATCTTCCTACATAGTGAGCATCCTAACAGTGAATCCTACGTTTACATCAGGTCACACGTTCCTGTTGAAGGGTGAGAAAGATCATCATTTCCTGCTGGGCCACAGTCACGGGACCGACTGGGTGGAGTACGATGCCCGCGGGTGGCTCAACAACGCCAAGCAGAATCCTGCCTCGACCAATGCTGCGAGCCTCCTGCAGGACTCCCAGAAGTAAGTATCACCCATGCAGAAGTGTATATAGTCAATTCTTACGAATCTTACTGAGTCACTGTATCTCTCGCAGGAAGATCCTCAGTTCGTTGTTCATGAGCCGAGCGGGTGGAGCCACTGTTTTGTCAGGTTCCATCGCCGGCCTCGAAGGTGTTTCCCAGCTGTCTTTGCGGCGGGCCACCAGCATGAGGAAGACCTTCACCACGGGGGTTGCTTCTATCAAGAAGAAGTCCTTGTGCATCCAGATAAAGCTTCAAGTGGTGAGAGGGGAGAAGATGGAACAAATCATTCAGTCATACTTTCGTGTGTTCGTCTACTAAACCTCAGCAGTGTGCTGGAGGTGTATTTGGGGCTGCGGGGGGCCACCGGGGCAACATAATAAAACACACAGGCTCTCGTTAATATGAAACACTGTAAATTTGTTTTGGAATCTAGTTTGGGCTTTGTGGCATTCACAAATTGCTTAATGCAGCTTAAAAGAAAAGTGATGAGATGAAGGCCAGTCGTTGGGCTGCAGCCAGACCAAATTATATTAAGCCTGTTGTTATAGAGATGAGCTCTGCGGCTGCTTTTTCTTCCAATCCCATTGCTTGAAAAGAACGCTGATCCCCAGATTACATTCACTGAATATTTACTGCATCATTATTAGATAATTATTATTCTTCTTTTTTTTTTTAACAATTAAAAAACTGGAAGCTGTTAGTCTTACATGGAAATGGACATTTATATAGAATGCAGTATTGAGTGTAAAGTAATACACATGCTCTTAAATAGGCTTTAAAAATGGAAATGATGAATTCAAATTTATTATCTGTCCTCGGGTTGTCATAGAGTTACTGAGTAATTGAGTGCTTCACTGCAGCACTGTACAGAATAAATTGTGTAACACTTGTGTGGGTGATACAAGAGATATTGGTTAATTCCTTTTAAATACAACATTTTAAGATATGTAGAGAATTTGATAGTTTAAAGTAAAGAAGTTAAGCTACTGATTATATGAAAATTCATCACTGGAAAATACCGCATTGACCATTGACCCGTTGACCTGTTGACCTGTTGACCCGTTCTAACCGGAGCCCCCTAACCCTTCTCCGTCTTCTCCAGGATGCTCTCCTTGACATGGTGCGGCGGTCCAGGATTCAATTTGTTCACTGCATATTGCCCAAGGCGGATGCCCTCAAGGCTCTGAGTGGATCGCTGTTCAAAGGAGGGGAGTGTGAGGCTCAAGGGGAGACTGGAGATCTGGGCTTAATGCAGCTCGATGTAGCCTTGCTCCGTGCTCAAATGCGTGGATCCAAGCTGCTTGATGCTCTACGGATCTACAGGCAAGGTGAGGTTAAATCACACACTTGGGGCAAGCAGCTAAAGAAAGACAGACCTCCTTGTCTATGTGTATTTGAAAAACAAAAATAAATCAAATGAAAATGACCTCAAAATAACAACTGCATGCTGCAAATATGTTTAGAAAATACTGTTCTCCAATACTGATTTTCACAGGCTACCCTGACCACATGGTCTTCTCCGAGTTTCGCCGGCGCTTTGACGTCCTGGCGCCGCACCTCACCAAGAAGCTGGGGAGGAATTACATCGTGAAGGACGAAAAGAGAGTGAGTCCATCATTACAGCTCTGCCAGTGGCCAAGCACGGTCAAGATTAATGTTGTGTAGAGGCAGCTTCATTACATCTGCTCCTGATTTGTCAGCAGCCAACTGACAGAGAAATAAACCTTCATCAGAGCTATAGTAATGACCTAATCAACTTAGCCTCATCACTATCACGCCCGTGAAAGAAGCAGATCAGTATTGTGGCTCGGAAAGTGCTTCATTGCAATCAAAGCTAGAAAATAGCATTCAGTTAGATCTTTTGTAATCTGGTCTTTGGAAAGTAGCACCAAGGTTTTCCTAGTTTACTTCAACAGTACTGGTGATTTTCTACTTTTTGTTTTAAAGTGATCAATAATGACCGTAACATGAAGCCTAGTTTGAGTGTTATTGTTACGAACTATGACTGAAGGTGCGCTGTGCATTTGTCCTCTGCAAGAAAAGCCTCAGTTGAAGAGCAGTGGTGAAAAAAATCAACAAAAGTTGGTTTCTTGAGAGAAATGGGGGAGAGAGAGAGTGAAAGAATGGGGTTAAGGGAGAGTATAGCTCTTTTCCCCTGTGTCGGCGTATTGAGGCTGAGTTTCTGTGGAAACAGCGGCAAACAAAAGCCCCTCAGTATTCATGGCAAACCTCTCCTGGTGTAATCTAGAGGTGGTCTTTCGGGGCTGGAGGCTCAAATAGAGACACAACAATACACCTACAGTATACACAGGATGGGAGATGGACAAAGAGGGGAGAGGGCTCCGGGCTGGCTGATGGTGCGTCGCTTCATAGGATGTGTGTGTTCGAAGCTGTAATAGGGGGCTGACAACACCAGGGGGTCATGACGAATAAGCCAAGAGCAGGTGGATTCTGGGGGACAAGTTGTAATTGGTTTGTGGAGGTTCTGAGGAGCCAAACTTTTTCCTGTGCCGGCTGAGTTATTTTCAAAACAAAATCCAGTTGGGAATGGATGCGAGACAAGAGGGAAAACTGCACTGTTCCATTAATTTAACATCACAACTTAGGGGAACTGTGGACGACTGCAATGTTACCGTGTCAGTATAAGTTCCCTCAGGATCCAGCTGTTGAAAGCCTAAGTGTGTGTGTGTGTGTGTGTGTGTGTGTGTGTGTGTGTGTGTGTGTGTGTGTGTGTGTGTGTGTGTGTGTGTGTGTGTGTGCGTGCGTGTGCGTGTGCGTGTGCCTTTTCCCAGGCTGTGGAAGAACTACTGGAGTCCTTGGATTTGGAGAAGAGCAGCTACCACATGGGTCTGAGTAGGGTGAGTAATCTTAAACAAGTAAACAGCTTTAAAATGATTGGATAAACCTTTGCTGTGAATCGCTGCCAGTTTCTCTCCACTCTTTTAAACTCCAACAACAGAACCACAGTACATAGCTTTTTCCTTTTGAATGACACTTGCTGTCTGGGGAAGTGTGTCTTTCATTACACCTGTCCCTCTTTGAAGTTTGTTTACCATCCCTTTTTGGAGGGTTGCCAAGCCTTGTCCCTTCTTCTAGTCTTTTAGCCAGTTGCTACCCTAGAGGCATGTCTCTACCCTGCCCGACTACGTGACCACAATTCCCTCTTTCTTTTCAGGTCATTAGAGCAAATTCTCACAACTGATGGCCCTCTTTATTTTCCTCCGTGACTGTTGTAAGGTAATCACAGCAAACACTGCTTAGAAACGGAGGTCTAATCCTGTCAGCTGGAAAGTGGCCATCAGCCAAGAAGGAAATCAAAGAGAACAACAATGCATAAAACAGTGGAATTTGCGCCCGTAGTTATGTGATGTGCGTACAAGGCCCTTTTAAAATACGACACAATAATGGTTTGGAGGCAGCTTCATATGGTGCCACACTTTGGAGTGTGAAAGGGGCTCAGAAGTAGACAAGCGCAGTTGGCCATTCACAAAGCATTCCAGTGGTGTCTAAGCAACCCGTCTCACTTGCATGCCAATTACACCAACCCCAAATAACCTTACAGCAGTGGATTCAAAGCTCTTGACGGGATAAAATCTGCCATTAGAGATAGCCACATGTCTAAAAACAGCTGAGCTGCACACATGCTGGAAAGTACAACATGCTTCTGCTGATGAAAGACAAACAGGTTTCTGCTCAAGTCCCACTAAGAAATTTGAAAAGTAATATTCACTGATGTCATTGAAGGCATTCCTCCTGCCTGCTGGTATGCAGATTTCCCTTCTAAAGCTGCTCGATCATTTCCAGTTTCTGCTTTGTTAACAGATCACATATGGATTCTGTAATTCATAAAGCACTGGAACTTGTGTAGAGAGACCTTCAGTGGAGACAGTTTTTCTGTCATCATCCATCCTTTTTAATAGCTTGCTGCCATCATATCTGGAATATATTTGCAGTAGCTAATTCCTCTGAGGTATAGACAGGCCGTGACGTGATCTGCTTTCTGTTGGCTGTTTACCTGTGTTTTACCTTTGGCCCAGATTAGAAACAGACAAGGCTGATTATCCGAGATAATAACTTAATCACAGCTCTCTCACTTAGATAAGACTCTCTTGTCTGTGGATTACACTGTTTCTTATTGATTTATTGCTTCAGTGCATTTATTTACTTTTTAACTCACTTCTCATTTATTTTTGCTGCTGTATTTCACACTAAAGCAGGTCCTCCAGATCTAATTTCCTCTTGGCTAAAATAAGCATCAAATGGTACCTCAACAATTTCACACTTTGCTAATCAGTATTTGTAAGTGATTGTTTCTTGCTCAAGTTGTTCTTCAGAGCTGGAACCCTGGCTAAGCTGGAGGAGCAGAGGGATGAGCAGACCAAACGCAATCTAACCCTCTTCCAAGCTGCCTGTAGAGGTTACCTGGCACGGCAAGCCTTCAAGAAGAGGAAGGTAGGCTAGACATTACACTGCAAAGAATGGATCAATCTACAGTTGCTCTAAGTTGAAATCACCAACCATATATTTATATTCTGCAGCGTAACATAATTGTGATTAGTTGTATTACAAATATTTTTCTTAGGCCGATCTCCTTGCACCACATACCCCAAAATAAGCACACACTTGTCTGCACAGACACTCATTTAGCCTATACTGCTAACTTTGTGTCCATTTGCTAAAGATAGTGTATTGCTAATGGGTTAAATCATTGAGAAACAATTGTCACAATGTCATCACAAATGATCACAATTGACAGGGAGAAAGGATGTTGGACAAACAAATTAGTGTTTCCCAGCATGCCTTCTTCCTTTGTAACTAACCTAGAATGAAGCAACCATTTGAAATAGGCCCGAGTGATGGGTAGACATAATGGCCCATTTATTTTTAATAAAATGAGCAGTTTTGGAATATTACAAAAAAGATACACAACATAGGCTATGACTTACACCCATAAATGTCATACACGAGGTGGGAAGGTGGTATAGCTATCCCAATCCGTAAAGATTCCACTTATGTTTTTGAATGGTTATGAAAACTGTGTGAAACAGTTTGAGTGCAAGATGACCCGCACCTGACAGCCTCTGGACCCTGGTGCGCAACACTGGTTGGACCATTGATAGTTACCCCATTTCTTATCTCAATTCAGTAAGGTTATATTTATTTATCACAAATTCAATCTACTCAGATGGACTCACTTCAATGTGAGCAGCAAGATACAAACGCAAAAGTAAATTTGATATTTGCAAAAGTATCGAGGTCTGTTTTGTTCCACAGGTGGAGTAGATGAAGTAGGTCAAAAAGGTGCACAGAATGTGAGCTTCAGAGTTGAGAGCTAATTATAGCGCCCGTTTGCTCGGCTCTTGGGGTAGATCTAACCAGCTCGGTTGTAAATCCTCAGCTAATTACAAATAAGTTCTTTAAATCTATTGCCCACACCCCCTCCATCCCTGTAATCCATCCAATCAGCTCTCCCAAGGGGATATTTGATAATGACACGTCCATTTCTATTACATTATATCAGCCTGCTCCCCTTTAAATGCAGCCTTATCAAACGTGCTGCTGACTCACACACCCATCTGCTCCACTCATCTTCCATTTTTCTCCCAGCATGTGTGGGTCTCTCTCTGCACCTCATACATGTCCTCTTGTGATATATGGAGCCCTGCAGTATCCTGCTCCCTCTCTGTGATTACTATTTAAGTGAATGTGCCGCTCTGGCTGGCTTGTGATGAACCAGCAGAAACAGAATCAACGCGATGCTCTCCATCCACTATGACATGCTGTTAAGGAGTAGATATCTTGTTCACTTGTATATGATGCAGTAAAACTATTAAATTGTCATCTTTGCAACAACGTAAATCAATATGATCTTTTATATGAGTGGACTTCCAACTCTCTACTGTTGTTACAGGAGTTATTAAGAGTTAGAGGAATGGATGATTCAAACTGGAGAACTGATACATTTTGTTTATTAAGTTCAAAGGACATTATTCATTCACTAAAGCGGGCTAAGAACCTGGTCCTTCACAATCTGACAGAGCAGCAAAGAACCATTCAAAATTGCTCGGCAACTGTGCAATTACAAAATCCATTAGCAAAGAATTATTTATTTTTCTTATGCCTTTTAACCTCTGCAAATGTATCTTCAATAGAAAGATAAGACTTTATTTGCTCTCAATTTGATTGATTTTAAACTCAATTTAAGTTGGCAAGGTACCATACAGGTATGGTTGTATTGACAGCTACCACAGATTGGAGATGTTTATATAAACTGTTTACATGATAATGCACATTACTTTCATACCTGGTTCAGTTAAAAAAATGAAATCAATTTGATTAAATTTAAAATAACTTAAATCATCCCTGGTGAAAGCAGAGCCCACACACATGCACAGACACACATTTTAATAAAATACCTATACTGTAAAGGACTTGTTTTTGGTAAATATATAATATTTTCGTAAGAGTTAGATGAAAAGATTGATACAGCTGTTTATATAGCAAATGTGAATTTACTGCAAGCATCCAGTTATCTTAGATAAGGATGAGACACAAAGGAAAACAGCGAGTGTGGCTCTTCCTAGAGGTAACAAAATCAACTTACTGACTGCCAAGAAACACTCTGGCACATAACCTCCCCTTAAAACCAGGCTAGGCTAGATGGTTCACCCTTATTTCCAGTCTCTTAGCTGTGCTAAACTGACTGGCTCACCACTAGTCTAATGAACAAATATAAAAGTGGTTTCAGGCTTCTACTCTAACCCATGTTAGGGAATACTGTAAGTATTTAAATGTAAAACTGACAATGCATCAGACAAATTATGAGGATTTTTGTTTTTGTTTTTTTTGTTTTACAGTTTGAGTAAATTAACCATCTGGGAAAATAAATAAATAAAATACCCTGAAGAAATTATAAATCAGGTATTCCAGTCATTCCCACAGTGTAATTGTAACAGCTTATGATAACAACAAAGTTCACTGATAAGATATTTTGATTAAAAAGTCACTGGAGCTTGTGCTTCTAACATTATGTTACTGTACATGTCCATGCACTGCAATAGTCCAATCATACTTTGGAAACTTCCAGTCTTTCCAATTATGAAATCAAAATCAAGTCATAGAAGTTATTGTTTTTTAGACTTGGCTTTGTTACATTTACACAGTTTGACAAGGAGGAGGACCTAAACGCACAACACTGAGGCAGGAATCCAAAGCATATTAGCTTTTCAGGTTAACCAACAAACAAACACTCAAGTGAAAGCATGAACTGGAAACAGGTTAATGCAATTCACGAGAAAACAGAAGCTGTGGGAACACAAACAACGTGGCAACTGAAAGAGACAAGAGGCAGAGTTAAATACAGAGTGCTGATGGGCTAATGAGACACAGGTGAGCACAAGAAGTGGTTGGAAAAAAAACACCTGGGCAGGGACTGAGGTGAGATGACGGATTTCAAAGTAAAACAGGAAACCCAACAAACTAAAATGCTCCAAAGTTACTCCATCATAAAATTCACCAAAATATACATACAATTTTAACATTATTAGATCAATGTCTGCAGTCAAGTGCATGAAATGTTCTCTGGACAGAAAACAGATGTGAAAATGCGCAATGCTAAAACTATTTTGCTTCCTCCTTGCTACCCTTTTTGTAATATGCTACTCAAACAACTACAGTTTGCCAGATTAATTTCTATTCAGCTGTTTTATTTGTCTGGTAAATACAGTTTCTCCTTGCAATAATTATCTGAAGGGCATTTTCCCCCCACTGATTCTCTTTCTGTTTATATTATTCCTGATTCAATTAGTCAACACCCGAGTTGGGGAACAGATGAAGGACTGTGGTGGATTATTGAACGATTTCCATCTTTCCCGCTCTGCACAGCAAAGATTTACAGAGCGTGTTGCTGTTGAATCTTAGTATAATCATTGTATAATAACATCCACTTGCACCCTCGCTGTTATCCTGATATGCCTCTGTGAAAACTGATAGGCCTGTATTGCCTCTCACGCTGTTTGAAGTATCCAGTGTTAGCGGGTACAGTAGTTGGTAATTTGCCTCTGGAACAGTGCGAATGAGTTCTGGTGAAGCCTCTCAGACACTTGCTGCTTGATGTATATGGATGTGACGGGAAGTCGCAAGTTCGCTTGATTGATGTTCCCTGGCATGTTAACCTTGTGAAGCTGTGCCAAGCCCATGTGACATTAAATGACAAAGCCACAATTTTTCTTGTTTTTTTTACCCCATCCTCATTCAGCTGTCTCCTCAAGGGGACAACCTGACATTTTGAAAGTCTGTTATTTTGCCTCAGCAGGCACTTACCGTATTGGGAGTTTTGTCCTTCAGGTGCCCTACACATATATTAATTTTTTATTATTTGCATTGAATCAGCACACAGCAGCACACATAAACTAGCTTTAACCTCAACAGCTGTCATGCTGTATGTCTCACATGTACACAGACATGCCTGTGTACCTGTAGGTAGACACACACAGTAAAACACGTCTATATGTGTCAAACATTGAGAAAGAGAATAGAAAACAGGTTTTGTGTTTCTTAATCCTGGCTCACGATTGTAATTCACATCATGACGTTTTACAGTTGTCACACCCTCTTAATGTGATATGAATACCAAAATGCTTATCCACGGCGCTCATGTAGTATCATCTCTTGTTTGTTTTCCATTCAATTCAGACTAAATATGACAAGTGAGACCTGTTTAAATCTTCTGTCAGAGATTTGCTCCATTTTGCTCCGCGTTACGGCTTTCACTGTGTGACAAATCCTAATTGGTCATAGAGAGTACCTTCAGGGCAAAATGTACCTGATGCTGAGAATTGTGTTGCTCTAATTGGGTTTGCCCGTAATCTGCTGCTGCTAGAGAGCCTCATGCATAAGCAGCATGGAAATCGTGTAATACTTGGAAATAGCTGCCAACGTGTTTGATTTAATTAATCAAAAATTAGCTTCCAGCCTTGGAACACACTGCATAAAGTCTCTAGAGGAGGCTGGCAAGTCCTGGGATATCTGCTCGCCCATACACAGACAATATAAGAAGGGAAGAATGCAGTGTTGTTGTTTTTAAAATAATGTTCATCAGTGGTGAGGATGACACGGTGACAGGAGATGAGTTTCACAAAGCATTTAATCCAGTGAGGAATTAAGAGTTTTCTGACATTGTTTCATGGACCTCTCCACTGTTATTATGTGCATTACATTCTGTCTGCAGTTAAACTTTTGTTTCCATTTAGTGCAATTAACAACATGTACTGGACATACTACTGCAGAAAATGTATTGATATATGTTGTCTTGATTATGAAGGATTTAGTTGTATCAGAGGATCATTTAGAGATACATTTGGAAGAGATTACATAATACCACTGCACGGTCTGTAATAATAATAATAATAATAATAATAATAATAATAATAATAATAATAATAATAATAATAATAATAATAATAATGAACTTTATTTGTATAGCACCTTTCATAAAAGAAATGCAGCTCAAAGTGCTTTACATTCACTTATAATAGATATGAAGGAATGTAAAAACATGTTAAAATGTCATCTAAAAATGAAAAGAATAAATAAATAAATGCATAATAAGAAATCAAATTAAATACATGACCACACATTAATATAAAATCCCGGCTGTTCCTGGGAACCTCCAATAAACCAGCAGTAGATGATTGCAGTATTCTTGAATGCACATAGTTAACCAGAAAGTTAGCAATGTAATTTGGTCCGAGGCCATTAGTACCTTTGCATATGAGGACGAGGACCCTAAAGTCAATCCTGTGTGTCACAGGTGGCCAGTGCAGAGCAGCTAGAACTGAGCTGATGTGCTCTTGGTTCTGGTTAACAGTTGAGCTGCAGAGTTTTGAATGAGCTAAAGTTTCTGTTGTTTTATTTATTTAGGACAGTAAAAAGCGCATTACAATAATTCAGTCAGCTAGAAATGAAGGCATGAATCAGCTTTTCAGCATCTGTCTGATTAATAAATGGGCATATCTTGGCCTTTTTAAGATGGAAAAATTAGGTTTCCGTTTACTTTGTTAATGTGGGCCCTGAAACTTAAATCTGAGTCTAAGATAACACCAAGACTTATCACCTCCGATTTTATGCCCCAGATTATTTACCAGTCAATTCTGTGGTAGCACACTGCAACAAATGCCATCATTTTACGTATGCGTTTTCCTGTGGTGACTGCTTCACTGAATGTGTGTTTAGATCCAGGATCTAGCAATCCGGTGCATCCAGAAAAACATCCAGAAGAACCGCGGTGTGAAGCACTGGCCATGGTGGAAGCTCTTCACCACAGTGCAGCCCCTCATTAAGGTCCAGCTCACCGAGGAGCAGATGCGAGACAAAGACGTGAGAGAACCTCTCTGTGTGATGCACTCCCGCTTTACAGATTCCTTTTAGTTAGGCAGCCTTTAACGCGCTTTCAAAATGCATTACCTGCCACTGCAGCATTGCACTTCTTCTCATTAATGTTTTACCTGTTCTACAACCTGTATGGCTTTCTTCTGTGCTTCAGGAGGAGATACAGCAGCAGAAACTGAAGCTGGAGAGGGTGGAAAAAGAACGAAATGAGCTGAGACTAAACACGGATCGATTGGAGAGCAGGGTGGGTAACTTTTCCTGAGGCAATGCATTCTGGGAGGACGGTGGTTGAGATTGTTCTCCTCCACTTTAGTTAAAGATTTGATCACATATTTGCAAAGAAACTTGGGCTGAGGAGTTTGTAGATTTGCATAACGCCGCTGTATGTGTCTGCCTGTACGTGTTTGTGTTCAGATCGCAGACTTGCTGGCAGAGCTGGCTGATGAGAGAAGCACCAGTGAGTCGGCATCTCAGCTGCTGGAGACTGAGACTTCAGAGAGACTCCGCCTGGAGAAGGACCTGAAGGATCTACAGGCACATATAAACAAAAATATTAGAAAAAAAAAACCACACCACAACAGTATTAGTAATTTAAAAATGTTCCATTTTAGTATGACTGACGTACTTTTCTTTGACTTGTGGCTGAATTTGTGCCTTCCAGGTTAAGTTTGATGTCGTGAAGAAACAGCTGGAATCACAGGAGATGGAGGTGATGGAGGCGCGACTGATGAAAACATCAGAGCTCAACGGGGAGATGGATGATGATGATGATGCTGGTTAGTTAAGCTAGAAACAACATTTGGAGTTACACCAATCGATACCAGAGACTCTCACACCTCCATTGTATTTTATTCCAAGGCCAAATCTATAGATAACGCAGAGGATGTGACTTGCAGAGACTTTTCTCAGGTCATCCGTATTTTCAAAGATTTGTGTTAAATTCCCTAATTAATTGTACCTTGTGGCACTTGCAGCAGCTTCCCTAAACCTCCCTAATGGGGCTTGTCAGCATAGGTCAGAAGCATAATTCCCTGCACCACTCAGACCAGCATTATGTGCATAGTTTGAAAAATGTCTCATATTAATTGTAGCTGCAGGAATGAGTGGCTTTGTTCGACCGTTTCAGCGGGAGACATGGCCGTCAGACTCGGCCACATCGCGTATTGTGCCGGGAAGTATATTTTCCAACTTTAGGATTTACTGCTAGGGGATTAAGATGTTAGCTCCCAGGCATGCAACTCATGCCTGTTGCTGATTGGTCTCCCCTTGCTGGGAAAGAGAGCGCCTGCTGAGAGCATATTGTCCGTGAGGCTTCTTTTTTTTTTTCTGTGCTCCCACCCTCTTCAATCCACCTCAGCAGACACGCCATTACAGAGCGTATCAGAATTTTTAGATGAATGAGAAAATAATCGTTGAGATCAGAGCTGGTGGCCCTGCAAGTTGTCATTATGCTATATATATGCTAATGAGCAGCACTGATGGAGGAGCCGGTGTTGGTATGTGAAGGAGAAATGGACAGCCTCTAAAATGATAAGGCTTGGAAATGAACCTGAACCTGAATGTCTGCCTGGCCGCTGTTATAGTTCTGATAGCCTCTGACAGCTCCAGAATTAGGGTCACCTAAGAACTGTGGAAAGTGCCACTTAGACATGTCCTTCTCTAACTGCTGTTGTGGTGTGCTCAGAATTCTTACCTCAGGTTTATCCAAGATTAGAGTTGAAACGCAAAGGCTGCTTTGTAGTTTCCTGTCAAATTTTTTGACCTTATGAGGTCAGGTTTTGATGAAAGAAGTTTTATTTCCTGTGAGATTATATTATTTCAGTGCTTGAATGCGATAGCCATCGTGGCCAGTACAGTGCACTCAATAATCCACAGCATCCATCATTTCAGAGCTTTTGAGCCGTTTCCTCGACGTGCCCGGCAAGGCCTCCATTAAAAGCAGGAGACACCCAAATGTCACCCAGACATTTTCTGAATTGTGTCTCTTTCCTCTAGGAGGCGAGTGGCGCATAAAATATAATCGAGCCATTCGTGAAATGGACTTCACCAAAAAGAAACTCCAGCAGGAGTTTGATGACAAGCTGGAGACAGAGCAGCAGGGCAAAAGACATCTTGAGAGAAAGGTAAGAAGAAATGTTTCTAATTAACTTAAACATTTTGAGTTTAATGTTTGTCTATGACACACTTGTAACCTTTTAGTTGTGATAGCGAAGATATGTTTTGAACTGTTAGGAATGTAAATAGTAAATATGATTAAAATGTGTGTTTGTGTGTGTACATGCTGCAGCTGGCTGATTTGCAGACAGATAGTGAGGATGTGCAGCGTTCTGTGCAGCAGCTGAAGAAGAAGTGCCAGAAACTAACTGCGGAGCTGCAGGACACCAAGCTCCACCTGGAGGGCCTGCAGAGCCGCAACCACGACCTGGAGAAGAAACAGAGGAAGTCAGTTTCAATTTAATCTGTCACCTTCTTCTGTCTTCATAATGTGTGTTTATGACACAGAGGGTGATGGACAGGTTGACAGAGAACATTTTGCTCTTTCCTCCTTGGATTGCCCAGCGCAGGCCCACTTGCATAACGCTAAAGTTTTTCTTTAATTTAAATTGTGACTGAGATGTTCTGTAATCTGTGGAATTGCATTAGCTGAGAAAATGACTCAGACTTTAAGCACTTGAGAAGCTATCGCTGTGGCAGAATGTGATCTCTCCCCTGTGGCTAATTGAAGATGCTCTGTGGGTGAAATTATTTTCAGCTGCGCTTCACAGAGAAAAACAGGGAATTACAATGAGCTGACAGCATGAAACACTTAGCTGTTAAGTTCACCAATCATAAGTGTTTTTGCCGCAGACAATTGAAGAAAACATTTTGCACATTATTACAACCCAATGGTAAATTGATGGCTAATAGAAAGGGATAAAAGTGGAGGCTAGAATAGAGGTAAATTGATGTTGGGCTTTGTGTTAAGGATCGCCTAAAATTGAGTTACAGAAAGTCACTTTGTCAGTTCATGGTTTAAAATCAAACATGTCAGTTCATTTTGACAAATGACTTGATAGGCACCAGATGTATCTGCCACTTTTCCTGGATTATATTCTTCATATTTTATTGTATTACATGTGTGTGTGTGATCCAGATTTGACCTGGAGCAGAACCAGGCTCAGGGTGAGGTACAAAGAGAGAGGAGCCAGAAGGAGAAGCTGGCCCGAGAGAAAGACATGATGACTGGTGAGATGTTTAACCTCCGCCAGCAGCTGCAGGTAAGCTACTTTACACTGCATCCTCGGTATGTACACAGATGTCCTCTCTTAAGGACAACATATTTGGTCTCTCTGCTCTCTGTCTGACATAACTGGGCTGGTCCAGATGTGCAGCTTCACTGTGTCCCCTGCCTGCAGGACAAGGACACTGAACTGTGCGCCATGAATGCCAAGGTGCAGCAGCTGGAGGCAGAGCTGCAGGATCTGTCCTCCCAGGAAACCAAAGACGAGGCCTCGCTGGCCAAGGTCAAGAAGCAACTTCGTGACCTCGAGGCCAAGGTCAAAGACCAGGAGGAGGAGCTGGACGAACAGGCTGGAAGCATCCAAATGCTGGAGCAGGTACAGGGTGGTGCAGATGTGGTACTTTATAGCAGTGTGGAGGCTAAAAGCTGCTTATAGAAAATCAAGATAGTAGATCTATCATTTTTCCCTTTTTCAGTTTAGTCTTTTTTTAAATTTTGTGTTTGTGCATTCATTAAATTTGTGTTGTTATATGTGTGTGTGTCCTCATTATGTACTCAGGCTAAGCTGCGGCTTGAGATGGAGATGGAGAGGCAGCGTCAGACCCACTCCAAAGAGATTGAGAGTAAGGATGAAGAGGTGGAGGAGATCAGGCACTCCTGCAGTAAGAAGGTAGGCACTGCTCATTCTCACGCTTTCATTTGTGCAAATTATTTAAAGCTTCTCTTTCCTGGTCAAGGCAGCGCTGAAAAACTCACATATTGTGTTCACAAAGGTTTACTGAAGTCATCGACTGTGTATAAAAGTGGACGTAGCTTCCAGGTCTGAAAAATGAGGCCAATGTGGAAGTGCCTTGAACTGCAATGCCAGAGAGGGCCACTAGAGGTTGGCTCCAAAAAGCCTCTGAGGTCATTGACTCCCATTCAACTTCTCTCATGAAATACAAAGTCAATACATTTTCTCCACATGTTCTTATGGTGTTGTTAGTTAAAGTCCCTCATTAGTTTTCTGGCAGTCCATCTGACATTTATCCCATTGTTAATTAGAAAATGGGCCTCAAAAAGCCATGGTTTGTTTGATTGACAGGCCTGTGGTGCAGCCAGGTGGGTGGGAGAGCCACGTCAGATCCACTGCTAGCTCCTCCCCAGCTTGTCCAAATATGGTCACTTCTGGTTCCGCTTGGATGAAGTTTATTGTACTATTGTATTTCTCCTATGTTTAATACAAATGTACTGTATTCATCAAAAGAATGAGTATGAATGATTATTTTAATATATAATTATGGTCTTACGAACAGCAAGTACAACATTTGCCCAAAATCTTTACAACAAATCAATGTCGATACATGTTAGAATACAGAAACCATTTTTTATTCATATTTAATATAAAAAACCTTGAATTTGATATACATTTTATTTAATGACTTTAAAGTCTAGCAGATCTGCTCAGGAGGGGATTCATTTGTCCTTGACGCGTGAGAGCAGCCATGTCTAACAGGATGGTCGATGGTCTGCTATGTCTGTCTTTGTTTATCATTGATCATCTGCTTGTGCATCTTGACACTCTGCTCATGTGTCCTGCAGCTGAAACAGATGGAGGTGCAGCTGGAGGAGGAGTACGAAGACAAGCAGAAAGTATTGCGTGACAGAAGAGAGCTGGAGTCCAAACTGCTGAATGCCCAGGATCAGGTATTTCCATCAGTCTGCCTCTGGTCTCTTTGAATTGGTGGGCCTCTCCTTTTGATTGGAAAAGAAAATGCTTTTGAGTCAAGAGAGGTGCTGTGGGTTTTTGAAGGAGGATTGAAAGTAATGTGTGACAATACTGTCTATAAAGGAGTGGTTTTATGGTTCAGGTGAGCCAAAGGGACGTGGAGACGGAGAAGAGACTGAAGAAAGACTTGAAGAGAACCAAAGTCCTTCTGGCTGATGCTCAGATTATGCTGGACCACCTGAAGAGTAACGCCCCCAGCAAGAGGGAGATCGCCCAGCTCAAAAATCAAGTACGCCCCACACAGTTACAATAAAAAAGTTTTTTCCTCAGTCATATCCAGCACAGATCTTTGATCTTTTCCCACTCATGTCTGTCTCTCACCTCCTTCCCCACACTCCTCCTTTCTCACAGCTGGAAGAGTCTGAGTTCACTTCTGCGACGGCTGTGAAGGCTCGCAAGAGCATGGAGATTGAAATTGAGGACTTGCATATCCAAATGGAGGACGTGGCCAAAGCTAAGATATCGGTGAGTTTTAACATCTGTTAACAATGTCTCCTGAGAGTGCGACATGAGACCCGGAGTGGAGCCGCGTAAATTGTGTTCCAATTACTCACTTGAGTAGGCCTGAATGCCAATCAGTTTCTCACGGACTATATTTTGGTGTATCTGTATCTTAATCTGTGGTGTGTACAAATCATTACAGTTATACATAATAAAATATACCTGCCCCTTTTTCATTTAACAATTTTTATCACTTGAGAAATGATTTGCATAAATGTTTCTGTGCATTTCTTTTGAAGAGCAACAACAACAACAATGCTTAATTAAACGTGGGCCTATACAATTTTCACTCTTCAAAAATACAGCAGGGTTCTAACATTAATATGCGAGCATCATCAAGCCATGGTGAGACATTAAAATAATAAATGCCCTTTGGCATATGTCTGATTTCAACATTTTGCTATAATGGATAAATAAGCTTTGTCGAATGTTTTTTTTCTCTCTCCATCTGCTCATTAATGGCTGTCTCATGAGAGCACCGCCTGCATTTTAGACTCATAGACTGAGGATGTTTGTGTCTCTGGGGATGACACACAGAGCTCTGTGTGCTTCTGCTTTGCTTGTTAATTGCTGCATTTATGGTGAGGGAAGGTCTTGTAAATGTGTGAGATTAGAGAATGCAGATTGAGAGGCCCGAGTCAACCCCCCCCCCTCCCACCACCACCACCACCACCACCACAGAGGGTGAACTCTAAATAGGACATCACCAGTATGCTGCACTGGCCGCACTTTCCCCAGCCTAAATGAGCCAATTGATTATCTCCAATTGGTCTCATCCTCCGGCCAGAAGCCTGTCCCGATCATGTTCCGTTGCCATTAGATGAGATTCCAGGACTGCCACGGCCCGGCCAGCTAATGACCATTTATCATATTCAACAGCTCATGAATAAATCCTGTCATTGCGTGCTAAAGTGTGTGTCTTCTTCTTTTCCTCTATTTGTTCCACAGTTGGAGGAGCAGGTCAGTCGTCTGCAGAGAGAGAAGAACGACCTGCAGTCTCGCATGGAGGAGGACCAGGAGGACATGAACGAGCTGATGAAGAAACACAAGGCGGCAGTTGCCCAGGTAGTCCAAAATGTCTGTCTCCTCAAAATAAAATGTTTTATGAGCTCCTTTTGAAGCTCAGATCTTCCCCTTTAGGTAGGAAACTAGAATTACTACCTCATGGCTGTTTGCCTCCTTCAAGCAGTCAGGTTGGCGGAGACTGTGAAGGAAAATATAGTCGTAATTACGGCTTCTGTTCCTGAGTTATGGCATCGCAGTCACAAGAATGAATGGAATGGACGTGAGGTCACAATTACCTTGACCTTTGATTACCAAAATTGAATTAGTTCATCCGCGAGTCCAACATTTTTTTTCTCCCAAATTTGAGGAAATTCCCTGCTGGCGTTCCTCAGATATCGAGTTCACAATCCAGGAACGGACGAACAGACGCACAACGTGAAAATGCAGCACACGCACCAAATATAGTGTGAAACATTGTGGAATACCGTCTTTTACCCCGACATGCTGTTCTTTTCTGCTTTACAGTAGCTTTGAGCTTTGGAGGACATATTCCGCTTTAAACACAGTGTGTGCTCTGAAATCAGGGAGATGCAATCTGTTCCACAGCAGACCACATGACAAATGATTTAATTCATTATGTTTATTACCACTCACATTAAAAGTCATCTTTGTCACAAATAATTGAAACATACAGTATGCTCACGCTTCTTCTGTCAAACACACACACACACACACACACACACACACACACACACACACACACACACACACACACACACACACACACACACACACACACACACACACACACACACACACACACAGATACCATAATTCTCTGACTATTGATTTTATGTGTCTCCATGTGTCTGTATGTGCGCTAGTCTGCCAGGGATTTGAGCCAGATCAGTGACCTGCAGGCACAGCTGGAAGAAGCCACAAAGGAGAAGCAGGAGATCCAAGAAAAGGTACGAGGACGTTTTCAAAAGCAGCACAGCTGCCTGCCAGGAAATCTGCCCACTGCCTCAACACTCCTCTCTGATTAGGCTTCAGAATCTTTCTCTGATTATTGAGACCAAAAAATGCTTCCTTTCTGTGGCAGCTTTCTTCCCAAAATTGCAATGCTATTTACATTTAAATAGTAGGAATCAGCAGAAAATTCAGAGTCAAGGAGAGAAAAGGTTCTTTTGACTCTCAGATTTCCTTTTCAAAGGAAGGGTAATACACAATACCAGGGTTTAACTAATTAGATCAAATTTAAGCACTCATTCTAATCCTTTCAGCGATTGTCTCTTAACTTGACACGGCAGCTTCTGTCTCAGTTATTTATCATTATTATATTTGTGGTTTGGTTTTGCGATGATTTTAAAATATCAGAGCAGCCTTGGGGTTAATGAAAAGGTGGCAAATGCAAACGAGTATGAAAACAGCGTCAGGCGATGTGGTTTGTTTGTTTATTGGATGACTCATCTATTGACGTGATAAGATGCAATAACTGGACATAATGGGAAAACCTTGTTACAGACGGTGGCCATTTTATGCATGATTCATATCATTATCCCAATCAACTGAAAAACCCCCAAGGTGCCATTTTACTCTCCCACTTGAAAAAGGGCCCCTCACAGCAGATGCTCGCAGAGGAGTCACGTTTCAAATGTCAACCCGCCGCTTTGTAAAGCCTGGTGGCCCTGTGCCATATATCAGGCCAAGCACTGTTATGTCCCTACATGGGAAATTCATACACATTTATACACTGAATTTCATAAAAAAAATGTATACACATTTAATATAGGCTACATTTAATGTCACAATCAGATATGACAGAAACAAAGCCCGCATTTAAATACTGACTTATATGAACTAGTATTGTTGGTTAGATGTTTTATTATTATGTTGCATATTGGCTTCATAATAATCGAGTGGAAAAAACATGTTACCCAAGACTTTTTGAGCTTTTACTGGACGAATATAGCTTCTAAAAAAAAAAATCTAATTCAACATGATTAATTTCCATATGTTGATCAATATCAATATATCCTACAACATAAATGTACCCTCCACACTATTTGTGCTGTGCCCATGTGGAGTTTGTTTCTATTGTTATGCACAGTTTGTTGGGAGTATATCTCACGAGGATGTCTTTTTCAAATGGCTTTGGCTCTATGCTCTGAGGCACTTCAGCTCTGGCATTAGTAATGGGCCTAGCTATGTGCCTTTAATATGTATTAATGCAAGTCGCAAACAAGGTGAGGGCTGATTGCTGTTTTAATTAAGTGTTTCATGTGGGAAACTCTTTGCAGTCTGACCAATTCATGGGTCTGACTTAGTGCAGCAGAATTTGCTCACTTACAAAAAAAAAAATATAATTATGAGACATATTTAACTTTTCTGCCCAAAGTTCATCTTTGTTATGAGGGAAAGTTTTCTAAAAATGTGTTTTTTAAATTCTTTTATCTCCTTCCTACTTACTGTTGGATTGAACTGTGTTGTGTTCTGCAGTCTGTTATCTTAAGTGCTGTTCTGACCTGCAGGTCTACAGCTATATATTCTTTTTTTGCCAAGCACACCTCTAGGGATTGGCAATATCTGTCAGTCAGAGGATAAAGTATGCTGACGTTGATGATCCACTTTTTCCTCTCGCAGGTCAAATTTTTTCACTTATTCAGTGAAATATTTCAACATCCAACAGATAGCTCTGCAAAATGTATTTTGTAAAGACCTCCATGATTCCCAGCTGCATGGGCCACATTTTACCCACTATACATCAGCACATTGTTATTGTGAGCAGGTTAGCATGCTGACTTTAGCATGTAGCTCAAAGCTCCGGTGTGTCTAATTAAAAATATCACAGAGCTGCTGGTGTGGCTGCAAACTGTCATTCTTGGTTTTCACGCTGCACAACTGGCTCACAGCTCATGATCTAACAGCTCTGTATTTGAATCATAAAAACTGTCATCAACCTCATAGCCTTGTCTTATTTAGCCCATTTCTCAGTTTGAGTAATTGCTGTATACTGTGGTTGAGGTGTTAGCTAATGGTTGAAGCTCAGTTTAAATGTGTATTAATGTGGTAAAAAGGTTAATGCTCCGGGTTTAGGCGGAAAGTATGTTGATGAGAGTGCTTTTAATGTGTTTTTCTGATGGAGCGCTATTTATTCAGATAACCTCTAATGTGTCAGGTGTGTCATGTATTAATGTGCTTACTTTGTTGATGCATTTGTTTGCATGCAGATTATGCAAACTCAGACTCACTATGTTACCGGACTTTTTCTTATTTTTATGGATACACAGTGGACTAAATAAATACAACCATCTGCTGTAAACAGAATGTGCTTCAAAGCAAAGAACCGAGTGCTTGCTGCTCCCTAAAAGCGCACCCCATTTCTATTATAATAAGATATTGTACCAAAGCTTTGGGCCACTCAGGGCCCACCCATCAGAATATTTTTGGCTACACTAGAGACACACAGCAGGCTGTAAGGCATTGTTAAAACCTGCCAGAGTAGGCAGTGGTAGCTATCTAAAGCATCTGACCTTGAAGTGGTTATCTCATCCCCAGTAGGAGGGAAATCTCGCTTCTTTAGCAATATCAAAGGAGAACTCCAAATCCTTCTCGTCTCAGATGCAAAGTCCCTCATTAGGTGCCATGCTGCCTTTTAGGCTGGTTTTGTTGTGACGTATCTTTTTTCCTTTTATCAGTCATGAGAAAACGATTGAGATGGAACAAATGTGCTTTGCATGAGGCAGAGCCCTTTTCTCAAAGCCTGTGAAATTACTGCGACTCGCTGTTACTCAGCCTGAACCACAAGCTCTTCTTTTGACCATTTGTGGTAGATTGGAGGCTTATCTAGACCTCATTACTCAGACTGCATGCGCAATATTTATATTTACCAAGATGGATTAAATTTGCACGGGCAAAATGGGCAAAAAAGTGAACATTCATTTAGTTTTAAGACACACACCTAACATCAGCACCTCCTCTTAAGTTTTACAGTCCTCGCCTAAGAGAAGAAGCGGCTAGCAAAGGTCAAGGTGTGCAGTGGGCACTGCTCCCTAGGGAGGGATTAAGTGTGTTTATGCCCATGTATCTGTGTGTCCCCTCCTCCAGATTCATTCACTACAGAGCCAGTTAGAGTTCCAAGAACAGTCCATGGTGGAGAAGTCTCTCGTGAGCCGTCAGGAGGCCAAGATCCGTGAGCTGGAGACCAAGCTGGAGTATGAGAGGACGCAGATCAAGCGCTTGGAGGTGAGATGATGCTGCTGGTCTTGCTAAATGTAGAAGACATGCTTTGCTACGTGTAAATGCAAATTTTGACATTTAATTTTCTAACATAAAGCATATAAACGAGAAAGTATAGTGTCCCTTGCATTGCTCCATGTCTTTGAGGTTCTTGTTAAGAAAAGCCATTCATCAAGGAATGTATTTAGATTCATATTTAGTACCATATAAGAGCACATTTTTTTTAACATGTTTTCAGGATCCAGTCAGTCATTTTCACCACAGGAAGTTGATAACTGTTCAATTTATAATATAAATACAACCTACCAGTAATTTAGTCTAGTTGTGTTTTGAAATGTTCAGGTCTGGCTGTGAACACTCCAGGTTTTAATTATACTTCACACTTTTACTTCCTCCTTTCAGCTTGTATGATGTTTATTTCAGTCACTGGTTACACCTCTGATATTTTCAAAAGTGTGTTGTATGTCCTCTGAACCTGAGAGAAGTCTGCTGATAGTCACTTTGTCTATGAATTAAAACCAGGAAAAAGTTGGACAACTGTTCAAATATCAGTCCTGTAATAGCAAATAAAGTCTGACTATGGTGGGCAGGGTTCAAAGGAGATCATTTAACTTCAGAGTTGTTTACTTGTCCACACTATATGCGACCTTATTAAGAACAAAGTTCTCATCAACTGCTCCCCAGATTCTGGTGGGTCGTCTGAAGGAGAACCTCGAGAAAATGACAGAGGAGAGGAACCAACGCATCGCTGCAGAAAACAGGGAGAAAGAGCAGAATAAACGCATGCAGAGGCAGATAAGGGACATGAAAGAAGAAACGGGGGAGCTGTCCAAGAAGGAGGCCGAGGCGAGCCGCAAGAAGCACGAGCTGGTAAGGCTTTTGGGTGCTGGGTGCCGTGATAGGATTCACCGGTGTTCACGCTAGAGGAGGTGCTTCTAATGTGCTGCCATCCGTTCACCAGGAAATGGACATCGAGAGCTTAGAGGCGGCAAATCAGAGCTTACAGGTGGACCTTAAGCTGGCCTTCAAGAGGATCGGGGACCTGCAGGCTGCCATTGAGGATGAGATGGAGAGTGACGATAATGACGACTTAATCAACAGGTACAGCGCGGCTTAAATCGTCTTTAAAAGGAAGACACAATTGCCTTTGCTTCAGTGGATTTGTAATGTATGCTTGGTACGACTCCTCCATTGTAGCTAGAGGCCTTGAATGCCACACAACACATTATTTTCATAAGTTGCAACAAAGTTCCCAAATGAGAAATGCCAGTGTTTTTTTTAGTTTTTTTTTTAGCCTGCTGTCAATCACGACCTGGGTCTTTTTATTCTCACACATCTTCCTACATCAATTTCTGCCCGACCTCTTTTGTACTCATGAGTCATACTACACTCCCTCTGTTCCCCAAATACTTCTCAAAGGGTTTAATTTGGCTCCCTGCTTCTGATCTTTTGTCTCGGTGCCAGTTTTCCCTGTTTGGCTACTCTTTGCAGTGGAGTTTGAGGGTTATGCTCGCTCTGAGCCCACCGAGGTAAACGCCGACTGCAGTAACACAGACCTCTGAAAGGAAGACATTACACACACCAGTTGTGTTTGAGCAGGCATGAGTTGATTTACAGTGACACCGCTCTACAGCACAATGGATAGTTATTTTATGTGTGTCAAGTGTAAAACGGTTTGTTTGCTGCTATCTCTTCTTGGCCTCCTCTTGCACTGTTATTTGTGTATCTCACCCTCTCCCTTTCTCCTTCTCCCTGTTCCTGTTTTTGGTCTCTTCCACACATCTGGCAGTTTGCAAGACATGGTGACAAAATATCAGAAAAGAAAGAACAAAACGTGAGAACGGAAAATGCATCCTTTGTTTCTTTCATTATGGTTGTTTTCAAGTTGTTGTTTTTTTTGTAAAAAAATTTCTCACCTATTTCAACCACAAGAGACAATAATGCAGTGTCCTTTCAGTTTGTGTTGGTTCACAATAACACGGTGGGGAGAAGTAATTGTAAATAGAACAGAAAGCACTGTCTGGGTTATACATCTCTGATAATAGCTATGTTTAGAGGATGGCCCCGGTGTTTCATTTGTTTCATTTTATTGCGTTCCAATTATCTGGAGGTGTCTGTACACAGGCAGCCTCATTGGAGATTTCAGGGCTTGTTTTTTCCTTCCTTCAAAAGGAACAAGAAATTATTTGAAATTGCTGATGGCACGTGGGATACTATGCAAAATCTAAACAAGAGTGTAAAATGGACTATGACTGTAAATTTCACAGTATTCTTCCTTTTTTTAAAACCACTCTTACTGCTTTGGAAAAAATGACCCAAACGAAGACCAACTAAGTGTAACAAAAACTCACGGTAACACTGCATCATTGTCTCCACAATTATTTTTGTATCAAACAGCATCCTCTGCTACATTTGAAGCACCAACGTACGCCATCATGCATTTGTTTGGATCGAGTGATTAAGCTGTTGCACTGAACTTTGTTTTTGAAACGTTTCCTGTTGCTCTGCGGCCTTTCCGGAGCACATGCAACAAGTCCCACTGAGTTAGTGTGGTGAACGCACCACAGACATTCCCGGCCCATGTACAGCCATGAGAAATCAGACTCAATTTAACATGAATTTTAACCCTTTTTTTTTTTTTTAGGAAATTATAGAGTGAAAAGCAATAGAAACACATTGTGCAGTTAACAGAAAACAATTTCTCACACGGTATGTTGTAAAAAATATACCAATATGGCAGTTATTTTCTGTGAAATATGTTGCCATATACACTGTCAAAGTAGCAGTACCTTATAGTACTAGCGTGGTGGGAGTATCTTACATGTGCTCTGGAAGACCTTAAGCACAGTGGATGCTTGTGACTGTGAAATAATGAGCCCTCTGCGACTGCATCGCTGTCCACGGCATGGTGAGAAAGTGGTGCGCGGCGGTAACAGCACGGTGCACGACTCAAACGTTTCGCCTCAAAGCGCAGCCGTTGATTTCCATGCATGCAAATACTCCACTAATCCAATCTCATTTCAGAGTGCCCTGAAACATTTAACTTCAACTACAAAAGTTCACCTTGTCTCGCTTTTAAAATGTGCAGTCATTTCCTGTGAATGTTAAATATGTTCTTTTGACTGACTGAATTTCTTTTTCTTAATTTTTTTTTAACGATGTTAAATAATTTAAACCTAGTGTATGAAAACGCAGTCGTCACTTTGTAGCAATATAGTTTCCCGCTTTAACCTCTGATTGCTTCTTCAAAGAGACACGCCACGCTCTTCATTACTGCTTTTTGTTATCAAGTTTTTCATCAGACAACTTGCGTGTATCAGCGTTTTTCTTTTTGTGTGACTCAAGAAAAAAAAAGAAAAAAGCAATGATTTGCCATGTTTACTTCATTGCATTTCCCCCCTGCTTCGACATCATTGCGTTAGCAACATGGGTGAACAATGACAGAGAAGGTGACTTTTCTTCTAATCATGAAGTGGAATTTCCAGATGATTTACATGACTGTTCAATATTTTTTTTTTATGCTCGATGCTTCAACACAGAGGTTAGCGGGATTATTGCAGGGGAAGAAAATGTAAGTCAAATTAGGGTCTTTCAGGCTGCATTCCCCCCTCACAGAGGGTACATACAATACATGACATCACATGTAAATGCTTGACTGACTGTTATATTTCTTTTTTACCTTTAGCACAAGGTAATAATTATCCTTGAATATAAGATTAATTACATCACAGAGTGCAATATGCAGTTTTATTTAATTGTCTCATGCTGAATAGAAACCATCAAAATATGGTGTTTAGTTTAGTAGTTAACTGATAGAACCAAGCCATACGAGATTTGATGCTGAGAGTAAGTATTTGTGACAAAGATTTACAACCAGTGCAGGCCAATTGTCAGAAGCGATTAATGTTCACTTGTGAAGTCCCGGGGCCTGTTTGCATCCACGAGCCTCAGGACTGGTTAGCTAGTAGTGTGGAGCCAAGGACAAATCGTTTGTGACACCATTTGCACAGCACTCAATTGCAAGCCACCTTTTATTTTGCGCGCTCGTGTGTGTTTGAGAGGGACGGGAGGGGTGATTTGGCTGTGGGCTGGTTTCAGTATTTTGTGTGATATATCATGTTAAAAAGTCACAGCATCACAGAGCTGATAAATGGGCAACATGTGTAATCAACTTGCTGGTATTAATGAAGCTATTATCTTTTTTTTTGGTGGGCTTTTATTTGTTCTACTTAGTATGCAGGAGAGAGGACAGGGAGTGGGAAATAAAGGCTTGACACGGAGTATAATAGCTGAACTTGGACTCACAATTTTGCTTGTTGCCTCATGAAGCAGCTCTCCAGCTCTGAAATGAACAGGGCTTTGTCTAGAAAATAAAATAACCAGGCCATTTATACTCTCCCTGGGATCATCATTACCATTTCCCCCAGAGAGTCAGGGCTCTAGGTTAAGATATTAATTCTCTTAGAAAGATTGAAAGCCTGATTACCCCCAAAATTCCAGTGCTCTGTCCACACCGTGATCACTACCTCACGATATTCAAATTGCACCAGCATGACTACTTTTCTTGTTGCTTTAAGGCAGACCACCACCACCACCAAAAAAAAAAAAAAAAAAAAAAAGAGAGATAAACGAGAAAAATAGTGAAAAATGACAATGTGTGACACAAAGCTCGGTGACAAAGGAGAGGGTTCGCTGTTCGGTGGGAGACCTGCATAAAAAATGCACATATGGTATGTGGACGAATGATGGAGCTCAGCAGTCTGGCTGTCATCTCGCGCCTCTCGGAATATTGTGTTTGCAAGAATTTTCGGAGCATGTTCCCGGGCTCAGATAGATAAGCTTGTCCACCAAGAAAGATCTGCTACCTGCATCGCTGTTTCTCATTTTTAACGACAGTCAGCTGTCTGTAGACACAGGGTGAAATATATCCACAACTCTGTGATACACAAGCAGTTCCATCAATTTTATACAGGTAGATTAGATTGATGACACATGGCTTTTGGAGAGTTACTGTACAGTATATGGCTGTAAATAATAGCAAAGTCTGCCATTAATCAAAAGGGGCCAGGGAGGGAGCACACAATTAAGGGCCCTACATACAAACAGTCTCTGTGGACCGTCTTCTTCTGGATAGTTTTGTCACGCATCTTTGGAGATTTTGTTTTACAAATAATTTAGCCAAAAAGTCTACACATGAATCTGTAGTGGTTATTAGGGTAGTCACTAATGAACTGTTCATAGCACATTTAAAAAGGTAATAATTACCTGTGGTATGTGCTTAAATCCAGACATTTCATTCCTCCTTTCTCAACATACTGTAGTTTATATCCCAGGCTTTTCAATGCCCCCCTTTGCACTGAATTCTTGGGTAGTCAGTCCCACTTTTCCACCTATTGCAACCCCCCCAAGAAGGACTACAAATAGCAGCTGCTTTACAACAGCCCTCTCTTCAATTATTTTGATATACAGTATTTTGTCTTAAAACACAGTACTGCATCATGGAGAATGTAATTTTCTCCCATTTTTGCACAGACAGTTTTGAAATTGCACCAAGGATCCATATGTTCCAAAATCCTATAGAATGCTCAACATATGTTGCTATGTAAAATGTGAAAATGTATTTTCACACATCACGCAGCCAAGGACTGGAGTATATCTAGTCCTGAGGCTGGAGGCAATGTGTCCTCACAATACAAAATGAGAATTTCTCTCTTAATGTATTTTGACCATGATGGCAGTATTGACTCAGAGGTTGTGCCATTCTGCGCCCCCTCTTCCTGTCACATTAACCTTCTAGCACAATGGGATGCATAATTCAGAATATTCACAGATCTGAAACAACTGAATGAGGATTGACCCTGTCCAGGTGGGATCTGCTGAGCTTTTTCATCAGGATCTCGAGGTCTCTGTATATTGATTGTCATGTCAAGCGTAAGGGGCTGTCTCATGGCTCCACTCCAATAACATTCACTAGGGGCAGGCGACATGCCACACAGATGCTAGCAGCTTCGAACCAGCCAAACAAGTTAATTATACCTCCAAGAGCTTCATCTGCACACTGCGTGGTCACTAATGCATTTGCAGCAGGTTCGTCTGTAGAAACAGACGAGATGGCGGAAAAAAAACATCCAGAACATGTTGAAATTATTGTGTCACAACTGCAGCCTGTCTGATTTGCCTTGCATCACACTAACCCCTATGATTATAAGAGAACTGAACAACAAAAAGCTTCTGATATGGGAAAACTAACCATTATTTTGCCTGCATAATTTCCTGTGATGTGACACTGCATAAAATATTCACATAACTTGGCATTTAGTTTAATTTCTTTTCTGATCTAAAAAAAAAAAAAAAAAAAATCTATCCAAACTGGCAGTTTATTGTAATAGTGTCAAGCAGCTGAGAGTCC
The DNA here is from genome assembly GCF_029030835.1 of Brachyistius frenatus. Taxonomy (NCBI): domain Eukaryota; kingdom Metazoa; phylum Chordata; class Actinopteri; family Embiotocidae; genus Brachyistius; species Brachyistius frenatus. Next base: position 1,009,655 of record NW_027210633.1, read on the forward strand.
GAATTTTGGAAAAACTTGGAATGAACTCTCTTGACAGACAGATTATTGCACTTGAAGATATAAAAATGACATGTTAAGATGACTATTTCTGCTGTCGTGCCGGACGCACTATACAAACTGTAGCTGTTTTTCTTTCCTCGCAGTGGAGAGGAAACGGAAACAGATTCAGAAGTGGAGGATCGCGTGGACGGAGTTAAGTCTTGGCTCTCGAAGAACAAAGGCTCCAACAAGACCCAGTCAGATGAGGGAAGTCTGAAGAGCACTAGGTCAGTGCTCCCATTCCTTTTACATCATGTCGGATGAACCGTATAAATCCCTGTGGTGCCGTAGCAATAAAACTACCCACATTCCCAGCCTTAAAAAGGCCCACGATTACCTGGGGCAGTTTGCAACAGAAGGATGAGTATTTCATATGATTAGGTGTCATCTCTCTCTTTCAGTAATCTGTCTAATGACAGGAGGCGGGATGGGAAAGCGGCTGCTGTCAAATTTATTGAGGTGGCCCGTGGCCAGTTGGCACGCCTGCTAAATGACGCCTCTGCCTCAGTTAGATAGATCTTCTCACTGGTTGATTGCCTCACTTTCTACAGTGTACACTCACAGCAATAGCCAGAGGTACCGTATGTATTTCCAGAATCTTGAGTGGTCCCAAGGACAAATGAACATGACAGATTTATTCTGTAACAATCTGACATCACAGTGTCAAAGCGGCAAAATGTAAAATCTCAGTTACCACAAACCAGATTAGAATTTATCCTTTAAATGTGACACTTTTTTTGTTGTTCTTGTGTTCTGTTTTTTTTTATTTTTTATCTCTGCTGCCAATTTTATTACGCAACCTTTTAGATATTCTGCAAATGCAGATGCCAGGGAGATGAAAGATGGTAAAGAGAAGATGACTGACAGCAGTAAAGATGGCAAAGAGCTAGAGCAGAACAGATCGGTGTCTGTCATGAGTTCCCTGAGCTACCGGAAACGCTCCAACCTGAAGGACTCCATAGGGGGGAAAGGTGACGAGAGCTCCCTGTTTAGCACTCTCAAAGAGCAGCCTGACACTCCAGACCATTCCTCCCTTCGCAAAGCCAAGTCAAAGTCTGGAGAGCTCCAGGAGGATTGGAAGAAGAGTCAGGCACAGGAAGACTTCGATGACAAAGGCTCTGTCATCTCCCTGGCCTATTCTGAAGCCACCAGCAGAGCCAGGAAAGGCTTCGAGTCCCGCTGGACCTCCCGCAGCAGCCCTGAATTTGATAAGGAGTCCATGGTGTCCTCGGTGGCTCCCAGCAGGATGTCCACCAGGAGGGGCATGTTGGACATGGATGATGACAATAAGTCGACAATCAGCAGTGTGAGCCGCACCAGCCCCCGATCACTGCACCGCAGCTCCTCTTGGAAAGACGATAAGCGCAGCAGCTCTCGCTTGTCCCTCGCTCGCAGCTGTGGCCTCAGTGAATTTGGTGTCCATGTAGATGATGATGATGACGATCGCCAGAGTGTGGCTTTTAGTGAAGGGGGACCGTCATCTTACAGTCCCCGCGCCTTCAGTCGCAGCTTTTCTACTCCGGCTCAACCACGATCCTCAGACGGCAACCTGCCCGACATATCGGACATTAAAACAGTCACCCACCGCAACTACTTGGACCCCGACCTGGAGGCCGCAATTAACGAGGTGCTGAGCTTCAAACCCATTAAATTCAAGCGCAGCAAACTCGATGACTCCAGTGGTGAGGAAGAGGATGAGAAGAAGGGGCAAGGAAGTGAGGACAGTCGGAAGAAAGGAGACGAGGGACTGGGCTGCAGCACATCTAGCCTGCTTCGCTCTTCATCCAGCTCGGCTCTGGACTACAGTAACCGACCGTCCAGCACCCTGAGTGCCAGCAGCTCCCGCAGCCGCAAAGACAAAAAAAGTAAAGTCCCCTCCTCGGACTCCTCTTCCTCTTCCTCCTCCTCCTCCTCCTCAGACGATCGTCACAGCAGAAAGAGCTCGAGGGGGAAAAAGGCCAAGAAGTCCAAGAAGAGATCAAAGAAAAAACAAAGTGAATCAGAGGACTCCTCTTCCTCCTCAGAGTCGTCGTCCTCCTCCTCCTCCTCCTCCTCCGACTCAACCATCTCCTACCGCAGCTCCAGCAGTGTTAAGAGGGGTCCCAAAAAAACAACATCTGATGATGAGAAGGAGCCAGCAGGTCATGGTCAATCAGGAAAAAAGGAAACCAAGAAGAAACAGAAGAAAGTGGATAATGTGGTGATGAAGTACCTCTACAGGCCTGACAGTGACTGACACCAACAGAAGAAGGTGACGCTTGGTGTGAGAATAACCCAAGAGCCTGATTCGGGATGTTTCGCTAAAAATACTAACAGTGTTTGCTGTGTGCAAATGTTTTGGATTTATTTTGACTCTGTAAATAATCCTTGTGATACGCTAAAGTTTACTTGTGCTAGATAAGACCTAGCTACTTTGTGGTCAGTCTATTTGGTGTGTCCGCTGGTGTTTTCCTCGGCTTGGACGATAACAAGGCCGTTATGTCGCTCCCTCGGCGGGTTGACGGTGGCTGCTCCTGGTGTACCAGCAGAGGAAGCAGCAGGGCGTCGACTTGAAATTGGCCTTCTTATGTTGAGGAAAAGAGGTTTAATTAGCTTAGGCTAGTTAAAAACGTGACATCGTGGCTGCCTCACGGGGACCTCCAAAGTTCAGAGAAGTATCGTCCAATTGAATACCAGGATTTGTATTCAAGCAGAACCTTGCATGTAGGTGAAGGGTGCAAAGGCACTGTCTTCATTGTCCCAACAGTAGTGATACCTCTACTCTGTATTGCAGACACTCTCCAGTCACTTCATTTGGATTTCTAAATACCATTATTTCGTAAAAAACACACTTAAAGCTTATTCTAAGATTAATTACTATAAGTTTCAGGTTGAGGATAATTGTAAATCAGTTGAAAGACAGTTCATGATCTTATATGTGGGTACTAAACGGCATGTTTCAGTTGTGTTTTTTCTTGTTGTCTTCAGGGTGTGTGTTAAAGAGCGGTGCTTGTGACAGTCTTGATACATTAAAATCTCTCCAGTGAATTAAGGGGCCATTAAAGTCATGCAATGAGTTATTGTTATAGCATGCACATAGTCTACGTAGTCCCGGTTTTAAAGAACCTTTAATAAGTACAGTAGGGAGAAGCGCATCAGTGCTTTAGCGTTTTCCTTACTAACTGCACATATTATTCACTAATATTTGAATATTGTGCCACAGATGATACTCATGCATAGAAAATGTATTTGACAACCTAAGGAGTTTCTTGTTATGTTGGTGGGGTAATTGTTGTAACACCTTTTCATCTGGGACCATTGCACAGTAATATTTGTGATGCATTTTCCCACATACTAATTAAAAATAAGACATGACAACAATGCGCACACATGATATGCACACTTCATGGCATGCGTTATTTACATAATGTGAAACAGGGGTATGTTACCGCCTAAATGCTTGTGTTTTTCCATATTAGATTTCTATGACCGCTTTTGTTCTACTATAAGTATCCAAGTAATGATATTGTGGTGTTTCTGTCCACAGCCCTCCTGTGTACCAGCGACACTTGAGTCTTGGCAGATCTGATGAAGAGGATGAGACGGACAGAGACTCCAGCAGGCAGCCGCTGAGGCAGAGCGACAGTGAAGGCTTATTGGCAGAGAGCTTGTCTTAGGCAACCTTGTTTCTTCAGTGACACCAATCACACAGGAGGGACACACTTCTTGCCCCCCTAACTTTATTACCGCTTCCCAGCCAGCAAGGACAGAAAAGAGGCACACAAAGGACTCGAGCAGTTTAGCCCTGACGTTTCATCATCCTTTACTTATTATGGTGCACCCATTCATGACGTTGTTTTGCTTTCATGGCTAAAACTGCACTTCTTTTAGGTTTTATTTGACACAACATATTGTATAAGTCAGTCATACAGAAGAGTAAAGTTGAGTACTATCAGCAGAAACTTTCTGCCAGCGCTTTATTTAAAAGAGCTGCTTTACAGGCAAATTTAAGCACTCCTCTGCACTCTCCTCTCACTACTCAGATAGCACTGCCAAGAGGATTTAGATAAGCCTGCTCTGGCTGGACTTCTTCAAGAAGGTCTGACCAACTATTAAGATTATTCTTATCTCCTCCCCATTAATGTGGACTAAAGGGGTGGGAGGAATTAACCCGTTTTTAATTAATTATCTTGCATTAGTTTACATGTGGCTTTTGTTCCAAGTTAAGATATCTATCATTTGAACAAAGTGATGCTGGGTAATAATTGCTGTCATGAAAGTAAATTATTTTGGGAAATAAATCTTTATTTGAAACAAGCTGTAGGAAGGAAAGGGATTTTAATTTTAATCTAAACGTGGCTATATACTATACATAGATATCTGATATTATATGTGGAATCAAAGGCTTTACATGCTATTGAAATTACATTTTCTAAAGCCAGTGAGAGAAGTACTTTGTTAAGATTAAGTTCATGTCATTTCTGTTTTATTATCTTTAAGTGGCGTGCACACTGGAATACTTTGATTTGTCTCTTGTGTCATATCTCTTCAAATTCAAAGGGAATGCATTTGTTTGGTTTTATAAAAGAGCTTTCCATAGAGCTTTTTACATCCTGCAGGTACCAAGATGCATAAACACTGGATTTCTACTGAATATGACAATTATCAACTGCTTTAAATGTTTTATCCTGCAGGATAATATTGTTAATTTTGCATATACAGTACACTGAATTCTATTTTGATGTTTCAGTTGCAGCTTTTGATTGTTTTGTCTTGAGGGATTTTTGGGCATATTGGTTCAAGCAGTAAACTAATTACACACTTTTCACAACATCGTTGTGCTATTTAAAAAGGTGCCAAATACTATCATATGGAGGTCACATGTTCGTTAAAGTGGTGACTTTTGGATTAGGGCATTTAGAGCCGCCCTCAAAATCCAATTGTGAAAGACAGTTATACAGAAATATGTGAGGATTCAGATGTTGTCAACAGTATGATTGCATTTTTTTTTAGTCAAAGGTGTTATGAACAGTGCTTTATTAAAAGACTGAACTCATTAGAGAACCACATGTGTCAAAATATTAAAACTTTAGCTTCATAACAGTTTAATTTGGGATCATTTTCCTTGTCTGACCCTTGTTTATTTTTACTCATCTAAAAGTAGCCACCATGTGTACTATAACCTCCCAAAATGCCACCAAAAATTCCCTTAATTAAAGCCAGTCTGCTCATGTGATTCAACACAGGTTGCTTATCGGCATGTCGCTGTCCAGACACATACAGTATGAAGCTTGCTGGATATGTCTATATTTGGCCTTACAGAATGATAATGATATCTTCAGACAATTGTGACCTTATGGATTTTAAACGCTATTTAAATTATGTCTAGATTTGAATAAGGAAATAAGCATGTGGACTGTCTGCTCCTGTGTAAAGAAAAGCTTAAAGTGTCTGGCTTGCTATTTTGCATATCTCTTTCAGAAAAGGCTAATCTGCATATCATGTCTTATTTTCGCAGTTTTTGTTCTTCGCTTCAGACATGAATATTCATGTAGAACACAGGAAACTTTGATGTCAGTGATTCAGAATAGACTTGCTAAATGGAAAAAAAAAGATTATAAGTTTCATTGCCTCTGAGTTGGAGTCACTGGCATTCCACATAATATTTCTAATGTCTGTACGCTTCATCATATTTTTTCATTATTGAACAGATTGCCACTTGTTCTATGAGTGATTTTGAAGTTGTTTTTTCTTGTAATTAAATTCAGCTGTTTGTTTACAGAATCGATGTTGGCTTACTGTAATTGCATCGACGTATAATTTGGATGCAATTTTGTTTCAAATTCACCTCTATCAGAAAACACTTGAAGAGAAGAAGGTTTGAAAGGAGGCAGGACAGTTTTAGCAAAACAAGTCACTGATGTGTCTGATTAATTTGAGCTCATCTACCCCCGAGAAGCATCTCATCTCACCCATCCAGTCTCCTCAGGAGACTGCAGAGGAAACAAGCAATTCATAGAAATGATTATTTCTGAGGAGCTGGAAAGGCAGACTGAACGTTGCTCCTGCTACCTTGCAACATTTGGGTTGTTAATATGACTGCTGCACAGCTACAGAGTTCAAAACTGAGCTCGGGGCAAATTCAGGAAGATCAAAACCTGGGTGCAAACATAGTCTTCCTCCTCACATCAATCTCTATTCTACATAGGTGAAGCTTGCTGAGATTCAAAAGGGATTGATGGTTTTAGATTACCACCTTGGTTGACATTCACACGCAGTCTGTTTCGCTTTAAAGAATCCCCTATTTATCCAAGCAATCTGTAATCCTCATTCCCATACACAACCTGTTCTGGTGCTTCACTCGGTGCCAGGGAACTTTCGCTGTAATTTCACTTCACTTGCGTTCACCCTCTGGATGGCTGCATGTTTCTGCTTAAAGGCTTTCCATTGAGTGACAGATTAAATTCTGCTCCCGATTTTACTTATTTGGGCTCTAACACTGTTTCACAAGCCACTGGAGCAGGAAGTCATTAGCTCGACAAAGCCAAGCAAGTCTGTGTTTACGGTTGCACCCTCCCTGTTATTTAAACAGAATGGTTTGGCCACAGACGTTCGCTGTGGTGGAAGTCTAATGCTCTGCCTGTGTGGGCAGGTTTGCCCTATACAATAATGTCGAATGCCAGTAGTCTTAACATTGCTGTGCGATTCATTTGCTCACTGAGAGGAACATCCGAGTGTATTGTTTCCTCGTATCCTTTACACTTCATCTGAAATTTGGATGTGGATTTTTCTCAGCATATTCAAGAAAAGCACTCGTCTCCTCTGACAAGATTCTGTGCCAGCATGGACAAAGATGCGCCTTTTAAAATTACAAAGCAGATGGAGAGCGGCCAAACTGAGTCACAACCGACTCCTAAATAAAACTGTGCACCAGGTTTTTCATAAGCAGCTGTGTTCTCTGAGCATCTCCACCACTTTTGACCTTGGTTGGAGGTCCACCCTGCTGGGCAATAAAATATGTGGGGGTGCAGTTGGAGGGGAGAACGTGTTTATCAGGCATCATCCTCAACTATTAGTGCTCCCTGTTTCCTGCTGTATGCCTGCTGTCAATAAAGCACTGATTGGAGGCACTGGGACACTGCCTGCAGGGACCAGGTGAGGAGGCTGCGTTCATTTGCAATTCTGAGATGAAAAGAAGCAGCAGAGTGTGCTGCTTGGGCGCCTCTCTTTGTTTGCACATATCATTTCCACTCTAATGAACACTGCGCAGTAGTGGGCCCTTGTAACAGAGCTCAAAGATAGGCTCAAACATTGTTTACATTTTGCATAGGTCTTTTTACGGGGCCTGAGGAACAATAAAGCATTTTCTATTCCCGCGTGGGACCTAACATAAAAGTGAATCATTTTAGCAGCCACAGAAATGGGAAATGTGTGATTTATTTGGTTTCATGCCACTCTAGTACCTAAGCACAGTGTAAACCTTGAAAACAAATTGCTGAAATCCTTGGTGTGGAAAAAGAAAATGTTGTTATGTCTATCACCAATTTGAATGTTGGATTTGTCTCTCTATCTCCACTCCACACTATGCAGGTGGTCAAAGCCTCCTGCTGTGCTCAGAGCTGTTCAGTGCTTAGTGTCCCTGCCAAAGGAGAGTTGCAGCCCTTGTCGCTGGTGTGTGTGTGTGTATGTATATATACATATATGTATCAGGAAGCATGCCCGTATATATATATATATATATTCCTGATTTCTTATTTTTTTGCATGCCCGTATACACACATATATGTGTATATACAGGAAGCATGCCCGTCACACTTAAATGTTTCAGATCATCAAACAAATTGAAATATTAGTCAAAGATAACAAGTAAACACAAAATGCAGTTTTTAAATGAAGGTTTTTATTCTTAGAATTCATGGTTCCATTTATCACAGCAAGTCTTCCAGGTCCTGAAGCAGCAAAACAGCCCCAGACCATCACACTACCACCACCATATTTTACTGTTGGTATGATGTTCTTTTTCTGAAATGCGGTGTTACTTTTATGCCAGATGTAACGGGACACACACCTTCCAAAAAGTTCAACTTTTGTCTCGTCAGTCCACAGAGTATTTTCCCAAAAGTCTTGGGGATCATCAAGATGTTTTCTGGCCAAAATGAGACGAGCCTTAATGTTCTTTTTGCTCAGCGGTGGTTTTGGTCTTGGAACTCTGCCATGCAGGTCATTTTTGCCGAGTCTCTTTCTTATGGTGGAGTCATGAACACTGACCTTAACTGAGGCAAGTGAGGCCTGCGGTTCTTTGGATGTTGTTGTGGGGTCTTTTGTGACCTCTCGGATGAGTCGTCGCTGCGCTCTTGGGGTAATTTTGGTCGGTCGGCCGCTCCTGGGAAGGTTCACCACTGTTCCATGTTGTCTCCATTTGTGGATAATGGCTCTCACTGTGGTTCGCTGGAGTCCCAAAGCTTTAGAAATGGCTTTGTAACCTTTTCCAGACAGAGATCTCAATTACTTTCTTTCTTATTTGTTCCTGAATTTCTTTGGATCTCGGCATGATGTCTAGCTTTCGAGGATCTTTTGGTCTACTTCACGTTGTCAGGCAGGTCCTCTTGAAGTGATTTCTGGATTGAGAACAGGTGTGGCAGTAATCAGGCCTGGGTGTGGCTCGAGAAATTGAACTCAGGTGTGATAAACCACAGTTAAGTTATGTTTTAACAGGAGGGGCAAACACTTTTTCACACGGGGCCATGTGGGTTTGGATTTTTTTTCTCCCTTAATAATAAAAACCTTCATTTAAAAACGGCATTTTGTGTTTACTTGTGTTATCTTTGACTAATATTTAAATATGTTTGATGATCTGAAACATTTAAGTGTGACAGACATGCAGAAAAATTGGAAATCAGGAAGGGGGCAAACACTTTTTCACACCACTGTATGTGTGTGTGTGTGTGTGTGTGTGTGTGTGTGTGTGTGTGTGTGTGTGTGTGTGTGTGTGTGTGTGTGTGTGTGTGGACGAGAGGGAAACGAAGACTTAGGATGTACTCTACAGCAGTCCACTACATCTAAGGGGATTTAAATGGCCGTTCAGCCCCTTCTCAGTTAGAAAGCGTTAGAAGGAACATTTACCTGTTTCGCCTTGAGCACTTGCTTCTGCCTTGTGATGTGATTTCATTTGTGTCGTCTTTCACATTCTCTTGCAATAATGTTTTCAGTTCTGCAGAGACTGAAAGAGACCTCAGAGACCCGTTTGGATGTCGATAAGAGATTCAGGGGTGTCCTTGAAACTGAGTGCGAAGACCATACCAAATAACCATCATATCTTTTTCTATCCACAATTTCTCATATATGCAGTGCATAGTCTGACATGCGATAAAGATTTATATCATTATACCCAGAGCGCAACAAGCGTTTGTGTGTAACATGCCACCCACTGTGATGTCACCCACTGATTTGTATACTGCCATTTTAAAGTCTCAAGTCTGGCATTTTCGCTGTCGCCATCTTGTTTTTTTGGAGGCAGAAGTGACCATCCCTGCCTTCCAATATCTATACTACCATACTATTTAGTAAGCCAAAAAATATTTAGTATGTCCCAATACTTAGTATGTTAAACATAGGATACCAAAAGTACCAGGATGTTCTACTACAGCCGGTCGTTTTTTGCAGGATGCAGACCAGCATGCTACTTCAGCTGTTCTGACCCACAATCCTTTGCGCAGTGGAAGATACGTCACATCGACTGAGCAGCTGAGACAGTTGGTGCACTAACGATCCGCCCGCAAAATGAAGTAGGAGTAGAAGATGAAGAAGAAGCATTAAAAGGAAGCCTACTTGATCCAAATCGCATCCTTTTTCTTTTTACTACAAAGTTCAAGACGCATTTTTATGATGAAGTAGTATGTTCTAATTGTATACATACTACATGCAACAGTACATATTTTTTAAGCTTAGCTGTAGTCCATACTAAAAGTAAAAATAAATAGTTTGCGATTCGGAACACATGGTATCTGTCCATTCCAATACCATCCTACCATACTATTTAGTATGCCAGAAATACCACTATATCTGGTCATATTTTGCAGTATGCAGGCCAGCATGCCACTCTGGCTGTTCTGACCCACAATCCTCTGCACAGGAAGCATTCAAAATCGCATCCTTTTTCTTTTTACTTCAAATGTTGCACTATGGATTGCAATGGATATGACCAAGAATGTCAAAGTTCAAGGCACATTTTTATGATGAAGTAATATGTCCTAATTGTATCCATATTACGTGCAACGGTACATACTTTTTAAGGGTAGCTGCAGTATGTACTAAAAGTAAATAAAAAAGAAAAGAAAAAAAGTCTGCAAATCTGGACAAGATGGGGAGGAGCAATGGGTGGATCTAAGAACCCGAGAACACTATGACCAGAAACCTGACTGCACCATAGGAATGTCAATCAAACCAGACACCCCCCTAAACTTTAAGGCCTAATATGTAATTGATTATGGAATTATTTTTAGGGATACCACCAAAACTGTGATCAGAGGGAGTGTATTTAGCTAATGACACCATGATGACTTGTAGAAAACATTGATTGACTTTGTCATGAGAGAAGTTTTTTTAAGCCATGCCCCAGAGCCCCTGAGTGGTATTGAAATTTAAGGCACTTCCACATTGGCTTCACTTTTAAGACTCGCAGGCTACATCCATTTTTTTTTTCATACAAGTCTGTGGTAACATGTCAATACACTCTTCAACATTACTTTTAATCTTTAAAATGTTTAAATATGTTTTGGGCTACACAACACACAGGGGCTACAATATATATGCTTTGAGCATATCATTGATATGAATTTATTTATTGAATCTGGCTGCTCAGATTTGGAACAACACCAACCCACTTGTTTGAATTTCAAAACCTTCCCACTGCTTGGCCTACTTGTGTTTCCAGCAGGTCGCTGATGGAGGACAGTGCTACTAGAGAGAAAATATTTATGCTGAAAAACCTAAAAGCTATATTTTCAAGCCCAAAATGGCCCATGATGAGGGAATTTTTTTTTATAACAACAGTAATTTGCATCTTCTGAATCTCATTACTCCTGTGATCATCACTGTTGTGTAAATGCAACTTCATAGTCCACAGTGGCCAAACAGATGGGAGGGCTGACATGGGCGAGGGTGGTGACAGAGACTTGTGTAGGAGGCTGCTGCTTTTTTGCACTGATCAATGCAGTGATAGATCACTAAACAGCCCTTTAGCTGCACCCCATGTACTGCAGTCTGAGAATTCAAAAAGGGATGTGAGAAACCAAATCCCTGCTTTCTCTGCAGATATAAATGCATGCACTGAGGTCCATTTTTAATGATCCCTAAATTCCAGATCCCACTCACAACCAGAAGGCCATATTGTTTCCTCAGAGCTGCTACCAAGCTGTCCAGCTCCACTTCATGGTCCTCACATTCTGCACGGGAGCTTGTCCCTTTCTCAAAGATACCTCAAGTGGCTGTTGTTTACTGTGTCAGACATCTAATGCACTGCTGGAATATTTTTCTCAATGAAAACTAATTCGTCTTTCCGAGTGCTCCGTGTTAAGAGGCACCCGCTCCCTCCCTGACTATGTGCTCAGCCCCTTTGTGTGGGAAGGTGAACATTAATCACACACCGTTTTGCTCCACTTTCTTTATCTAATTTATGATCCCAATAACAGTTGCTAGAGGAAGACTTGTACTTAACCTCAGTGCTGACTTTATTTGTTTCATAAAAACAGGTTTTAAAAGACATTATGTAATAGAAGCCTTCTTCTGTCTAAGTTTAAACCCCTTGAGGAAGCCATCTTGTGCTTAAAGAGGAAGCATGCCGAACCAACAACTCTTATGTGGTGTATCAGTGGGTGGGTCCTTAGTTTTGATTGGATACTGGATGTGTGCTGAAATTAGAAGTAATTAAGATAAATAGCAAGGGATGCACTAATATATTTTTAAAATGTTAAATGTTCAATATTTCTGTGAGTGTTGATCTATGAATTGAGACACTGTAGTTGGAAGCATGTTTTTGATGTTATCTTTGTCAACCTCAATTTTAGAGTCCTGACCTTGGTTTGAACCGGAGAGGCAGGGCTTATGTTATATATTTGAGCAGAAATTGTGGAGGAGGGGGAGTCTGCTCTGAAAGAAGCACAGCACAGCACTGCACTTAGCTGCTGAACATATTAAGAGGATTTATTTGAAGGTTTTCCCTCAAATTGTTCCCCTTTGATTAAATTTGAGGGCTGTAATTTCTTTTGGAATTTGTAAATAAATGGCTACTTAGTTTTCCAGCTCTGCCAGTGGGATGTTTTGTCCTCCCCAGGCTTCACCATGTTCCCTCATACCTCACCTTGCAACAATCAGCTGTTTAATTAACAAAAAAAGCATGACATTTAAAAAATGAGCGTGACTTTACCAGACACTTAATAATTTCTTCAGCTATGTCACTGCCTGAGTCGTTGCGCTGAGAGATTAAATGTTCCCTCCTTGGTGCCAGCCCTTGACAGCTTGGTGGTCTTTACCACCACAAACTCACGAGCACCATAGCTATAAACTGATAGATAGCAGGAATTAACTATGCATCTAATTACAGACTTGATAAGCATAGCTCAGTGAGCAGATGGAAGTCATTGGTGTGTTTTGAGTCACTTTATTAAAACTCCAGGATACTACGCTGCTTCATAGCCAGAGGAACATATTCCTCTTCAGTGTGGGATTTATTTAAACTAATACAAAAGCCTCGTGACCATTTGGCTCCGGACTGGTATTGTGTCATTGAGGCCACGCAAATGCAGAGTGAAAATTACTTGCACTGCTGGAATGTTGTCATTGACCATATGGACATGACTGGTGCCAGGTGGTGGACGCATCTTAACCCACAGTGAACCGTACAGTTTTTATCCTCCATAACTGAAATTTACAATATGGAAATATGCACTGCAAAATTAAACATGACAAATGTTTTTGATTCAGCAAACAGTCTCACTGAATCATAAAAAAAAAAAAGGTGCGAATATCAATGGACATCAATATGTTCGCAGAAAATGAAATGAAAGTCAGAAATTTAAGTGTGAAAGAGTAAAAAAACAACATGATCTGTTTCTAAATCAGTGATCAGCCTCATTTAAAATCTAAGATTTTGTGTCAGGATGTCTGCAATTTGCAATTCCATTTTTCAAAGGTTTAAGTTCTGATTTTGCCATGATTGGAAGAGAGACATTTTCTCCCACATCTGATCCCTGAATCCAAAACATAATTTATTTTCCATTTCAGTTTAACCCTGGTAAAAAAAAATGGGGAACAGCAATTTCAAGCCACAGCCAATTGGGAAGATCTTCAACAGCCATTCAAGCAGGAGAACCAATCAACACCCAACTGCGAGCTATTTAATGGAGGTAATCGGGGGGCTGAATATAAATTTGAAAATGCATTAAGTGGTTAAAGTAATGCCTCAGACATATCTAGAGATTGACAGGCAGACATTGAGTGAGTCAGACAGGATACTAATGTCTGTCCTGTCATTCGGTCTTCCCTTTTAGCAGGCTCCATCACACTGCCCATGTGGGACTGAGTCTGAGTGACAAGCCCCTGACATTTACAATCTCTCGGCCTCAAAGTGTGGGCGAGTGTGCCTGTATCCAAATATGATCGCATTGGATGGTCTGAATCATCATTAGTGTATTTTATATGTTATGGCCTTACATAATTATATCACTGCTCGTTCATTATTTTCTATTGATAGTGTGCGTGCTCTCAGTTTGACTTGTTATCCTGTTTCCGGTGTTTGGTTGGATGGCTTTCTAGTACAAGGTCATCACAGAATGCTATCTTTTGGTTGAGACCAAGATCAAATAAAAGACAGAAGGAGAGCTGAATACTTGTCAGTCGAGCTGTTAAACTGAAGGTCAACATTATTTTAAGCATTTGACCCAACAATTATACCTTAGGGATCTGAAATACAGTCTAATAGATATGGAAAGAATAATGTACTAATGATAGAAACATGAAATTCCCGTCACCACTAACGTCTGAGGTAATCTGTCTATTTAAGAAATCTACTTAATACGTCAGAGATGCCCTGATGACCGACAGACATAATGTTCTTAAATCTAGTCAACAGTACACTCTGTGACATAGTACACCTAATCACAAACTCTGGCAATGTTGCTAGGAGACTTTATGTCCAGACAAATGGGAGACTAATAGGCACTGAATTATTCAGTATCAGCACTGGAGGTGATGCTGTTAAGAAAAGTTATAACAGCGTGAAAGGCCTATTTTCTTCCCGAGACCTTTTGTAAGCGTAAAAATGGGCTGCATCACTGGAAGTTCAGGTGGATCCATTTATGTATAATAATTCCTCGCCTTCAACCTCTGCGGTGCTCATTGAAGGGCATGCAGACAAAAGTGCTTCTGTGTTTTTCTGCTCGCTTCTCTTTTCCACACCACTGCTCCGGCTATAACGTCCGGTATTTTTGCGGAGCCTTCCCATTCCAGCGGGACAAATTAATCTACACCACCAGTCCACCTGCAACCAACTTCATACAGTACAAGGGCATGTGCATTTATTTCGCTTTGTACTGCCAGGGCCAAATATCCAGATGTTATTATCTCAGCTGCGGAGGTTATATTTTCAGTGCAGTTTTCTTGTTTGTCAGCAGGATTACAGAAAAACTACCGGCCTGTTTATTATGAAACCTTGTGGAAGGATGTAGCACTGTCGAAAGAAGAGCCCATTACATTTCGGAGCAGATCTGAATCATGGGGCAGATCCACAAATTACTTTTCACTTTCATTAACATTGAAAGATAGGGCATTTGGCTCACTTAATGCAATACATGTAAATCCTGGATCCGGCTTGTCATTTCTGACGTCACGTTAAGCGTATTGTGCTGCTTTCTGTAGCCAACGCACTGTGCGGTGCTGCTGTACACAGATTTATCTCGGCTCATAAATCTTACCAACACTGAATCTCTCTGTACAGCTGCTAATTCTGAATTATAACACACTCACGCTGCTAAAGAGGCAAACACTGGGACAGAAAAATGAAGCTAATGCTGAAGTGCCAAAACCTGCAGTTCCTCGAGTGGCCACTTGAGGCTCAGTCCAAAAGCAAGTATTTTTACACATTAACTTTAAAGCAGAGGTAAACATGCTTAGCCTGGTACAAATATGATTTTTCGTCTCTACAGGCAATTTCCCTATTTATAATAGTGAGTGAGTTTACATATTATTCCTCAATTAAATTGTATTGTCACGTAAAATCACGAGTAACTAAGGACAGGACTTCTTTGGGTGACATTTGGCTGCCTTGGTTGACTTGCAACCTTTGTGTTAAAGACTATGGATGGTCAGCCAGACCTTCAGAGACAAAGATTCTCCTCGGCCCTGGTTTCAGGCGTCAGTCAGCCTTCCTCAGCTCCACCCACGCACCACCTCTTTGACCATTTTCTGGTTAGCAGTGTGACTAAGTTAGGCCCTGCCAAATTGGCAACAGTTGGAGCCACCCACACTGAGCTTCAGGACCACACTTCAAGAAACCAGTGAGGCTACATTAATTTTTTTCATACAGTCTATGGCTCTACTGAAGCACATATGTTGATAAATTTAATGTCCACTAGCTTAGCAGTTTTCAACTGCTTCTATCCTGCCTTCTGCTGGTCCTTCACTCTCCAGATCAGTGTGTCAGATGTTTACTATTTTCTCTGCCTCCTTAAATGTTAATAGTACCGCACTCGTAGCAAAAGAAAATAACAACTCAGCTGCAGTATAATCCGGCCCCAGTAGCTGGTGTGGGCTTACCCAACGTAGCCCCTATTGGTTCTCCCGTGGCAGGTCCCGAGCAGCCTTGAGGTCAAACCGGCTGAGTGACGGCGGAAAGGAAGCAGAGCACTAAACAGAAGCCTGTGGTGACCTGTCAAGACAGATGGTCGCCCACCTCAGAATGTGTTTCTATCGGAGGTTTCTTCCTGTTAAAACAGTTTTTTCCTCACCATTGTCGCAAAATGCTGCTCGTGGGAATTGTTGAGTTTGTCTCTATAATATTATTTTGTCTTGACCTTACTTTGTAGAGTGCCCTGAGATGACTTGTGTTGTGATTTGGTGCTATATCAATAAAACTGAACTGAAAAATCCAGTAGGTTGTAGTAAAGTTCAACAAACCATAGAGTGTAGTCAAGAAATATGATGACGCCACATCCCAATCGTCTGAAATGCACATGTAGTTCCTCAAACTTAATACAGCAAGCAGCCGTTATGGAGCACTTGGGGACAGTAGTTTTATAGGAGAGAAGTGAAAATGGTACAACAGCTGAGATTAGAAGCTTCAGATAGGCACAAACATATCTGGCATCAGAATAGTTTTAGAAATATATCCAGACATATATGGCGGTTGAGGTTACAGTTTTGTATAACATAGAAGAGTGGTCTATTGGCCTTGGTGGAGGTTTGTTCTCTCCAAGTGCCCTCCGAGTTTAGAGCTGTCGTCTCTTCTGCTATTTTTCGGACTAAAGAATTTAAGTTTCAATGACAGCTGTGTTTTTTTTGCCAAAGCTTATCTAAAGACTCTTCCTAATCATATCAGACCTCCTATTGATGTCCCAGGCAGGTACTGTATATGTATGGTGCTTGAGACTGTAATTCTCACTCTTAAAATTGTACCGCCTAAGAACTAGCCCTCGAACAGTATTGGTTGTCAGGCAAAACTTACGGCTAATTCCATAACTAGAACTAAGAGGAAATTGCTTATTGCAATAACAGATTGCAGACTTGTTGAAAAATACAGCTTAAGGGCTCCTTTGGGGTTCAGAGTCTGTACACAAGTCTGTAATATGTTCAGGCAGTAAGAGGTGAAGGTGAAAAAAAAACATTTGTTAGCGGGTGGAACCGAGTGGTCTGGCATCACAATTTTTGTAAAACCATTCCTTGCCCCTCTCCACTTTTAGTGGTAAATATGCATCTCCAACACTCAAGCACAAAAGCATTGCTTTTCAGTAATTATCAGACAAAGAATAAATAACTAAATTAGAACGTATACTACAGTATAAGCACATTGACATGTCATCTTAGATGGGTGCTTTTTCATCCTGCACTCAGAATGGGACCGCGGGTAGCACGTCTTCCTTTTCTTCTCATTGTATCTACTTTAGATAGTTTAGAAGTGGGGTTTGCCATTAAAACATTTTCTGTAGTCATTTCTTTTGTATATATGAGCAGCAGTTATGAGACTGATATGAATAGTTGAGACAGAAGAGCAAGGCCATCTGAAGTTCAAAACTGATTTTGTTTGTTTCTACGCTGTGCTCAGCCTTAATTCCAATTCAGTTTGATTGAACTGAGCAACATGGTCCCCAAACACAACCACAAAAGTGAATACAGTTAGCAAATAAAATAATAAACAGCCACA
The DNA here is from genome assembly GCF_029030835.1 of Brachyistius frenatus. Lineage (NCBI taxonomy): Eukaryota > Metazoa > Chordata > Actinopteri > Embiotocidae > Brachyistius > Brachyistius frenatus. Next base: position 1,027,086 of record NW_027210633.1, read on the forward strand.
TTAAAGGATCAATGTTAAAGAAATGCTGCAACCGAGGCCAAAAGCTGTGTAACTAAAGGATGGTTCAGGGTCACCTGAGCAAGCTCTGAATATATGCTTTATCAAAAAGGAATGTTTTGAGCCTAATCTTAAAAGTAGAGGAGATGTCTGCCTCTCAAATCCAAACTAGCTGGTTCACAGGAGAGTAGCCTGAAAGCTGAAGTCTCTGCCTCCTATTCTACTTGAGTAACTCTGGAAATCATAAGCCTTCACTCTGAGAGTGAAGTTGTTGGGTTAATATGGTACCTGACATCTTTAACATATGATGGATATGATTACTGGTTGAAAGGTGGTGAGAGACAAGTAGCCTATGTGTCTGTAGTTTGCTAAAAAAAAAAAAATTCACATTCTGTTTAAAGTTTCTTGTAAACTAAATCACATTGGTTTAATTACCCTAAAGAAATGACAACGACTGTGGTGGGCTTTTACAGTGTTTTGCATCTATTGAATTTTGCAGGAAGTCAACAGCCTTTCTTTAACAACAACATAGAAAACGACTGCTGTTGAACCGGAGATTTTGTCCAAATGTTCTTGTAGGCAAAACAAGACATATAGCATAATACAACAATATAACACATTCCACAAATGGAGGCTGGAAATCAGTCGCAAAATATCGTTAGACATTAAACAATGATTGACTGATGTCTGAAATGCACTGGCACCTTCACTGTTGGCAGGTGGGAGAATGTCTTCTGGTTCTAGGCACAATGCCTTAAGGGAACATAAGAAATGGCTTTTACTCAGGGATTCGTTTCCATTCATCCAAAAATACACCAGTTATTGCAGAACTAGGCTACACTTCTGTAACCACAGCCAGATTCCTCCTGATTGCACCATAAAAAGACAATTTGCTATGCTGGGCTCAGTCTGCATACAGCACCACTGGATCATTGCTACAGCCACCATTTAGACAGGCTTTCTCTCTCAACCAAAAACACCAATATCTTTCCATCTGCCAGAGGTGAAGAAGACTTTTGTGTGTAAATGGATTGCATTAGATTAACGGCATAGTTTCAAGTTACTTAGATTCTATTTTACAGTCACACCATCTCATCTCTGCTTGGTCTTGCACGTAAATAATCTCAATTAAATCTCAGATATTTGATTACATTTTACCTCCTGACAATTCTGACCTGTGTACAGGGTATCGAGCCAGCGAGAGGTATCCAGTGTACATGTAGGAGGCTCTGTCACCAGTTCGTCCCTTAAGGGCTGGTGGCTGCAGCAAATCTCAAAGCAGCTGCTTTAAAATCGAGCGGTTGGGGTGATGGATGGCCTCAGGCGTGATGTATAGCTGCTGCTTTCTTCCCACAGGCCTACACGGGTTGTGTTTGGTCAAGTGACCTCCGCTTCCTGTGCATCCCGGTTTGTCCCTGGAGCCTCAATCTGCTGTCTGGGTATAAATATGATCCATGGTGCTACGGAAGCTGAGTGATGGGTTCTCGTTGTCCAAAGGACGGAAATAAGATTCTCTCCGGTTTGTTCCGGCAGTCTTTGCACCGACGTGCACTCCTCAGTCGAGCTGGGATTCACTCGCTTTATATTTGCACTCCTAAGCACTCTAGCCTTTACAGGAGTTAATAAGTGTAATCACTTTAAAGGGCAACACATAAACTCCTAGTATGCTTCATTATGCCATTATCCTTCATGTTTGTCTAATGTAAAGAAATTGCTGACCGTGTGCAGGATTTTTATTGTCATTATTTTTGAAATATTGCTACATTTTTTGGATGCATTTTTAAGGAGCGACCTAACAAAAATGTTCAGGCCTGTTAGAGAACAAACCCTTAAACTGAGAGAAAGTTCACCTATGGGCCTTCTGCAGCGCGACCTTTCTTGTGTCCAAACCTTTAATCAGCCAGCCTTCAGCGATGCCCGTGTCAGACACGTAAAGCATGCCATCGAATGATTTTCTGATTCTTACTTTTTTGCTGCAGTGCATACCACACAGCCACATAATGGGTCACTGAACTTCCATAACAGAGAGAACTGCCAGGCGCTGACACAATACATTTTTCGCCCGCTACAGCTACTCTGGTAAATACACACTGTGAGAAATTAGATTTGGCAGGTCATTCAACTGTCCTGCTCGGCATCTGCAACATTGAGACTGCAACATTTTGTTGTTGTTGTTGTTGTGTTTTTTTTTTTTAAATCTCTAAATAAATAGCTCGCCTCAAATGGTGTTTCACAGATTTGACCATTTCTTTTAACCTCTTCAGATCTTTTAAGCCAATGACAGAAGCTGGGAATGAAAATATCATTAAAAAAACATGAAAGGGTAGCATTACAATTTCATCCTTGACTTGTGAGCAATTTGAAACTGTACGCTTTCACTGAGTGGCAGTGAGGTGGCATGTTAAATGTGTAAAAAGGATTAACATCTGGGAGGAATTTTCAAACAGAATGATCATTTTGATTTGATTTTTATCACATCACTCATTGTGCGTGTCATTTTCATGCATTGAAAAAAAATAATAAAAATGGCCATGTGAAGGTGTTAAAGCTGAAATTTGCTTCAATGAGGCAGTTGCTGCTTTTTTTTTCTTCTCTCCACTGCTCAAGTACATTTTAGTGGTATTAGCTCCACCCCTAAGTTTTGCCCAGAGCTGGTGGCACTGCTGGAGGATAAAGTCCTTCTCACAGCTCCTCCAGATTATTCATGTATGTCCACTGCAGCTCCCTTGGCAACAGTGAAAGGAAGGACCCATCATTGAACACATGCTGCTCTTAATGCCGAGGTGGTGCTCTGTACAACCTGTACAAAGATGAAGTGAGATATAATTCCATTTATAAATGTACGGAGACGTCGTGGTTTCCTCTAACAATTATTATCAGGTGCATTCATCATTACTGTGGTTCATTATTTCTACCACTGTGAGCCACAGTGTTGTCAAGTCAAAGCACGAAGGGAAGCTTTGTCATCTGACATTTGCTGCTTCCACACTTCAACCTCCATGGCTTGTTGCTCTGTGCAGCAAGAGGCATCAGCACTGCAGACATGACAGCAGCAACATGAGTGTCTTTCTGATTCAATATGCTTTATTAGATACATATTTGAGTTCATTCACAATTAGTTTGTGCATTCAATTCCTCTACTTTATGATGACATTTCTTAATTTTGCTTAACTTAAAAATGGAGCAACATAAATTGAATATATCCGACAGAGAAAATCCTCTTAACCTGAAGTTCAAAATGTAATATATGGAATCTCACACTGGCATAATTTCTGTGGAATCATTTATGATTAATATCATGATTGTCATAATTACCACCACGTTCACCACTGCCCGGTTGTTTGAGGGCACTACAGGAATTTTACACATAAAGGTCAGCTGTGAAAGTAGTTTTGTAATGTCTCCTGTGGCTCTAGAAGGCAAAAAGCCTCCCTTACAAAATAAAGGTACAAGAAGTCTAGGGAAGTACAGCCTTAGAAGCATGAGGCTTGTTAATCTGTTTCTTGTGAGCCTCGAGTAATGTGGGCCATTTGTATGTGAATGATATTTTTTGATTATTGTAACAGTCAGCTAGCAGCAAAACCCATTTTTTTTGTTGTAGCAGTGATGACCTCCAGCTTGATTTCTGGGTGATAAGAGAGGACTGGTGTAAAACATGATGTCTACAGTCAGTATTACCAGCATACAGTTGGCAATAATGATGTTGAATTATTTTGTTTTAACTTTGCCAAGTGAAACTCTCAGTGTAAGTTCAGTGTCAGGGTTGAGCATGTGAGAACAGTTGAGAATAAATTAAGTAGCTAAGAATGGATGGAGGTTATGAGCCTCTCGTCCTCGAAACCTTCCCTCGATTCTCTGTTGAATGAAAACCAGAGCAGTTTTTTTTGGTTGTGTGCAGCTCTTTGGGATTTTTCTTTCTTATTTGATCATATTTTGACCAAATTTGAAATAAATTTAAATAAGTAATATGACATTTCATCAAGCGTTATGATACAATATATAATTCTTTTACATTGTGGTTCCAGGCTTAATTGGCACATGTCCAATGTTTTCTTTGTTCATGAGAGAAAAGGTCACACACACACACACACACACACACACACACACACACACACACACACACACACACACACACACACACACACACACACACACACACACACACACACACACACACACACACACACACACATATCGACAAACACACGCACTGTGATTTGTGTATAAAGTGGAAGACATCCTGCTGCTCCACCAAAATTACTTTCTGGCAGGTGTAAAAATTTGCTCTGAGAGCACTCTGCGCAGGTTGATTGTACACCTGTTTGGCTATTTTACAGGTGCTATTCATGCTAGCAAAGAAGGCAGCTTCCTCCGAGGATATCTCCCCAGTCCCAAACCAATAAGTTCTGTGCCTGCCAGCATGAAAAGAAAGCTCATCATGTTAATTCAAAAGCTAACCGAATCGGCCGTAGAATTGCATTTCTACCAGACAGGAGGGCTTCATTAACTTTTTCCAGTTCTGTTGCACTGGCAGGATCATTTTGCTCTCCCTGAAATGCAGTGAATAATTAAATTGGCTGGGTAAAATATTGAGTTTGGACTTTTCCAGAGAGACATAAATATTTCTGTAACATCAGTGAGAAGACAAATAGCTACTGCAGCAACATCAGTTTGCTTATTTGCTGATTTATCATTACAGAAGCATCACTTAAGGTGATTATATACTAAAATGGGGGAATAGCCTCGAGGTTTTCAGAAGATAATTAATTTGAATCCTTGGACTGACTAAGAAATACTGTCAAGCATTTAACCCCCAATTACATCAGCTCCATCACAAGACTATATGGGATCCAAATCAGGCTGCAAAGCACAGATGTTTGAAATTGAAACAAGTTTCCATCAATTGTGAAAAAGCAAAGGCTATTTACTAATATAAAATAAATAAACATGTTCTTTCCTAATAAAAGTCTGCTTTAAAGGTCCAATATTGTATACAATCTGATTTTTTTTTGTTGTTTATTTAAAAAAAAATTTTTTTAGTTATAAAGCAGGTCTGCTACAATACTGTGAAAGTGTCAAAACACTCGTACCTAAAGAAATGTACACAGCCCATATTCAGCAAATTTGCCGTTTGGAGTTCTGGAAGTTTGTGATCATGTCATGTTTCTGCACTAAACATGGCCCACTTTCCAACCTTTTTATGTGGATGAAAACAGAATGGTCATTCCATCACAGAGCTACCAACCTACAAAGCCATATAAACCTGTGGCTGGCCTGGGCGTGTGTCACCAAGAAAACAGTCAGCCAATCAGAAGAGAGGATCATTGATATCAATGCCTTAAAGGCAGACACATCAACCGCCTGTTTTTGGTAGAGCTTTAGAAAATGGCGATGGAGGTGTAAAACTAAATTTAGGTGATGCTTGATACATATTAAAGATATTAACACTGCAAATAAAGCACTGAAATAGTGTGAAATGCGGGACCTTTAAAGAAAAAAAGATGCATTCATTTTTACCTTGAAAAATTTCTTTCAAATTTGACATTGTGTGAAAGACTGGCAGCACTTCACTAATTTTCTTGGCTTCCCTCTCCATGTGTAAGGAAAGGCATGTTGACACTCAGTGAATTCGCCTATGAATGGCAAAATCAAATGTAGAACTGATTTCAAACTAAAGTCATTCTGATGACATGTTTCCAACCCAGAGTCTGTTTGCAAAATGGCATGCCTGTGCAAAAATAAAGTACGTGTGGCTGCAGTACCAGTGTTGTAATTACCATTCGTGCTTGTACAAGTTACAGCGTTTCTTTTTGAACCTCTTTAAACATTGCTACCTGCTGAATATTAATGGCGCTCTCTAGGCTGCACAGGTTAATGCGTGTCCTTCTCTGATGAATAACTAAGGGGTAATGTATAATGCATAAGACAGACTGCTCTCTACTTCAGGATTTCGCCATTGTCTCAGGTGTCCATTTTGCAAGTTACCGTCATGTGAAGGAATTGTTTCCGAATATACTTTGATGGCTTGAAAGAAGTGGTTTTCAACTGAACGTCACAACAACTAGAACAAAGAAATACTCACATGACAGTGTAGACTGTTATCACAGTAACTGTATTGGATTCGATTGTTTACTTTTTTTTAGTTTGCTGTTTTTAGCTGTGCCAAAGTTAAAATAAACTGCTTCTAAAAACAAGGCTAGAATTTAGTCTATAAATTCTGTATTGCTGTTGCCATCATTGCCTGTAATCTCCATCCATGCCTGCGCGGTACAGTATTGATGCTGTAGGCATTTGATGTTAACCTGAGTCCATATACAATAATACTCCCACCATCCTAGATATATTTTAAGTCCATTCCTCTCCTTTTTATAAGCCAACACATGCCTCCCCATCATATGACAGTCTCATCCCCAGACGCTGTTTTGTTAGAGTGAGATGGTGGCTTGAGAGGCATAGACTGGTGAAATAATGGAGGGAATATACGAGAATGACCAGAGGCTCTGGATTGTTAACTAGCTGAGTGAAGCTGCTTTGCTGGACTAGTTTGCAGGCCCCTGGGCAGCAAGTCCATGTAAACAGAATATTTATTTAATCGTCTTCTTGACATGGGGGACTGTTCCAACTCAAGTAAAATGCTGCACATGATTATTTTACTCTCTCTACTCGCCAAGCTGGGCTTCCAATCGTCTGTAAACCTTCCCCTGCTTATTGATTGGTTGGTATATTGATTTAAGGGAGCATGTCAGTGGAAGATGCTGTTGTTAGTTTGTTGATGAACACATTTTGCTATTCAGCTATTCAGCAAGGACAAGCAATTTGAAGCGTGTTCTGTCTGAATGCTGGAAAAAAAAATTGCATTGTTTGTGTGCATCTTTGTGCTCGGCCCCTATCTTGTGACGGAACATGTCCCGCCCCATGTTGTGAGTGCTCCCACTGAGCTGTAATAACACACCTCGCTGCTGTCTGAAATATTCATAGCCAAGTAAGCCCATCACTCTGAGTCAGTCACATGGATTCCTTATTATCACCCCCTTCTGCTCTCAGCCTCAGGTCACTTTATTCCACCTCCTTTTTTGCTGCATCCCACTCACCTCACAGCTTCTGGCTACACCTTGCACAGCCACCCAGTGTTGAGCCTTCAGCTCAAAATGCCATTGTCACACTGTTTATTGATTTCGCTTTTTTTTCCCCCTTTAGCCAAGCTTAGCATGATTCATTTAAACTCAGGATACATGTTTGCGTTTAATCAGTTGTATTTATTTACATGTATCGTTTTATGCTTTGCTGTGCAGGGTTTTAATGTGTGGGTACAGGTGCTGAACTCTGTTTCTGAAGATATTATATCCTGTTTATTAAATGTGTATTATAGATATATACTGTACTGTATATACTGTGCATTTTATATTTTAATTGCTTTTCTATTATTCTATTATTATCGTATTGCTTCTGTATGCTTCTGTAGCGAAAAACAATTCCCCTCTGGGATTAATAAAGTAACTACCTAACCTAACCTAACCTAACCTTTATATACATATGTACTATATATGCTATCAATTGGTCAAATGTAAACAAACATGGATCTCCAGTAGAGGGATACTGCTGTGTGGATACTGTGCTGGAATTTTGTTGGGAAAAAAAAAACATTGTTATGCTAATATATTACTAATACGCTCACTATCAACATGATGATGGATGTTTGAAAATACAACCTGTTCTCCATGGCATGTCTTATAAAACATGAAGTATTTTCTGTTGCAATTTAGTTTAATAGAAGCATAATTTCTATGAGACAGGGTTGCATTCATACAAAAAACTGACAGCGTGCAAAAATATTTAGCTTCTTACTCAAAGTCCTGATCCTTCACATTTTTGTGAAAATACACTCCATTTTTTATTCTGTTTATGCCTGCATTTTTCCCAGCAGGTAATTCAAAAGGAATAGTGTCCATAGCTATGTTTCGGTACAGTAGTTTTTATGGTTAGTGTCAGAGTCTGACGGCCTGGAATCAGATTACCTGCATAGTGACTACGTGAGTTTGTTTAGCTGCTTATTTGTTGTGTGTCTGACAAGGAGTATTTGCTGTCGAATTAAACTTCTGCTACGTGTTATATCTGAAAAATGTTGAACGACTTCAGGCTCTGTGTATTTATTATGGATACAGTATTTGCTGTTCATTCATTTTTTATGTTTGCCACTCTTATAAAATTTTAAAAACTATAATGCATTATTTTTTTCATAATCATGTGCAAGTGCATACAAAATGAATGTGAATTTCTCATCCTTGTTTCGGAGTTGTTATATGGCGAAGTATTTTGTGATTTCATTGAGAGTCCGAAGCAGAACAAACAAATTGGACGACGGAGCGGTGCAGAAGTTTTATCGGTGAAAAAACAGCAAAGCATCATTTCACATAATAACATGAGGTAATCCAGTTTGTGAAGCCACCCAGATGACTCTGAGTCATACTCACTGGATCACTCAAGCCCAATATAAATATGGAATAATTATGCTGTAACCTTACTCAGCCATTTGATTCTTGGCTCTGGCATGTTCAAGTATTCTTTGGCGACTACCCCTAATTCTCCAGATGTGTCTCATCCAACCAGAATTAACTAATGCAAGCTGAACATGAGAAACATTGGAGCGCAAGAGTGAATATCTGAGGGGAAAAAACAGCAGCAGCTTTCTCTTTTCTCTTTGCTTGTTTGAGAACAGGTAAAGGCAGATCCTGATTTCTTAATGAAGAATTCTTGCCCAAGTCCTGAAAGGTCAAGGCCACATAGCTCCAGCTCTTCTCGCCGAAGTGAGGCCAAGCAAGAATGGAGCAGTTGCTCATACAAGCAGCTTTTTCTTGCCAGATAGCGGTCATCATTGCTCGACACCCGAGGCCATTCAGCGAGGTCAAAGTCACCCTGACAGCCTCAGCCAGGCACCGTCACCTAGTTACAGACGTAACACAGAATAGAAAAGCAGCTATTTTCCTTCATAGTGCCTTTTTTCTTTTTTTAAGATTATTTTTCCGAGGAAGATCTTGAACCCTGCTGTTCTTTAACAACAACAAGATTCATACACAATTACACTTGGGAGCTTCTTACAACAATCACGCTTTACGGTTTTCGTTGAAGGGGCTTCGCACAAAGTGGTTTGCTCAAGGGCACATAGACATGAGGGAGGAGTTCAAACCCCACGTGTCTCCCATTAATATTGCACAGGGGGCGTCATCATTTGCAGACAATAATCACAACACAAGTAATCTGTGTACTGTCATACATCCAGCAACGAGACACAGACCTCTGAGAAAAATCAGCAAGCCAGAACTAAAAATAAATCAATCCCAGGAAATGTCACGCCTCTGGGTCATGATCGTAGTCGAAGACACTATATTTTTTATCTTCAACATTATTGTTAACATTGTTGTTTCAGGCAGGATTAAAACTCCTTTCTGTGAAGGTGATGGATATGCAGTCTAATTTTCTGTGTTGACATGTGACACTCACTTTAACTGTTTTATGTTAGTTATATTCCACCCAATAGGATCACATTGTGACAAAGTCACTTGATAATTCTCATTATTCTCAGCTTTTTCCATCATTTCTTTCTTTTTGTCTCAGCTTCTAAATCTGGTTGCAACAATGAGAAGAAAGGCTTGCTTTGATAATGTGTGTTCAGTGGTGTTGTGCATCTCACCACGTCATTGCTCAGTTTGTTCCCATGCTGCCACGGGGTCCTTATTGTATTGTACTCACGACAGTGTTTTATGTTTGAAATAAAAAGAGGACAAAAAAAAGGGGACATGGAAATACAGATGGTGCTTCTGTTGACTGTTACACTGAGCCTAACACAAGGAGGCCATTAAGACTCCAAGTACTCACACACTGAAGGAACATTAAAGGAAATAGTGAAGCATGAAACAAATGAATGCAGCTAGCTAGACCAAGTACACAACCCCATCATACCGAATGAGATGTTTTCTGCTGAAATGTCAAAGAGTACATTCTCAAGAAGTTCAGATTTTGAAGTAGTTAACAATGGTAAAACTAAAAAATATAAAGAAAACAACTGCAATGGTAGCCAACCCTGAGATATTGTTGCAGAGTTGTTGAGAGGTTTTACAGTCTTTGGTTTTGTAGACAGTTCACTGGAGCAGAAAAGGGTGAGAGTTGATTATCTACAGGGGCATATGATGTGTAATAGAGAAACAACCTTGTGCGAAAAAAAAAGAAGCTATTAACAAGCAGGAGTGAAAAGCATCATATCTATAAGTGTATAGACAGTGCAGTGGAGGCCATGTGGCAAAACTCAGACATAAAAACATTGAAAACTCAACTTGATGTCTATCGACAATAAAAAAAAAAAAAAATGCAATGAAGTTGGAATTTCTCATCATGTTATTTGATGCGTGGCTTTAACAGAGGTACTTTTTTATTCACGTCAACAATAGAGTCTGCTTTAATGGAACTTAGTTGAAGTGTAGTAAGCCACAAATTCATAGAAACACAACAGAACCAAGCGATTATTTTGGAGGGGGTTACAGTGAAGAGATCGAAGATGCTGAGAAACAATTCAGCACAGGTGTGTAATTATCTCTGAAAATACCATGGTGGACAATCTCCACAGTACAAGGATCTTTGATAACTTGAACAGTCCTTTGGCAAAGAAATGTCTTTGACCAATGGGTGCTCTGTTTTAAAATATAGTCGTATCCTAAAAAAACAACAACTGAAAATGATATACAAAATAATCCCTCTACAGCCGTCACTCAAACAGAAGCACTTTTTGAAATGGTTTGTTAAACTGGCAGTTGCTCGATGGGGGAAAAAAAGTAATAGAGTGACCACCCTTCCTCCTTGACATTTGTTATTTGAGAAACACTTCATGGAGCTCCATTACCTCAGTCATCATGGCACCCTTCTGCAGGGTGCACCGTGTGCTTCTACAACAAGACAGAGTCATCTGGAAGCTGTTAACAAGGAGTCCAATCTCAAGCAGTTGCGATTTGCAGCAATTACTGAAGATAGTGGTCATTATAGAACATCAAAATAGAGCAACATGTTTCCTCGTTTCTACAAATGAAATACATTTTTCAAAATATCTTCCATGTACAAAAGGGACATGTCATGTTAACAAAATGCTGTGCTGCACCTTAAAATCTATTCCAGTCTGTGACTTTGACCACATACATATATGCTGTTTAACTAATCCAATGAAGCAGAAATGTCACAAATGTAAAAAGCATGATTAAGTTGATAAAAGCTCAATAGGCAACAAATGTCACTGTGCAGTACAACAGTGTTGATAAGTTGAGTAGCTTAAAGTATAAAAATGTCCTTTACATATCGGCAGGGTTCAGTCAGACTGTCACGTCATTGATGTGTGTGTGTGTGTGTGTGTGTGTGTGTGTGTGTGTGTGTGTGTGTGTGTGTGTGTGTGTGTGTGTGTGTGTGTGTGTGTGTGTGTGTGTGTGTTAGAGAGAGAGATAGAGAGAGCGCACCACTGACAGAGGCAGAGCGAGAGGCATATTTTAGTTTGAAGGAACAAAAGACCTCCAACTCTGTGTCAATAAAGTAAAATTGCCTTTTGAGCCTTTTCATTAAAAATGTCTTTTTGTGAACAATGTACTTCTTTTTATTTATAATGAACATGTGTTTTAATATAATAAAAGATGTCTAAATGAAATTGAATGGGGACTACAAAGGAGTCGGAGAAAAACCAAAAATGGTCAAATTCGCCCACTGCCTCTTATTAGACCCAGTTGCTAATACCTTCTGAGGAGAATAACTAAACCTCCCCCATGATCTCAGTTGTCAGTTTGAGTCTGAGAGCTGAACGGTGATTGCTGGCTGGAGCTTTCTGAGTGCAGACGGCACCTTTATGGCCAAAAAAAAAAAGAATAGCCATTGAATGTGGGAAAGTGAGGTGAACACTGGGCAAAGATGAAAGCCGGAGCCAAAGTGGCAAGAGTTGGATTTGTGTGACTCAGGGCCTGCATGGTTTAACAGGATGCCAGGGAACCAAGACACACAGCTGCAAACACTTTGTGTGTGGAAGGGAAAGTGTAGGCGAGGGGGCAGATCCGTTGTCATGCGCGGTCACCCCGCCTTCATCTGCGCTTAACTTCTCATTAGGGGCTCGTGTGACATAAGGCAACAAGCTGTGACCGAGCAGGCATGCTATATACGGCCCTTGGGAGGGGCGAGACTGGGAGGACGGAGGTGGAGTTGTTTGTGTGACTTGTTGTCACTTGTCAGGTAGCGTGGCCACTAGCCTTGAGATACTTGGCTGTTGTCTGAGAGTGCTTTATCATCTTGATAAATGCAGCCTTGGAGCAGTGCACTATCAGCATGCTCAGAGGCATGAGACACACTCTGACTAATGAAAAGAGAAGGTCAAGGAGAGGGAGGGGTGTAACAGCGAGAGGAGAAAACGGTGAACAGAGATGTGGACGTGGAAGTGTGAGACAACATGTCACCCTCTCCATGAAGGGTTTGGTGTGTGAGAGGAAATGCTAATTCTCTATGTATGAATGATTGCGTGTTCCTGCCATAGTGCACGTGTTCATTCCACCTTCTGTGTGTGTGTGTGTGTGTGTGTGTGTGTGTGTGTGTGTGTGTGTGTGTGTGTGTGTGTGTGTGTGTGTGTGTGTGTGTGTGTGTGTGTCGCCTTTTAAATGAATGGTTGAGTGTTTAGCCATATACAAGCCCAGCACTCTATTGTAAAAAAAACTGCATCTCAATAGATGCCTCTGCAAAGGCAACCAGAATACTGTTGTCAGGGTAAAATACAGCTTCTCAATGCTGCAATAATTTCCTCCTTCACCCTTTGAAAACATTCACTGCACCATATCTGTGCCACTATGGTTCTAATTACATTTGACAAGAGCGGTGACATTAATTTTCTTGTACCTGTATTACCGAAGACACATTCCTTCTATCTTGCATGTTATTACAGCAGGTGTGGAGAATTTCTAGTGCGGTGTTAATTTTGGAGTCATCAAAGTGACAGCACTGAGCTTGGGAATCCTTTCAGGCTCATTACCATAGTCTGCTGAATCCATTGGCAGGGCCCCGCATGACTGGGCAGACGCTGCTCCAGCCTGGCCGTCAGATAGAGGCGATGATCAGGGGGGGTTAACAGATGCTGCTCAGTCTTTGGGGGTCACATCCATTCTATTCCCAGCTTTGGGACTCAGACAAAGTGGAGTAAGCGCAACAACCGTTCCCACTGCTTCCACACAGCTTGATGTGGAAAAGAGGCAGCTAGGAGAAGCGTTTCCTCCGAATAGACCGTCGAAGTGTCTCCCGACGCTCTCTCTCCCAACTGCTACAAATCCATGAAGCTGTTTGTAAAATTCATACTTTGAGGTGAAAGGTCAGGGGGAGCTTGATTTACACCCTGCCCAATTCTCCTGCAAAAAAAAAATTGATTTGTACAAAAAAAAAAACTCTCGACTGCACAGCTGACTTGCTCAGAGGGAGCTTTTTCTCCAATACATGGTTATGAAGGATGTGCAATTAACTGGGCTCCGCAAGGAGGAAGTGCACAACAAAGGGGGAGGGGGACAAGAAGGAAGACAGCATAATGCTGCAAACTGCACCGAACTATCTACATGACACATGCATGAGCTTGTTCAGAAGAAACTGGATATTTATCGAGAAACCGGGTCATTGCATCAGCAATGATATGGAGTTGAAAAGAGCCTGAGGAAACCAATATATTAAAAGTCAAACATAGATACAGTAAGTTTTTTTTCACAGTGGTTGAGCTGTCTATTATTTGTTAATAATAGGACTTTCATCAGTGTTCACCAACAGAGGTCATCATAATATGTAGAAACATTATAATGTTTCTACACTCATCACGATCTGACCACCGACTCAATTATGTTTTATATTTTTTTCATTATTATAACTGCATGGTACCTTGTGTTGATGAAACACATGTTAAGGCCTTCATATTAGTTTGTTTTTCATATGTGATGTGTATATTTATTTGTAAATTTAATATCCTTGTATTTGTTTTGAAATTTTTGCATCTTTTTCTGAGCATTTTCTATTACTCCCCGATGAATATGTGTCAAACTGGACGCTGGTGTAATTCATGCCAATACAACACTCAAATACTCTGATCAGCCAGAAGCAGCATCTCAGGGCTCGCGGCATAAAAGACTGTGGTGACTGTCTTCACTGGGCGGCATCATTACTTGCCAATGTTTACTATTAAATATGTAAAAGCGGCAAAGAAAAATGTTTTAATCTTGAAATGTCAGTTCCAGTGGAGGTAAGAAGCATAAGAGAGAACAGAATGAGTCAATTCTGTTTTGGCCTATATTCGCCTGCCTCTCCTCATCGGGGATATGGATTATACACTTCAAACTCTCAGCCTGTTTATCCTGTTGTGTCTGTTTGCACGGTCAGGTGAAACTTTACAGATTGTGATAAAAGAGTGCGTCGATGAGATCACATCACTTTTTATTTATGGACAAGATTTTCTTGTCTTGTCAACAAACGATTCCATTATATACAGGACGTACAGTAAATGCATAACATTAAATTAAAAAACACAAAGAAAGGGGCAAGAAGTCTGCAGCTTTCTCTTATTAATTCTATAGGTTGTAAAAGTCTGACACGTTTCTTTGCATACTTCTGTGAAATGGAGCCTTTGTGCCCCCCCTGTTCAGTTCTCTTTGAGCAGACTTCTCTGAATGTTTTCTGCAGTTAAATAATAACTATCTGTAGCAAAATAGTTGGTGGTAATGATATAGCTGCAACTCCTAAAAGTAAAACCAGTTCAAAACACATTAGAACTTTTGAAAGAAAAAAGCAGCTAAAAATGAAAAAAAAAAAAAAAAAAAAAAAAAAAGATTTTGCATCAGATGTGGAAATGCTAACTGTTCTGATTCAGATATATATTTTTTGTGCTCTATGAAGTCTGATATAGACCCTGAGTTTGCTGCAGCTGAAGTGTGATTGGCACAGCCTATAATGTGAGACAAATAGCAGCAAATAGCAGAGAACAGATTTCAGGACAGTCCTCTAATTACGATTGTTGGCTGAAAGGGGTCGCGGTTCTGAACTGTGAATGTAATGCACAATGATTAGCCCTGCATGCATTTGTGAGTCCTGTTACTGCGATACTGTTGCCGCCTCTGACTGTAACACAGGCTGTAATTTGTAGGTTGTAATGGTGTGTGGGTAGACACTCATTGATAGCGTTTGGCACACAGCCTTGCTTGGATGAAGCACTTAGCCAAGCCAGTCAATCTGAATATCACAGACAGCACTCTGAGTCAATAGGAGTGTGTTTGTTAGCCGGACATGATGTGTAATAATCAGTCAGTCCTTAGCTATCTAATGAACAGTCATCATAAGATGTTTTTACATAATCCTGCCATCTAAGATTACCTTAATGCTTGTAAAAGCTTGCTGCCGATGTGCGCCTCATTACCTTGGGACATTGGTCATTTCATTTCAAGGGTCTGATTTTCATTAACTGCTCTGCCCCCCTACCCATTAGCGGAATGAAAGCTCGGCTGCAACCATCTGGCTGCCAACGAGACCTCAGGGCTGCTTTATGGCTCCACCGAGCTTCACTAAAGGGAAAAAGTTGCTCTATTAGATCTTTTTTCTGACTCAGGCCAGAGGGAGGATGGGAGGGATGCAAGGAGAGAGTCCCATGCTCCAGTGTGTGTGTATGCATACGGTGTGAGGGAGGGACTAGAGATAAATTTAGAAGAAAAAGTGAGATGTTGGTGCAGTGATAGAGGAGACAGAGAGAGGCAAAGTGAGACAAAGTCAAATAGAACCTGAAAGATAAGTCAACATGTAACAGAAAAAAGGAGACAGAATATGAAGGACAGCGCAATGAGCAAATGAGCCCGTGTTTGATGACAATGACATACATGACATTTCTGAAATAAGATTTCTGAGTCCCAGAGGTGCGACAGAAAAGTAAGTCAACTTTTATGATAACACATCGTGGTTGGCTCACGGTCGGATACTGCATGTGTGAGCTCAAAGAACAGGTGTACATTTTTACTGCGTCCACTGGACGCACGTTATTTTTAGAAGGAGTGGTCTTGTTTTGAAATAGCATCTGCTTACACACACTACTTTAGCGTCTCCAATAAAGGCAGAGTCTGGTTCTCTTCAAGTGCCTTTATTCCCCACTCCCATCCCTGACTGTATTCTGGTTTTATAATTGCTTATATTTTGATACTGTCGTGCACAACAGACACCCTGTGAATGCAAGTCAACCTGCTGGATTTACATTTGTTCAGGTGACAGAGTGCACTACAATTACACAGAAAGCCAGTACTACATGCTTTGCTGCTTATTCCTCTCTGTAGATTGTGCAACATGTCACAATCTTTTCCATTATTGTTCATGGATGACTCATACAGAAGTTACTGACTGGATGAACACAATGTGGGCACATAGCAATTATTGTATTGGCTAAATTAAGCCTCTTTGGATAGAACAGGCTAATATGACCTAGATAACTAAAGGGGGGTGTAATGATAAGCACAGTAGATACGATCTAGTAATAAGTTGTGAATATTTAGGTGTCACAAGAGGAAACCCTATTTCAACAAGCTTATCTAACTAGTCATTTCTGAATAGTCAGTTTTGTCATATTCAGACTCGGTAATGAGATTAGTGCTGAATGAAAAGCATAGTTTGCGGCAATAACCTCGCTGATTAAGATGATGGATTGCCTTAACTGTGGTTACAAATAGTGTTCGGGGCTAACTACATGCAATGGATGAAATTACAAAATAAATGTCATGGTAATCTGTTAGAAAAAAATTAAATTAAATTACGGTTACTGTTCAAAATGTTAATGATTGCAAATGAGTTACATCTGAATATGTTTTTCAGAAAAAGCTTATAAACATAGAATATAACATTCATTTTGGTTGCTTTGCATCATTTTGCGGTAAAGAAATGCCTTCTGTGTACATATGGATGTGCTCAAATTTTACCACTTTTTTTTGGATTGGTTCTCTTGTTTCAATTCGCGCCACCTCTTATATGCCAATCAAAACAATGCATATTGCCCTCAGCAACCACACCAAGGAGGCTGGTCATGTTGTCAGATAAAATGAAGAAATATTTAAAAAGAGTCATTCAGAGACCAGTGTTAGAAAACTGTGAACAGTAACCAGCCCTGTTAACAGTTCTACCGTCACTCGGCATGGAGTCAACCTGAATGTAGACTTGGTTTGAGGATATGGGATTTTTTTTTTCTCCTTTACTGCAGTCAGTTGTGATCTACATACTTGTGATTTATTTTGATATGTTTGTGCTTTCAAATCAAAACATTCCCATCTTAATTAAAGTTATATTGAAAAATGTCAAATAAAAGCTTGACAATAATCATTGTTGAGTTCTGTTGGGAGGTTACACTGACTAGTTTATTTTTTTAGGACTTTTCCAACTTTATTTCCCAGTTAAAAACATTTGTTAGAAAGGGAATTGAAAAGGGAAACTCGTAATCTGTAAACTATTTTATGTTAACCTTTCCAAGTACAATGATTTAATACTTTATTGATCTTTTTCCATTTTCTCCGACTCCCCACAGAGGTCAAGAAGTCAACATCAGCCACACAACAGCGGCCCTGAGTTTGGTAACTTTCTGCCTACACAGAAGAAAAATCCAGGTCTTCCTGTAGGTCCTGTTTAATTATGTATTAGTTCCCTGCTTTGGCTCTTGAAGTTGCAGTGAACCAGATACTGTATTTTACTGGTTATGGTTTTCCTCCAGTAACCAATGTAGGAACCCCACTTAATTCATTTAAAAAGAAATAAAGTCATGCAAGAATTGAGCAGACATACATCACAGGCAAATTAGGTACAGCCCGAGAGACATAACCTGAGCCTCGAAAGGGGACACAAAAAAAAGTGACCTAAGAGACTCAGAGCATGGCACAGTTATTTCCAGCACCTGAGGAACGTCTCACCTCAGGGCTTGGCATGCACAGCACGGTCTAAGCTTTACTGGGAACTGGACTGAAAAAAAATCCACTCAGCTGCAGCCCTGACTCCTGCGGGCAAAAAAAAATCTAGTCAGAAAGGTGTATGCTAAAATTAGGGTCAGAAATGAAAAGCAATACAATTTCATGGTAGTGTGGACGATGGCATACAAGTATGTGGCTAGTTAACAGACTCACTTTTTAGACTCAGGTGGAGCGACTGAGCAGCAAGTTGAAGATCAAAATGGGATTTCTATACAGAAGACTTATTCCATCTGCCATTCTGTTGTTTTTGGTGATATTGTAAACAATGCTAATGTTGTCGTGTGTATTGGTTGGTGACAGAAAATCATTAAGTTCTACAAACTGAAATTCTAAGTAAATGAACGATATAAGGAGATATTTCTAATGTTAAAAGCATTTATGTATTTAATCAAAGGGGCAACCATAATCATTAACAGAGTAACAACACTAAGTCAATAGGTTGTATACGGCTGAACAGTATATGACACGCTAGAGGGCTTTTAATTTGAAATGGCTACAGGACTTCGCAGTATTTGACTGATGATTTCAGCAGTTTTTTCTGCTTAAGTGCAGACAGTCCATAAGAAACAGTCAGGAACTACATTGTATTACCTCACTAAATATTTGATTGGAGTATAAATTCAGCAAACACTAGACATTTTTGGGATGATAAATAACTCTTTTATTTAGAGCGAATAAGATGTTCACATACTTGCAGATATGGCACAAATATGTTCTGGGATTATACCATAACCTGTTTACAAAAATGGACAGTCTCCTGGTTGAAAATGCCTTAAAGTGCAATACCACTGAGGGCCACTAGGTCTGGCTCCACAAAACCTCTGCCTCCAACAGACTCCTATTCAAATGCATCAACTTTTCTGATGAAGTCAATACATTTTTTCCACCAATTATTATTATGCCATTGGCTACTTAACTCCTTCTGAAACTAATACCATTAATAATTATGTCTCAATGAGAGGTATGTTTGGGGGCGTGTGTGGTTTGATTGGCAGGCCCGGGTGAGTTTGTAAGTGATTCTACAGGAATTTGTGCTTATGCTAATTAATATCAACAGATATTTCGCTGCCAGGAGTGGCACTAACATTAGTTTACTGGTCGCGGCCTGCACTGGTAGGGAAATATTCGACTTTTGAAGTTCGGCTGTGTCGTTCTCGGACTCCATTCGTGTTTCTTTGTCAGTTTTTAGAGCCACGGCAACATTATTTTAATGTTAACGTAACGTTATTTAAAGTAGCCTCCGACAGAGAAAAAAACAGGCGAGGATGACAACACGTGACTATCACATAGTGCCCCCTGGGTAATGCAGTTTTATTTAGGGCCATTATGAATCCCCCAGATGACCCGATATGGAGAGGGCAGAAAAAAAAGCACAGGCAGCTTGAGAAAAGTGCATGTGCAAAAGAATAAATCACAGTACACCAAAGACTAGAATGCAGAAGTGCCTGTGCTGATTGCACATGTACATGCCTTTCACTCACCCTGAAAGCCTATGACTCTATATGGCAGTACACTGGGTGTGCTGATAAATCCCTCGCTTATCAGTGTCTTGATTGAACAAACACACAGATTTTAAACTGTATGCTCCTCCACATGGAATGCTTTACCAGGAGTTTTGAACTGAAAATCTCTCATTTCTTTTGAGGTTTTTATAATATTATACTATAGGCCGCAATTAACCCATGCGGATTGTGTGCCCTGTATATGAAGGATTGCGGTGTATGTATTATTATGTATTCTCACTGAGACAGCCAGTTTAAATAAAGCTTGAATGAAGAAAAAAGACAACATGCAGTTTGTTTTATCCTATACAAGCCTCTACAGTAGGACCAGACTGGTGTGCCTACAAATGTCCCTTTTTTGTTTTGATCTTTTTTTTTACCCTGATTGTAACTGTCATGTTTAATAAAATAGCTTATTGCCTCGTCAGAAAATGTCTATAAAAGTAACAAGAGAGGACAGTGCTGTGACTCCTCCAACTAAGTTTGAAGGAGGCTGTTCCACCAGCAGACGCTAGGAGCTGTCCGCGGTGCTGAAGCCTCGGCTGCCTTTTCTCTCCATGTGCCGACAGCTCACACAGCCAGGAATCCGCTTACGGAGCGTCCAAATTAAAGAGGGACCTCCGCATTTGACTTGATTGTTGTCGACGGTCTTCACTCTGAGAATTACTGAGGAAGTCCAAGCGCAACCCGTGCGCCTTTGTTTATATTTGGTAGGCGTTAGAAATCCTCGCTTTTGCTTGTTTTCCCCCTCCACTGGAAGTATTCTTTTTTAACACAAGGACGTGCTCTGTAGCTTTACGCGAAGAGCGACCTAGACTTTAGTAGACATGTGTGTGAGACAAGACTGCCAATTGAAGACCCTCCTGACGATTCTGGTTCTCGCTGCCGCCGTGGCCGACATACATGGGCAAGGTAAGAACTTGGGTCCTGCACGTACTTTGTGGAGAATATTCCTTCTGTCCAAACTATACGCTGCGAAGGTAGAGCTCAGTGCTGTGGGATGGTGATGACATACTGCTCACGATTTTCAGATCCACACGTGGGATTAACACACATCACAGGATGATTCATTATTTTTGTCATGAATAAAATGTGATGATCAAAATGTGTTCAATATCTGGAGAAAATCAACAAAATTGCTCGTCTAAAAGTGTAGACTTTTAGACTCCTTAATCAACGCCACACATTCCAAATGATTTACTACAACTAAAGGGACAACCCAAATAATAATTCAAAACAACCAGCAAATAAACTAAAGTCGGTACCTAAGTGGCTCCATAGTGCGCATAGAGTACGGTCAATTAGAAAGTTACAGATCCATCATTTGGCCACGGGTTTAAATGTTTTAACAATCAGTTACATAACTGTTTACTGTCGATCCCAATTTACAGAACAGCTTTAGATTGCTCTAACTACACATACACACACACGCGCGCGCGCGCGCGCATTTGGGGACAGACATGGCGTGAAAACAATTCCCGAGGAAAAGATAATTTAATAAGGCATTCGTAAACTAAACATTATTTTGATGCAGTCAACCCGATGTGATACATTTTCCAGAGGGGAGTTTAGACGTTTAGTTATTTATTGAAACCCGGAGTAAACAGTCAGGAAGCGACTTGTTTGGGCACAGAGGTCTGTGTGACAGACGGTGCTCGGTAATAAGACTCTAATCCTCGGGAATTGCTGAAGATTATTGACCAAGCTGTTTGACACAGTTGAGTGCTTGTGGAGAGCGGCAACGGATTCATGCACAGTGGCCTTGTCCTAATTATTTCTCTAGTGTGCGTCTGCCCTGTCTCCATCATTATGCTTTCTGTTTGACTATCTGTTTCAGCTTGTCTACACACCGTTTGGCTGACAGCCCTTTTGTGGAGGCGATGTGTATCTCTTTGTTAAGTCATTAAACTACTACTAGACAGGAGTCACCTTCGAAGTACTGCCCAGTACGTAGGAAATGAGAAGTAGTTCATAAATAAGGTTTACATTTTTTTTTATGAACAAAAACATATTTAAATGTCTTTGTCTAAGCAGGATTTATGATGACTATAGTAAAAAAAAAAAAAAAAAAAAAGGATTTTGCAGCTTGCAGACAGTTTTTTCTGTGAACACAACACACTCATTTTCACTTAATACAAGTAACATATAATAAAAACAAAGTTCTTTATCATTAAGTCAAATGGACGGCAGTGAACGGAATGCTTCTCTGCATCCTCTTTTCATTAAACCTTTTATGAAAGGCATCTGTTTCTTGTTGGAAATGAACATATTTATGAGGGAACACTGATTACTAAACAATGTAATAACAGGGAAAATGAATTCATATTGCCTGGGCTGCCTCAGTCATTACAGCCCATCGAAAAACCGAGTTGCAATTCTGCACCTAGTGCCTGAAACAATATTTTACACCATCAACAAAACATCAACTGATCGACTGTCATGTGGAGGAAAAGGTGCTGCATCATTACAGTATAGCATTTTAGAGCCATGCACAAGTAAAGTAGACATCCAGTTATTTGTGGTGTACCGTAACACACTCAGAAGATATTAATATTGTTTAAAATGAACTTGTTGTGGTAAACACACACTTAGCAGTGGAACACATTGCTGAGAAGATGTGTGAATTTTTGAGTGTTTTCAGAGTCACAATTGCACATACCCCAAGAACACACCTGCCCTGTTCACTTACTGCCTGAAACTCTGGGGAGAGAGAAAAATGCACCGTGCATTATTTTTTAGAGCAAAATAAAATCTAACAGCCTCCGTTAGTGAATTCTCCGCTGTTGCTTACCCAGCAAACCTTCACACTGTAGCAAACTCTCCAAGGTGGGGCATTTCAATTTTTAATTCTTAGAGGTTTGGTGGTTTCTCATTGTCAGAAGGTTTGAATGCGCTCTTGTTCACAGGAGGGATTGAGGTTATAGTTTGAAAGAGGTCTTAATCGCTTATTTGTGGTATTACTCGGGTGTTGTGAACTTGCTTCAGTTGTTACCAAGCAGGGGATAAAGCAGAACAGCCATCCATCTACTTCACTGTCAAATTTTGGAAACTGTGCCATTATTTTTACCATGTGCACGGTGTACGTTTACAACATACAGTGTAAAGAGAAAAATAATTTTCAATCATAAATTACCTTTATTACTTATGAGCCTAATAAATTAATTGCTAAACAACAGATTATTCCTTAAGTGCTGGGTTATTATCCAGTCAATTTGCATTGCTTTTTTCGCTTTCTATTTGCAATGCAAGATCAGACTCTGGTTGTTATTTGGGATTTATTCTCCTGGAACACTAATTCCAAACGGCTTTCAATGTATTGTTGCATGTCTGAACTATAAGGACAATGTGAGAATTTCTTCAAAACAATACCACAGAGATCATATGTGCTGTCACTATGGTAACCATGGTTGTTTATTCCCATGAATATAAAACCTTCCCTTAGTGTGAATGTATATCCTGAGTAAAAACAGAGTACCGCACCGACTGTTTTAATTCATGGTATTGTTTCGGCTTCTAACTTTTCGTGCTCACAATGCAAGTCAGTCAGTCAGTCCTGCAAATAAAAAAAAATGTGCACGGAAATGGAAGACTTTTAACAAGTTACAATAATCATTTTAATGAATTATTTCTCTTATTTTAGACTGCATTAGCTATTACTTTCATTTCCATAAAAAAGTTTTAATTAACAGCAAAACATTCAAATGACAAAAGGAAAAGTACCCTCTCTTTAAATTTATTGGGATTGACCAAAGTATACAAATAAAGTTACTTTGCAAAAATAATTGCTGGAGCCTTCTATCACTTACATTTTTTTTTTCACATTAACATTAGGTAATTTGGGAAGAGACAGACGGAGGATCATTAAAATTCTGATCACAACCTCTCTGTTATTTATGTGCACCTTTTACAGCATGAACAATGAGAAAATAATGTACCCAAATGTGTTCATGATGCAGTTCCATTTAGTTTGTACTCAAGCCTTCACTTATGTTTCGTGGGAGTGACAATGTGACTCAGCGGTTCTGAGCGGAGTTTGCATGGTTTCCTGTTGGTTTCCTTCATGTCAAACACACACAAGTCAAACGTTTGTGACTCAATGGAAATTATTGATTAAATAATGATTTAACTTCTGTGTCATTTGTTTCCTGGTATGGAATTGGTTTTACGGTTTATGGTTAGATAAAAAAATAAAAAAAAATGCATTGATTAATATTACATATAATTAAAACAGCACTAATATATGTAAATCTGCTTTCATGAACTGGCGCGGTGTGTGTGTGTAGTTTGATAAATGCACAGACACAGTGTTTGGATGTGATTACCAAATAGCAACAAGTCCTTCATACTCAGTGCCAAACGCCACAGGCCTTTAATTATGTAAGTACGGATCACTACTGATAAACTTGGAGAGAGAACGCGAAGGCAGCTGCTTAAACTCGTCCTCAGTGACATAAATCTAATTTACAGTCTAATATAAACCATGTTATGTCAATAAACTGTCAGCACCTTTGTGGTACTGGCTGACGTTTAATCCTGTGTTGGAATTGTTGAAGGAACGTGCACAGTACACATTCCATACAAGAAACTCACATGTAGAAACCTCCCTGACAACTTTAAAAAGTCAGTTTATTTAATTAATATTTACTTTTTTTCCCTATTGTTACAAAGTAATTACTAACTCATTCCTTATTGGGCTGATTTATATGGTAAATATTCTCAAAATGAATGTCTAATCTTGACAGATATTTATTAGTGCATTCATTCAGTGTGGAGAAATGACTTGAAGTTTGACACAATTCAGGCGAGCCTATTATTTTAATGCACTCGCATTATCCTCTGCCTGTTCATAATGATGTGTAGCGATCTAGGAGTTGGAGAAAGGGATGTTTTATGTTTCTTAAAGTTCATTCAAATCAATTGTTATCTCAATTGTTTCAAGGATGTGTATTTGTTGATTCTGTAAATCTCTGTTGTTTCAGAGCATGCAATTTTTCATCATATCTCCAATTGGATAAGACAGCAAAACAGTGATGATATCGAACAAATGTAATTTATTATTTTGAGATATTAAATAGTGAAAAACAATGTTATCATCAAGTTTACATGGAGACAAACATTTCTTACCCTATTGAAGTTTTTTGTATGTGAACCTTAAATAAAAATCTCTTGATTTGAGGTTGATATTTGAAGAGTTGCATATTAAAACTGCACGACTGTTAAATATTCAGTAGCCAAACTCATAGAAAAGGATCAAGTACATCTCCATGGGTTGGCTTTTGTACTGACACCTGTTACCACTACAGTGGTTTGAAGCAGCTTTCATTTCCAACAGGTATTTTGTGTGTATTCATTCAGCTCAGTCTCCCTGTTTGTCTCACTAATGCTACAGGTTACAGAGATAGCTTTCTGTATTCCATCACCGGGTGCTGTTCATATTTTCAAATGTTCATGAAATTTGCCAGAATCATGGGGACAAGACGGTATAATTCTGCCTGAGGGTAGATTGCTGCTTTGAGCGGCATGCTGGAAAATATTGGAACATCCTATAATTTCAGGGGAGGTAACGGAAATCACTCAACACCTGTTTGTTGGATTGCCAGTTAGTAACTTCATCAAGGGCCATTCAGCATCTGTGTGCTGTCATAATTAGTTTAACTTTCCCAAGGCCTGTCAATGGTAAATGAGAGTCATTATGCCAGAATGCCCCTCTTCAAGGCTTAGCGCCTGCCTGCCTCAGCCCCTCTCTGTGCCTGTCTCGGTCTCTTTCACTGCCTCCTAGGTGGAGCTCACAGCTTGGCTGAATGCGACTCATTTTCAACTCTTCATGTGCAAATGCCTTTCTCGCTCCGTGAGAATGTTCTATGCATCCTAATTTGACTCATTGCCTCATATTTTCTTCCTCAAAAGTGTATTTGTCAAAGGAAGAAAGCTATTTTTGCAAGGCGGCCCTTTTTATTCCAGATTTCATCGCTGTTTTGCTTGGATTGCTTCTCTAACAGCTGGTTTTACCCAATAAAAAAGAAAATGTGGTGTTCTCACTAAATCAGCTAAATACTGAAGAAGACTACAGCGTAATCTTAAAATTCAGATGTGAAGAATGTAAAAATGATTGAACACGTTTTCAAATTTTCCCCATATTTTTTGTTGTGTTTAAAACAAACATGTTGTATGAATAATAAAATAACCAGTTTATGCTGTTTCCTGTATTTAAATTAACATAATGTCTGTGCGTGTTTTCAAATCTGCATCTTTGAACCTATACATGTATCTATCCATTTCAATAAAATAATACCAAAATGGAAATCATAACCCCCCCCAAAATATGTACACAGAAGTTAATTTTAGCACTGGCTACTTGGCTATTAAGGAATTAAGCAACTGAACTGAAACTAGTACAGTATAAGCACTGAGCAAAATCCCTTCTTAATTCCTGTATGATTAAATTACTCTTTTCACATTGACAAACAAGATAATACAGCCACAATATTTAATGATTTCAATGTGTTTTAGGTAATATGATTTGTTCTTTGTATATTTACTTTTGGGGGTATTTAGCTACACTCTTATTCCAGGTAAATTAGTCTTATCTTTCTCCTAATATTTAAAAATATGTACAAAACCAGATAGTTCACAGAGAAGTTACTTGCTTTTTTCCTGATAATATTTCACATTCTGCTTGTTTAATCAGTTTGACAGTTTGGATGGACCTGAAATGGCTTCCTGCGTTTAGATAATTATGTGAGAGGTTCCTCTGGCAACCTGTGTTTTGTCTCGACACATTCATCTCTACAGAGATTTAAAGTAGCAGGTTTACAATGAAATTGTCAACACGTATCCTCAGCTAAAAAGAGAGAAATTTCAGGAGCAGGCACTCGGAGATGCTCCGCTTGTGAAATCTCCCTCTCAAAGTGGAGGATTGGGGCAGGGAGGGCAAAAGACTCAGAAACTGTGCCTGTCTAATTAAAGGGGAGGGAGCACATTCCACATTTAATTTGTATCAAGTGAAGAGTACCCTTGTAGCAAAACTCTAAATGAAGAGATGTCTACCACTTTGACAAGGCACTACATTGGAGGCTTACTTTTGTACCTGTTTTGCCTTTGGCCTTATCGATCCCACCAGTCGTCCAACGGAGAAAAAAAAAAGTCAGCAGCGTTTGCCTCCCCCCAGGCCCAGCCTCCTTTCGGCACCTTCTACGCTCTGCCTGGCCGTGTACACACCTCCCTAATCAGGACTGGCGTGTTTTGCGGCTGCAGTGGGGATGGCTCTCTGAAACGATTAGGCCTGGGGACAGCTCCAGCTCTCTTCCCCTCTCCTCCACGCCAGATCCCATCTAGAAAGCATTTCATCTGTGGCAGTGGAAAGGCTTATGTAGGGTCGGAGAGTGCTGTGGAAAGCAGCAGGTAATAGGCTGTGTAATGTGTTTGGGGGAGTAGTTTTAGTATTCACAGTTAGTGCTGACCTCTGGCAGGCGGAGCCACCCCCACAGTAATTTCCTCTGAAAAGATGTAATTGAATTCATCAGGATGAGTAAACATATTATAAGTAACAGAGAAAGATAACAATGTTGTGGATAGATCAAGGAAGGGGATAGTAGCTCCAGGACTAATTGAAAATAGTCAAAGACAAACACGAGCAGAGAAAGTGTGCAGGTCACTGAGGAAAGTTATTGAATTCATAATCAACCCATCATTACGCAAAAGCATGTAATACACCTATCAGTCCACTAGAGGATACGGAGACAGTATGAAGTAATGGCTAGACATGAAAAGTAAGGTGCCTTTGGTTTAGGCACCAAAACCACATGGTTAGGTTCAGGAGAAGATCATGGTTTGGGTTAAAATAAATAACAAGTTATTTAACGTAGGTTGTGAAGTTAAATACATTACAATGGGGAGGAAACTTATGCTACTTAAAATAAACCTATGATAACTTTTGCTTTATCAGGGATTCGAACACCTTCACATGACCTCCTTTTTTTGACTCTGGTCATACATGCGTGTACTTTTCACACCTAGTTGAGGCAAAACGTGACCCTGACACGGTATCCTCTAATGGACTAACAGATGTATTACATTATTTGCGCGATACCGGGCTATCATAGCTGAAGTGTGTATGCTTTTCCTTTCACATTTTTTTTTTTTACTTTAATTCAACCTCTACATTTATGATGAGTTTGTGATAGGCAGTACTTGTACTCAAAGTCATACGAACATTTTTGCAGGGGTAATACCGATTCTCAGGTGAAGTCACTGACTAAAATTAAGTGAAGTATCGCGGGCTCGCATCCGTTTCCAAGCATTGTTTGAAGCCGGTGTCTTTAGCCCAGACAAAACAGACACAGAATAGAGGGCCGTGATGTGACAGTAAGCTTCGTTCTCAGCTCCTGTGAGCTATATTGAAGTCATGTCCCAAAGGACCTTGTGTATAATTTAGAGGTTCTAACATCGACCGCCATCTTCAAAATATCGAACATTGTCAGTCCAAGCAACTGTTGGGTGGTCAGGCAATAGTCTGTCAGTTATAAGGCAGTCGTCTGCCGCCGCTTCTCTCAGTGATGGAAAGCCAGCTCATTGTGGCCGTTCTCATCTGTCAGAGCAGTGAGCAGCCTGCAGAAAGAATACTCGCCCTTAAGAATGGATTACTTAGCAGGGAGCAGCCACAACTCTGTTAGACCACACCATTGATTGCTGGACTATAGGTTTGAGTGGTAAAAGCTGGTCTGTGCATTTTTGACATTTCTTTCAGATGATGTGTGAAATAGATGGTAAAGTAACTTTTAGTGGTTTCCTGCAACTGGAGGAAGAGCTATGTTCACCAAACAATACCTTTGATGGGAACACAATCTACAGTACTGCTGAATATCTGTTTGTGTTTCAGCTTGCAAAACAAACAAAGCGACATCTGAAATACTTCAAACACTGTCCATACAAAATTCCATGGCAATACTGAGTATTCATGTACACCAGAGGATATGATCTGCTAACTTCTGCAAAACCCAGAATTTTCCTTCTGGCGCCATGTGGTTGACATGTTTTAGTGAAATGTTGTATCAGATGGACTACTATTAAATCATGACAGATGTGCATGGTGCCCAGAGGATGAATCTTATTGATTTTTCTTTAGTGACGCCATGGGGTTGACAGTTATTGTTGTAAATAAAATGTCTTGACAGTTATAAGGTGGATTACCATTAAATTTGGTACAAACTTTAACAACTTTATCCCCTAACTCTAGCACTATCACTAGGTCAAAATTTTTCCTCCAATTGCAGCGAGCTGGAATTGAGTGATTTGTTTAATCTTTCATTTATTTATTTTTCTGAATGTGCCTTTAAAAACACCAAATAATATTAGTTGGTGTCACCAGTGTTCAAAAAATGTCAATGTTTTTAATATTAAGATATATGTCCATGCCCGACTCAAGAGTTCAGTGAATTCAACCTTTTTGGTGTGAACCCCAACAGGTTTATGAAGAAACTCAGTGTTTAATTGAATTATAGCATTCATAGTATGGCAGATTTCTTCACACAAATGGCCTATATTAAGATGTAAATATCTTCCATTTAGCTGCACATTCTAATTTTTACTTTTAAAACTTTGGTTATTTCTGTGCAGACATAATGAACTCATTAAAGAGGTGTGTTTGGTTGCCTTCTAGTCGTTTCTGACTGATATACTGAAGCCTGTAAGCCCATGCTTTCATGAAATACGATATGCACAATTTAGATTATTTAAATAGAATATTGCTCAAGCATCAGACTTTTGTAATATCTGTAATGTTTTCCAGCAAATGATGTCTTACTTCACAATCATTTATTTATAACTTGAATTTATTGTAAGGTTCTATGACTTCCTTCGAGTTCAACACATTGAAATACAGATTTTTTTTATTTTGTATTATTGTGCCCTCTCTTTGAAAACATTTTTTTCTGTTATAGTATTCATTTGTTTGAAGTCTCCTCCAATGAAAATCACATTTCTAACCTTGTTTTTATATATATCTGCAACAATACATATGAGCAAAATAAGCAGTCAACATTGTGGCTGGGCATTTTTGTTTTGTACTGTAGTGACAGTCTCAAAAACACAGATTCAGACAGCCAGAGTTTCATACGTCACATGCCTAAGAAACGAATCCAGTCAACTGCTGCAGCTTGTGGGT
Organism: Brachyistius frenatus; assembly: GCF_029030835.1. Lineage (NCBI taxonomy): Eukaryota > Metazoa > Chordata > Actinopteri > Embiotocidae > Brachyistius > Brachyistius frenatus. The sequence goes on from NW_027210633.1 coordinate 1,056,764, forward strand.
GGGGGTTTCTACATCATAGAGCTGCCAGCGTGAGCTGTAGGCGAGCGGCTGGGGGTTTGGGTGAAGATAGAGATGGGGACAATCTGTATAATCATGGTTCTGAACACACTGAATAAAGACAAAAGTTTTGAGTTACATCTAAGCCACTTCATGGCATTGGGGGATTTCTTTCTTGGGAAAAACCCCAAATATGTAATTTTGATGAATGGAGATGAGTTTTTAGAGATTTAATTAATGCCAGGAGAGGGACTTTAATAGTTTATAGCATCCTTTGTAGTTTTTGTTATGGATGTGAGTGTGAATTTATCATTACTGTTGCATTACATTTAAAAATCCTCACTTGACCTCGAGAACAGTTTTTAAAAGCAGCTCAGCATCTTGCTTAACACTGGTGACACCTGAAAGCATATATTCAGTGCATGAAGCCTGGCTGTGTAAACTTTGCAGGATTAAATCTATACTATAAAGGCAAACAGAAAAAAGGAAATTTGCAGTGGGGGATAATCCTTGCAAAGACTGGACAAGGACTTTTACACAGTATATACATGGAAAAACACTAGTACTAAGAGGTAGTGTTAGAGACTTTTTGTCAGACAGTGATTAATTTACTCTGATCAAAACAGTGTTATCAATTCAGCAATGCCTGTAGAATTCAGTCAGTCAGTGTCAGTGTTTTGACCCCTTATCATTCAACGGTCTGAGCACGGGCTGAGTAAAATTCTGCCGGCTCTGACTATACATCATTTGCAAACAAAAAGACACCAGCACCACAGCAACAAAAGCAGCCATAGCTCCTTCCTCTGGAATAACAGTTTGGATAGACACTATAGTTTATTTTCTCCTTTTCTATCTTCTGTAGGGGAACTTACTTCTTGAATCACGAAGAGCATAAGCATAGCGCATACTATTTACTCCCCAAGAGTCCAATAAGCAAAGTGATTCCAAACTTTTACAATTTCTAATAATTAAAAGAAGAGTTGACTGCAGTAATAGTCTGATCCTTCATGATAGAGTGCTTACTAATCTTTTGGCTACTGAAAAATGAAAACAAAAACAAAAAAAACAAAAAAACATAAATATGACTTATACACATGAGTCTAGAATTTAAGTTAAATATTCCACATGTAGTGGTTCTGAATGCTTATGCGAGCCTCTTGACCTGCATAATAAAGCATTATTACACTCCTCTTCATACATGATTCAGAATTAATGATGTAAGTATATGTAGGCTCAGGCCTGGAGGCTGAAATCACTCGGCTGCTTTGTGGAATCAGAACTGCATCTTGCAGACATTAGGCAGAGACTGAGGTAGAGAGCTTGATATGACAGAAACCTTTACTGTAAACATGGAAGGAGGAAGAAGTCATAACAAACACTACAATTCACAGGCAGTCAACGGGTAACAGCAGGAAACAAGCATGCAAGCAGACACCTGGACTAAAAAACATATGAGGGAAGGTTGGTGCTAGATTGGATTAGCCAGAAGGAAGCACATTTTAAACTCTTTGCTGCTGTGATTGGTTGTTTCACTGCCAATCAAATGGTCCATCACCATATCCCAAATTTGAATCATACTGTTTATTGAAATGGACAAAGTCTTCAAGTCTGAAAAGTGAAGCCTATGTGGAAGTATGTTAAACTGCAATACCACTGAGGGCCACTAGGGGCTGGCCCCAAAGAACTCCCATTTCAAAAAACGTCTTCTCTCATGGAATAAAAAGTCAATATTTTTTTCCCTAAGTGATTATGATGTCATTCGTAAAATTCACTTCTTCTGATCAGTGCTTCGTCTGGGGGTCTTTCAGAAAATATTTTCCCAATTAATTAGATATAAGGCTTCAAAGAGAGGTACGTTTGGGTGTATGTCTGGTTTGTTTGACACACCTTGGTTTTTGGTTTGGGTGGGCAGGCAAGGTGTCCTCGGGTTGTCAGTCAGAACCACCCCTCGTTTCTCCTCAGCTCGTCCAAATATGGTCACTACTCTCTCCAAAAAATAAAAAATTGGCAACAGCAAAATAACAAACTTGAGGTTATAAAACAGCAGTTCACAAACCAATGGGTGACATCACGGTGGGATGCCACTTGTTCAGTGTAAAACGTCAAGGGACACAGTGAGGACACCTGGTGGACAGGTGAGGAATTACCTTTTTTAACTGAGGACATTTTGACATGTTACAGTAGAAAATGCACACATGTAAATAATACAATTATTGATGCCTGAATTCCATTTAATTCTGGCTCACAAGAACACTAGAATAGAACAGAGCCATTGTTAACGTTAGCTGTAGCACCAGAACTTTTGTGTCGTGTTAACAGACGGTGGCCAATCACATTACAAATTATTAGAACTTCAACAAACAAGGTATATTTTAATCTGAAACTATCTTCAATCTTACAATCCATCTCGGTGAGTTTATTATTGCCTTACAGTCATCCTAAAAGAAAGTGAATAGATACCCAACTTTAATCCAGCTGGAGTGAAGTGGGTCAGTGTGTTTATTGCATCAGGGCAAGCTGTAGCAGGCCAATTCAATATATACAATACCTCGATGTCTGAGGATACATACTCGAGAGCAGAATCTGCAAAGGGAAACAAACCAGATCCTCCCAGCTATTCGGCAACAATAGCTATTGTGCTGTGTTGCCTATAAACCAGCAGTTACAAAGAATCCTTATATCTAGGAATATTGGACAACACACAGATAGCGCATGTGTCTGCCCTTAATAGTCTTTTATATTGTAAACATTACTGACTTTAAATCTGAACATAACCAAACACAACTCCTCAGATTTATCCTTTCTCGAAGATGAGCTCTGAGGTTACCCTTTGTTTTCTTTTTTTCCCCCACTATCAACATGAGTAGCATCATAAACACAAAATTCAATTTTGGACCCCAGATGTTTATCAGCAAGCATCCTTAGGAAAAGGAGAGAAAATATTCTGGGAAAGATCATCTGGGGGCATTTTTTTTTTGAGGCAAGTGTCCATTCTGCTACCAACCACTCGCACACATCTCAAGTCCTCCCCCCACCCCCACCTTTTTTTTTTTTTTTTGTCACTGTGTTTTGCATGAAATGCTCCACTGCATCCTGTGTTTTTCATCAGGACAAAAAGGAGCAACACTGAATTTACAATGTGTGAGGACATCTGCTGAAATAATGACTGGGTTAGACTCTTCAGTACACAGTGTCTGTCTCTTATTATCTCTGCACGTGAGGTGACACGGATTTTTTTTAGGGAATGGGTTATTTTCTAAACTGTTTCTCATTATTTTCCCAACACTGAATACAGAGAGATACTAAATAACATGTAGTACAGTATAAAAGATGCATATTTCACATGGAGAGGAGTAGAACAGCTTCAATAATCATAGCTGTGAGGGTGTATCCTGTGTTTTCACGGCAAGAATTGTGCCTCGGCTTGACTGAAGTAGCAGGTTATAAACAATTTGACAAGGAGGGTGCAAAACTGAGAGCAGAGTTACGGAGATGGAGGGGGGGAAAAAGAGCAAAGTCGTGGGGAATCTTCTCTGTTCTCTTAGATAGAAAACATTCGATACAGGACACCATTTGGCCACTGTTTTCATTTAGAGTGCCTTAACAAAACCAGCAGAGCATACAGGGCCCAACATGGCTCAAAACCCCATCCCTGAAAATGTTCATATTTATCAGTGTTTTCATTCGGAGCATGTTAAGTGATCCCAACCAGACAAGTGTCATGTTATTTCATGCCTAGGTGTACACAATAAGCAGGGCAGTTGCCGAATTACCTGTCAATGTCGGTGACCATTCCTGCTTGAAGGTGACATGTTTGCGTTTTGCTGAACTTATTATATGTCCCCGTCATCGTAGTTTCAATCGGCGAGTAAACAAATGTAGAGGGTCTGAAGGGTTTTAGCAAAGCTGGAAAAAAAATCTCATCACAAAAGTGCATCACTTGGCTCCAGTGCAATTACCTTCTGTAAATGAAGCTCAGTCTGTCCTGTGAGTCGCTCGCCCTGTGTGCAGACGGTTTGCACATACACTGTGTCAACAGAGCAGCACGGGGCCCCTGCTTGCAAGGTGTGAGGCTGTTTACCTTTGTTGCTGTGTGGATTGATGAGGTGGCTGAGGCAGAGGCAGGGGCATGATGTGAATAGTTGGAGTATTACTGTGGAAAGAGGTGTTTCCCCTCGGAGGCGACTAACTGAGTTTGACAAAGCTGTTTCTGCTGAGAGGCTGTGGGGACGCTTCCCTGGCCCAGCTCCAAGAGCTGAGGCTCTGCATGTGGATGCACATTTGAGGTAGTGATGAAAGGTGATGCAGAGACAAGAGGGAGGAAGCAGCTCCCAGTAAAACGGTTTAAGTATTCTAAGTCGGCCTATAGTGGATGTTTTATAAGCATGGAGGGGATACAATTTTTTTTTTTATAAAACTTTGGCAAATGTGTGAGAGTAACGTCTGTGATATTTTCCTCATGTATCACTTCATCTGAGCTAGAATTATAATCTAAGACAAGACTTTGTGATTTTTCCAAAATACTGCCAAAACATTTGGAAAAAAAATTCTATAGAAAAATTATGCAACCAATAACTTGAATGTAAATTTGCACTGTATTTAATCTAAATAGCATACCCAAATTCCTTGTGTGAATATGTTACTCTCCATTGGGGATTGTTTACAGTTGTTGCATCCAAATGGGTGTAGACTTTGCGTTTATTGGAGTATTGGAGCAGCCTTTAACCAATCAGCATTGACCACTATATGACGTATGTTTCGTGCCGCAACTCACTGAGTTGTAAACCCTCCCCCAACGTGAGCAGAGTGCTCACATTCTCCATTGTTGGAACTACATTTCCAAGTGAATATTTGATGTCATTGCACTAAGCCACCCTCACTAGTGGCTGTCTCACGCTTTAGATTGGCTGAGCAAACCTTTATGCGAAAAGGGTTTCCAGACTATAATCACAGCAAACACTGAAGCTGATTTCTACTTTCCTTCTTTGGCTGCGATAGCTTCTGTCTTCTCTCATCTGCTTTTTTGTGTCAGTTTATTGATGTATTCTGCTTTTGGTGTTTTGGGATTGCCTATTTGGATAAAACCATCCCTGTGGCTTTCATAGGGGACAAACCACGATGTGATTCTCGCACAGCTCTGACTGCCAAGGAAATTGGATTAAACTTCTGCTGTGATTTTGCAGTCATTTTTATTCTGCAGCCTTTCCTTTCATTGTCTGTATGTGAACTGTCAGTCTCAGTATCCCTTGCCATTTGTGAGGGTGCTGTGCTGTGCCCCCCCCCCATCCATGTTTTAACCTTTGAAACTCCAACAAAGTTAACTACGGGACTTGTCCGTATTTACCGCAGTCGGCTGTAAATGAAAGCTCCGATAAGAGAAAAGGTTTCGAGCCAGCTGGATTTGTCGCCCTATAAACCAATGGGATTTGCTAGTGCACATTTCATTTCACAGCACAATCCGGTCTGTCCAAACTGATTATGAAGGCAAATATGCAGATAAATTTGGAGGCACAAGTTCAAACACATTTGAAGGTTTACAAATGTTTTTGTTTTTTTTCCTCACTTATTTGCATTTACATGTCACTACTTGTAAAAAGGGGCAAGTTTACGTGGATTACATGGTTACACTGGATTCTGAAACAAATCAAACTGATTGTTTCAGTGTGTCTGTGGCTAGAAAATAAAGCATGTAACAATCATCATGGCTAGAAGCAAAATACAATTTGATGTATTGTAGGTAATAAACATTATGATAATATTTTTTTTTTTAAATGCATTTTTATATGGAACTAAACTTGTTGTCACAATCTTATTACAAGAAAAATAACTTCACCAGAAAAATTACTTTACCTCAGAGAAAAATGCCCTGTTAGGGTTTTCTGCTGCTTGTTGAAGGTTATAAATGGCTTCATTTTGAATTTGTTGCTAGTCCAATACAAGCTGGTTTATTACACTGAGTCACGAGTCAATAAATACAAGTGCTGTAATTTATTACCTGATTGGTGAGAGAATATTTGATGTATCTGGTGTTATACTTTAATCTTTGTTTTTTCTTGTATTTATTAATTTTTGGGCAAAAAGTAAGCCATTAAAGAGAACTACATCAACATATGGCAACAGTAAAAGGATGCCTGTTTTTCTCTGTTTTCAATGATGTAGTTTCCCTACATGGTGACGTAAAACAGCAAAAACATCTGTCTTTATGTGAAAATATTGAACATTTCTCAGAAAAATACACTCTCTGTATAACCTCCAGACAACATTGTAGACATTCCCCTCTCATGAACACATTAACACCAAAAACAATCCATCCCTCGCTTTTGTTCCAGCTTGCTTTGAAGCCTCAAAAACAAAAATATATTGACCAAGAGACACACTGGCAGACGAAGTACATAGGTGTCATATTCACCCTTTTCATTGACTCATGAATAGATCCTCAGAATAGAAGTGTTTTAATAGATCCTCAGGGAAAAAGATCATGTTGTTTCCATGGTAATATGAGTGAGGATTGCTCGCTTGCAGAGTAATCCCATGAAGAAACTTTACTTTAAATAAGGCGAATACAGACGACGGGCAAAACAGTGGGGAGCCCACAGTCCTTCAATTAAAACATCTCACCAAGGCTGAAAAATAAATGAGTAGAGTAATAATAATAACAATAATAAAGGATAAGAAGTCGGCAGTGATTGCTGAAATGGTGTGGCATAAGGGGTTGCAACAAAAAAAGAGTCAATGCAGGAGCACAACAGACAGCTCTACCATTACGCAAATGGATGTGGAAAGGCACTTCAGTATGTTTGCTCTTTGTCTCAGGCCGTATGAGGATTTAGAGAGCTTGAAGACAAACAGCTCCTTGATCTGAAAGTTCAGAATCACGGAGAAGATACATCAAAGCCCGCTGCAGCTCTCAAAGATACTTCCGTTAGAGTCGGGAAGATTGAGCGAAAAGACGGGAAGATAAAGGGGGGGAGAATGGAGAGCAAAGTTTGCGCATGTGTGCCTGTGTACTCGGTGTGTGTAATTAGGGTGTTTTTTTTTTTTTTTTTTTCCTGGTAAATGTGTTGGGTGGTGAGATGGATAGAACTGAGAGGAGCCACAGAAGAAAATCCTTCTTTGTGGGTCTCTCATCCCCTCGGTCACACAAGCGCCACGGCCCCATCAGACACTCGGAGACAACACAGAGCCTGCTAAACGATGTGCGGCAGTTAGGACTTTGAAAATGCTGCAGCTGCTTTTTAAAATCATCTGAGAGTTTGTGTAATGACTTTATTTGTCACTCACAATGTGGCAGTTAAGTTACACACACTCACATTAAAGTTTAAAAGTTTAAATCTGAAGATATTTCTAGCTGCATCAGCTAAACCAATAGAAAAGTTGCAAATCATATTTTTGCAGCGGAGCCCAATTTTTTAGTGCTGAAAAAAAGAAAAATATTTGGCACGTTAAGTTTCTATTCAATAAAGCATTTAGACCTTGCAGGTTCTTGGTTGTGTTCCGTGTTCAGTTAATGATTAAGCAGAAAGCTGTCCTTCTGGCCTTTATTTGAAACACTTCCTGTGAGAGAAGCTTCTTAAATTAATTATGTTTGCCTAATGAATAATTAAGCCTGGGGAAAGATAATTTGGTGTTATGCAGTGAGCCAGGCCATTGTGCATGTAGAGGAACTGGTGCTCTGTGTGCCTGGCTGATTTCACATTGGGAGTGTGAAATGAGAATTAGCAAACAGTTTTCCTCCCGTTTCATCCTTAACCATGACTAAAACATCAGTGCTGATTATGTCTTGACAAATGTCAATACTGCACGCCTGTTTGTCAACTGTACCGGAGACGTTGTTCATGAGGTTCCGTTATTGTGGTTTTGAATTGGACACCGTTATTGATTCACAGTTTGAGTGAAAGCAGATAAGCGGCATGGTGCCAGAATGTACTGGCACATAAGTTGAAGTATGGTTTTTAATGACAGCAGACATTAAGGAACATTAATCGTGTCTTTTCTGTGGTGGTGAGACACAGATGAGGGAGATTAAGCCATAAGAGAAGACATTTAATTATCTAAGTCATGCCAATTGTTACAGCTGAATAATACATGGGAGCCATGGGTGCAGGGTTTTAAAAGGATATCATGCAACCCTATAAGCCAGTATGGATTGTAATTAGTCTTCTCTCAAAACTTGGGTTTTGTTAACATTAAACAATCCCATTTATTTATATACATATATAATAGGTTTACTGTAGAAAATTACATTCCATTTTTAATCCACTTGAAGAAGTCATTAGATATTTCTCACTCATTTCTTTTGGGCAAACTCAAACTGTAAATTTCTGCCAAGATTATAATTATTTTCTTCTTGTAATCTAATGTTTTTATAATGTATTTCTAAGTGACATTACATATTTTATATATTGTTGTAAAATCAAGCACAAAATGGAGATTGACATTACATATTTTATATATTGTTGTAAAATCAAGCACAAAATGGAGATTGAAGTGTGTTTTGGTATTTTTCTTGGTAATATACACACACCGAGCTTAGATACGATGTAACAAGGCAAACACTACTGACAGTTTCAATTTTGCTGCCCCCAGTGATTTATAGGCTATGAGAACACATACAAACAGACACACACAGACAGACACACACACACACTTTCTATCTCCTTGTCTCCTTCCCTCCCCGGTTATAAAGACTTGCCAAGAAATCATTGGCTCAACCGAGAAAGGGCAAATCCTCTTCAGCCAATTTAAATTCTCCTGAGCACATGGTGCCGACTATTCCAAACTAATTAATAGACATGTCATGAATAAAAACACTTTGATTATGAAAAGAGGTTGCCCTCTGCCTCCTTTTAGGCTTGTCATTAGTGTGAGGACACGTGGTGAATAGCTGGAGTGTTGGTACCAGCAGCCAAAGACAGCTGCAGATGCCCTCTCTAGATTACATTTTTTTTGCTCTATGTTTCATTCAGGGGTGACTGTGTGGACCCCGCACCACAGTCTGTGATTAGCTCTACCTGTACCAACAGGAGAGCCGGGGCCCGGCACGACCGGGAGGGCAGGGCTTGTTCAAAAGGGCGGGACACAAAGACATGTGACCCCGGAGCCCTCTCTCACACAGATGCACTTCATCACCCGCTACCCTCCTGCTCTCTCAGTCAAAGTGACAAACAACGCAGGTCCTCCTGTTCTGTAGCAACACCGTAACTCGCACCTGCTTAGTTTTATTTACAGGGCTGCCCTACACTGGGAGGATGTGGCACAGGAACACGGATAGTGTGTCAGTTGTTTTTAGGAAACGGGAAGCAGAAATTTGTTTGAAGATCAGATCATTTTGAGTATTTAGCTGCTTTACATATATATTTTTGCACAAACACAATCTGATTTTTCTTCTTTTGGTGTGGAAACAGCTTGACTGTATGCACCTAGAAAGTTTGGTTTTATTTATAAAAAGACTCTGAAATTATAGATTGTGTTAATGATACATTCATTAACAACATTAATGTTATAGGTTATACTGACTCAGCAATCGTATTGAATTAGATACCTACCATTTACAAATACATATAAATGATTTGCCAATGATTGAAGCTCAGACTGGATGACAATCATAATATAAGTTCTATCAGATTTGTCACTTGCAATAATATATATATTTGTAAATATCCTGTGACTTTAAAAATATTTTAACAAAGTTTATCATTTTATAAAAATTACCCGTTGTTAAATTTATAGTAAAACCTATTTTGTTGTATTATATAATGGTAGTATCTGAGGCACACTAGACCATGCTTTGCTGGGATATTAGTTGCCAGAAGGGAAACACATCACACATGCCTATGCAGAGCCAAGAACAGCAAACATGCATGTTGAAACGGTTAGTGTTACATTCGGCTGCTTTATTGATCGTGCGGTACTGCAACATCTCAGAGATGTGCACGGTCTCCAAGCTGTTATAGATGACTCTGTGCCGCCTTGTGTTAGGCTGCAAAGAGGTTCTGGCTCTCAACATGTGGTCTTCAGCCCAGCTGACTCGTCCCAAAGGGGTACGGGACCCCTTGGAGGAGCCATCTGTATCTTGGACAAGGCTATCCATCATCCTCGCCGCGGCGCTCAATTTAGGTTGTTTTTTTTTGGCGGACAGCTCCAGGCAGCATTGGATAGCTTTACATGTACGTGTCAGTAATGAGAACCCTTGAAACCTGCCTGGTGGCTCTCAAAGCCCGCCTCAAAGGCTGAAGGGAATCAATGAGTCGATCCCTGAGGCCAAATCCACACCCATCCTCCAGGGTTGTTCCAAATGTAGGTTTCTCCGCTGAACGTCTTACTGTTGAGACAACAACAGTAAATTAAGAGAAGAAACTGGCCTACATACCTCAGAAGTAGGGTACTGAATACACAACTCAAACAGGAAGTGACTCAGTGTCCAGGGTTCAATGGTAGAATAACTCCCAAATTCGGTAGATTTCTCTGTTTGTTGATTTCTCATAAAAAACCTCCCATCAAGCCTCAGAATCTTTGACATTTATTAAATTGGATTACACGCTGCAGTGCAACCATGAAACAGAAAAGTTCCTTCTAAAAGTAAACCTGAAACTGTATGTATGATTTGCCTTGAGTGTACCAAATGGTCTACACATCAATTAGTGCCGTGGATATTTTGATCGTAAAGGAACTGTCTTTGGGGCGCCCCAGCATCATATTTATGGCACTAATGGTTGGTGTTGTTACCGTTATGGATTTCACAGGATGTTTGCATTTAGTTTACCAGGTATGTTGACTTGTAGCTCCCATACATTTACATCTGTAGAGCGAAAGTTGCAGGGAAAGGAAGATTATAGCTTGCAGTTCATGGAATTGTGTTTGCTCACGCTTGAGGGCTGCCTGCTGCCACCACAGGAAAAGTGCCTCTCATTAAGTTCTACCTCCCAGACTTTGCGGGTAACCTCCAGCCACAAGCCTGCTACTTTAAACTTTGGGATATCGTTGGCCCATTGCTTAGAAACAAATAAATATGCGTCAAACAATCAGCGCTGCCTTTGATACAGTGCAGAAACAAGAAACCTTCCTCGGGGCCTCTAAAAACCCGATGTCAGAGTTAAGAGTTTTTATCTTTTACAGTCATCCCAGTTGTATTCGGTGTAGTGCTGATAATGTGCTGGTCCATGGCTGCCTGCGCCACTGTATCCTGTTGAAGGCTTGTATCAGACACACAGTGCCTCAATTCAAAGTCTGTCACTGGTGTATTTGTCTGTCCAGCAGGTTGAGCAAGCAGAATCCATTTTGTGCGAGTTAATTCAATCACCCTCAGCTGACTGCTGCATGCTGATGGTACACTCAAGAGGCCACGGGGGCTTTGGAGAGAGAAGATAGAAGAAGGATCCTCTTGGCAGGGGGGAAAAATGTCGTAGCCCACTGCCCTGGCCAGATGAGACTGTGTTACACACCAGCTTGGCAGCTCAAGACAAGATAGATGCAGCTTATCATATGTAAGCTCGGGGAACGAGGCCAGTGGGCATTCCCACATTTTGTGTTGTTGTACCGAGTCCACATCTCTACATTACAAATCTCATTCTTCATGGTGGTGTGCTGAGCTCTCGCGCAGTTGCTCAATGGTCAGCGCCACACATCTAAATCCTCCTCCTATTCAACACACGACTTGTTGGGGGTGTTTTCTGAACCATATATAAAAGGTGTAAGCAGTGAACAGGAACAAGAGTGCCGTATGCTGAAGGCCTACAATGACAATCATCGAATCATCTTTCTATGCCCACGATCAGTCTATCTGTGTTGCAGGTAACTGCAGACACAAGTGAGTTTCCACGAAGGAAACTTATGCTGTAAACTGTAAGATTAGTTGAGTAAGTAAAGCCTGGGACTTTTAAGACTTTAAAGCATGCAGGTGAATTGCATCAGCTTACTTTTTAACAAATTCTTCAAGTAACCTTACTTTGGAATCTGGGGGAAGATGACGCAAAGTAAATATAAACCTCTTAGCAGTCTTTGCATGAACATGAACATATCCATGTCCCTTCAGGCAGTAAATTGGAACAATAATATGAATTTAAAAGTAAATCATAAGATTAGGATTGAGCTAATATCTAGACATTAGTGCTGTGAATCAAGTCGTGTGGAAGTGTGGTTTTCTGCCTCCAGGTAAATCACAGTGCTTTCATTGTTCCACTTCGTTTTGCAAAAGCTACTTAGATCAGTCCAGTATCATGCCAAGTCCACAACAACATACTGTGTCTACTGTATCAATGTGACGCTTTGTCACACCTTGACATGAAAAAAAGCATTTTTCGATTTAGACAACAACAACAACAACAAAAAAACCACGTGGTTAGGTTTATGAAAAAAATTACATTGCTTTCTCACGGACTTAAACCTGGGTCTCCTAGAGCAACCTTACATATGAGCGTGTACTTTTCACGTACTGGGGCGAGGCAAATCGTGACAGTGACACGGTATAGTCGCGTGGACTGATGGGTGTAGTGACTAGGCTGTACATAGACACATGATACAAATGAAATACATTTGAGAAAAAATAAACCAGGGCTTTTTTTCTTCTTTTTTGTATCCGTATGACTGGAGAGTTAGAGGTTTGTACCATAGTGGTAAATACAGTAGGGTGGTTAACTACATGCGGAATGCTTTGAAACCAGTTTTATTGGATTTCTATCGCTGCGTTTAGTTCACACGATTTGAGAGCTGATGTTTTGTTTCTATTCTTAGGCAAATAAGCCTCCAGAGGGACCCCTTGCTTTTATTTTGATCACACAAGAATATATCCTGATTTCTTCCCAGTAATGATCCCCATCCTCCCCAGCTTTGAGATTGGTAGCAATACTCCCTGTAGACAAACAGCTATGCGTAGTCTCAGAAATTAAAAGGGAACATCTCAACAATATAGATCTACGCAAAGCATAATAATATCTTTAGAGCTCTGCTTCACTCCAACAGCTTTCCTTCAAAGAAAATTATTAGAAGTTATGTGCTCAGCTGTGATATTTCTGCCATATTTTATACCAACCCACGTAATTGCTCAACACATACCACTTGCTGCTGAGAGGTCCTTTAAGAAACTGAATGTCAATCCAAAGTCATCTGTCCTCTCGTTCTTCTTTCAAACTGGAATTTCAACCAATAATTTCCCACATCTGCTATAACAAATATTTTTAGGAGGTATATAGCTGGTACTGAATATATTCAAGATTGCTCTCACACTTAAAATCTTGTGGGAGTAAGTGTGTGTGCGTGTGTGTGAAGCTCGTTCAAAGCCATGTGTGTGAGCACTTGAGCATGTGGCTGAAGGATTGTCACTAATAACAGAAATTACATTTCTGTAGATAAACATATGGAGATTGCAGGCTGTGAAATTGACTTCAGGCTGTGAAATTAAAGAAATAAGGAAAAAAAAAACAAAAAAACACCATCTGACATGACACTTCTGATTGTTCAGGGGCGTGGCCACCCCACCGTTCCTGCACGCAATTCAATTAGTGCTCTTGATCGTCTTCTTTAACAAGTCAGATGTGGTGTGACTTTGAGATCGAGTCGGTGTCTTCACCGCGTTGATGGCAGAGAGATGTTTGATTTATTTGTTCATTAGAAACTCTCTGCAGACTCAGACCTCTCATCAATCCCCATTCATGCTCAATGAGCACAATCAACTGACGTCCCAGTTCACAGCAAAAAGGGAAATACGAAAGAAAATTGCCACACATCATAACCATTGATGAGGCAGTACCCTGCCTAAAATCTTTAACTAACCCACAGGATGGGAATCACAGCCAAACTGGATTAAATATAAAAATTGTTTGTCACGTGTGAGGGAGGAGAGCAGGCTTGCAAAATGCCAGGAGGATTAAGTGCAGATATGGCGTGGCAGCAATAGCATCCTAGAGTCGCTGTTTCTCAATAATAGAAATGTCAGGAAAGGGAAAGAAGAGGGGAGAGGAGGGGTGAGAGGGGGGATGTCCTTCCTGCAAGCCTTAAGAATCACAGCAAGTGTAGAATTCATTATTATTACTTCCCACTCACATCAGCTTTAAAATGGCATTAACCTTTGCTGCTGAGGAAATTCATACTTGTTAGAGTCAAATCCTGCTGAGACTTTTATTCAGGAACTTGGAACAAGCCTGCTTGATAATTAGTGGTCAGTGCAGTACTTTTTAACAAACAAATGTAATAATTCTTTTTCATTAAGCCTCAACAACTCCTCCTGTAGATAAACACTCATTTAATTTCACAATGTAATAATCCAATCTGTTAAGAAGCAATTCCGTTTAGTGAAACAAACATTACAGCAACCTTGCCTCGTGGAGGAAGTGTTATTCATAACCATTTTCATGCTTTATTTTATAATGTTATATCTCTCCCTGAGCGATCACTTTGTCAGCATCAGTAATGCCTATAAATCCTACTGTGGAGGAGATTAGTCGGTGAGAAGTGCCTGCAGTAATTAAAATTCTGCTGGATGGCCAAGGGTTTCTCCTGCTGTCGTCTCCTCCAAACATCACTCGCTGCCTGTCTTCCTCACTCTCTTTGTCCTTTTGTACCTCTCAACAGTTTTAATCAGTTACACTACGTTTCAGGCCCGATAACGGTATTCTTTTCCGTACTTCATGCAGATGATAAGCAGGAAGAACAAAGGGGACTTTTGGGGAAATAAAGCCAGTGATTGCCAATGACAACCATGTACTTTAGCAGCTTTAAATCTTATCTCAGGGATCAGGGTTATGCCTGTGCACAGTATCATCTGGAAAGGAAAAAAATATCAGTATTCTGCTGTTGTTGCCTATTCTGTATAGAAATCTATATCAGTTGTCTCAGTGACCGAGAAAGGCTGACGTGTGATAAAGGCCATGTAAGATATGTCTAAATTGACAGCACGAAGAGTTCCTATAAATAAAAGTCAACTTACTCAATGAATTGCCTTTAAATGTCTGGACCTATGGCAACTTTATAGCAGCCCAAATCTGCTCATAGAAGGTTTAGATATTATGATGTTGATGACTGTGCATGCAAGATAGTATTTAGTCATTCATTCCCTTATGTAGTCCAACTTTTGTTTTTCTTCTTATAATTGAGCCATGTGGCCTTCTGCTGTCTAGAAATGAGCTACCGCTAAAAAAAACAACTGTTGTCTGGGACTGGCTGTCTTGCTAAATAAACATGTATTTTATGACACTACAGCCCACAGCTTCACAATTGCGCCGAAATGAAATGCCATTGTGCATCTCTCTGCAGTATCAGCAGTATGCAAAGTCAGTAGAAATTCTGCTGCCGACGTCTGACAAACAGCTCAATAATTCATAATTGTCACATCCAAACTGGATGCCTTCCATTTGGATGTCACCGTAGTGGAGTAACAAGAGATATTTACATGATCCATGGACCGTATCCATCAATCTACTATCATGGTCATATTGAGACATTTACTTTCTTTTAGTTACACACCCATATCTAAAGCGACAATGTTTTGTAACAGCTGCGTGTGTTTTTTTCCGCCGTGTCCTAAGAATGACAGCAGTCAAAGAAGTAACAGACATAAAAATACAGTAAAGCAGTTTCTTATCTAAATCTGTCAGAAGGCAATCCTGCCAACTCGGTGAAGCTAAGCAGTCTGCACTTTGAAAGATCTTTGATGACAGTAATCTGCCCTGTTTTGTAAGCTGTGCGACGGACCATTTTTTGAGACCGTATGAAACGGCGCCATCACTCCTGTCTGCTTTATTTATTCTTGCCCTGTTTTTGTCACTTGTTGCGTTAAATGTCAGCTGTTTATCTGCTTTATCACCTTATCAAACTACCCTTTGTCTCCGAGTTATACCAATACATACCACTGGTCGATGAGTCTATGTCTCACTTGTAAGTTCCCCCCACGGAGTTATGAGCAAAATTCTGCAGTTTTAATCAACAACCTTGCCCGCTCAGTCGGAGCCTGATTTTGTTTATGGCAGCAGTGACCTTTTCTGTGCCATAAAACTCTGTCTCTGCCAATCTCCGTGACATCGTAGGGTCATCGCTTCATCAGTTATCTCTCTACTATAAAAGCAACACGACCTAGACTCTGTCTGTCCTCAGCCATCAGACAGAGAGATAGATGGTTTTATCTGTAAATGTAGCCATTGCACTACACTTGCTGACATAAATTTCCAGCTGATAAGAGGAGCACTTTACAGACCAGTCGGCAGGTCATGGTTGCTTCTGCATTCCCCGGTGAATAATTGAAAAGAGCACAAATGATCAGTCATTTATTATGTCATGTCTGGAATATGTTTTTGAGTAATTATATGTTTCAACAGACATTTTTTGTGTAGAGAAATGCAGTGGCAACAAGATTATTATTAATGGCCTTAAAAAATGTATCCCAATCCTAAATGGAAAATTAATATTAAGCAATAGAGACATCTGTAATTTTGTATGTATGCGTTATCGAGCACAACCTATTTGTCTGCCGATATTGGCCTTTCACAGAAATATCAATATCCGCCAACATAGTCCGTTATGAAAACTAAACAGACATTAAATTAGAAATTGTTGAGCCAGTGAATTGCCTCCACTACATGTTTGTCACGTGACAAAAGTGTTTGATACCCATATTTTGGGGATCACAGAGTGTGTTTGTATTATAGTCTTTATCGATAGCTGATTTTTTTGCTTACTTCCACATCAATACAGACATCGAAATCCAGCATCAGTCAAGCTGTAGTGTTTTATATTAAGTCTCACCGACAGCTTCTGCTCCTTGAATGAACCTTCTCACAAGTAGTAAGCGAGTCAAACATCCAACAGAATCTTTACATGCAGAACTCCACATATACATTTTCACACGTTCACAGAAAAACACCAACAAACACAATGTGCAGAGCAGAACATGGCAGATAATTAACTTTCAAAAGAGAGCGCTGAAATTTTTGTAACCACCTTAAATCTAGTCTCAATTCCAAAGCACCCCAAATCCAAGAGCTGAGCCCAGAAAAGAGTCCCCAAAGTCAGTTGGTGCTGAGACTAACTTGACCCTCTTACACACACTCTGACCTCAACAACACTGCTTTCCAAACACCAATCACAGTAAAAAATAAATAAATTATAAATTACATACAAATTACAAAGTAAAGAAGTCTTTTTGGAACAATTTAAAGAGGAAACTAAAAGCCAAAGTAGCTTAAATTGTTATCCATCTATAAAAAGAGATCATAAATTCTAACCAAGTACAGGCTGAGTGACCACAAATTAGAAATTGAAAAAGGAAGACAAAATAAGAAATCATGGTGGCCAAAAAAAAACAGATGGTTGAGGCTAAGACGGAGATGCACTTTGTCCTGCATTATAAAACATTCAATAAAATAAGGAACATTTACTTTAACATGTTCAAGTCTGTGATTTCAGATCTTAATGACCTCTCCAAATTAAAACTACTGCTTGGAGAAGGAGACTGGGCATATCTCGCTGCTCAAACTGTACCATCATGGCACAACACAAGGGACAGTGAAAGTTGTGTTAAAAGCCATATCACTGTGATCCAAATATGTGAATTCTGATGATTTGGCAACATGATTTTAAAAGGTCTCATACCAATAAAGCCCTGTTAGAGCATCAACAGTGTTGTGGAGTAAGCTGCTAATTGTTCCTAAAATCCTACAACAAGCACACTCCATCACCCACTTCACAAAAGACTAATTAATTGGTCATTCTTTCAGCTATTTGCATCTTCATTTTTATTTTTATTTTTTTACATCTTAAAACATGGCCTTAGGGGTAGAGGAATGTGTGTTTGCGTTTTGCGTCCAGAATATTAAAATATGGGTAACAAGGTCTGACACTCTCAGACTCCAAAATCAGCTGAAAGCTCTGATTTAAATTTACTTTCATTCTTTTTTTTTTTCCCCAGGAGGAACGATGTAACTATGATGATATGCTGGTACAAAATGAAGAAAAAAAAAAAACTCTTTCAGACTCAGTTAGGATCAGAATTACCTAACCTCTCTGTAGACAGCCATACATATAGGTTGGTGTCCTTTTAACCTTGTGGTTTGCACTGCTCGCAGCACTGACACTCTGATGTGTTGGACTGCTTGCTTATTCACCTCCCTACAGGACAGAGCAGACAGGTAGCTGTGTGAGGGTGGCCGGCTGACTTTGTCAAGATGACAAGTGATGCTGTAACAAGCCCTAAACAGTGACTGGCTATTATTTAAATATTTAAGTCACAGGCTGCTGGTGCAACTTGCACCTCAGGTCTTTTTGAAGCCTGACTTTATACTTGTCAAAAACTATAAAACAGTGAACATTCAATTTTGCAATCACCATTAATAAAAAATAAAAAAAATTAAATAGGATACTAAAATGTTTCCCTATTTCCAGAAGTAAATAACTCTAGGCAACATGATGATTTCGATGTTTGCTGCTTGGTTTTCACAGAATCTTTCCATTTCATTGATTTCTGCCAAACAAAAATATCATGTGGCCAAAGCTCTTTTCACAGGAGGCTCAGCCAATCAAATATTTAACAATGAGACAATGTGCATCACATAGTATGTGTTTCCTGTAATGCCAGTTTCCTCTATGCTGCTAGTTCTGCCAGGATTTAAGGGATTAGACCAGGGTTGTATTTTCCATGGTGCTACAGACCGCTTAACCTTGTGCTACCGTGACAACTGCTTTCCACTCAGATTAACAATCTAATGTACACTTTCATCATATTTACTCAGAGACAGTAGGTTTATTCCTTTGTAAATGTATGCACATACAGTACTGGTGAATGTTCTACATACACTAAATGTGCGCCGGTCAGGATTTTTGGGGCAGATCACCGATTACTGGGAGTAGTATCAGCGGATACCGATCACAGGGTCGATTGGAAACATTTTATTTACTGTGTAGCATTATTTATTTATTCAGCTATTCTTAACTACACTGTACATTATCTATTAAAATTAAGAGATGATAAGGTTTCATTAATTGACAAATGTTTTTTCATTAGCAGGCAACATGTGCAACATATATACCGCTCTGTCGGAGTATACCACTCTCTCAAAGTGGTATATGTGACCAAGATGTCAGAAGGCAGCCCAACGTATCAGCGTCTTGAGTGTGTCGGGAAAATATCTCTTTATCCTTCTTTAGTAATAAGAACAATAAAAACGTTTACATACACCTGGATGTACTTCCAGATCGGTGAAGCAATTTTAGCTGCGCAGAGTTTTACTTCATTGTGTGATCGGCTCCTCTGACTGGCTTTTTAGGAGACCGCCAATCAAACTTTTTAGAGCGATTTTCATCAAATCATGATCAGTGGCCGATTGAGCAAAGCACCATTAATACACACCATTTCCCCCTCATATCTACTTTGAAAAAATATTGAGCAAGTTTTGGTACTATGAATTTCAAGCTTTGTAAATTACCATATTGCAACACGCTCGGTGATACAAACCCTGTATTTAAGGTGCATTATATTCCACAGAAATAAGTTGTGATGAAACGCTTGGAGCGCAAGACAGACCTTAAACATCAGCATGACAAATGGGATACAGGAACAAACTAAGACTAATGGTCTTATACTTCAAACAGACGAAACATAGTAAGGAGCGGTATCACTACTAATTGAAAGGTCCTCAAGATAATAGCTGTTTCATAATCCAATTAAGCTCTTGAGATGAGTCCTTACTTAATTAGTACCTCCTGTACTAATATATTTTTTGTGCCAGCGACCACTTCATGAGTCAGTGCTTTTCATATCATGTGTTTCAGTTCTTCTATTGGTATTTGGATGTCACAAACATGTAATGTGTCGTTACCTACTTGACTCCGCTGCACTGTGTTTGTGAGAGCAGAGCTTCAATCCATAAGCAAGGCTGTCACATCGGAAATATGATCATTGTCTACATGTATCTGCTTATAATAAAGACATCTAACTTCAACATGGAAATGCAGGATTTATTTTGCCCTTCCCAATTGTTAAAGGTCAGAGGACTAATACAAGGCTAGAACGAATGAGCATGCATTGAAATAGATATGTACTTGAAATAGAAAACAGTCTGGGTAGTGATGATTGAAAAAAGCAAACAAACACTGTGCATATGTACTTTTCTTGAACCTTCACATAACAGTAGAGAATCACATATGGTGCCATGCTGCACAAGTATGAATGGCTTTGTTGATGTTTCTATTTTTGTATGTCCTTGTTTAGATAAAGCAGTTAAACGGAGCTGAATTTTGAGAAGAAATAAAGCCGTGGATAGTACAACTATTGCAGATTTAAAATGTACTGCATATATACATACTGAAATAAAACAAATATGCAGTTTAGGTTTGATGGGTTGTGACTGTTGTCGAAATATGACCATGTAAAATACATTCAAAATGTTTTCTTAAAAGAAAATAAAAAACAGCCTCTAACACGCAGCATCTTTCTGCCTTGACATAATGTGGAAAACTAATCAGTAGAGCCAATCAGTTGAGCCTTCTGATGAAGACATAAAACAGGCAGGATGCTTTGCAATTGACTGTCCACACTAAAATCAATGCATTTCATTGGAATTTTTTTCATTATATATATTTTTTTCAAAAACACAAATAGAGCATGTGTATATTCTACCCCAATACTGTACTTATATTTCATGTTCTATAAAAAAAAATCTTTCATATCGGCGCATATCCCCCAACGTACATGTCAATGCCGATATATCTATCATAGACCAATAGTGACTGATATATCAGTCAGCCTGGATCAATCTTTACTGAATTTTGAACAGCATAAAGTGAGATATTTGTATAAATGGGTTTTGTTATGAGGTTTTCTACTCCACAGACAAACTATAGAATATATTGAATTATCCACCCTGCAGTTTTCTACTACTCAGAATTATGACTATCCGCATGAGCTGCATTCCTATAGCCTGTAGTTTTCTGTTATTACCGACAACTGCATTGCTTTTAGACTTCATTTCGCCAAATCCTCATTTCATTTCCAGCTCTTTCCATTTCACTGATATCTGTACCCAGAACTTTACCAAATATTTCTTATATGCAGCCTATGTGGTAGATCTTGGCAGTGATGAAGGATGACATTTGTGATAAATGCACTGACCATAAACTGTCAAATCGTAGCAGAACCTGCCTCCCGGCCGCTCCCTCAGTTACGCTCTGCACCCTTCCCCTCCTGTCTTGTCCGTGTAGCTCCCCTTCAGCCCTGTGCATGGCTGCCGTGTGGACGCACTTGGTCAGAGTTCACTTTGACGGGAGTTAAAGTGAGTCACATTGTGGCCGAAGGCATTAGCAGCCAACGTTAGTCACCATTAAACATCTCCTCACCTCTCTCTCCCTGAACCCCTTTTGAACTCTGCCTTGGCCTCATCTAAAAAAAATATCTGGAAATCTTTTTAGGACATTCAGCAACAAAAATCATTTTAAAAAAGGATGATAAAGGAGATAAACACAGATAAAAGTGGATGGCACTTGGGCGACTCACATCTGCCGGCACACTTTTATTTTCTTCATCTCTTATTCATTCGCCCAGTTTATCTCCCGCTGATGAGTTGTCACTCCCCTAGTCTTTTGTCCTTTTCAAAAATACTTTGAATTATTCACCCTGCTTCATGCATGATATTGCTACTGTCAGTCCACATCACTTTGGCAGGTTTCACAAACATGACCTAAAAACTTCTCTCATCCGTTTCAGAGGATACTGATCCGCGCTGATGGTTTTGGTCTGCGGACATGGATGTGTGAAGTCATATCAAAATCGTTCTTGCTACCATCTGAAGCTTTCTTAGAAACTTAAAATGTGAACAGATGTGTTTGAAATGCTTCCCATCTTCCTGTCAAATGACCGCAAACTTCCAGGAAATATGCTTTCAAATCTACAGCTGAGTCCACCAGAGCTTAAACTGAGTGGAGTTCAGCATTGGTGACAGTGCAGTGAAGTCAGTGGCAGAAGTGGTACTTTTACAGCAATGCATAAATACGCCATAAAAGTCCTGCATGAAAAAGTAAAAGTACAGAAGAAAAAGTAAAAGTACAAAAGTTTCAGGTACTGGTCCCACTAACTAATGTTATTATGACTGATATCATTAGAGTATTACTATTGAAGCATCAGTGTGTGGGAAGCATGTTAAAAAGTAAAAAAACAAAACAAAACAATGTTCTGATTCACAAATTTGTTTGACATTTTTGGACTTTTTCCCCTACTCTTAGATTTTTGGTAAGATATTGGCTCATCTAAATTTGTTGAACTGAAACCATGTGAGAAGTTCAGAGGGAAAAATCCCTATTTAATGGAGCCGTTACAGACTCAGACATTGGAAATGTTAACCCGACTACACACTGCTTTTTGTTAGATGTCAGAAGCCCCCCTAACTGAAAAGAAAAACAAGTTTCCCATGATCACGTTTTCCACATTTTGCAGCATATATAACTTGAGAACTAATATGGGGGAACATTTTCACATGGGAATCTACATGGGCTTCTCACATTACACCATGAAAGTTTTCCAAAACCACATTTCCCACATGCAAAATACATGATTCCATGTGATCACGAGTTTTTGCACGTGAAATTTATGTTTTTTTTTTTGTTAGGGCAAACAAGTCGAAACCACTGGTTTAATCTTTAACCACAGGTTGTATTTTAAAATCTTTTTATATTATCAATTGTGTCATTTCTTCATCTGAAAAGAAATGAAAGCTTTCAGATAAATTTAGTGGCGTATAAAGTCCAACATTTCCCCCTGAAAGGTAGTGCAGTGAAAGTATAGAGTAGCATCAAATGGAAGTAAATAACCTCAAAATTGTACTTCATTGCATGTACTTGGAAACTGGGTGTATTATTATACAACAAAAGCAAAGATTAGTCAATCAGGTCAAATATCCAAACATCTTCAGCAACTAACATCATTAACAGTAAGCGGTTATCCATCCCTGCTGTCGGTGGACAGATTTATCATCCGACAACACAACAACCCTGAACTTTGCATGTTGGAGTGTAAGAAATGACATGACATGGCAAGAACAATGTTTTTGTTTTTTGCCAATCAGACATGCACTACATTGCATTTCTGTAGCTGACAAGTTTGATGTTGCAGCACAACAACAACACAACACGATATGATCATGGCCCAGGAGTTGAAAGTAGGACTTGTGCGTGTGCGTTTGTGTGTGTGTGTATGTTTGTTTATGTTGACAAGATTTCTAAACTCAAGAGCTGTTCTTCTCCGTGCGTGCTGTGTACTTACGGAAGAAACAAACAGCTGCAGATCAGTGAGTATGAGCTTTGATGCATGCCTCTTGCATGCGTGATAGCACAAGGGTTTAGTGCTGGCGTGGGTGTGGTGACCACCTGCTGTCTTTAAAGACCTTGAGGAGCTGCACTAGATTCTCAAGTGGGTTCAAAGAGCAGCACACAAAAGAGCCATAAACGAGGCGCATGAGAGAAGAAGGTTCCCCTCTTTGTTGGATAGGTTGTGTCACATGTGCAGCCAGTCACCTACCACTCAAGAACAGTTTCTCGCCGACTGCAGCAGGCCTCATCAACAAGGTCCGGGACCCCCTACTGACAGACTCTAGCCCACTCAGACTAACATGACATTAATGTGAAAGCTATCTTATTCTGCACACCTGTGAATGCAACACATCTGACACAGCGCTTTAAATTAATGCAATTGTACAAGTATATATTATTCTTGATCAGGATTTTTTATTTATATTTGTGTTAAATGTATTTTTCTAGCTACTTGTTTTTTCTTTTACTTTTTGATCGTTACGCACCAGGACACCAAGACACATTCCTTTTATGTCCAAACTAACTTGGCAATAAGTCTGATTCTGATTGATGCTCATCCAGGTTCTTTCAGTTCTGTGTAGTTCAGACTGCATCCAATCATCTTGCCTCCCACGTCAATAACATACAGTATTTTTACATCAAAAGACCTTTACAACTTTCAGTAGAAGTATTATTCTGGCTGATTTGTAACAGGGATGAAGATGCAGAGAGTTCAGGATAAGTGGCTACCACGTTGTTAAGACAGGCAGTCCTGTAGCTCAACTTGGAGGAAGGTTCAGTTTAACAACTACAACGGGTTCAGTATCAATGCACTGATATTGAATCAATATCATTATACGAGACTAGATATCGTCTTAGATTTTGGATATTGTAAATTTCTATTATGGTATATCTTTTCTATGTTTTAAAAGCTGCTTTACAGCAAAAAGTGATGACATTTTCTGAACTTGCCAGACTGTTCTATTATTTGCATTTACCCACTTAGTCATTAGACCTACAACCCCGTTTCCAAAGAAGTTGGGATGCTGTTTAAAATGGAAATAAAAACATAATGCAATGATTTACAAATCACAAAACTCATTTGAATGAAAATAGACCAAATACAAGGGTTACAGTTTTATTTGAGGGATTATTTCCAGATGGACAACCACAAAACTAAGAAGGAAAGACTTTAGCGAATGACAAATTAACCAAATTAACCCTACGAATCCCAGCCAATCCTCAGGGTAATTTCACTACCTTCACTTTTAAGATATCTTGGTCATCATAACAACATCTTTTAGAAATTTCAGTCTGGTTTTAGAGCATTACATAGCACAGAAACTGCCCTCCTCAAGGTAACTAATGACCTCCTTTTAGCAGCAGACGGGGGAGAGTGCAGTTTTAATTATTTTAGACCTAAGTGCAGCTTTTGACACCATAGGTCACACCATTTTAAATCGATCATCTCAAAACCTGGGTTGGCATCAAGGACGCTGCACTTGGCTGGTTTTATTCTTACCTTTTAGAAAGAACCTACTCCGTCACCATAGGTAATTACTCGTCTTCCACGACACACATTACCTGTGGTGTACCACAAGGTTCAATTTTAGGTCCAATTTTATTTTCTATCTACATGCTTCCACTCGGCCAAATCCTCCAACTACACGATGTATCTTTTCATTGCTATGCAGATGTCACATAGATATACCTTCCGCTGAGACCTGGTGACCCAAAGAGCCTGGATGCTGTCTTAGATGGTCTCTCTGACATTAACTGTTGGATGGCACAAAACTTTCTTCAGCTCAACAACTCAAAATCAGAAGTCATATTGTTCAATTCCCCAAACAATAACACCAATCTCATTAAGAGTCAACTTGGTCCTCTGTCTGCTTATTTAAAACCTGTTGCCAAAAACTTGGGAGTAATGTTTGACTCTCAGTTAAGCTTTGAAACACAGATAATAAAAAAAATTGTCCAGTCCTGCTTCCTTCAATTAAGAATCATCTCCAGAATCAAACCCATACTGTCACACTCTGACCTGGAAAAAGTAATTCATGCACTCATTTCCTCTTGACTCGACTACTGCAACTCCCTCCTTTCTGGCATAAACCAAAAATCTATCTCCCGCCTCCAACTAGTCCAGAATGCAGCAGCTCGGCTTCTTACTGGTTTTAACGGACGACATCACATTACTCCAGTTCTGGCCTGTCTCCACTGGTTGGTTTTAGAATTGATTTCAAGATTTTGTTGATCACTTTTAAGGCCCGCCTGGGTCTGGCCCCGAGCTACATTATTGAAATGTTAGCCCCATATGAGCCAACTCGCAGCCTTAGATCCTCCAGTGGGGCCCTTCTGGCTGTTCCAAAGTCGAGACTTAAATCAAAAGGTGACCGTGCTTTTGCCATTAGGGCCCCTCGACTTTGGAACGACCTACCTGAGGAGATAAGGCTTGCAGAATCATTAACTTCTTTAAATCACATTTTTATAGAATTGCTTTTAAGTGATGTCGTCCTTTTATGCAGTTCTTTTGTTCCCGTTTTTGTTTGTTTATTTCATTCATTTATTTATTTGTTTGTTTTCTATTCCATTTGCTCATTTAGGTTATTTGTTTGGTTTTGTTGTATTCATTACCTTAATGGTATGGTCTTTTTTGCCTCCTGTTTTCTTAAATGTTTACCGGTATTGACGTTATGTATGACTATGCTTTGCTTCTCTGTAGAGCACTTTGTAAACTCTGTTTTTAAAAGGTGCTATATAAATAAAGTTGTTATTATGATTATTATCATTATAGGGGCTAGCTATTCATCTCCATCTTGTTTTTGTCAGAACAGTCTAGGCTATCCAAATATTTTATCATTTGATTTGATAATACTGATAATACTATTTTTTTTATATTAGATTTGATGTCAAGGGGAAAATATATATATATATATTGTCAGAGAATTTGTATAATTGTGTAGAGGAGATTGTCGAGAATCTGGCAATATCTGACCATGTTTGTGGGACATCCAAGTTGGGAATCACTGGGAAGGGGAACAAAATGTGAATTTGAGGCTAAAGGTAGCAACCTTTCAAAATGTTGCAATAAAAAAGAAAAAGAAAAAAAGTCAACACCACAAACTCCAGCGCCAACTCAGGGTGTTGACCCTCTGTAGACACACACCAAACTATTAAACCAACCTCTATATATAACTTCCCAGTCAGGCTGATTGCCACCAGGTGGCGGAGAACATCACAGGTGCAGCAAATGACTCCTGATGAGCAAGGGTGAGTGAGCCTTCTATATTAGACTTTGTCAAGGGTGGAAATAAAATGCTGCATTTCACCATCAGCGCCAATTTGTTTTTATAATTGTGTAGGGAAGACTGTCTAGAATCTAGCAATATCTGACCATGTTTGTGGGACACTGTATGACATGGCAATTTGGAAAAAAAAATTGCTTTGTGCCTCATGGAAAATAAATATCCCAATGTCCACCCTAAACGTTCACTGATTTAGCTGACGTGACAGCTGTAGTGTTTGGGTGTTTGAATTGATGAGAGCTGAAATGGTATAAAAGGCAAAATGGGACACTCCATCATGACATTACACTCTGCTTGCATTGCCATGGGAAAAGAACAATGATTAAATTTAAACTGGGTTTTCTCTGCAACAGTTTGTCACACAGATATGCCACTGACAATGTTGGAAAACTCCAGCTATGCATATTCATAGGATATCTCATGCATCCCTTTGTTTAAAATGTACTTTGTATTTCATGAGAGAAATTGAGTGGGAGTCTATGGAGCCAGAGCCTTTTTGGAGCCAACACCTAGTGGGCCTCAGTGGTATTGCAGTTTAAGGCATGAGCCTCACTTTTCAGACCCAAAAGCAACAGCCACTTTTATATGCAGTTGGATTTTGTTGTTTAAGGGCCTATTTTTCTTTGGAGTTTAAGAAAGGGATTGTCATTGTTTTACATGTTTCATAGAATTGCCTTGATAAAATGAAGCATTTTTACTTTATCTGAATTAATCATACTACTGTCAAAGAAAAACATATTTTAAAGTCCTATTTAGAATATGATTATTTCTACTGTTGTGTTTCCACCACAAAAGCTGGTAAACAGGGGTCACTAGTTGGGAAGTACTGCATGTGATATGGAGAAGACAAAAAAAAAAAAAAAAAAAAAAAACAGTAAAGAAGGACCCCTTGGGTACTGGAAAAGAGGCTTCCCACAGTTTTCCACCAAGTCTATCAAAATGATAGAAAGACAAAAGAATTGGACCCAAACAAACAAATCTAAGTTGGGAGCCACTGGAAAGGGGAACAAAATGTGAATTTGAGGCTAAAGGTAGCAACCTTTCACATTGTTGCAATAAGTAAAAGAACAACACCCCTCGACACCCCGCAAACCAGCGAGCCAACTGAAGTTGTTGACCCCCCCCCAGAAACACACCAAACTACTAAACCAGCCTCTATATATAACTTCCCAGTCAGGCTGATTGCCACCAGGTGAGGGAGAACATCGCAGGTGCAACAAATGACTCCTGATGAGCAAGGGTAAGTGAGCCTATAACCTCAATCTTAGGATTGAGGTTACAGGCTCACTCACTTTAGTTTAATTTAGCTTAATTTAGTGACTCACTCACTAAATCATTGATCCCTCTAATCGGCTCACTATAGAGCTTTGATTCTAGCTAATTTTGCCATTCTTTTGAAATAATGTCATTGTTTGTTGTGGTGACGTCTTCAAACCCCTGGAAGCAATTTTTTCTCATTGAGATTCTTTTTATGAGTAACATATTTGTACATGAAATGTGTTGGTTATTTGAAATTTCACTATATTTTGGTTTTTGGTTTGAAGTTGCTGGAGCTCAGTTGAAAAATGTGATTTTACCTACTCAAAGCGCAGATGAAGGTGGGATGGGAATTCTGCCATCATAGAGGAGGAGACATGATGAATGAACTGTGAAGTCATGTGAGATGTTCTCATTATGCTTATTGGATTACCTCCAACCTTGTGACATTGAAAGGTGTGAGGAGAGGGTTCAAATGCTTTTTGAAGCGTACTTGCTCCTTATGTCTGCCTCCTGTGTAAAGTTTTTGATTGGCTATACAATATTGTTGCGTTCAGGGACCTATAATTAATAGAACGGGATTAATGATGCCACAATTAAATGCCACGCACACAGCAGTTGAGCTGCATGAAACAGGGTGAGAACAAAACACCCCGTGATGAATGCTTTGTTTCTGTTGAACTAGAAACAGACAAACCATTAAAACTGTATATTAACAGTGATAATCGAGGATGAATGACCGGGCACTGAAATGTCTTTTCTGGCCCTTAAACGCATTCAGGCTAAACCACTTTAATTTTCACTCTCTTATTTTTTTCACTTGGTGCTCCTCCACACAGATTTGCTCTTGCACCACATGTGTTTGTAGATCCTCTTAGGGTAGCCAGGCTTGAAATCCAATTTTGGTGAAGCTATAAAAGCACAGGGGAAAAAAAATAAAATCAAAAAAATAAAAAGTTTACAAAGTGTGATGACTCTTTTCATTACTCAGAAGCCAACTGAGAACAACTTTTCAACTTTAGTGCGGTGATAGGTGTTTTTCTTTTGTTGTTGTACATGTCAAATCAGCGATGCTAATGTAACGTTTATTTCCAGAGAAGAACAGCTGCTTGCCAAGAGAGTTGTTTATCATCTGGGCTTTGTTTTTTACCATCTGCCAGAGCCTCAACTTTATTGGTTCTACTGATGTTCTCCAATTACCTGGCATGGTAATTTACAGCACTTCATAATAACATGCTCGTGCACCGTGAGGCAGCAGGGCCCTCCCGTTTCTGTGAAAACTTTAAATGAAATTACAGCTCAATATTTGGAGTCTCTCAATCACACTGCTGAGCAACAGTTTATTAAAGCAATAAGTTACAAGCGACTGTGATTTGCAGTTATTTAAAGCAGCCACTGGAAGAGCTATTCTTAGGTAAAACTACCCTGTACTGTAAATGGGATGATTGCTTAAATAAAACATCACTATTAAAATACAATTAGATTAATACATTTTGTTTTTTCAACCAACATTGTTTCACTGCGACATGTTAATTATTGGCTGGTTTTCCAGGCTACTTAAAGTCTTTAAATATGAGATTATCTCCATTCCAAGAATACTTTTATGTGCTTGTATTTCAGTTGTCCTTGACACATTTAGCACAGAAAGATTATTGTGCCACAAAGGGTACAGAATTACAAAAGCACAGTAGAGCAACAGTGCTGTAGCCTCCATGGAGTCAGCTTAGCATGGACATATGGATTATACATCTTAAAAATAATGTACTGCAACTACTTCAGAAACATGTGTAAGACTATATGATCCATTTAGCAACAAAATCATGCGAAAAATGCTAAAACTAAAATGTAAAAAATAAATCCTTGATGACCTCTATTTCTGTGTGTTTTACAATCTGCCTCACAGCTTAGCAGAGCCGTCATTATCTTCTTATTATCAGTGGCAATTTCATTTTATCCTTTCCCTTTGTTGTAAAAACACAGCAGCACTCTAATGCAGGGAGAATTTGAAGGCAATCCCTCTAAACTACGACAAGTGGCAGGCTGATATGTTGAATAGAAGTGTTGTGGTGGATGTCAATTGTAGCTCCAGAGTGCAGCAGTATTGTATTGTATTGTATACCTACAATATAGTACATTGTTTTTTTGGAGAGGAGTGCTGTTGACCTTTAGCCGCTCTTCTTCTTCTGAGAGGACAGATAACTGATTTAGACTTCATTTGTGTATACTCTTTGAATGCTATGTCGCATTATTGAGCAAAGGGAATACTTGTAAGCACCATACAGACTCACTCATAAACACAGCAGCTGCTGGGGGCAAATCATCAGTGTCCCATCATGTTGATACTGTACTGTACTGGGACATTTTCTGTGTAGTCTGTGCAATATGTTTTCTGTACAACAAAGCCAACAGTTCTTCGCAAAATAGATTCCAGAAAACTGCTATCCTGACCTAGCCTGGTGTTTACCCAACCCAAACTGATTGTGTAGATATATAGGTCTGGGTACACTCCAATTGTTTCCTGTTTCCAGTGGTGGAGGACATTTACTGAAGAAATGTACTTTTGAGTATTTCCATTTCCACACAAGTATTTTTATTTGATGCTACTTAATACTTCCAGTGCACTGCATTTCAGAGGGAAATATTGTACTTTCTACTCCACTATATTTAGGTCGTTTTTCAGGTAAAGATTTTACAATGAATAAAATAACAGGCTGTTAAAATATAAAACATTGTTAAAGATTAAAGCAGTGGTTTAAAGCCTTTTTGTTTTCTGACATCTTACACAGCTCAGTGTGAAGTCGGGGTCACATTTCAGCTGTCTGAGTTGTTAACACCTCCACCAAATAATTTTTTTTTTTCCCCCTCAAAACTTCTAAAAACAGTTAGTAATTGGTAATTTTTGCCACTACCTGTATCAAGGTTTTGGTTTCACTTTGAAGTCTGACTCAAATGGAAGCAGATGTGTTGAGAAAAATACAAAACATTGGTTATGTCACAGGCCCAAACAGTCATGATTCATACGTTTTTAAAACTGGACATTAACCAGCACATTCTAACTTTTAGAGACAATGCAAGTGGTGCTGCCTAGCATGAAGGGGCTTTTAGGGGCTGTATATCTAATATTCAGTTTTCAGTATCAGTCTAGCTCAGAGATTTAAATGCAAAACAGACAGAACAAACTCACCTATATTTATGCAAAAATGCCCATTGCCAGCATAAATGTATTGCTTACAAATGCAGGCTTTAGTTGTGTATATGAAACACACATGGAATGCACCTTTCAGTCTCAAACACGGCAACTCTCGCCTCTGAAGGGTCCTGTAGCAGCATCATTCATCACTGTCAGTGTTAATATTGTTTCCCCTCACCTCCCAACAGGCTGCTTGTGTTTTGGTTTACAGCATTTATGTTTTCAGACTTGTGTACTCACGGGCCCTCACCTGGCTTTGCTCTCTGGCATCCCCCTGCCACAACGCATAAAACTAATTTCAACATTACATGCAGCAGCCAGCATATTAAAATGCCTCTGGTCACAGACGTCTTTTTCTCTCTCTCTCTCTCACGCTCTCTTTCTTTCTCCAACTCTAATCACTGCCTCCACAGCTTATTATTGTTTGTGTTTTATATTCTGAATCTTGTTTCATGATTGATTTGAAAAATTAAAACTGCTGAGATTTGATGCAGATAGAATATAAAGAATTGTCCTGTAGTTGATCAGATTTTCTGATGCTTTAAAAAGGTACTTTGTTGCCAAGAGGTTGGACAACTACAGCTACTCCTACTACTGTCTGCCCCTAACAACCACTGCAGTATTTAGTGGAAAAATGTTTCGCTACCATCACAGAGAATGCTGAACACATATAACATGAAAGAAAGTGCAAGAAATAAGGCCGTAGGTCTGATCAAAGTCAAACTACTGTAGATGCCATCTCTTCTGTGTTTTTGTGAATATTGTCTCTACACTTAAATGCAGTTTTCCAGTATGACTGTCATGTTTAGATGGAAGAAAATAACATCACCCTCGAAGAATGATAACCTAATTGCGGGTCTTTCTATCTCGCTGAGTAGCTGTCTTTCCTTAAAAGAGATTCAACAATCATGTGTCAAAAACAGCAATTTCCAACACATTGTGTCAATGCTCGTTCTGGCTTTTCTCTTCTTTTCCAGACCCTTTGACCAATTATACTTTATTTTGCTTGCTTGCTTCAGCGGAGTGCACAGAAAATACTCACATCGCCCTGACTCTGGCAGATCTAAGTGCAACAACAACAATTGCTGTTTGAAAGTCTGCTCTTCCATGTCATTCCAACCAATCCAGTAAATACATAAAGGTCAAGGTTCACGATTAAATACAATCACTGCTTTAGTCCCTGAGACTCCTCAGTATTCTGAAACTCTCAACTTTTCCCTCTTATCCTTGGACATACCAAACTACGTTGTCAATCAAACCAGTGGCAACGGCAAGATCTCATTTCTATACGCACACGACCAGCTGGCTAGGCACAAATGTTTTTATTATTGCTATTTACTATGTCCATTACTTAGTGCCAATACAATATCACCTATGTAGCCTTTCTTTTCTCAAGTGTAGGCTATAATGGGAGCTAGGTTTGTGCAGGTAATGTTGACAGTTTTTTTTTTTATTATTAAAACCATTAGTGTCACAGTGGCTTTTAGTATTTGAATAGTCACTGAAATAAGTGTGACAGGCATATATTTCACCTTCCCACCTTGTACACTAATGGCTTTGAGTCATAGCCTCTTTTATGTACGGTATCTGAATGTGTCTTTGTTGAAATGTTACAAAACTGCATGTTTATTCAAAAATAAAAATAATTTATACTGATCACCAACACACTTAACTTGGTTGTTTTATTCTTAAAAGTTACTAAGGATACAAGGAATGCTGGGAAATGGGAAGATCGGAGCCAATAAAAAATATTTGCGCCAGGGCCAATCACAGTTACTCTGCAGCACAGTCTACTGCGCGAGCAAGTGAGAAAGCAAGAGACTAATTCATTTTATGCTGTGCAAAAGTTACAGAAAAATCAACCCCATACAACTCTGATTACCCTGTTTGCAACATTACGAAAAAAAATTCCATTTACTTTAGATTTCATAAGAGAAGGTGACGCTTTTTGAATGCGAGTTTATTGGAGCCAGAATGTTTTTAGTGCAATCTCCTAGTGGCCCTCAGTGATATTGCACTTCAAAGCCCCTCTGTATTGGCTTTACTTGTCAGACGCAGACACTAAGTCCATTTTAATGTACAGTGGCTGGCTGATGATCAGTATTGTATGGATTTGCCCTGTGTCTGAAAGCTTAATAGCCCCACCAGAAGTCATTGATGAAATATAATATTCATGTCATGATTACCTAACAAGCTCCTCATTGCAGCAGTTGGAAATGAGCAGCAGTGGCTTGAAGCAAAAGATCAGAAAACTAAGATCACAGTTTGAGAAACCAAACCGACAAAATGAAGGAATGTCATTAATATCACCTTCAAACAGTATGACTGTTTTAATGGCTTGGTATGACCACTTATGGGTTGTCACTGCTGTTGAGTAATGAGATACAATATTGTCTAAAGTAAGTTTGGCCATGGGTTTAAAAAAAAAAAAAAAAGGGAACTTTAGAGTAGAACTATTGGTATTATGGGGTGTGTGTACTGTATGTGTGTGAGGACACCAGGCAGATCACAGGAGTGGTAAGCTGAGAGTCCGACTATAAAGGGATAGACAAAGGGAACAGCTGGTCAGGTGAGAAACAAGGTACAAGTTAAACTGTGCACGATCTGAGGTCTGGACCAAAATAGCCTGCATCTGTTTCACTCCAAATCCCAAGAAGCTTATTTAAATGGAAGGTGACTCTGCAGGAGGAGATCCTCATAGAGTAGAAGACAGATGACAGATTTGTCGTTGAGACTAAAAGTGAACTTAAAATAATTGTTTTAAGTGAACTTGAAATGATTGTGAAGTGTTAAATTTATCCTCCATTAAAATATGTAATTATCAATATTACCTTAAAGTTTTTTAACCTTTTAAAAACACCAATTTTTTTAGGCCTCTGTTCGAAAATTGCATACCCATAATAAAAAAGAGTATATCTCTGCAACCACAATAAAAAATTATAAAACAAAAATATTTGTAATAATCAAGGGAACACTTGTGAGATTTGTTCAGATGTGTAAATATCAGTATATATGTCCATATTTTAATAATAGTTTTGCTAAGTCTTCTCCCTGGCCCCCAATTGGGGGCCTCTAGGGCTTAAAGGGTTAAAATAAAAACAAGCTTCTGTTTGATGTGCTTTTTCTTCTTTCTTAATTTCTGCTGCAATAAAAGCCACTTAGAGCAGCAGTGAAAATAGCAGTTTGCCAAGTTGGCTATTCTTATCAACCTTTAACCATTCTTTATGGCCTAGCGCAGTGATTCTCAAATTGTAAAAAGCACCCCTGATGGTTAGCGCGGTTCCACCTGGTGCTCCTCCAGAGCCTTGCTGCTAGACTTAACTATTACGCCCCAAATGGTTCAAGTCCCCCCCAAAAAATGCATTTAATTTATTTTTATTACAAACAACCATTGAAGGAAATTCGGTTTTGATCGTAAAAGTACACGGTCTGAAAGGTTTCGGGAACCTCTGACCTAGTCGAAAACTGTCATACTAAAACAAACCATTGGTAATATTAGCTATTGTAAACACAATAACTATTTTTTTCCTCCAAAAGCAAGATAGCTGTCTTGTTGGCGGTTCAATTTTCAGATGGTCTCTGCCACCTCATAAAGAATTGGGGGAGTTCTTGAGGCTGAAATGATTGTCTTGTTTTTGTGCCTGGACTGTGACTAATTCAGAAGCTACAGGAGTATTGATAAGTGTCTACAGGCATGTCAATCTATGACAAGTACACTGATAAGGTTGAAAGTCACATGCGTGGTCCTTTAGTAGTGTTTTCCTTGAGCTGATGGATTTGTTATGGTGCTGGGAAATCATCTGAGGAGGGGCGGAGAGAGTGACATCAATCAAGTAGCTTTTAAATTCACCACTAATGTCTGTGCTGTCAGAAGGAGCGCCAGATATACAATCTGCCCTCACCAAGAACGCTCTTTACAGTATAACATGACTCTATACACATTTTACACTTATTTTTGCCTCTATAGACCGATTCAAATAATTTAAGTCAAGGTGTGTCTCTCATTAAAATGTAACCTGGGCCGGTGTTTTAGAAGGATGCAGTCTCGAGTGTTTTGAAAAGATAATAATTTGGCGTTTCACAATATGTAAACAAAATAAGTGTTAAGTATGCCTGACTAGTATCAAAATTTGTAATGCGTGCAGCTGTCAGATTTGAAATGTGAGAATGTTTCCTACGTGCATAGCTTTGATAGCATATGAAACTCGACCGTCTCGATTTGCTAACTATGCCGAGCAATCAACAACATGAGCAAAACAATTCCTGAAGACCTGAAGATGCTTTACAGCCACTTTGGATCCAATTTTAGATTTTAGTTTAGTTTATCTTATTCCATCATTTATACAGTCAAAAAAGCTGGAAAATAACACCTATATCTTTCTCTGTCACATTCCAACCCTCTGATAAACGTTTATATTCATCCACACCTGAGAGGAGACTGTTCTCTTTGGTGAGGTTTTCAGCTTCAACTCGTAGATCAAAGAGTCACGTGTCTTCTGCTTGTTAGACTTGAGTAGACCTAGCCACCAAAATGAACTTCAAACCTCACGATAACTCACAGCAAGAAGTGTTCAATGAGCAATGGTGAGTCTGCATATTGTGTAGTGTGTCATTGAGACAAAAGAGTTTGTTGTATCATATGTTGTAATTGTGGGTACAGTTTTAAAAGTATCTAATTCGATCGCCTTTGAGGAGTGCAATAGTTTCAATATGACTATTTACCAGTCAGATCATGTGTCAGGAGCTACAGTATATGGTACTATTATCTCCAAAGGCTGCCTGATACTATTTAAACTACAAATCACACTCCGGCCTGATGATAAAAGTATGGGTGTTTACTGTATTTAAGAAATTCTCCCAAATGTCCCTTTTCCATAGAGCTCAATGTTGTTTATTTTGGCATTATAGTTGTGGAGTTATTACTGATTGAATTTGGGTTTGTTTTTTCATAAAATGTAGGACTTAATTGGATTAGTATAGGCCTGATTTGATAATAATAATGAGCATTTCAAGTCATCACTGAACAAAGTCAAAGTCACTGTTACAAGTTAACCCAAAACTTATATTACTTCACAACTACTGTTAAAACACATTTAGCTAATTTCTCAAAATACAGTAATCCACTACAGATTTTAAAGTAGTAGTTCCACCCACAGTTCTCTTCTTAATTGACTCCACCATGGAGTAAATGAGAACAAACTGAAAAGATAAATTACTCTAATGGAAGGAAATGAACTGTGAAAATAGACATTCCTCCTAGTATTTTCTAGGGTGCATAGCATTGGTAAATTGAAATACAACAAGGATATCCTCCATAAAAGACAGATTCTGCCATGATTACAGAAGATGATGTCATTTTAATGCCAGGCATTTGTACAAAACACATACTCATTTGTTCCTGGGGTAAGAAAAAAAAGAAGTCAAACTAAGGACAGCTGAGGAACCGAATTTGAATGGATTGAGCTAACAAAATGATAGGTTCTAAAACACTTTATTCCCAATAAAAATACATTCAACCTCTCACCTTTTTCTATAAAGATGGCCTGTTTACCCCCTGCATTTTTAGTGCTTTACAGTAGATTTCATGCAAATAGCACTGATGGGTAGCTGTGTTTTTGTTCCGCTACAGCTTAAAGGTCAGGTCTTATGAGCTTCCTAGCACCACTAAGACACAGTTTGTTTAAAGCCTCTCTGAAGGACAATGCTCAATGAACCGGAACACAGACAGGCCATAATAAATGAAAGGTAAAAGTTATGGTTCCGCTCAATGAAGTCAAAGGGCAGATGGAGGATAAGAGTGCGTCTCATCTCAATATGTTATTGTCGTCGCGAATGAAAAAGCAGAGAGTAAAAGGAAAATTTGACGCTTTGAAATTGGAATATCTTTGCATAGATACATTATTCTGTTTTTAGACTTTGAAGGATGAAATTGTGACCTTTTTGTTTTTTGTTTGTGTCTGAAAGGCTCACTTAATTTAATTTTCTTCATTTCCTTTCTACTAGCTTTTTTCCCCCATTGTTTATTTCCAAAATTAAATGACCAATTCATTAATTTGACTAATGCAATCATTTATCAGTTTCACCCCATTATTTCCTGTAGTCTCTCCTTATCGCTTTATGCAAACAAGTGTAGAATCTGCACATATTGCAGGAGGAGCAGGAAAAAGTCCCGAAGAGGAAGTTTTCACCTTAGGTGTTGGAATGAATTCATGAGCGCAAAGCTCCACGGAGAACCCTGGAAGGAGTCGTGTAGAGCGATCTAAAGGTTTCGTATCTGAGCCCAGCGGAAGCCGTTTATTGATTTGCTTGTCTAGTGGCTCTCTGTGATAATAAGGAAATAAAGCCCCTGGATATTAGGAGATTGATGTCAATCAGCAGCCTGCCTCAAGTGTGGCTTGTCCCATTATTAGTGCGCTCTCCATGCAGTGAGTGTTCACTGATGACTCCATTGATATGCAACTGAAGAAAAGAGGCTGTCTGTTGCCATCTTGAGGATCATTCCCCTATGATTGCTCACTCTGTCATCTCAGTCAGTGCCTACTGAGAGACTGTCATGGATACATGGAATATTAGGGCAAAGCACAAGCGTGTACCTCCACTGTATATGTCACACATAATCAGGAGGGCGTGATGGCTTCATTATAATCAAGTTTAAGTTCTGTTGGACTGCTTCATAATTTTACACATTTTCCTTCTCTAAAGGTTTCATTGGAAAAAACAAAACAATGAGCAGCCAAGTTTAGAAGTGGCAGAACCGTGTGATGCATTAGCAAATGTTAAAAAAATAGTGCAGCCCTACTATCAGTATATTTTTTATGGGATAGAAATATGCCTTTCCAGCTCAACTCAATGCACTTAATCTCAGTACACACAGCTAAGCTTCACTGAATCAGCCTGGTTTGATGATTCTATATTATTAAGTTTATACTATTAAGTTAAAGTTTAACAACAGGGTTGCTGTCATTATTGCTGCACATAAAGGGGCATAACGTTTTCTACACATTTAAAACTATTCACCTCCCCTCAGATCCTCATCTATCCTGAACTTGTCCACAGAAGAAACATGTCGCTAACTAAGTTTCCCCTGCGACATCAAATGGTATTTTATTGTATTTGCCACTAATGCCACTGCTCAGAGTAAGATAACGGTAATTTCATTCCATCAAGGTAATTACCACCTTTTAATTTATGAATTAGCTCGACCAGCTACATTACTGCGTGATGTGATGCAGTTACACACATAACCTCTTTGGGTGTGCCGCACGGTTTCTACTTTTAGAAACCAGCACTAAATTAAGTTTAGCTGAGGTTTCACGAACGTGAACGTTTGTCGCCTCTTTGGGATTTATCACAAATCTTGTCATAAGTCTTGTCACAAAATGACTTGATGCAACTTGCTGGTGTGTCACAGGTTATGATTGCATGACACCCGTTTTGTGAACCTGACAGAGCACATCAGGATCACTATCCTCAGAAAGTGCAACGGTTGTACCAGCACATTACAGTACATCTGTACATGATTGGAGACCTTCCACCACAATGAATTTGAATTGGTTGGCAGCATCTGCTGTGATTTTGTAACTACAGATGAAAAGAGGCCTGCCTGTGTTTGTATAAAGAATGGCAACAGTGGTAATGTTTGTCAGTCTGACAATAATATGAGGTTGGATAACAAATAAAAGGAAGGCATTTGCATTACATTTAGAACCTTTTACTGTTTTTGTGTTAAATATTTGATTTTTATTAATATTATTTATTCAAATAGAAGTACAAATAATACGTTGTTACAAGTCTTAGTACAATTTAGAAAATGTGCTTTGAGTATCAAAAGTAAAATGTACTTAATGCAGTAAAATGGCCTCTGTGAGAGTTATAGTATTACAGTATTATTATATCATTAGATATTATTAATTATCAGTACCGAGGTATTATTTTTTTCAGTGTTTTAGGTGGTTGAGGTGGAATTCATTTTAAGAGTTTATTTTCAGACTGCAATTAATGATTACCTTCATGATGAAATAATCTGCTCATTATTTCCTTGATTAATTGACTGTTATGTTTGAAAAATTCTGTAAATAGAAAACAATTATGTCACAATTAGACAGACTCAGAAGGTACATATTCAAAAAGTTTATTTTGGCAAATTAATCAGACAAACTTCAAAATTATTTATACATAAAAATCTTTCAAATCCATAAAAGTAAAAGCAACAAAATTAAAAAAGCTGCATGTTATTTTAAATTATACAAATACTTGACAAATGAGACTTAAAATTCAGTCTTCGGCTCTGTTTCTCTGAATCTTCGACTGTAAACACCCAAATCTTCGACTGTAAACACCCAATTAAGGCTCAGAGATCACAACCATATGGCAGTACTTTTCCTCTTTGTAATCACCACAGAGAGGTATCCAACCTGTACACATTGATCCCATATTGATCTGTATATGAGAAACTCTGGTCTAACCCAGTTCTTCACCCTCACTCCCCACATTCACTCGATATTCTGACTGAAGCGCACCGGACTGGACGCTCAAAATCTGCCCGCTGCAGATAGAGACAGAGAAGGAGACACAGAGAAGAAAACAGGAGGCAGGGTTTAACAATAACAGTAATCTTGACAAAAAGATAATACTCCAGCTTTACCATACAGTAAGCGCGTGTTTGAGATTCCTCTGTATTTTGCAGTTGTGAGCAGGGGGGCCGGTCTTATATACTTCAATCATTTATGAAGACCTCCCTTTGCACTCTTTATTCTCTCTGGTAGTGAGACATGTCAAATATGCTTAGTTTGCCTTTACAGTGAGCTTGTGGCTGCTCTTGTTGTGACAGAATAAGGCTACAAGGAAATGTTCCTCCTCCATCTTAGAACATCAAAAGGTCTTTGAATTGCCTCTGTCGCCAAGAAAGATGAGTGTGGCGCTGTCGCGTCTGTCAGTAAAATGTAAAACCATGTGTCAATTCTGTCAGCCCAGGAGAGGCTTTGTAACAAAATTGTTTACTCTTCCTCTTGAATAGCCTGATCAAACTTTTATTAGCACGCCGGATGGTGGTACAACTACTCTGCATCAGCAAAATACTGCAGAGGCTCACAACTACTTTCCAAGTTATATGAGCAAAGAAGAGCTGCTGCTGTGGCACAGTGAATTTTCACATTTATCTAGACAGCATTTCTTATTTAAAACGTGAATGTTCTGTATGTTTCCTGTTATGGGGATTGATAATGACAAGGCCAATTTTCCAGTATAAATGTTTTCCACATAGCAAAGCAGATTTAAGCAGATATTTCATATGCAAGAAAAGCATCTATTATTGAATAACTGCAATGATCGTATCTATTTTAGCTGACCAAAATCATTATACATAACTATTACAATTATTTCCATTCATTTGTATAAAAGTAGCTAGCTGAAAGGAACAGAAATGTCATATTTCCTTTGCTATTTCCACCATTTATCCTGTGCTTTAATGGCTGGAATGCAGATCTAGTGCCTCCTATTGTTTATCTTAAGGTGCTTAACTTCTCCTTTTTGATTGACTGCATTTCAATGAGCATCTATTGGCAATAACATCATTCCAGAACATGGATTTAGTTCATCATACAACATCATGGCACTACTGTAGGAACATTTTTGTTTTAAGCCAGATGAAAAAGGAGAGTCTGATAACTTGTTGATGTGATTTGTTGAGTTTGCAGCTAAAAGCTGGCAGTGAAATAAATTGAACAAAAAAAGACAATTAAAGTGTTAATCGCAATTATTTGTATCACAATTAATTGTCAACTAAACTTTTACGATCCTGCCAGCCCTCAAAGCATTATGGGACTTTTAATCAAGACACCCACAATGAACCAACCAACTGTAGAAGATGTTAGCTGTAAAATGTAATCAGATGTTAATAGTTGGGAATAAACAGTTGTAGAACATAGAAGTTCATGTTGAGTGTCATGGTTATTCAGTCTAGGATGTATGATCTGATTCAAATAGCCACATGGCTTTTTTGTACAATTTCAAGGCTGAGACATGTATGAGAAAATGTCAAACCTATTTCCTGAAAAAAGCATTTGTAATTATACTGTTGATGAACTCTCTGACCGGAGACATGCTTTTATATTTTCCTCAACATTTCACATCATTATTACCATTCAAATGACCTTTAAATAAACAGTTTTGAATGAATCTTTACATTGGTTTTGATTTCCAACCTAGGCTCCTTCATCTTCTCGGAGCGCTGTAATAGAAAACACTCACATTGGGATATCTCACTCATTTGCAGCCTGCGTCAACAACATCCTTTCATCTAGAAGCATGAAAAGTCTGCTGGCAGCTATTCTGCCTCATTAAGACAAATTGTCACCCCTAACGCAAGCTAATTAAGGTGTCAAAGCAGGCGGCATTGTTTCATGTCGACACATGTACATAGACACATAAAAAGACAAAATGAACTCCCTCATTGTTTTCAGCATTTCTTAGCTATTATTTATTCTATTCTTTAAAAAACAACATGATTTATGTTTATATTGCTGTCTTTGGGCACATTTTTACATTATTCAGTGCAGTGCAATAGCTACTGTAGACATAACGATGAGCAGTGAAAATGTTGGAAGGTGAAACAGTAAACTAAAAATGTGATGCTAAATGAGAAAACTGGATTGATGCCCATGTTAAATTAGGAATTTACAGTCATTTTAAGTCAGGTCATCTCACTGTCCTTGGGTGGTAATTGTCATAAATGTTTATTTGTTATGTCCAAAACTAAAGAGGTGCACCAATCTTAAATAGACAGTGAAATCCTGCCAACACACACCTTAAAACAGGAAGTCAGCACTAGAATTTAAAAACTGAAGAATCTTCTTCACAAAAACCTTGAAAAATAAAGTAAAAATCTTTGTTGTAGTGGGAGTATGTAAGCAGCAGCAGCTGGAGAGTATTTGATCATTTCAAGGACATGCAAGGAAGTTCATCTCTGCTGATGTTTACATTGTCTGGAGCGTTTAAGGATTTGCAGCAGTAAGAATGATCCAGTCATTAGATTTCTCCCCAAACTACTGATGTGAGGGAAATGTTGCAGACAAAGAGGGGAAAAACAGCCCCTTTGGACTCACAATGCAATTATTTGTCTACAAAAACACTTACACAGCATATACTGGTTGGCCGGTCAGTCCTGCTGTAGCTGTTAAAAGCGACGCTTGTGTTTCAAATGACATAAATGACAGGTGGGCCTGCATTGTTGTTTTTATTTTTTCTCTTTCTGCCCCAAGTGAATAATCATTGTTTATTTTTTTATTTTTTGGGGGGGAAAATGAGTTGGTCTCTTACTATAAGTGATTTTTACTGCACAGTGATATCGGCTGATAAGAGAAGTGCCTCAAAGATATAGGGGTGGCTAACGTGTTCAGCTTTAATTCTTCCAGTCTTGAATTTAATAATCAGGTTTGTGGAGCTTACTTCCCACTTGGGGGTTAGTCATATTTAATCGAATGTCAAATGCATGCATCTGTGTGAGGTACTCCAACTGTGCTTATATGGCTGTCTTATTGAAACTCTTTTTAAATACATGAGTAGTGTCAAAACGGCAAAGTTCCCACAGAGAACCTCATTTGCTGTGGCTTCTACAGCATAAGATATCACATGGACCATAAAGACATGTACTGAATGTTCCTAAATTAAAAAAAAAAAAAAAAAAAAAAAACTAATTTAGACAATAAATATGCATGCACCTTTTTTGTGAAGTAGTGACTACTTCCAGGTTGAGAGCGTTTCCATGTTTGAGTAGTGTGTGTGTGTGTGTGTGTGTGTGTGGGGGGGGGTGTCTATGTTAAAAAAAAAAAAAAGGATACTAATACCAGATTGCAAAAGGAGGGCTTAGAACAATATGTGCTATTAACACCTTTTCATCAAACTAATAACTCGACTACTACTACTCTGCGCTCGGAGATTTCACTGCGGTGGGATTTTGGAATTGGTCTTTGATAAACTGTCTTTATGCAAGACTCTACTCACCACTGTCAGTGTTAATTGGGTCCAGGACCTTTTAAAAGAATGTCCTTTTTGGTGCTTCTATTAAAGATGTACAAAATAACTTGTCAAGTGCAAAAAGAAAACTTTTTTTTTTTTTTTTACAGAGAAAATTCACACTGTATACTGCATGTTCTTATATTATTTATACTGATGTATGTTAACAAATAAGACTGAGTTGCTTTTAAAAGTTTCTACAATTAATAGTGTAAAGGATTATACTGATACTGCCCCCTCCCCCCCCCCCCCGACACACACACACGCACAGTACAGTACATGCATAATGAACTGATTAAAATAACAGCAAAATACGTGAGGAAGAATTAAACAGGGGGACTGCCTCTCACCTCATTAGACATAATTTGGGGAGATTATAGACTGGCACAGTTGATTGTTCTATAATGAAACTGTCAAAAAGATGTACTGCTCTGTATGTTCCTTTTGTAGCTCATTCAACTGTAATATCTTGCTTAATATTACCATATTCCTTTTTTTTTTTTACTCTTACACTCAGGTCCAAAGGAAAGCAACAGAATCAGTAGGAGGACACTGGACGCAGACCT
Source organism: Brachyistius frenatus (assembly GCF_029030835.1). Taxonomy (NCBI): domain Eukaryota; kingdom Metazoa; phylum Chordata; class Actinopteri; family Embiotocidae; genus Brachyistius; species Brachyistius frenatus. Next base: position 1,100,350 of record NW_027210633.1, read on the forward strand.
CTTCACACACGCATCAACACAGGACACAGAGAGTGAAGTCCACCCGGTCACCACTGTCTCACTGGTGAACATCCCCAACCACCACCCTGTCCTCAAGAGCCTGCTCCTTCATGAGCACCTACTTACGAGGGACTTCCAAGGGGACCAGCATTTTTTCAGGAAGGATGGCTCTGTGGCTGCGTACCCCACCATGCCTGGCTCCGTGTCTGCTCCAAACGCAGGAGACCTTGTCACTCAACTCGTTCCCCATGAGGACGCCCCAGCCTTCTCAGACATCGCCACTACCGCCACCGCAGCCGCCACCTCCCCGCTAACCACGTTTTCTCCCACAACACCGGGGTTACCTGTGTCTCTGCCTCAAAATAAGCCACCCAAGGAGAAGATGAGGGGCCCAGACAAGGTGGAGATGACAACAGATTCCCTCACCACACAAGTGACACCGAATAATAGAGGTTCAGGCGGTGGAAACAACCCAGTGGCTTCCTTATCCTCACGGGGAAGTCAAAGTTGGAGTGCTTTTCCCGTAGAGGCCACCCTTGCACCCTTCTCAATGAGAATGGAGAAAGGCGAAGCTAGGGAGACAACACTGAAAAATAAAACCAGCCCTGACCTCAAGCTAACTTCTCGAGACGAAGGCACCACCACGACGTCCACGACCGTCATCACAAGTACCACCATCACCACCATGCAAACATCAGGTAGGCGTGCTCCTGTTTTTTCTGACTTTCAAAGATGTACTGTACCAAGCAGAACGTTCAGATGACTTTGTGCAACAAACAACATCAACATCAAATAACTTTTTGTTCCCATTACAAGTTGGAGAGTATCTCCCCCCTAAGATTTTACACATGCATCCCAGAGGACGAGAAAATTAAGCATCAGGTCATCGGCATTGCTCCTGTTCATTTTGTATTCTGCACACAGCTATTCATCTCTCCACCAGGGATAACAGAGTTGCTCATGTGTCAAAAACAATCAGATTTTTCCTGATGTGTCCTGCCTGTCCTTTCCACCGGCCACAGAGGGCTGAAGGCGCAGATGAGCAGTGTCGAAGAGGATATCTGCAGAGATAGTTAGAGGGTTTACGGGGCCAGGGAGACACAGGTGGGCTGTCAGGAAGATCAGTGGTCTGGGGAAAAAAGGGAATCACTTGTCATTTTACTGTCTCCCACAGAGCCGTGCAGCCTGAATTTCACTGACCCCGAGGGCAACATCGAAATCCTGCAGCAACTTGACTCTGGAGTGGAGTGTAACTACTTGATTACTGTCTACCTGGGATATGGAATTGAGGTCCAGGTCAGTGCTAAAGCCTCATTATAATATTATTATTTATATGAAACTATGCTTTTACATAAAGTCACATTTTGTCGGGGGAGTTTAAAAAAGCTGTAAACTCAACACTGAGGTTCAACCCCTTTAGGATGATATCAGGCTGAAGCCGATGTTCTCTAAAGCGTAAAATCCACCCGTCAGGCAACTAGACAATACTGTGTCAATGTTACATTTTGCCTTGCCTTGGTGGGAAAAGAGAGGTGCCTTAGGTATTTGGGTACCAAATACCATGAGGTTAGGTTCGGTAAAAAGGTTTAGTTAATGGTTGGTTAATGTTAGAAAAGATCATGGCTTGGGTTAAAATAAGTAATGCAAATAAAATAAATTTTACATGAGTAACATTACGTTATGTTATGTAACATAACTTCATCAGTATTGACTTGTTTTCTAACAGACTCGAACACTGGTTCTCCGAGTGAAAGTCCATTGTTCGATCCATCCAAACACCCATGACCTTGTCCTTACTCTTAATCTATCCCTTGTACTGCATCACATGACCTTCTTCTTCGACGCTCGTTATACTTGCGTGTACTTTTCACGTTTAGTCGAGGCAAAACGTGACACTACCAGGATACCCACTAGTGGACTGACGGGTGTATTACACACCTTGACGTTATATTGGCTTGTTGGTTGGATTTCTGCAAATACAGTGTTTTCTTTCTGTTTTTGGTCTCTACCAACCCAGAAGGAATAATCTGGGTGCTCCACTGTGTTCACCAGCGAGTCACTAACTTTGGTTTGTGTTCACTATCTGCACAGCATCAGACTGAAAACAATTGTCTGCATCTGGAACCAAAGCTGATGAGAGCGGACAAACTGAACCTAAATCTGCAAGGCTGTTACACTGAAATAATTACCCTGAAAAAGTCAATAAAGCTTAAAGGGAGCCAAAACTCACAATAAATGTTGTCTCTAAAAATAATATTATAGCCATTTTAACCTGATGCTTTATAAAACACCACTTTAAGTAACATAATGTTGCAACAAAGGGTTTTATTCAACCTGTAAAGGGTGCTGGCATATTTTGGCTTCGTTTCAGCTGGAACAGCATATTATTTGCTGGTCTTGTGTGGGTTGATAGAGATAGACAGGCAGTGCATTACTGGGGTGAGTGGGTAGATGAGGGCACAAGTGACGGGGTCTGTCTCAGGTTGAATGTTTGCCTGCTAAGTCTTTTCAAAAAAGGTTATAAAAATTAACTGCCAGTGTGTGTGTTCCCTGGCATTTGCAATTCCTCAAACGCCTCATTTACCACTGGAGACTTTAAAACGTGTGAGCTTTGTCTTGCTGCCTCTGGAGGGCCAAGATAAGTCTTGACAGAGTATATATTTGAGAGTGTGCTTTTCTCCGAAAGCTTCCTCTGGGTAACTTAAGTAAATCTTGAACCACTTATAAGCAGGCACACACTTACCTGCACGTGTGCACGCATACTCACATATGCATTTGATGTATCAGCTCTTGGCTTTCACAGCGTCTCCAGTGCATTTGGCAGGAAATTTTTCAAACTGCAAGACTATAAAGGGGAAAACATATAGACAGTATATACTCGTACATCAGCCAGATTTGCCAGAGAAGCAGGAGGAAGCCATGTGTTTCGGCTTCACCCATGTGAACAGATGGGGCCACCGTCTCCCTCCCTCCTACAGCTACACTGATAGTGATCTGATGGCCAGCTACACAAGACAATTGCTTGGCACGGCTGAGGAGAGTGAGGGGCCAAAGTCTCCGTTCCTTGGGAACGTATGAAGTGACTGAAGATGGAGAGATAGAAATTGAAATCAAGCATGTGTCATGCCTTCTCATCAGCAGTGTGTGAAGCTCTTCTTCCCCGAGGCTATCCAGGGTTTAAGGTTTTTAAAAGGCACGAAGATAATCGCAACGCAGATTTGTGGAGTCGCAGTGTGCTCAGTTAAAATATGAGGTTCATATTGTTCTTCTGACACAACATTGTCTGTTTTTTTTTTTTTTTACCCCTTCTTAACAATTTACAATCCGTAAACTTCCTTGCTCACTTGTGGGTAACTTTTGAACCGAGGAGGAAGAGATACACAAACGTTCAACTGTTGACTAATTTGCAGCAATGCAGCAGGAATTACACCAGTTAGAAACTAACTGTGGCCAGTGAGCTGCTGCACATCCGTTTATTAGAGAGTGACAGTCGATGTGACCGCAGCATAGTTGTTGTGAAGATATGACTCATAGCAGATGCTTTACTGAGCAACATAATCCTTTCTTTGAATGACACATGCAGTAAAAACAGAGAACATTAAACATCTTTCATTGAGTCTTACATTTCATCCTGTGACAGGTATATAATTTCAAACATACTAATGCTTTCATTGAGAGATGAAATTACCTGTTTTTCTTGAGAATAAATTGATGACTTACATTTTTTTTGATGATCTTATTTGTCACAATCACACAGCCATCTCTGGAGGGATCACACCATCCCCAGCTATTTCACTGCTTGGATTATGGACAATTTGTTGGTTTGTGGCCATAGATATTTTTCTCAGCCATCTGTTAGACACAAATAAATAAATAAAACTAAAATATGGTTTAAAACCTCCTAGTATTCACTTTGATTTGCTACAATAGGCTGAATGCTGCATACTCCAGAGCGGAGGAACTGTATGGTTGAAGTGTATGTTCTTTTGGCAGCTGTCCTCCATTTATCGAAGGAGTGATTATAACAGATGCACCAGCAGTTTGCAAGGGCAAAGTAAGAAAATTAGATGGAAGAAATAATCTGAAGGACAGATGTGGAGACGGTGATAAATATTTATATTGATGTTGTGTACCTACGATTCAGTAAAACATAATGCATAAATAGGCACAGTGTCATTTCCAGCACTCAGAAACCCCTCTGAATTCTAGCAGCATTCAAAAATATCACAAATATTGGTGGGGAATAAATAAGCAAGTTCAGACCTTTGCTATGTTTAGTCAATATTCCTTTCAGCAGTCTGGCAGCTTGTGGTAGATGGAGGATGAAAAATGTATCGGGAGAATTTATTGCCCTCAGCCTGGCTGTTCAACCCCTCTGCCACAGCTAACAGCATATAATGCATTGGCCCATCTGGTGATTCTGTCCACATTACAATTTATTTGCAGAATAATTGTACAAATATTAGGAGGCCGATATATAACAACTCCCAGCACAGAGAGAAAGTCACAGTGTAATAAAGTGGACTGCACTTAGTTTGCACCCTCTATTATTCTTGCATATTTGAATACTTGCACTTTGTTAATATAATAACTATCCTTTGACTAAAGTATTGATTTTTGTCTGACATTCCAAGTTATTATATCAAGGTTAGCAATGATGAAAAAAGTTAGCCAGTAGGCAGCTCACCTCACTGCTGTTTTGAAACATTGAGACTGGCAATTTGCCCGTCACCATCTAGTTTTTTTGGAGCCAGAAGTGACAGAAAACCTGACTGCATCCAAGGCATGTCAATCAAACCAGCCATGACCCCCAAACAAATCTTGCTTTGGAGGCCTAGTAGCTGATTAATTATGGAATTATTTTCAGGAGAACCACCATAAGACTGCATTTAGCTTTGTGTTTCATGTGAGAAGTTGACGTTGACATTTTTTAAATGGGAGTCTATTGGAGCAAGTGATTTTTTTTTGTAGGCTGCCCCAGGTGGCCTTCAGTGGTATTGCACATTAACACACTTCCGCATTAGCTTCACTTTTCAGACCTGAACGTACTGTGGTTTAAATATGAAAATATAAAGAATTAGCTTTACAATTCACTTAATAGGGTTTTGGTGTAATTAATCATGATTAATAAAGTAAGTAATTAAGTAAGTTTATTTAATATAGCACCTTTCACAGACAAAGTCACAAACTGCTTCACAACAGAAATAACAGCAGAATACAACAATATTAAAAGCAACCTATAATCACAGTACACAACAACAGACCACTGAAATAAATGTCTTAAGACATCTTTTGAAGGTGTCAACTGACATTGCCAAATGTTGATCGAGGGGAAGAGCGTTCCACAGAGTTGGATCAACCGTTTCAAAAGCACGATCACCTTTAGTTTTCAAACAGGTGCGCGGGACAGCCAGTAAGCCCTGATCAGAAGACCTAAGTGACCTACTGGTGGTATAATGTTGGAGCAGGTCAATTATATATTCCGGGGCCTCACCATGAAGGGCTCTATAAGTAGCAACAAGGATTTTGAACTGGATCCTGAACCTGATGGGCAACCAGTGGAGGGAGGAGAAAATGGGAGTGATGTGAGTCATTCTGCTGGACCTGGTTAAGAGCCTTGCAGCAGCATTTTGGATGAGCTGTAGATGGTCCAGAGATGACTTGCTGAGGCAGGTGGGAAGGGAATTACAATAGTCCAGTCAGGATGATATGAAGGCGTGAATAATCATTTCCAGTTCTGGTTTTGAAACAACACATTTTAGTTTGGCAATGTTTCTGATGTGAAAGAAGCATGTACGTGTGAGTGATTTGACATGCGGCTGAAAAGACATCGATTGGTCAAAAATAACACCAAGGTTTCTAAGGTTGGACTGAACGGCTGAGGAAAGGGATCCAATACACTGAGACACCTTCGTGGCTACACTGTCTGAAGCTAAGATCAGGACCTCATTCATTAAGCTGTAGGAAGTTGTCAGCTATCCAGTCCTTAATGGCAATCAGACATTTGTGCAATAGGTCAAGTCTGTCAGTCTCATCAGGTTTAAAGGACATGTACAGTTGTATGTCATCCGCATCACAGTGATATGAGATTCATTTGAACTGCTTTATAACTTGGGGTAGAAGGAGCATATACAGTGCAAATAAAATGGGGCCCAGGACAGAGCTGCTGTTTCAGACATGTAGGGACCCAGCGACACAGAAAACCAGCAGGAGAACCAGTCCAGGGTGGTACCACAAACACTTACCCACTGCCTGAGCCTCGCAATCAATATATTGTGCTCAACAGTGTCAAAAGCCGCGCTAAGGTCCAATAGCACCAGAATAGAGCCATTACTCTGTTCGGCAGACATCATTAGGTCATTGGAGACTCTCAAAAGAGCTGTTTCAGTGGAGTGTTTCTGATGGAACCCCAATTGAAATTTATCAAAGATGCTGTGTGCAGTCAAGGCAGCAGTGAGTTGATTGGCAACAACTTTAAAAAATTTAAAGTAAAAAGCAGCTTGGATATCGGGCTGTAGTGTTGGAAAAGGGATGGATCAAGGTTAGTCTTTTTCAGAAGTGGCTGTACGATTGCAAGTAAGATGGGACACAGCCAGATTGCAGGGACCTCTTTATAAAAGAAACTAGGCAGGGACCAATAGAGACCAGTACATCTTTAAGGAGGGAAGTTGGTAAGACATATACCGGGCTTGAGGAAGGTTTCATTGTGCCCAGCAGGTCGATGAGGTCTTGCAAGGAGATAGGAGCAAAACACTCTAATGTTGGTGGCTGGGTTGGAAGGAGATAGCAGGGAGTGGACGAGGGGATGATACTAACCCTGACATTTATTATTTTGTCCACAAAGAAAGAGAGAAAACTATTGCAGTCATTGTTTAAGTAGACAGAGACATCAGGAGGTGCAGGAGTAGCAATGTCGGTGATGGTGTTGAACAAAACTTTCGGGTTGCGTTTACTAGAGGAAATTATTTTTGCAAAGTAAGAGGCTCTCACCTCCTTAAACATGCTGTTATAATCAGTTATCAGTTCTTTGTAGTATTAACAATGGACCTGGAGCCTAGTGGATTTCCACAGACACTCTACTCCACGGCAACTGCGTCGAAAGGAACGGATAGTATAATTTACCCCAGATGAATTTACAGAGGGAGCTAGTCTCCTTTACTTGGGAGCCACTTTTATCCAAAATGGTCGAACAGTGTGAGGTAAAAGAATTGACGAAGCTGTCAACATCAGCGTGAGGAGATAAGACCGCACTTGTCTCAAGGTCAGCAACAAATATTTCAGCAAAGTACTGGTTTAAAATGCAAGAGCAATGTGCACGTTTGTTGGGTAAAAAAATCTTAAGTTAAAAGACATGTTGAACAAGACACATTTGTGATCAGCGACATGCAGCTCCTCAGAGCAAATGGAGTCAATATTTAAGCCAAGCGTAAACACAAGGTCTAATGTGTGGCCCCCTATGTGTGTGGGAGTGGACACATGTTGAATAAAATTAAAAGACTCAGTGAGACTAAGAAAATCTGCTGCAAAGCTGCAAGAGGCATCATCAACGTGAATGTTAAAATCACCAGCCAGGATAATTCTGTCTAAACTAATGATGGAGGATAAAAACTCACTGAATTCAGAAATATAAAAGCTATTAAAACCAGGGGGTCGGTAAATTAAAGTACAATAAAACGGGTTAAAACGATCAAATTTAATCTCTTCATCTGCACCTCAGAAGAGGAGGAAACTCCGGTGCTCGGCATCCTACTTAAAAAAAACTTTTTTTAAATGACTGCAAGTCCTCCACCTCTTCCCCTGGTCCTGGGAGTGCTAATAAAAGTACAGTCTGGTGGGCATAGTCCAAGCAGAGGGCCAACATATTATGCCCTTTTGCCATGTCTCTGTCAGAAATAGGAAATCCAGCTATTTTGTGATGAAGAAGTCATTCAGAACAAATGTCTTATTTTCAATGGAATGAGCATTTATCATCGCCATCCTAAGGGGGAAAAAAACATTCAGACCATATAGGCCTTGGTTATCTTATTACAATGTAAAAACAGCTGTTTCAGAGTTGGATCTATATAATAATTTCAAATATTTTATAAATAGTATTGATATGGCCAAGATATTGTGTCAATTTGTGGTTACATGGGAGTCTAATAGGTCAGCAGGATAGATGAAGTTAGCCCACTTTTTCCACTGTACAAATACACATGGAAGTGACCTGTGAATTTGTCGTATCCAAAGTACATTTATTGCAAAAGTGACCGTGGTTAAGAAGAGGAAATACATTTTTAGCAGAGGACAGATGGAGGTTTTCCTGAATTAGGTTTTGACATTAAAGTGCTTAAAAACTGTTTTGGAATTTTTATTTTTATTTTAATCAAATACCTCCAGTGAGTTAGCGAGTTATCAGCTCTTTCCAGACCATCTGTCCTGCTATGGTTTCTCCGTCTCTTCCGCTCACTGATCTACCTTGGTCCCAAGAAGTTAACCTTCTAAGGCTCAGCACAGGTTGTCCCGGCTCCGTTTAATACCACATCCAGCACTATTCCTCACAGAGACAGTATTGTGTGGGATGGACTAACATTTCAGGGGTTAAAAAGCCCAGACATGGCCAGCTTCTCCAACTGCCACAAAGGCTGATGATAGTTGTGTTTCCATTTGCTGACGGGCTTAAAGCAGCATCGTTCTAGAAGATGTTGGGAAGGGATTTTGAGGTCAATACTGTATCTCTTTTTTTTTACTCTCCTCCTCCACTTTTCCAGCTCCTTCCCCCTCTTTTTCAATCTCGTTCTCATTTATTGGGTTTTCTATTTGTCTCGCTCTCCAACCCTGTCTCAATCAGTTCCAATGATTGCAGTGAACCTGGGAATATATTAGCAGAACACAGGAGCAAATTAGCATGACTCTAGCTTGACTTGGTATTATTGCTTTTCTAATTAATTTCTTTAATTTCATTCCGCTGATTAAGTTGGTTAAAACATCAAGTCAAGTGTGATATCAGGATTTCAATAATAAGCAGAAAGATTGTAGATTATAAGATTAAAAGCACTTCTTAGAATTAGTTTATTGATCAGTACAGTTATAGCCAATTCACTTGATGGACAATTTTATATGTCAAACTTATCACATTGAAAGAAAACAGAACTTTTTCTTTGTTTGTCTTGTTAATTAAAGCTCATGAATATCAAAGGTCTCAAGTCTCTGCGGGGAAAATTATAGTTTCAAATGTTTTCATCCCAATATGAGTAAATATTGTTTCAGTCAATTCCAAACAAAGTGAAATAAAACTTTTTTTTTAAACCAAATATCTAATGAGTTCAAGGCTGCACAGAGCTAATGAACTGCACCTAAGGTAAGACTATGGAGGAGGATCATCAATGAAGAGCCCCTTTAAGGATTGAGACATTACAGAGCTCACCCTGACTCTGGGGTTAATGATTGGTATTTGATGCTGCCTCTGCGACCACGCTCCTCTGACTCCAATCAATAGTCATGTTAATAAGCGGCACCAATACTTGACACGCAGGCCCCTCTCAGTGCTGGGTGAATTGCCGTATTGATCCTCACATTCTCATTTTAATTCTAGTATTTCTTACAAAAGAAGCAAAATGCATAAAGCATTGACCCCTGGCTGAAGATGGCTGATGAGGGAGGGAATTAAATTTGTTTTGTTGCCGTTCAGTGACCGCAAGGGCTCTCATCAGAGGAAAGGGGCCACTGGAAAGGCTCTGGCACTTTTTTAAACCCGAAAGGCCCTCTTTAAAATTCAGCCATGAATGTAATCCTTCTCCCTCACCTCTGACATATTAAAAAGTGGTGTTTTAACAAGGTAATGTTTGTGCTGCCGGGGACCCAGATCACAGATTGGCCCAAACGACACGGGACGCAGAGCAAAGGGAAACAGAGCCCGACCGAGTAATAGAAGCCAAGACAGGCTTGCTGCCTTTAATCAACTAGGGATGTAGCAAAAGGAAGCCTTCATCATGCTGCACCGTGGGCAAGTAAGCCAGGACATGAAGAAGGCCAGTTTGATCTTGATGAGCTGTTTAGGGGGTGTCACGGCTTTGCAGAGATGAGTTTCCATCGGGCCCTGCCATCCCGAGAGAAACGCTTTCAGGTGACACTAATTGCTCCTCCACCCAGATAGCTGTCATAAAGGTAGAAGCCTGTTTGGCAGAAGACTAAGTTTTTTTTTCTCCCCCCAAGTCTTTCAGTATCGTGATGAGGATGGGAGAGTAAAGCTGCACCCAAGAAAATAAGAAGAGTAATCAGGAATGCATGAATTTAAATCTATGCAAAAATGCACACTGCAGCACTCAAGACCCAAGAGGCACCTCAGAATGTAAGGCTTATTTATCAGAAACCCAGAATCTCTTCTCATGAAACAAATTCTAATGCAGCGGGTCTTAACTTAAAGAAATAGATCTAATATTGGATAAGATGGTCACTATATGGGGGTTGCATTTGGACCAGAAAATGGACCAACTCAAATGCGACATGAGTGACAATGAGCGAGTTGCATTCAGCTGCCAGGCTCTAGCAGGTTCTCATTAACATGCAGCTTCTGCTGATTGGTAAGAATCCTTTGTTTTAGACAGCGGGGCAAACAGGAAACGGCCTTGGCTGTCTTATTTAGAGGTGAATGTTCAATTAAGATAACGTTTTTTCATATAATGAGAGCCAGGAGAACTCCCTCTCTTTTTTTCTTTTTTTAATGAATTTATCAGGAGATACACAAAAAACAGCAAGTGGAAGATTATTCAAATATAAGCCAGAGATGGGCGGGAAGAGAAGGGGGTGTGTGGGTGTGTAGGAGTAGGAGGGGGAGGGTGTGTGTGTGTGTGGGGGGGGTTCGATGAGGTAGGTACATTACCTGTATGTTTTCACTGTATAAGCCAGTGGGTTTTTATCATAGTAATGATGACACTGCAGCTGCCGAGTCCAGTGGCTGTTGATTTATTGGCACCAGCAGCAGGGTCATTTCATTTCCATGTATAGTGGTATCGTTTTGATTACGCACCACTCATTCCTGCTTCAGCAATAGCTCCTGTGAGTCAATGTAAAATGTGCACTGCAGAGCACCACCAGATGTTTTCAACAGTAAAGTATCAGCGAGTCTCTGTGGACATTTAACTCATCCTGTGCACGTGGACAAATGAATGAATAAAGACTACACGCCATGTGTGAAAAGTAACATATTTTTGACAGATTGTTTATTTCAAAGCCCCAGGAGGGTTTTTTTTTCTACCAAAATTGAAATATTATTCGAGTTTATCAAAAGGGAACTCAATTATTTATTTTAAAGTAGACTAATTGCATGATCCACATTGTTTCGTTTTTTTTTTTTCCGTTTGGGACTAACTGTATGATACCAGCGGTGACTCTGGTCACAGATTAAACACCACACGAGGCTGCTTTCTGTTTGGATGTGATAAGATGGACCTTCACCTCTTCCTCACTGTGTAACAATGCAGCTCACTGGAAGCTCCCTGCTCCACAAAGGTCATGGGTACCACAGCAAGATCAAGGTATTCAATCCTGCAAATACTGCCTTCCTTTGAAACTTTGCGATATATATATATTTTTTTCTGTCCTTTGTATTCCAAGTGCAGTTCCAGGCCCGTCAGTTTTACTGTGGCCTTGCAGGATGGTGTGTTCATTACAGCGGCTTGATTGAAAGGACACTGGCTAGAGGAGAGAGATGACCTTCTCTCCTCGAGTCCTCTCATTTTGATTAAGTCTTGGGGATTTTTTTTATTGGAATGGTGATTGGGAAAAGGGGAACGCTTGCGGCCACTGAGTGCCAACTCAAAGTACAGTCTTACATCCTTTGCATGTTTTTTTTTCCATGAGCTGGATTTTAAAGAAAACAAAAAAACCCAACCAAAACAGATCTTCTTTCCTCTCTGAACACAATTCTCAAACAGGAACACCATGCTGTATAGATGGCATCCTGTGATAATGTTGTGGTTGTGGTACAAGTGTGCTTGGTCAGCCAAATCCCCAGTCCCACAAACATGTCTGCTGAGGCATAGATTCCAGCTAGGACTTACAATCAGACTGCTCTCATTACATTCCACAGGAACATGCATGTGTTTTGTGTGTGTGTGTGTGTGTGTGTGTGTGTGTGTGTGTGTGTGTGTGTGTGTGTGTGTGTGTGTGTGTGTGTGTGTGTGTGTGTGTGTGTGTGTGTGTGTGTGTGCGTGAGAGACAGAGAGCGACAGTGAGAAAGAAGTCCCTCTGGGCATTTGGCTACAGCACTGGTGAAGATAAGGTAGTGTGATGTCTACTGACATGGCCAATGATTCATAATTGAGGCAGGACAGCTGTTGCTGGCTGCACTGACAGGTCCCAGGGCAGATGACAGATGATAGGGCCCTCTGGGGCTGAACTATCTATCAGTCCAAATGTTCGCTATCCACTATCTGCTCACCTATCCTTCATACGCCTCCCTGGTATATGTACTGTAACCCAAGTGGTCACAGATCCACAATATGGCTGAGCTCCCTGAATATGATAAGCAGCATCACAGACTGCATATACATGAGGTGAACACCACACAATTAACAGAATCAGCTGTTCCCAAAGTTAAAACCTTTTGTGTGTTCATACAGTAACTATTTGTAATTGTGTCAGACTTGTCTGCATTCAGACAAAATATAGCCAACCATATGTAAAAACAATAGAAACATCACAGATTAATGCAGGCCTATTATTAATGGACAATTGTAAAGTAAGAAATGTATCTTTTCATTAACAAGATGAATGGAGCAACTCTCAAAATATTATATTATTTTATGTGCATGTACATATATCGATTTGTAAAAGTTAGAAAGTGCTCCCTGTAGGGTAAAAAGCAATGACACAAAAAAGGAATAATAATACAAGGACAAAATAAATAAAGAGTAATTAAGAAATAAAGAATACAATTAAAAGAAGATGAATTCATGAATCAGCAAAAGGTTAGAAAAAAACAAAGTCAATTCCTCTCATTTATAGAGCACATTTAAAAAAAAAAGTTGTGGCCAAAGTGCTTTACAGAGAAATTTGAAATACAATAAAAGCACAGAGAGAATATAAATGCATAAATAAATAACTGTAAGAGACTAAATTAAAGCAATCATATTGTCATGTTAATAATTAAACAGACTTAAATAGAAGCACATGAAACATCATTTATTCACAAAGGCTTTCTTCTCAAAGATTCTCTTAACAAGTGATTCAAGACTAGTTAAAGATGTAGGCTGCCTGATCTCACTGGAAAGAGTTTTCTGAAGTCTTTATTTAACCGAGGGTCATCTTTGGTCACACACTGAGACCGAGGAGTGACCAGTAGAGACTCCTCTATTGATCGAAGAGGACACATGGATGTAAGAAGAATGGTTGTGTGATGTGAGCAGAGATAATCATAATTTTCTACCCCCCTGTTGATCAATATGGATAAATATAAAAGAAACACATTCAACATGTCTGACCTTAAATCTACACACAATAGATTTTGGTGATTAAAACTGAGTGTAAAAAGCTTGTCTGTTTACATGTGTTACCACAAGAGGCTTGCTTGTGAGCATTAGCAGTCTCTGCTGCTGCCACTGTTTTCTCCATGGGATGGTACAATAGACTGTACATGAAAGTGGATGTAGCCTCTGGGTGGAAAAAGTGAAGCCAATGCTTATGTGCCTTAAAATACAATACCACTGAGGGCCACTAGAGACTGGCTCCAGAAAAAAAAAAACTGTGGCACAAATATACTCCCATTAAAAAAGTGTCAACTTATCTCATGAGATACAAAGTCTATACATTTTTCCACAAGACATTATAGTGTTAATTGCTAAATTCACTCTTTTCAATTAATGTTCTGGTGGTCCTTCTGAAAATAATTATATTTTTAATTACATACTGGGCTTCAAAGAGTGGCATGTTTGGAGGCATGCCTGGTTTAATTGATATGCCTGAGGAGCAGGTTGCCATTATAGGTGGACATGTTCTCCTCCCGCCTCCCAAACTCGTCCAAATACGGTCACTTCTGGCTCCAAAACAGCAAGATGGTAATGGTCAAAATGCCGGACCCGGGGCTTGAGGCTACAAAACAGCCTTTCACAAAGCAATGGGGGTGGGTAGCCGCCTGTTTTTCTTCTTTTGTTTGGCTCTACATTCTGTATGTGAGCTACTTAACACTATTGCTGTGATTGGCCAGAAGAGGGCTGACCTAAATGCAGAACAGATGCACTAATCATAAATAATTCACCAATTTATTGTTCTTCAGTAATTTTCTTTGTCTTAAATATTTGAGATTGTTTTATTGCCCCACCCAAGTAATCTGCCCACAAATCAGTGATCTATCTTGAAGGAAGGCTATTTAAATGCCTTGAAAGTTAGCTGTATATATTTTAAATCAATGCAGAACTTAACAAGGAGCCGGTTTAAGGTTGTTCTGCAGCAGCTGGTGCCAGTCGAGGAACTCCGGGACAAAATAAAGTAATTTGCAATTTTATGACAGCAGGAGACAATGATTTTCTTGAGTTGAAAAAAAAACCCATGAATGGACAAAAACAGCTTTCTTTTTGTAGCAGTCTGCCTAACACTATTTGACAGGCAGCCTGAATCACTGTGGAGATAGCAGGAAGAAATTATTGTTCCAGTTAGTATGACCTATGATTTCACAACCACATTAATTATTATTTTTTTTTTTACATCATTATTGCAGGCAAAAAGATGGATAAACTACAACAATTGTCGCATTGTACAAATAAACGTGTCATCCACATATATGTGGAATTTCCTATCTTAACATGTGGAAAGAACAACAGTGTGGCTTATTGGATCGTTCAGTAATGATGGAATAAAGGAGTGCTTTGCAAGAGAATACATTGTCAGAAGATAGTGAGTAACTAGACAATATTGTTATTCGTGAATCTTTATGTTGAAAGTAAAGAATCCTTATTGATCGTGTTCATAACATTTTGTTTTTAACATGCTATGAGTTTGGATCACTTGAATTGAAAGAAATTTCAACCAGATCCATAAAAAGATTTTTTTTTTTATTATTTAAAGAAAAGAGTAACTCCACAGTTACTCTTTCAGGTGGGTTTGGTGAAACAGTAAACTGTTTAAATATTTAATTGATTTGTTGTTTTTGATCATTATCACTAATTCATGTTCTCTTTCTGTTTAAAATCTAAAAATAATACAAGAGAGCCGCTGGCTCTCGGGGAGAATGAACTGAGCTAGGATAAGAGGTTTCACAAGAAGGCCATTTGATTCTGGGTTATGCTTTTTTTTTTTTACTTAAATATGTATTAATTAGGTGGAATAGCAGCTGTCTCTCATCGACCAGCAGCTTTACACTACATAAGGATGAAGGCAACTGGAAAGCATCACAGGATAATAATTACAGATGGAAATTCAGAGATAATGGAAATCTTTGCTTTAATCCCTAAAAATCAACTAATTGAAAAATAAATAAAACAAAAACTAACAAACGTAGGCCACTTAAAGATACATGTTCAACCAGGCTTACATAGGCTGAAAAAGATTAGACTAAAACAACAACTCTATCAATATCAGCTGCAAGACTGTATGACCAAAATGAACAGCTGCAGTCTCTGTGGATATAGAGGCACTTGGGAGAATTTAAAAATACAATAAAATGTAACACAATACAACAAGTCTTCTTATCAGGCCAGAGTGAGATTTGAAAAATTTCAAAGATTGACATTTTTACCTCCACCAAATCAGAACTGTGAATTAGAGAGTATATATATATATATATATATATATATGACCTTTATTTAACCAGGTAAAATCAATTGAGAACCAATTCTCATTTACAATGATGACCTGTCAGCACAGTCCACACAGTGACACAAACAGCACAGATACAAAACAGTATAACAAGCACATGAGACAACATGGGTAAATGAATAAACACTATGTACCAAAATAAACAATACAATTAATAAAAATAAAATAAAAATAGAGTAAATAACAACCAGTCAGTACACAATGATGCTATTGAACCTAAAATCCTAAACTGCAACTCCTTTAAATCAGATGCAGCAGAGATGAAGCACAATGCTATATCCCTTTTAGTCATAGTTGTATTTGGCAGCCACTTCACTGAATATACCACATTAGGCAACGTTCAAAAATCTCGCCAGTTGTGTCTTTATGATCCTGGTTCAGGAACCTTCAGGGTGGAACGGGTTAACGTTCAATCACAATACAATTACAAAATTCCATAATTCAGAGTTTGATTCTCTATGGCTCCCATTTTCTGAATTTGTCAGACTAAATTGCAGCTCCACACAGCCTGCATTACAGTCTTATTCCTTGAATATATGAGTGTGAATGTTGAATTGAATGAGAATTACTGTGCTGTACTGCAGGGAGAATTATGAAGTTATAAGATGAGCAAGTAGCCAAAGTAACCTGATTTGCAAAACATCTAAGCCTTCCATATTAACTCGGGGGAAAAAGTCAGAAGTGGAAAAAAAAAACCACAACCGTGCCTGAGGCTTTGTCATTGCCATTACCCTTGAGGAATGGAGAATCTGGGATTCTAAAATCATGTGACATTCCTTTATTACTCGCTGTGACGCTGCCATTTGAGGCTTGTGCAATAACTAAAGAACAAAGCTTCAATGATAATATGCAGATTCTGTATTAAGGCATACAGGAATTATTCCGTCACAAAAACACACAACATATTTTGACTATTTTATGTTCTGTTTGTTTGTCTGCTCCTTGTATTTGTCAAAAAACCTCAAGAGTGGTGGCGTGTTTAATTCTGGTCGTGATACAAAATCCAATCAGTCAGTGGCTGATCTCACGGATCATTCTGGAAGAAGTCACCTCTAAGCTCACTCTCACAGCGTCCAATAGCTTCTCTGCACTCATTGTCAGCTCCCGTTCGGCTGAGTGACAGTCTACGTGACCGAATTCATTTTTGCTGCCACCATTGTGAATAGTGCTCATCCCTGTCCACTGTCTCAGCTTTTCCAGTCTGCTGCACTAACAACCCAGCACACATATTACCTCAGGGACACCAGCTGATGGAGGGCAACCCTTTTTCTGCCTCATGGCATACCTGAGACCTGAGCCTGCATATGACAGCATTAGTTTTCAGAACATGTCATGAATTCCACTACAAGCATCAAATAGATGTGGTTGAATTAACTTTGATGGGCCACTTTTTAAGGAAAGGGATTTGGTCCATTTCACATCTGGTTGAAAGTTGGTTTAAAATAATCAGATTCACTGAGCTGTCGGCCATGTCAGAGAGGTATTTTACATACGTTTATAAAATGTAATATACTTCTGTTTCTATTAGCATGACTTTATAGCATTTTTCTTTAACTGTGCAGCCCAGAAGTTTCTGTTCTGGTTTACTCAAAGCTCGTAGTGTCGTTTTCGATGGGAAAAACCTTTATATTGTAGTGCACAGCATTGAAGGATAAACAGAGCAGTTAGCAGCTAGCTGGTGAACTTAATGGAGCGTTTAACTGCGAAAATGACGGATATTTCCCTCAGATGTTGGAGGAGACCAAACACAGAGCTAAAAAGTAACTAAATATTGGGCTGACATTTGTTACGTAGTTGGAAAGATAACTTACAATGAATGTTAACTTTGCTTCAAAATTACTGGATGTGTAAATAAGAAACTATTTGCCAAAAGATTCATGATATCAAATTAAAAGGTGATAACTGATCTTTTAGTTTCTGAAAGGTTTGAGATCCCATTTAGATTAAAAAACACCAAACATAACTATAATTCATAGCATTATTTGTATGAAGAAAAATTTATGGATTTGAAAAACCAAAAGCTATCAAAACTAAATGCTTTAGTCAGGAATCCCTTGCAAACACAAGGTGAAAGCTTTTTCTTTTATCGTACAGAATAATAACGTCCTGCTGGATTAACATTCCTCTTTTATAATTCTGCAGGGAATGAATCAGATGTTGCCTCATGTCAGTACTCCGTTATGCAGACAGTTTAATGACATGCAATACTCTCAAGATTCTCTCACCAGATTTAGCTGCAGATGCTGTTCAAACCTGTTGAAGACATAAAGCACTGCTGACAGACTTGCTCGCAGGCTCCAGGAGAACACAGAAAGAGGATGAATTAATTCCACCACGAGTGAAATGACCCAGACAGATTCACCAATTACTCAAAAACTTGAATCCAGCAGCAGGTTTACAAAGAAATGACTAGACAAAACGTATGTCTCTGTCACTATGTTAGACAACACGAGCAAAGCAATGCTGCAGGTGACCCATTTTTTCAGAGAAACATTATTAGTCTTAACTTGGCTTTAAACGGGAACACCGCAGTGCTGGTGCTGAATTAAGATCCCATCTGGTATGAGATGGAACCTCATACTGCAAGTCCATAATCACCAGGTTTGAGTGCATTTAAGAAAAGCTTTTTCATGTTCAGCATTGGAGTTAAAAGTCCACAGATAATGCCGATTTATATTTTCAAAGGGAAAATAGGGAGGATGACTAAATATACAGTTAAGAATAAAATATGTTCTCACTGTTACTTTCAATTATTATTTGTGCAATGTGTTCATCTAAAAAGACCCTTTGCGAAATGTAAATCAGTCAGTAAACTGTTTGCTAGTATGAAATCATATAATGATGCACAGAGGTGCAGCAATAAAGGTCTGTGTTCATTCTTCTGACATGTTTTCTTTTTTTAGGTGCTAAATGTGAGTGTGTTGGAGGGAGAGCAGGTGACTGTGGAGGATACAGGTGGTCAAGAACCCTTCATCCTTGCCAATGAGTCAGTCTTGATGAGGGGCCTTGTGCTACGCAGCTGGAGCAACCAGATCTCTATCCGTTTTCGGAGTGACCAACGGCAGGATTCAGGATTCCTCCGGCTGCATTACCAAGGTGAGCCAGTAACACGCTAGCTTTGCTGGGGGATAATTCAAAATTTGATCAGTTCAGCAACTGTTCGGCTTAGTCTTGTTCACAATGGATTGAATTTATATGTACTCTTAACTTGTCTGAACTTCAGCTTGTTTTTTTTTTATCCCGACAACTCTCATTGTATTTGTTCTTAGCACTCGTTGAATTTAACTGTGCCAACTAGAGCTGACTACCAAACCTCAAAACATAGAATTGCTTCGATACCATCTGCTATCAAAAAATGACATGTCATTCGCTACCAAATTTCATAAGCTACATCCATATCCAAGTCTTTTGCTACATTTACACAGGAGTAAACCTCACCAGTGTCAGTGGGCCACAGGATTTACCCTATTTAGCCTCTACCGTGGCGGCCTGAGTGATTTTTATCTAGGTTTTGGCCACACACCTGCCTGAGCAGCATTTGCTGCAGGCTTCTCTTTGCATAGCCAGCCTGGATAGCTTGGAGGCATTTAAGGAACATCGATAAATTGTGGCGTCTTGCAATAACTTACCTGTGAGGTGTTTCGAGGACATCTGTTAATTGTAGCAACAGAAAACAACCTGTGTTACACTCTCCCCCTCTAAACTGCATGAAAACTAAAGACATAATATGTGATGGAATTTTCTTTTTCTTAAAATGGATTTTTAAAAATGGTTATAAAAAAAAAAAAGAAAGTATCATTCTGGAACCGGTTTTAAAGTCAGGGTGCCAGCCCCAAAACCTACATTTCATGCCATTTGGCTTGTGAGGAAACTCATTTACAGACATGTGAGAGAGCAGGGGCTCTCTGCTGGTTGTTATGTTGCAGTTATCATCAAGCAAAGATAAGGAGGAGATGCATAGCAAAAATAGTAGAGACAAGGTCTAATTTCTTACAAAATGCTCTATTCCAAGACCTTGATGGTTGACTTTACTTTAATTCACAGTTAGAAAAGGACAATGATATTCTCAACAATGTGGACAGGAATTTTCCATTTTCATTTTTCATATAGTCATTCACTCTGCTCTTGTGAGCGCAGAATTCCATTTTCCTTTGTACAACTTAAATCTGTAAAGAATAAATCATTAAATGTGCTAAAGTAGTGCTGTTACCAGGGTGAGGCAGCAAACCCTGTCAGTAGAAATAGTTACTGTATGTTATTGGTGAATATGATGGCCCATAGTTCCCTCCCTCTCCCTCGCTTGTTTTGTGCGTGACATTGATCTTCCTTGGGCACAACAATGTCTGTTTATCTTAGCAATCACACAAAGTGGCCACCAATTACACGCCCCATCGATTTGAGCTGATGGTGGAAGCTGCTGGACAAAACATTCATTCCACCACATTACTGTGGCACTTTTATCAGCTAGAAAATGAAAGGGACCATCAAAACAGCGCCGCAGATGTGTGATAAATCAGCCCATCGCTGTCGGATGTATGAATATCACTGTGTGGTCGAGCTGAATGATGACAGCAAGGGGTTAGGGCAGATCATACAGGGTGATGCATAGCTGGTGACAAATAGATGAAATATATTACAGCATGTTATTACATTAATATGTAAACTTTTCTCCTTCACCTCTCCTGTTTGCATTTTAGTAAATCTTATTCAGTATAATTATGGAAAACATTTTTTTTTCCAGGTTTATCAATTAATGTAGAGGGCGACACTGTAGTGTTTCTTTGGCTCTTTTGTATTGTTAAGATGCCTATTTATCTGACCTTCCCAAGGGTAATTGCAGACTCCACTCAGCCCCAGGTGGTTAGAGCAAACAGACTCAGTGCGGAGACTAGAAGGGGTTGCAGATGTTCCTTATCATGTTATTAATCGAAAATGCTGACTGCTGCATGTTTTGTGACCCACACAGCATTTGCTACATGAGGAACATGAATAACCCAGTAGCTCCTTGTGTTTTATGCAAACATCATATGATGAAAACCGGGACAAGACTGATGACCAGGCACAAGTGCACCCTTCGCACCAAGGAAGGAAAATCACCATAGGCCCTACGAAATTATATTATCACGACACTGAAAGCTTCTGCATGTAAGATTTTGAAGCAATTTACTTGCAAAAATTGCTTTTCATTGCCTTTTTGTTTTATTTTTTTATATTGTAATGTAACTTGAGCACAGAGTATATATGACCCTGTAGACTGTTTTTTTTCCTGATTTCTATGTAAGGGACTCGGGTTGACCTGCCCATATATGACGTGTATGTGCGCTCCCGAGTGCTTTGCTTCAATACACGCGTACTCCATCATGAGCTATTGTTTGCACACTGTCGGTGCAATGGTGGAGTCTGAAACTGAACTAAAGACCAGCTCCAAGCACAACAACAACTCCAGGACAAATGCGAATTTGGCTGACGATATGATATTATTGCAATTTCTCGATATGCTGAGAACTGTGATAACACAGTGATATGCAGACTTTATGTGCTTTTAATGAAATACAGTTTTCAGTCAGTTCATCTCACATCAACCATTTTTATTGCAGCAAAATGGGATTGTGAAACAAACAGACCTACCTGAAAACCAGTCGTAAATGTTGCAAGCAACTGACAAATGTATTTATTCATATATATAAAATATTTATATTTTGCATTTGTGTATCAAGACAGTATTGGCTGAAAAATATCAAAATAAAATGCTGTATTGACCTGGATAGTAAGGAACCAAAGTAGCAAGAAATTGCTGCACTAACATCAAATAACTTTTGAATCTTCAACGATAAAACATGATCACGACATCCTTAAGTGAAAGTCAGACACTGGCAATACCTGCAAATTGGTGCAGAAATGACAAATAATGCCATTTGTTGTCATTTTACGCACTTCTACACAGACTATTAGAAAGCAGGTTAATGATAGAATCGAACAAAGATATGAATAACCAGATTTCCTATGGGCCATATTATGCTATGAACCAAGAAAAGACTTAGACCTGAGATAACAGTGTGTATGTAAACATACCCACTGACAAACTATATATGAGAATGCGGGGCAGAAGTTAAAAAAGATACATCAAACTCCAATATTATTGAAGCATTTGGCTATGAAGATCAAAGGGTGACAGTGGATGTCTAACGT
Source organism: Brachyistius frenatus (assembly GCF_029030835.1). Classification (NCBI taxonomy): domain Eukaryota; kingdom Metazoa; phylum Chordata; class Actinopteri; family Embiotocidae; genus Brachyistius; species Brachyistius frenatus. Next base: position 1,122,331 of record NW_027210633.1, read on the forward strand.
AAGACACAAAAATGGTCAGAAATGGGCCCGTGTAGCTCAGTGTCTAACTTCTTTCTCAGTAAGCACTTTATGTGAAAGTGTATTTACAGATTCATATCATGATATCATAAACAACTTTCCACTTTGTGAATCTTACCAGCAAAATGTGAGGCGTTAGTTGTCCACCAAACAACCTATTTGATTTGGAAGTTGATGGGACAGATTCAGTTTACACTAATGAGAAAAAAATGCAGGGAGCAGATTTCCTGAAGATTAGACATATTGGAGGCACAGAAGATATTTCAATTTGTGTTCCTCTGCTTGGTAAGCAGAGTATCCCCTTGTCCTTTATAATGGGCTGTGAGAAATGTGATTGGACAAGCGTGGAGAAGGAGACAGAACTGTGGAGAGACACATCTCGGCTCAGGGTAATTAATATCTGCTACAGCGTTTGCTCTGCCTGCGATGGCAGACTGATGGATGCCTCTATAACATCAGCACAGAGCCTGACACATGGAACATGATTAAGAGGTGTGGTTTACTGTTTATGTTAAGAAAGCGGGAAGAAGGAGTGTAGAGAATAGGGGCTTACTACTTTTTCTTCTATCCTTTTCCCTATCTTTTCCTCAATTCTCACATGTGAGCAGGTCTGTATCGAGAACAGAGATGTCTCAATTGTCCGCTTACGTCCCGAGACAGCCACTGAAGCTAGGATTGTTTCGGTAGGAAAAGAATCAAAACAGTGACCTGCAATTTTGGATTATTTGACTTGAATTACATTAATCTACTGACTTTGTTAAAAAAAAAAATTCTGTGTGAAAATAAAATAGTTATGTTGTAACTGGGTTGATCATTTTTATTAAAATATACAAAACAGAATTTACAATGGTGTCATTCGTGTATTAGCAAAAAAGGAGATAGGAAATAGAAAAATTAAGATAATAAAAATTAGCTAAATAATTTCTCCGCCAAATTCAGGCACCTATTCTCTATGAAATTGAAAGCAATTTCATTACCATCTCAGATATTTCTACATATGTCATCTTCCAATTGGAGAACCTATAAACTTGCTTTTTTGTAACACAGGTTAGCTGCAAATTTAACTGCTTGAACTGAATTAGTGGGCTACGATGCAGAGAATAGCTCATCGTAAACCTCATTAGAGAAAACAAAATATTGAAGAGAATAAAACCTCATTTTTGTAGAGCATACTGATGGGTTAATTACAGCAGTGACATGCAGAAAAGTTGTTTGTTAAAACAGTCTGAAATTAGCTTCTACTAATTGAATTATAAAAAAAAAAAAATTGCCAGAGGAGTCGATGGATGCTTTCAGTTATTCCAAATAAGGACTCTGTGTATGAGAATATGTATTAGAATTTTAGGTAGTACTAATTAAATGTAACACAGCACATTAAAATGTGGACAAACCAAAGCCCATTTTTTAACCTGCTCTACTTGAAGAAGTTGTTATTCAAATGAAATAATTGCCATCATATCTGACCTCTTGACCTCAACAGGTATGCTATAAATGTCATTTCACAATTTGGTGAGGTATATAGAGTATAATAAATGGCATTGCCTACGGCAGTGATGCTTTACAGGAATTATTGATTGGCTTTAACTAATAAGCCACATTGACAAGTGAGTTGGCCACAGGGCCCCTGCCACTGGCAAGGATCTACTATTTGCCACAAGTTCTTAGTAGCATTGTTGAGATTGCGCCTCTAGTCCAAAGTTATTTCTCTTTAATAGCGTTTATCGAGTAAATGACCATTAAAATTGAGTTTTTAACCCAACCACATAAATATCAATCGACCAGATCACGGCAGAACTACGGTGCGGCTTTCTACAATTGAATCACTTTCCCAGAGGCAACACCATTTATCTTTCTATAAAAGGCAATGCTTTGATGTACAGTTGGGACATGAGGCTGGGATACAGTCATAGTCAAACTCTGCTAACGAAGGGACTGCTGAAACATCTTTATATCATAACGGTAACTGACTAGAGGTGACTATCGCCATGGAACGTTCTCTCCTAGGAGACGTATTTCACTCTAAATGTCAGTGTAGCACACAATGGGTATGTTCTCCAAATATAGTTATTAAATATAATAACACAAAACACAAATAATGAATGTGGGTGTAGATTATTTCACCACATTTCATTATCTCCTGCCCTCAACTCGCCAAATTTGATCCCATTCCAGGTAGAGACCTGAAGGGATTGGGGCAGCATGTATTAAAGTGTAACAGTTTATTAGCCCTTAATTGAAATGCATTTCATTTGTTTGTCCAAATACACTGGGCAACTTACTATTGCTGGCTTCCTCAGGTTGTCCATTGTGCCCGTGTCAACAATGTTTGTCTATTATTGGTTGACGAGCAGAATTCTCAATTTGAAGCAGTGAGAAATGTGCACATGTCTGAATGAGGCTCATTACTGGCGTCTATGTGTGAGTAAAATGCAGGAGTCGCACCAAGCGTTCTTTCAGGAAACATTTTCTTTTACGGAGGTTGGTCATGAGCGATTGTTTCGACAGAGGGTTGAGGAAACTTTTAGTCATTATTGAATTGAAAATACACAGTCATGTTGTCATATTTGTTGACAAAAAATGCTTGGTATTCATATAGGTGATGAAGCGCAGGAAGCTATATCAACAGAATTACTTTGTATTCTGAAAAGGCAGGACAAATCCATTGCTCAAGCACAGATAAGAGAGAAAGGCAGGATGTGTTCCTCTTGAACTTTAGTGAAGAATGACAAAAATAGAAGTGAAAAAAACATTTAGCCTGTGTTCTATGATTATATATGACAAGAGACGTATTATAAGATCTTCCTATCTTCAAAACTATGTCATTTAAATCCCAAAGGTTTGCAGCTATTTTTTCCTTATTCCAATATTTTTAAATGGCACACATTTGAACCTAATATTAAGCAAAGTGGCAATATTATGCTACATGGGAGAGATTGGAGCAGTTTTTTTGTCAGCAATGTCTCAAAACATTGGTGCTTAAATGCATCACTACTACATGGACACTTTATTATCTATTGGCTTTTTAAAAGGGTATATGAATATATTTTCAAACAATATATATAATGAGATAATACAGTTTATATCTACGTAGTTTGATGTTGCAGAACACAACCTGTTTCTTGTAAAGCCAAGCTAGTGTTTTTCATCTTTCTCGCACACACACACACACCCACACACACACACACCCACACACACACCCCCCCACACCCTCCCACCCCCCACCCCCACACACCTCCCCCCACCCACCCACCCACACACACACACACACACACACCCACACACACACACACACACACACACACACACACACACACACACACACACACACACACACACACACACACACACAGAGCCCTTCGGAGCTGGCTGGTGGTGAATCGTAGGCTTTATTAAGGCTTCGCCTTCATCACGGCAAATAATGTACATTTACATCACTAAAGGAAGTAGAGAAATGACTACATTTAAGACACAGAGCAAGACAGAGCAGGAGCGAAAGAGGGAGAAGCTAGCGCTAAAAACTAAAGTAACTAAAGTAACTAGCTGATCTGATTGTTTTTTTAAACAATTGTGGGATTAGCAAGAAAGCTGTTAAAAAAAAAAAAAAGGAGAGCTATGAATGCCCTAACAGAAGTAGCATAGGTTTGAATGTGCAGCGGGTCATTAGTCATTGTAATTAAGAATATAGCAAATTACCTGGGTTGAAAGAGAGCAGCGAAACTGCTACCAGTAACACAAAAACACCGGCTGTTGTACTGGTTTACCTGAGTGTTACCAATGTGACCATTTCCTCTCCTCTACAACACTATAACTAAAGACATAAGCTCTGCGTCTGTTTCCTGTGGCTCTACAGTACCATCAGCTAATCTTCCTGGCTGTCTGCGCCATAGATCTATTATTTCTAATGGCAAAACAATCAGACTTTATGGCCCAGCACCACATCTACTGGAATGGAGGCAGTGCGTAATTTAATACTTCAGGAATTGGCTCTGCAATTTTTTGCCTCTGGCTCTCCCACTGCACGCTCAATGGGGATGTAAATGCTGCTATGATAATGGCAATAACTAGGTTCATTGGAGCTAGTGATAAACTATGAATGGAATGGATGACCCAGGGGCGGCGTACCTCGTCCCTGTGGCTCCACTGATTTACTGCAAAAGGAGAGGACTGTTTCATTATGGTGGGAACCAGTGGCTTGTGTCAAAGAAACATACAAGTCAGTGGTTTCACAAAACCTTTATGGCCATTATGCATTTAGGGCTGTTTTCCTTCCAGTTCAAGTTCAAAGATTGATTGCATGACATTTTTGAATGGACTGGAATGAAAGCAGTTCAAATCCAGTGTCCAATCTTTTTGTGCTCTTTAACCTCCACTTGCTCAGCATGTGTGCATCCAGCCCCGTCTATGAAGAGTCTGCTTTTACTTCCTAGATGTGGCAGCTGCTTCAAACTTATGTTGAAGGCCAGGCTTTCAGCTCTTTTGTTGAGGGACCTGTGTCAATATTTAAAAATAAATGTTGCAGTTGGTGTTTACTTCCATTATCAGGGCCGTTTGAATTGGATCAGACATGTTATGAACCACATGAAAACGCACCTATTTTGTTGTGAGTTTCAATTTCCTCCAGAAATATTAGCAGTAATTTTTGATCGGCTGTTGCAATTATTTTCCACATTAATTCATACAAATAGCAGTAATTTATTATGCTGTTCAACTTGATATAAATCAAGCTATACAGTATGAAAAATATAAAGTACATTTTATTCAGGCTTACAACTATGCAGCTAAGAGCAGTAGAACCACATCTTAAGTCGGTAAACACCAAATAACCTTAATCATATTAACATAAGTGGTTTAAGGTGTTTACACTGCATGGCCCATACCCAATTATTATAATAATTACATTTAAGACTGCAAATGTGACTTCCACACAGACAGGTCCACCAGCTGCCCTTTTCTTTGTGGTTTTCTTCTTCTATTAGCACATGTTAAGTCGTTGCATCCACTTCATTAAGCTGAAACATTACGTGCAACTTGGAAGGCTGCGGTAAAGCTTTTTAAAAGGTGTCTGTATTTTTGCAGGTGTTATTGTAACATAAGCCACAGTAAATCCAATTAGGTTGCTTGTTCTGTTGTTTGCACATTTCCAGAAGTTTCAAAGTTTTAGTTTGGTCATTAAAGTGCCTCCACTAATGAGGTAGAACAGTCTGGTTATTAGACAGGAAGAGAAGGTTGTTTAATAGCTTCCATTAACGACTTGGTTTGCTTACTTCATTATCCGTGTGAACTCCATCCCATCCTACACCATTTATATAAAAAAACAGGGACAGGACAACAACGCAAAGCAACTCCAGGAACATTGATCTTACCACTGCTGCAATCACTACTCTTTGACAACCACGACTGAGGCTATTCTTCCTCCAGCTATCACATTACAGATGTTCCACCGATCAGCAATACTTTCATTTGTCAAAGTATTTGCAGGCTATACACAGAAACACACACTGGTGTTAATTACTGTAATGCTACAAACACTTTTGTGAACATTTGCTTACTGTATGTACCGGTAAACTGCAATTTACAGATGGAGTGTAAATAAACAAAGCTGAAGGTTATCTATACAGCATCTCTAATGATGTGTCTAAGAGACAGGAACAGGAAGACAGATAGTTGAAGCATTGCACTTGATTTATTTCCTCACATAATGGAAAAAACGATTTGCACCCTCCCCCTCCTTTCCCCACTCCTCCTATTATATCTAAATATGTATTGGCGTTCAGCAGTGGTTTGGAGGAGAGACAGCATGGTCAACAAAGAAACAAAACAGCAGAGGTTATACACAATGCAGGACACAGAGGATTATGTTGTGCAGTCAGTTAATATTGTTGGCAGTTATGGCCAAAATCAGACTCGTGTTCAAGAAGGGATTGTGCATAAACAAATAAAACATTGAGCCCTGCAGATTATGTATCGGAAAATGTAATGGGGGGGGGGGGGGTTGGATTAAATGGACCAAGCAGGCCTCGTGATGAATTGTTTCCTCATCAGAATATGCAGTACATATAGTTACAGTGTTTGCACTGTGATTACAGAACTGATAATTATCACACTAATTGAGTTGGGATATAATTGCATTATAGCTCTCTCTTTCTCTCTCTCTCTCTCTCTCTCTCTCCTGTGTGACATATTAGACATTATAACAGGACAGATCACACTAAAATAATTACATTCAGTATCATTTTCCTGCATTACTAACAAAACCAAAATGACAAATTTGACTTCCTCATTGTTTATTAATTCTTACACTAGAGTGTAGCTTTAGGCCGTTACAAGCCAAAGAGATGCCAAAAATAACGCTGGGAAAAAAATAATGTAATTAATCAAAGTATGTCCTTTGTTTTCTCTGTCTCTCCATTTCTGACCCTTTCCTCTCCAGCCTTTGTGCTGAGCTGTGTATTTCCCAAAGAGCCCACCGGTGGCGAAGTTTCGGTAACGCACCTCCATGCTGGTGGAGAAGCCTACTTCCGCTGTTTCACTGGATACAAGTTGCAAGGCCCCAAAATGCTCACCTGTCGCAACGCAACCACACCTTACTGGAGTGGGAAAGAACCCAGATGTGTCGGTAAGACAAACTAGTTCTTTGGCTGGACACATGTTCACTCATTAACACTATTAGGAGTAATTTAGGGCAACAAGGTAGCCACCCTCACCAATCTGAACAGTATAACAGCTTAAGTGTGACAAAATTGCAATTGGCCCAAGTGCAAAAAATATTTTTTGGGCCCCTCTGCTTGCTTCAAACACTCCAAAGAGAAGTGCATGCTTGTGAGTGCACACACACTTCATTTGGCCTATGCTGCTAACTTTTTTTCTGTTTGTTGAAGAGCTTCTTGCTCAAAGGTTGAATCAATGAGTCAAAAAAAATAAGTCACAATATCAACAAGGAGCAAGGTCATTGGACAAACAAAGTAGGATTTCCCACCATGCCTTGTTTCTTAGTAGTGTTTGAAAATGAAGCAACTAAATTCAAAAGGTCCATTTTATTTGAATAAAACTGCAGTTTTGGAGCATTACAATAAAAGACAAATAAATATAATAAAAGAGGTTATGATTCAAAACTGTAGGTGTTACACACAAGGTGGAAAGGTGCTGTATATAGCTTTCATAATCAATACAAATTTGATATAGGTTTTGGATTGGTAACTTTATAAACTGTAAAAGACTGTGTCTGTATGCGAGAGGGCCTACGTATGATTCTTAAAAACGGGCCCTTGACAGCTTTCTGGGTCGTCGATAGATTTATACTAATTACCTTGTTGTAATTAAAATGGATTCAGGGGCTTCTAAAGCAAATATATGTTTACATTTTGTAATTATTTTTTTCCGAGAATTATTTTAAAAAAAATGTTTTCGATCTTGGAGTTGTTTTCTCCAACTTTTCCAGAGAAAACAGGTGATTTTGATTAACGAAAGCTTTCTCCAGGTTGTCTCCTACCGAGTTGATTAGTCTCACTCAGAGGCCAAACGAGTGTGTTTGCATGTGATTAACAGCACAGGGAGTTATTCTTTTGAGACAGGGCAAAAACAAGGCCATTGGACCTGGCTGCCTTAATTAGAACTGGGCACATGACATTCCTCCTCCTGCTGGTAAAAGCTCATCTGCCTCTTCCAGCCGCTCACTGCGCCTGCTTGCAGCTGCTCTGAACTGATAATGTTACTGCTGCCATTTTGCCGTTCTTTTCACAAACAATCGGACACTCTTAGACCCAGGAGAGCCGCCTAGTGTAGCCCCAGCCAGTCCACTGGATATCGATGCAATCATTGCTCAGACTGGGACTTTTCACTGAAATCTCCTTCCATAGTTGGTGTCATTACTTTTCTCATCTAGTTTTCACCTAGTTTCTTTGTCCTCCTTTTCCTTCTCATATAGCATCCTGTGGGGGAATGATAAAAAATGCCACCTATGGTCGCATCGTCTCTCCTGGTTTCCCTGGCAACTACAGCAACAACCTGACATGCCACTGGGTCCTGGAAGCCCCTGAAGGCCACCGGCTTCACATCCATTTTGAGAAGGTGGCTTTGGCGGAGGATGACGACAGGTTATTCACGCATGCCACTAAAATTCAAAAACACATGAAAGTTGGAGTAGAAACTGTGAAAATGTGTACATCTTTGCCAGATAGATGGCATCAAGCTTTAAACCCACTTTCTGAGAAACAGTATTCCTGTGGATCGAGCGTTAAACCTCTCAAGGGCTATAAATGGCCAAAATCTTTAGGGAGTGACAGATAAATTTGAAAGGACCTTTTATCATTGTAATCCTTTCAGAGCGCTCTATCAGCAAATGAATTGAAAAGACTAGAAGGCAGTGAGCAGTAGGAGACTGCAATTGCAATACATTTTCCACTGTAACTAACTACTGATCCACATGGCTGTTGTCTTGCATGGCCATTCACCTCATTACAGAGGTGTGGAGCGTTATCACAAAGTTATTACAGCCACAGCTGGAACAGTGCGCACCTCCTCCGTTACCTTTCAAGGCTGACTTACATCTGTTTTAATCAGCCTTCCTTCTGTTTCTTTTTTTTTCAGGTTGCTAATTAAAAATGGCAACAACATCGACTCCCCGCCTGTGTACGACTCCTACGAGGTTGAATACCTGCCCAACGAGGGCGTGCTCAGCACCGGACGCCACCTGTTTGTTGAGTTTACCACAGACGGGACGATGACTTCCACCGGTGCAGCCATCAGATACGAAGGCAGGTCAATCATGCACATTGCAGAGTTTTCTAGTAGTAGCCCGGTCGTTTCCTCATGTTTAATGTCATGCACCTTTGTGTCCACAGCTTTTGCAAAAGGCATGTGTTACGAGCCGTTTGTGAAGTACGGCAACTTCAGCAGTAGCGACTCCACCTACGGCGTGGGCGCCGTGGTTGAATTCTCTTGTGACCCTGGCTACACACTGGAGCAAGGCTCTGTAGTGATTGAGTGTGTGGATGCACAAAACCCACAGTGGAATGAGACCGAGCCAGCCTGTAGGGGTGAGTCAACAGATTTCATCTGCTCAAGTAACTGTGGGGCATTAAATCTTATAAAAAAAAATGTGCTTCCACAGAAAAAGAACTTGGAACCAGATATGACTAACCTAATAACCCAAGGCTTTCATTGTCTGCTTGATCATTGCAGGAGTTAGTGAAGCCTTTTTGTTCAAATATTAAATACCACTAGCAGTTAGTTATATCTTCCTAAGCCGCTTTCCTCTGATCCATGATAAATTTCCTCTTGAAATTGTAACAATGATTTACTTTGATATGCAAGCAGATTTTTTAAAAAGTGCTCAAGATTAAAAGGCAGACAATAGCTCACCTAAAGTGAACAATGCCACAGATATATGCACCAGATTTAACAACGGTCCAACCCTGAACCCCTTTCCCTTCTTTTCTCTATCATCCTCTTCCCACATACACACAAACACGACAGGCTGCCCTTCCTCTTTATGCCTGCGTGGCCATTCTGCCACAGAGTGAAATTGAAAAGCTCACTAGTAAAGCCATATATAAGAAAATTTTATTTCTGCTTTTGTGGGTCATAGCCACCAAGTGGTTTAGTGTTGGCATGGAGTTTAATAGGGAGTATGCACACTCAGTTTTAGCTGTGTTTTATTAAGGCCAGTGCAGACCAAAGATTCATGATGGGGGGGAAATAAATAAATAAATAAATAAAATATAATAAAAAAAAATTGGGCAGGAAAAATTGCTGTAAATTGTCTCGTCTAGACTCAAGCCAGCTGATGTTGTTGCAGGCGACTAAGCCTGTCCTAAAGCTGCAAGTGGACAATTTTAGAATATAAAGGCAGTTTCTAAACGATGGATCCGCTCCAGAAAAAGACAGGACACCTTGACAAATCCAGGGGAGATCTCCAGTCACAAGTTTATGCCATATATTTGGGTAGTCCATTGAAGCCCCCATTGGTGGCTCCAAATTCTCAACCTTTTTTGCCATTTTATCATCACTAAAAAAATGCAACTGTTGCCGGTATCTTGCTGTCGCTACTCTCATTCACGTTTTGAGATACTGCAAAGTATACCCTGCTACGAAAAAGCCTGAAAAGCCAGCAGTTAAAATTTAAATACAGAAAGTGGTTGCCATGGAGATGTTACACCATCTCGTCCGGTTGCTTTGGCGTAAACTGGCCGGTTTCAGAACGTTGCAGACGAGCAAATTGCGATTCGTTTTAAATGATCTCGTTGATAATTTTTGTATGGAAACATAGCCGTAATGCTTACGGGCCAGTTCAGAGCAAAGTGTTTCATGTATCAACATATTTGTTTGCATCTTAAATTTATTGCGATATCAGCTTTCTGTGTTTTGAAATCCTCACATTACAATCTGCTTCTCAGTGCCAAACTGCCGTGTTTGTGTGTTGCAGCTGTGTGCAGCGGGGAGATCACAGACTCTGTCGGTGTGGTGTTGTCTCCTAATTGGCCCGAAGCCTACGACAAGGGGCAGGACTGCATCTGGGGTATTCATGTGGAAGAGGACAAGAGGATCATGCTCGACGTCCAAGTGTAAGAGACTGCACCCAGGTGTAAGAGCAGAAATCACACCGGGAGGGTCAGGGAGGAGGTCAGATCACCCTGGGGATGTTTAAAACTCCTCTCCCGATACAAATGCACATCTCATCTTTTCTTTCACCCGCATAGACACACTGTGACATACACACGGGGAAGTGTTTCTGTGGTTGCAGGCACTAATTAGATTTTTTTTTTTTCTTTTTTAAACATCCGCTACATTAAGAATTCTGTGTTGCTTCCAGCTCGCTCTCTGACCAGATTAGCCAGTAAGCCTCCCTGCTCCCACTTCCCTGGTGTCTGCTTTAGAGTTGGCTTTGAAATGAATATGCTCTGGCAGTGAACTACTCTGAGCCACTTATCCAGCCTACCCGACAGTAATTCAGCGCACATGCACACAGATGTCAAAACTGACACATGCACACAGATTACAGGCCCACTGTTTCACCTTCACCTGTCACTCTTACATGACTCCCACCCTGCACACCACACACAGTCGGTCCAGAGATGATCTCATCACCTTGCTTTCACTACAGAGTGTTTACTTTAAAACAAAACAAAGTGTGTGCATAAGAATCTGCATCACTGTCTTGTTATCTCGTATGGATTTTTCCGTTTGCCTCGGTTGACTGAATCCCTCAATATTACCGAGTACATACGTCCTATGGCGAGCACAAAAAAAACACAGCATAAGTGATTTGTGTTATTGCCTGAAGCACTTGCAGACAAGAGGGCACAGGGAGTTAAAATTAAACCAGTGGGAATACTGCCCGAGGTGCTAGAAAAACAGAGTCGCTGACAAATCTCAAACAGAGGCCATTGCAAGCTATTGGTCACAGTGGTCATTTATGCATGCAGGCATTTGTTCCCTTCACTTTAGATATTTTCCATACACATAATTCTTTCCGAGAAGTCTGATGAATTTTAATTTAATTATGACATGAGGTCCAGACGGTGTGCTGACAGATTAATCCTTAGTAGGAGACCACCCACAAAACAAATCAGATATATGATTGCAACACATCTCTTGAGGACGAGAGCAAGTAGAAGCGTAAATCAGTCATTTTGATGATTTGAACCACTTCGATGAGCTCAGTTTAAAGATACATTGGGCTCTAACTCTGCATCAAGTACAATGATGAATATCAGGCTGACGCAATTGTTATTTTCCCATCCAACACCCACACTGTATATTAGCAATGGGGTGTGGGTCTTAAAATGAGGTGTGGTCAGGCACATTGTTGGTGCATTGCTATTCTGAGCCAGCGGAATGCGACTGAATAAAAACAATTAATGAATCAGTAGTTTGCTGTTATTTTAATGGTGCGCCGTTAAACTGATAATATGTACCTACACAGACTAGTGCACAGTGTGTGCACACAGACACACGGGGACATGCAGCGGTGCAAAAACATGCAACGGATTGAGAATAAAAATATTACAATGTGAAAGATTTGTACACAAGCAGATCATTTCTTCACAGGGAAGCATTCTTGCCTACTAGTTGGCAAATCCGCTGTTGCAATCACAGCCCACCAAGGAGCAAGTGCGCCTGGCTTTTAAAAAGGGAGATAACACTCAAAATGCCCAAAACACAACTATGTACAATTAGGGCATCAAGTACCTTGCCTTACTTTGTGCTCAGATTATCTGGTGTTAAACAAGGGAAAGTGGATTTGTACTCGCACCTAAATGCAGATTGAGATTGTTAAAATTGTTAAAGATTGTTAAAGTAGAGCACATAATTACCATGTCAAATATGCTTCAGTACAACAATAAATGAGGACATCAGTTCACAAGCACCAGTTCAGTAGTACATTTGGGGCCTGATTTACTAAGATCTCAAATAGAGGGTACTAAATTGCATGTTCCTTTCAAAAGTTTGCATATGTTTTTGCACCCGTTTTGCGGGTAATTTACTAAGAGCAATTGCGTCATTGAAATCAGGTGCAAATCGCTGTATTTAAATGAGGGGTTTGCGTGTGTTAAAGTGATTCCAGCAATGGGAGCAACCTCAAAACGAAAAGGAAATCTGGTCCCATTGAAATTAAGAAATATAAATATAACATGAACAAAACGCTTTGTAGGAGATTATTAGCAAGAAAGTCAATACTGTGGGGAAAAACAAAAAGGCGAAAAAAAAAAAAAGGCTTAACAATAAAACGTCTGCAAATAAAACCGGAGGGACGGTGGATGAGATCCTCTAACAAACACCGATCAGCAGGTCCAGATCTTTCTGTGATGAGCAGGTGACTTTTCATTCAGTTCCTCGTGAGTGCTCGTGAACCTTATGAAGCTACCTGTGAATTCTGCGGGACACATTCAGGACCTGTGACAGCACACCTGAATAACGGGACTGGGTGGGACATCCAAGCAGCGATACGCTGGAACGACCCAGAGCCAGGAAAATGCTGAGTCGTAAGAAGTTTTTTTAATTGCTGGTATTTCGCGGCTCCTCGTGGTTGTTGGCTGTCAATCATCATTCAGTTCATTCAATAACTCAGAAATGTCATCGCTGGACAAATGATATGTCTGAATAATTTTTGCCTCCGTCATCTCAAAATGTTTCCTCAGGTGTAAAATCACCTTCTCTGCGTCTCCTCACCACAATAAGAGCAGCCGTCTCTCAAGATTTGCGCACCTGATTAATAAGTTCCTTTCAGTCGTACTAAAATACACAACAATCACTTCTCCTATTTCTACTTTCAGGTTTAGTAAATATTATTGCAGGTGCTACATTTTTCTATTTTACATGTTCCTCCCCAGTATTTTGTACCTTCAAGCAGAAACGCCCAATATTACATATGCACGCAGGCAAACACGCAAAATGGACAATGTGTTAAATTGCACGAAAGACGAAATCCTCACTGCATGTCGTTGGTAAATCAGATGGGACTTTTTTTTTTTTTTGCACGTGGTGTGGAGTTTGCACGTGATTGTAAACACACAACCCTTTATTAGATCAGGCCCTTGAGCTGTTAATAGTCCCAAGCTACGTTCACTTCCATACTGAATTATGGCTGTAGTATACAAGCACTGCACGAGGTTAATACCGACGATCAGATTCTGATCGTTTCTGTGGATTTTGCATTCTTTAAAATATGCCTTTTACAAGGACATAACACAATGTGAATCACAGCTGAGCTGAGAGCAGTGCTCTCAGTAACCCCGGAGGGGAGCTCCACTGCTGGAAGCCACTGATTCGCTCACTGATGATGATGATTCATGTGGTCAGTTCACTTTGAAAAGTCACAGATTTGTTCAGACATGTACTGAACACCTTGTAAAGGTCAGTATGAAAAAAAATTGAATATATTAAAAACTAATAAACTCATGAGCATGTAACAAAAAGTCATAACATGCTGTGTAATCATTGTAGAATGAGACCCTCTTTTTTGTGATATTCTGCCAACCACTAACATGAAAACGGAGTATTTCTTGTTCACTTCAATCCGAACACAGACCCTGCACCACCAGCAGTCATCAGAGGGAGGTGGTCACACTCCATTACTATACTTGCATGAAGCTTTGCTGCCTCATTAACAGTATTAGGGCTATCAGACATAGACCGTAGCACATGACATCATCTAGCAACATGTAGGCCAACCAGGCATAATCATTCAGGCTGGGGGACCCGATCAGAATTGGCCAGCATTTCCATGTGTTTGGATCTCACTTCCCTGCTCTCTATGCAAATGAACACATCACGTAAATATACAAGTAAATGAGCACATGAACCCATGCAGAAACGGGAGGACAGGAGTTGAAGCAACCGGCATTTAACAAAATGAGACATCTGTGCTCATTTGAGTCTCATTTTAATGTGCTGTCTATTAGAAATATGACGCATTTCACGTTCTGAACAGAGTTCAGAGTTTGTAATTCACAACCTGAACCATCTGGACCCAACTGGTTCAGGTCAGATTATTTAATTCATCCACAAATTGGGCTCTGTGCTGCAGTGGATGAAGTAACATGGATAAACTGTGCGAGGCGGCGGCTCTTCTTCAGTTGTAGGGATGATGTGTTTCAGAAATTAGTCCTCCTGTTCGGTGTCACCCAGTTTATTTAAACAGCCTTCATGACCAGGTGGTCTCTCCTTCAATTAGGTGACGAGGATTTGTCAAATAACTTGAATTTGCACTTAAGGTCTGAAGGTGCTTTGTAAACATCTACATCTTACCTTCTAGTTTTCTTAATAGCTTTATGCTTCTCAAATTATTTGACATTTGAAATTAAAGCCCTGGGTCGGGCTCATTAATACCTCAATCTAATCAGCACTGCTGCATCTGACAGGGCTGTCCAGGGAGGGGCATCACAAAAGTAACAACAGCGCAGTGTGGTTAAGTAGTCTATATTGTGTGATGGGTGAAGTCACCCATGCCCCCTGTCCTTTTACAGCACCTCTATAGATTTCTGTAAAGTAATGACTTTATCTTTGTTATAAACATCTAAATGCTTACAGGTAAAAGTTTAATACACTGAAACAACATCATATAATCATCAGATTACAATAATACAAAAAATAGTATCAATTTATCTTTTACATGTTGCTGATTAAGCATAAAAAAAGGCTACGTTTCCCCCAGCTGTGACATACTGAAGGTTCGTAGAAGGCTGGTTGGTTTCTGTACAAGCACAGCGGTTTATGCCGCCACATTGTCACAATGAACATAATTCCCCAAACGTCATCTCTCAGGCTTACAGCCACTGAGATATGAGCCGTCACTCAAAATATGATGCAGAGATCAAAAACAAAAAAGAAGGAATAATAGCATCAGAGGATACCAATAAACCACAATGTCTGAATACCGCACGGGCTTATGTGCGGCCCTGCATGCCTCTCTGTTCTTTAGATGGAGATTAAAACTGATTAATGTCTGATGTTGAAAGTCAACCAGTGCACTTGGGTAAAGAAAAAAAAAAAAAAAAAGATCAGAGGGGGATTTTTTTTTTCTTTCTATGCAGAAGTAAACAAGTTTGATTTGAAGTACACTGATTTTCATTCAGAGATCTCATTTTAAATTGCACCAGCCTTCAAATTTGTTTTAATCCCAGCCACACGAGGCTGCTCACTGGAAATTAATGCTGCTGTGGCCAGCTTTTAGTTATCTCAGGACTGGTCATGCGTGGCTGTCATGGCAGTAGGAAACCCACAGCCTCTCTGATCCCCGCAGACCCCACCATTACCTTCATGTCTGGTCTGCTCAGCCCGACAACAGCATTCCTGAAGGCCTGGTCAACATGTAATTTGTGCCAAAGCGTGTTTGCGTGCATGCGTTATGCATGTTGAAGTGACAAAAGGCTCTTGTGGATAAGAGCTGTCTCATTATAAGGGTGGGCACACACTTTACCACATTAATGAGAATGTGTGCTGTATTATCATTCATCACTGTGCCTGTGCTGGCAATTACAGAGAAGCAGTGTGCATAATGAGGACTGATTAATTAATTTAGGCCAAACAGGAGGGCTGGCTCTCTGCTAATTAGCATGGAGCATGGCTCGAGCAAGAGCCAGAGACCGGAGGTTACAGCTGATATCCCCACCTGTGGAACACAGCAAGGTAGAACGACTCACATGTGGGTTCTCGCATTCAGAGTGCACTGTATCTCGAAATATGTTCGACAGTGCGACATGATAAGGAAATGTCTTTTACAGATCACATGTTTGTGTCAGTTTAATGAGCAGACTGGAGCTCTTTTGGACTGGACATTCTGGGTTTATAGAGTCCTCTGGTGGAGAGTCTGAGCATTACATGGTCCCTACAAGTCAATATGTGCCTAGGTCATGTACTGTTGTTGCCTAGAAGCATTCGATCTGAGCAGGACAAGTCAAATTGGCACTAGATTGAAGGTTGCATTTGAAAGCATGACACTGAAAGATATTTCCATTAAGTTACTGGATATTTTGCTGGGCTCTTTAAACCTGACAGGTCAGTGAAGGTGACAAAATACTAAGAGGCTTGTAGAAAATAACTGTCATCCGATCATCTGTGGAACTGAGCCTTCAGCCTGAGTTTTCAGAATTTTTTTTTCTAAACACCCAAGTCATGTTGGTGAAAGAGATATTCAATAGAAGAAGACAAATATTGCCTTTATTTTTTAAAGTGAGTTTAAATTTTTGAAAGGTTTTGTGCATTTGCATACTTTACTGTTGCGTAACTAAGCCGGTCATAGGCCTTGTTTAGACTCCCAGTCCAAATCTGTTTTTTTGTCATATCCAAATGGATTTTTGAAAGTAAAAAAAAAAAAAAAAAAATGAACTGGATCCAAACCACATTTGGAGCCGATTTTAAATGCGATTAAGTTGTCTGCTGCCACTTCTTGTTGACAGCTTCTGCATTGCAAAGCCGCATCACCAGCGTAGATGTGTGTATATTGTTACCACAGCAACCCATGCAGATGGGTTGGTGATGCCCCGACACACCAAATCCGATCCTCTCACTTGCAAATAACAGTGCAGACAGTCTATCCTAAAGATCTGGTTTGAAAAACAAATCTGATTTCCCTCTAGTCTGAACAAAGTCTTACATCACTAGTCGTTCATGGCTGTCATTAAACAATGTAGTTGTTAGTACCGTAGTACCCTGACAGTTTTCTAATGAACATTTCTGTTGTAAAATGGAAAGAAAAGATGAATGGACATCTAAACATATTTCTTATGATTAGTTACCAGTTTGCGACACAGGGCAGCGTCTGATTCCTGTTCATGACTTCGGGGAGCGACTATTAAGGGAGCCAGGTGGGATGACATTTGGATGGAGCGATTACCATGTTGCCACAGAAAGCAGCTGAGGGGCCTTGTAGTGACTCACCACCGAGTGCTGTGCAAGTCTGGACTGAAGCCATTGTGCATTTGGCATTCTTCTGCGGCGTCGTCGGGGTTTTAAACACGCTTCAAGCAGACAGATGAGCGAATAGACGGGTCAGTGGGGAAAATTTAAAACCAAGGTTGACTGCATTCCTGATGAGCTAGAGTGACTGGAGGGGACAATTTGGGAGCCCAGGCAGGAGCAGTTCCAGGGTGTCAAGTGGGGAAGCGTGTGATTCGCTCAATGATGTAGACCATAAAAGCTGATGGTGTTTGGAGGTGGCAGCAGTGTTGGCTTTGCATCTTGTCTAACATCAGATTAAAAATCTTTAGCCAGTGTGGTTGTGAAAAAGGTTATTGTAGATCTAAGGTTTTGCCAATCAAAAAGGGCATCTGTCTTGCAATGTTAAGAAAGACAAAATTGTGTGTGTCAGAAGGGAAAAGCAGAGTTGCATTAAGGTACGGCTCAGACAAAATATTTCAAATAAAAGAGCTCTTTGACCAAGTCATTAACTGAAGGTGTGAAGACAGATTTCAACTCTATGACCCCGTGATGAAAATAAGCATGGGTTCATGCTTGACCCATTAAGACTTCTCTGATAGTGAAGAGTAGGCCCACGTTTGGTCAACAGAAATGCTGTTGAGCTCTACCGGTATACCCATTTAAAGCCAAAGAATATGGGTTGTGGTGCTGATAAGATACAGTAATTGGAAGAAGGAAAGTAAAAAGCATCAGATTAAAAGAAGTAAAATCAAGAACTAGACCCAGGTATTGGTATTGCCACCACTAAATGTATCTAAACCTGTATCGTATGTTGTCAAAAGCAAGTTTCTTGGTGTTACAGGATTTTTGTGACGGGAATGATGAAATGCAGAGACCGTAATCACACGGTATTATTGCTAACTGAAGGATCTGCAGCTCCTTTTTGGGCAGTTTGAATGCAGGAAGGCCTTTGGGACAAGATAAGGTGAAATGCTGTGATGCAGTGATATGGTGGATATCCTTCATGACATGAGCAGCACGTAAAGAAGAGCTTGAATAAAAGCGGGAGATGTGAAGAGAGAAAGACGCAAAGCATTTGGCTGTGTTGTTGCTGTGGACTTCACAGATGGACACCCCCAGTTTTGTTGTGTGCATCTTATTCTTGGAGTATAAGGTGTCTGAAAACATTTGTTTATTCTGTTCAAGTCCTTTTAAAAAAGATACCATGGTTCTATATTTGAATGAGGTGTGGAATCTTTGTCATTTCCATCACTGTCATCCACAGCTGCTGACTGTCAGAGAACACGGAGGTGTAAATTAGTCCTCTAGTGGTCCAACTAACCAGAGGGAGCCCCTTCTCACTCAGCACCTCATTTCGCTCACATTCATGCAGCTGGCATTAAATTATTTGCAGCCTGGCACAAGTTGCTTGTCCGGATTTCTCCAACCATCATTCTGGTCATGTCGTGTGGTCTATAAATATGCACCCTGTAGGCTTGATTATTATCAGGTTTTGTCCCATGGTCATAGTTTACATAGACTATGGAGGATTTGTTCCGAGTGTGGGTAAATACAATTGAAGAGGATGCATTTTGGTGATTTTATCAGCAATTGGTTTCTGTTCAAAAGTAGGGGGTGCATTCTATGGGGGAGGAGGTTTGTGAATAGACGATTGAGGGCAATTAGGTAAACACACAGGTGATTTGTTTTTCCTCCATCATAAAATCTTATCAGTCACAGATTACTTGGCCCATTTCTACAATGTTTGGTCCAAAAAAGAAGCGAAAATGCTGCTAGTCTGACCAACTTCTAATTCTTTTGTTGAAGAAAGGAAGAGCCTCAAACTAAACTCGTTCAAACTTTTCTTCAAGTTTGTCCCTCAATGTTCCAGCACATATAATACTTCCCCCCCACCCCTTGACTGAATGAAGAACAAGCACAATACCTTTCAGTGCTTTATATACTGTGTCAAACAGGTGAGACAAATCAGAGGGCAATCAGTGCAAACATAGAGATAGAGCTCATAGAGAGGGTGTTCATTAGGCAAGATAGACTACTAACTTTCAAATTTTAAGAAGCAACAAACACATCAAACACAGAAAGATCACAGAGTAATAATTACAGAGTAGAAATAAAATTAAAAAAAATTGACATCAAAACATAATGTTCTTGTTTTTTAATGTTCACAGCCTCAACTGCTCGTATTGCTTTTAAATTGAGTCAGAGGAACAAACAGTTTTGTCTTTCTTCATCTCATCTTTAAAACATTTTGCATTTGATTTTCACAACTATGATGTGGATGCAATATTTTGTATTATAGTAGCTTCAGCATTTCTACAGTATAAATAGACCCAAGTGAATTTTGCTGTGATTTGCTTATATTGTTAGATTTTCACATCAGATATTCAGTACACACCTGCCCTCTTCTAGATATTAGCCTTCACAATGTTACTGCTCTGAAAGTGTCCAGTCTACTGCAGACACATTGCTAAATTTAAATGAATGCATGGTTTTCAACTTGGTAATTTGACTATGTTTTTTTTGTATTTTGTATTTGTTGGTTTAATGGGGTGGGGACAAGGATGGATGTTTAAAGGCTTTCAAATTAGAGTATGACTTCTCTATGAAGTATATTTCGATTTTCATTTGACCGGATGAACTTGATTTGAACCACCTGCTACCAATCTATATATCTCTCAGGTGCTCTGTTCCCACACCAGGGAACATGTGATTTACATTCACATAATTAAAATATAAAGACTGCATCAGCAATATTAATGTGCAGCTCTATAAAAGTGCATTTCCATGCACATTTTTAATCAGATAGTAGAAAATTGTCTCATAGCCCACATTTCTATCTTTGTGAAATATGTTTGACCAGTTGCCATCAACAAATTAACATTTTTCATTAAAAAAAAGATCATAATTTTGTATTGGATGACATGACTGGATATTTGTGTAGTGTTGCAGTAAATCTGTCACGCAGAGAAACAAACAAAGGGAAAAAGACAAAGACAAGCTGTTTGAGAACAAGGTGTGATTATATTTACATCTGAGAGAGAAACTGGGAATTTGCATTATTGCCAGTGGAGAGAAGCTGTAAGGAATGTTTTCTCACAGTTTTGAGGAAAACACTGCTTTCCTAAAAATAGTTTGAGCACTCGATCGGTAGCTTGATCATGCACAGTAAATAGCGGTGGAGAGTTTATGTGAGACAAGTGATTCATAGCTGTAAAAACACATTGTGCTATTGTCACTGTTGAGTTCTAATCAGCACAGCTTAGTGACTATTAACGCAACCCAATACAGTCATACAGCCACCTTAAGGCACGTAAAGAGCGACTAGTTTCCCCTACTTATTAAATCAGCAGAGAATAACAACGTCTTTGGCTTTTTTGTTTTGTTTTTTGCCATTCTCCATCCCCTGTGTATGAATAAATGTCAAGCTTTACCGATGCTCTATAAAGAGACAAAGAACATATGAATCTCCAAATGGAAAAGGTTAATGCATTCTTAACTTAATCTGCAGCAGCACGTATTCTGTCAAACTGTGGCCTGTCTACCTTATATTGAATTACACAGAAAAAGTAGGATACTGGATGACATGTTTACATTTATTTTCTGTAATCCAATTTTTTTTCCCATGTATTGCAGTGCTGGTAAAGGATAATTCAAATAGTTCCTTTCCTTTGGATTATTCCTACATTATGCTCATATGCACATTAGTGCATATTCACGAGGGGTAATGTGTGGGGAGAAGAGACGTACATCATGAATTATTTAGTGTTTACTTCACATCGGATCCATCCAATATAAACAGAATTTAAATTTTGCAAGTACTGCTGACATCGCCTAATATCATCAGCTTTTGCTTTCATCAGCAAAGCAAAACGGCACACACTAAACAGTTCAGTCTCTGTGCACAATACTCTGCAACTACACCAGAGTCCTGCACCATTCTGTATAGCTAAAGTTATATTTTATCTTTTTTTTTTTAGTCTCCATGTGGGGAAGAACGACATCCTGACCTTCTATGATGGGGACGACCTGACAGCCAACATCCTGGGCCAGTACAGCGGCACACGGCCCCACTTCAAGCTCTACACCTCCATGGCCGATGTCACGATTCAGTTTCAATCAGATCCTGCCACGAACATCTACGGCTACAACAATGGCTTTGTGGTTCACTTCTTTGGTAAGATGTGTGGAATATAACTATGATTAAATATTTTTATATTTTATTGAAAAAAAAACCATCTTCTCTGGTTAACAACATTCAGAAACTTTCTCTTTAGATTAAATCGGTTTTAGTATAAGATTATATACCATTCGAAAGCATGTAATACACCCGTCAGTCCACTAGAGGACACCGTGTCAGGGTTACTTTTGGACTTGCTGAAGCGTGAATAGAAGATGCCTTAGGTTTGGTCACCAAAAACACATGGGGAAGATTAGGAAAAGATCATGGTTTGGGTTACAAGTAATTTCAAATAAGTAATGTTACGTACTTCACATCAATTACCTGTTACATGATATACATAACTTAAAAGAAATCCATGTTGACTTTAGCTTTCTCAAGGATTCAAACACCTGTCATTTTGAGTGAAAGTCCTGTGTTTGTTCCATCCAACCACTCTTGACCTACTTCCCACTTGGACTTTAGCACTCTCGGTACTTTATCACATGACCTCTCTTTTCGATCCTGGTCGTACATGCGTGTACTATTCACGCCTAGGCGAGGCCAAACGCAACACTGACACGGTATCCTCTAGTGGACTGATGGGTGTATTACATGCTTTGGTGTGATATTGGGCTGAAAATTGCCACTGAGAAACCAAAACTGTGGAATATAAAATGTTACTCGTACCTTGCCAGCAAATTACCAGTTGGAAAGAATTGTCCCTCTGTCTCCTCCTCTCTTGCTGTGCCTCTGTCCTCAGGCTCATTACAGGTGCACATGAATTAAGTAACAACTAACACAAGAATAGGGTGCACTTCAACATCAGCTGGTTCTCTCCAACGCTTTGTGTTTTTGGCCATGTATGCTGCAGTTAAGCGAGGCACACATTGACTGTTGCCAAACCACCTGCTGGGTTCCTCCTAGCAAACATCACAAGTCTCTATTTACATTTTCCCCTCCCAAACCGCTGCTGGTTAGAGCTCAAAGAGCTGAACATTTTGCAGTTGTATTCATTCCCTGCAGAGGTTGTTGAATATTAATGTTTGGATTTCCTCGAGGATCATAACTATACAGTCCAGATCCCGTATAAAGAATGAAAATTTGATTTGTTTATCGTACAAGAAAATGTAATATTGTGAGAATATTCCTGTATTCCCAGTACTACTGGCTATTCTGTCTGTGCTCCCATTTCTGCGCTTCTCAATTCCCCGTTTGCTGTTCTGTCTTCCGTCTTTCCTCCCAACATAACGCGATGCCAACTGCTCAAATGTCAATAGAGGTGCCAAGGAACGACACCTGCTCCGAGCTACCGGAGATCACCAACGGCTGGAAGAGCACGTCCCACCCTGACCTCATTCACGGCACCGTCGTCACCTACCAGTGCTACCCTGGATTCGAACTGGTGGGCTCTGAAATCCTCATGTGCCAGTGGGATCTCTCCTGGAGCGGCGATGTGCCAAAATGTGGGGAAGGTGAGAGCAAGCACACAAAACCTAGTGTTTTTTTTTTTTTCTTTTTACTTATGTTATCATAGTACGATGACTAGATTTTGTAATGAAACTCTCGTGTAATTATTTAATTTTATCTGCATATTTTATGCAGACTTCTCAACACTGCATATGTATCAGCTATGTCTAAGCAAAATTATGTCAATCAGGACCCAAATTGTTCCTTAGTCATTGAGTTGTGACCCAAATCTTCTAAATTTCTGAGCCATTCAAGTATATTTCACAAAAAAATAGTGCAGTAATACACAATGCCTTCATGTACTGTTTAAAACATGACTAACGAAGTGCAACAAAAAACCTAATGAAATAAAAAGTAGATTAATTTGATTTACAGTTCAAATTGGTGTGCTCATCAAGTTTTGAGATCTAAAATTTACCTGTATGAAATTGAAAGGCAGCTCGATCTCCCCGTAACCTTGTTTACAAATACACAAATAAGATGCTGCTACTTATGTGACTGTTAGTTTTGGTCATTACTGTCATGACAGCAAACAGTTTGTGCGCGTGTGCTGCATCATGGGAAACATATAAAGTGCAGCGACAAAGATTCTTTAGATTTCAAAATAAAAGTTTGACTTTTTTTCCCACTACTACTACCACTGCTACTATAACACACCTCTCTCTGATCAAACTCTCAATAGTGAGTTGCATTGTGGGGAATAACGGCACCAGGTTTTAACTAGGATTAAAGTTGTGTGGAATGGTAAAAAAAAAATATTAAAAAAAAATTCTGTTTTTGGTTCTGCTGCATTGATTTTTTTTATCTTTTTTATTAATAGCAAAAAAGTTGATGGACTACTATAAAAATGCATTTTGATACTTTGAATAGTGTTTGTTTATCTTGTATGGAATCAAGCCAGGTCCTTGAAATCATTTACCTGTTCATAATTGGTAATTTATCCAAGAAAACTAATATGAAAACAATACTGTAAAGACTTATTTCCTTTTGCTAGAAGCACAAATTTCATTAGAGTATTCGGATACCACTAATGACAGTAATAACAAATAACTTTCTGTTTTTGTGTTGCACCAGTAATGACATGTCGGGACCCCGGAAATGTGGAGCACAGTCGTAAAGTGATCGCAGGCAGCCGCTTCAACGTTGGAGCGACTGTGCAGTTTATCTGTAATAAAGGCTACATCCTGTCCGGCTCCAGTCTCCTCACTTGTTACAACCGAGATTCAGCCACGCCCAAGTGGAGCGAGAGGCTGCCCAAGTGTGTCCGTAAGTCCCAGAAGTCACAAATATACACGAGTGAGGGATTTTAATATACGCAGAGTTGGCGCCAGAGCATAAGGAACGGACGGGCTGTCAGCTCTGACAGGTGTCACTCTGTCATGAACTATGACAGAGTGCCATGCGCACGCACATACATACATACATACATACATACATGCATACATACATACTTGTTACGCACCATGTCCAGAAAATCAAACGGTATAAAGATGCACGGCGGAAATCCATTTAACATTCTTCAAGAGGCAATTGATGAAACAACGCGTACGTTGTGCCACCACTCAGGCTATATGACAAACTAAAAGATAAACAGCATCCGGTAAGCCACATGAGGAACCAGTGTGTGTGATTAAACTACACAACCATGTGCACACTCTTCTAGTTACAACTTCAAAAGTGCATCTTTAGGTGGGACTGCACAGCATTTGTATGCCTTGTCCCACATATTTAGACAATGTCCCACATTTTGATTGACTCTGGTTCATTTTTGTCAGTAAACACTGCAGGAAAGAAGCTTTTCTTAAATCGGTCTTTTGTCTAAAGGCTGTGTAGAAAGCAAGGGAGGCTGTTATCATGGAGCTGTGTTTAATGTCAGTCAAACTATGAATATGTGGGTCAAGTGCAGGTTAATCTGTCACCATCTTTTCTGCCAACGGGGAGATTTACAAGTCACCACAAACTCAGGAGCTATGCAGATTTCAGGAAGATATGATGGCAGCTACCACAAACAAAAGGACATGCAGCTAGGATGGGACATAATTCATTACTGGCTATGAGAATCGCTTTCCTCTGACTTCACCCACAGTTATATCTCAAATTCATGGAAACACTCACCACAACAATACAAGTAGTAAGCCAGACCATTTACTATGAAGAGAAAAAAAAACAACAGAAAAGCTTTAGCTTCCTTTTATGCTTACCGTACTTTGCGTGAGACCTTGGAAAGTAGCATGGGAAGAATGAAACAAGTGTATTTGATTTGAATGTAAACAGCCCAACCTGTTACTGCAGCTTGTCTGTAAGTCACGGTCAGGTGTGCCGAGCTAATATCAGCCGAATCATGAGCTTGAATTTGGTTGTCACTGCCACAACTGACTGCCGATGTGGGTGCTGTTCCAGACCATTCTTTTATGTATATATTAAATGAATATCAACTAAGTTTTGCGTTTGCCATTCCAATGCTTAGATTTTAAGAAAATATCCACACTAGTTAATCTCATCTAACGTTCCAACGTAACTACTTTTAATTGGTTAGACAGGAGGTTGTTGTTTAGAATGGTTTCCTAAATGCACACTATCACTGTTTTGTTAATTTGTTTTGCTTTTCACTCGTCCAATACCAAATTGTATAACTGTTTTTTACTTGTAGCTGGTAAGCATTATAGTTAGAGTTGTATTTTCGGGCAAGGAGTTCAGCCTCAGGGGCACAGTGACCTTTACGGACAGGCCTGGACCCACAAGGTCCGCCCATGAGGCCCACGCTGAATATATGATGAAGACACATCACTGTTGCACTAATTTATGCCACTTCTGTTTCTTTGGAGACAAACTACAACCGAACCAATGCAGAAATATTCTTGTTTCATTCATTATACGAGTCAAAGCACAATATCACAATGTTTTGTCATTGTTTCTACTGCTGATAGAAAACTGTATAAAGCTATTTTTTTGTGATGTAAGATATTGTCGCCCTCCTCCTCAGCTGAAAAGTATGAGCCGTGCAGAAACCCCGGCGCTGCTTCCACCAGCGTGCAGAGCTCTGAGAAGGCATTTTACCAGGCGGGAGAGACGCTGACCTTCTCCTGCCACAGCGGCTACGAGCTGCATGGCGAGGCCACCATCTACTGCATCCCTGGACACCCGTCACAGTGGAACAGCACCCCTCCTGCCTGCAGAAGTAAACCATACCCACTCGCTATTATTTAACCAAACATTTGGAAATCCAGTGCAGCCTACACAAAACTCTGTGCTATTGATTTGGTTGCTATTTGAGAATGCAAGGGCTTTTTTCTGAAATATGCACTGTGCTCTGCTCCAAACACTGACTAAACTCAACTTGTGTCTTTGCAGCATCCTCAACACAGTTTGTGAATGAACGCAGGCTAGATGGTGAGCCATGTTTTGAAGCTTGCACTGTCAATATATTGATATTTCTTTGTTTGCAGAAATAATACATGTTTTTGTGTTTGTTTTCCCCTTTTAGTTGTTAATACAGAATACAGCATGGAGGGAACCAATATTGCCCTCGCTGTTTTTATTCCAACTGCAGTCATCTTGGTGGTTGTCCTCGGGATTTATGTCTACTTTGCAAAGTAAGTAATAATCTAATACGTGTAAGTGTTTCATTTGCAATCGAACGAGCCTTGACAGAATGTTTCTTCCCCTCTTTCTTCTCCACTCTTTACTCAGACTCCAAGGCAAGTCTGTCAGAATGCCGACATCTTTGCCGCCTTATGACAACATGACAGAGGAGTCGGCTTTCAACAACCCCGTATACGAGAGCGGAGTAAGTACAGATGTCATGAACATGCAAGACGTGGATTCTCAGAACACCAGTGTGCTGTCGTGATCCCCTCCCCATCTGGCAGTCATCCTGTCGTCATCCTGTGTTTCACCACCGGAGGGCACTCTCCACCTCATCTTCCCATCACCATAATCAATCATCAGTAAGAACTTGTGGCCTTGAAGCTCATAAAAATAGGACACAAGGACACTTTCCTTCACCCCACTCTGATGTCAAAGGTCCTTTGCATCCTGGATTTCCATCCTTCATCCATTTGAGTGAGAGTGACATGTTTAAACCTACTTTGTTGTCATTGTTGTGTCTCTTACCCATGGCATATGCACGAATCATGTTGGATGCTGCAATCCTCGGGTGTGATAATGAATGTTTTTGCTCTAAACTGGGTTGTGCACCTTAAAATGTTCATGTTATTTATTCTAAAATTTATAGTAGCCTATATTCAGCTAAGCAGTGATTGCATCATCAAAAAAAGATGCACTTTATCCAGTAGGATCTAGCTTTTACTTTGAAAAAACTATTTAGCAACTGTAGACATTTCCTGTATCTTCCTGTGCTTCTTGTTTCCATCTGACTCATAATTCACAAGGATATATATATATATATATATATGCACAGTAGAGCCAAAGATCACAGAGCCAGGCTGTTGTATGAATAGTGACTCTATGCATACAATTCTTCTCTTGTTTATTACTCTGTTTTTTTTTTCCCCTGTCTGCTTCTTCAGCACTGGCAGATTCATTCTAGATACTAAACCCTGTCAGTATGTCCACTTTGGCTGTACTGCAGAACAACTGAGGTGAGAGCTCCTCCTAATGCTGAGAGCACATCTTTCCTAAAACCATTTTTGTTTCATCTAACCTGCCACACATGATGATATGGTTTCTCTTTTTGTCTAAAACAATTTTTTTGTTGTTGTATTTACAGACTATTCTTTAAGAATACACAACTGCTGATTATTGAAAATGCAGAAATATGGTGTTGGTACTTTCATAAGACATGTGACCCTTTTAAGGAATGTAAATCATGCTTTTTAACCACTAAAATTATGGATAAAGGGTAAAATAAGCTACTTTTTTTAAACTCATTTTCCAACATGAAGACAATCCTTCCCCTTCCTCTGTCATCTTAACATGGTACTATAACTGAACTGTAACATCGCTGTCACATGCAGGCTGGTCATATTTTGTTTAGTAGTGTCATTCAAAGCACCTTCCTTGAGTGAATACAGCTGATTGCTTACTTGTGTTTTCATCAGAAACTAAAAATAACTGAAGTTAAGTACAGACAGATAAATATAGAGAAGAACTGAGATGAAGAATGGGCAGAAAAAGATTCGAAGATTTTGAAATCCAGTTAATGTGCATAGTACATTTACTAAATACCAAACAAAGGCACAGATAATACTGGTACAGGAAGAACCGGAGGTATGTCAGTCATTTGTCAAAGATTTGTCTGTGACACTTTTAATAATAAATGCTAATGACAACTATAGCTGTCCCCAACTAAAATCTATTCTCCTGATGTACCGTAATTATTTTTTTTAGATGTCAGGTTTTATAAAATGTCCAGAACTAATGAACAGGAGTTTTTAAAAGATCTACAGTGGTGCTTCAAAGTTTGTGAACCCTATAGAGTTTTCTATATTTCTGGATGGATATGACCTAAAACATCATCCGCTTTTTACACTAGCCCTAAAAGTAGATCAAGAAAACCATGTTAAACAAGTGAGACAGAAATATTACATGTGTTCATTTATTTGTTTATTGAGGAAAATGGTTATATATTGCAGATGTGCAGAAGTGGCAAAACTGCACACCATTCTTGTTCAGAGTTCTCTCAGTTTCATGAACATGAACTTTATTCAAAGTCAGAGAGGCCCTAAATTGCTTAGAAGTTACACCGGGTTCATCACCTTGCGGACTGTTACACACCTTGCACTTTAGGGGTGATCTTGCCTCCATGTGTACTGTAAATTGGTGGCAGTCCAAAGTTCTTCAAAAAAAAATTTGTTTTATTTATCTTTTTTTTTTTTTAAATCTTTTTTCTGCCTGATGAGCATCATCAACTCTTTTTCTGAGGTCCTCATAAATCTCCTTTTTGTACCATGATACACTTCCACAAATGTGTCATAAAGCTCAGACTTTGATACATCCCTGTTTTTTTAGACACATCTGATTATCATCCCATTGATTGAAAACACCTGACTCTAATTTCAACCTTAAACTGCTAATCCTGGCGGTTTTAATCCTTTTGCCACTCGAAGATTTGGGCTCTCTTTATCTACTTTTTAGACTTGTGCGAAAATCGGATGATGTTTTTGGTCAAATTAATGCAGAGAAAGATAGAACATTTTAAAGGGTTCACAAGCACCACTATAACTACATAAGTGGATGTACTACAAACTGTTTTGCAAATATGTAAAATCAGTAAGACACAGAGGGAATGTTTGTTGTAATATTCCTGTATTGTATTGTTACTGAGGAGTGAATCCATTATTTTGTATTTGTAAAAAGCAAATGAGAACTTCACAAGCTGCATCATCCTCTATCATTATCATCCCTTCTTTAACTGCTTGCTTGTCTGGTCTTTACAGGACAAATGAAACAAATATTTTTGAGGTGTCCATTTAGAGACCTTAAAGCAAGAATTGCTCAAGCTTTGCCTTTTCGGACCCTCTCTGCACTGCTCATCTTTTCCTCCAACTTTCTTTTGTTCCCAGTTTTGTTTGTTTGTTTAATTTTCCCCTCTATGTGTATTACTGTAAATATGTATTTCTTTGCACAGTTAAATCTGTGGAACACCAATGTGATATTTTTATAAAAGTAAATTGTTGATGACCGTTGGTGATTGTTTGTTCTTGAGTACTTTTGTTTTTTCTTGTTGATGCCGAGTGCCAGTGGCAATTAGAGATGGAGGGAAAGGGTGCTTTGATTGTTGAGATATGTTGGATCAAAAATTCCCAAATTCCCCAACATTATTTGGAAAATTTGCCATCAGAAGTTTCTTTTCTTTGTGTATGGGTCTGCTATTTGTAAATAAACTGCCTGTCTAATATGAGTGCCTCACGACTGACTATAACCTGAGAAATCACGTGAAAATGTTTGTAAAACCGAATCTTTGGTTTGACTGTCATTTTGTATTTGTAGGCCCTGACGTTATTAGAGCACCACACTATGTTTCGGGGTATTTTTTTTTCCATTATACGATTACACTTCAAGAAATATAACAAATGATGCCGGATATTTTCCTACAAGCTGACGTGTGGCTTCAACTGCATAGAGCCTCAGAGGATTTCTCAGTTTTCATACGGGACATATCAGCTCTGCTCACCACTGTTCTTATGTCACACTGTAAAGTCTGCTTCTAAAGATTAAATAGCAATTAGTTCATTTGTGTATGTTGCAGAATGTGGTTGTACCCCAGCTTTAGCAGACCCTGAGCTAACACCCAGTGACAATATACAGCACAGTAACCAGCCACCGTACTGATGCAGGTGGTTGAGTTAAACCTCAGATTGATCCCCGTATTACAAAACAATCTAAATCCTGCAGAGTAAATCCTCACGTAACAGATGGGTGTTTACTTAGTTGGGGGGTCACGCTGCGGTGCAGCTGCTTGTGTTATATTTGTAGATAGACATCATCTCCTTTGTGCACATCCTTTAACGGATCTTTCTTTCAGCGTCACAGCTGCTGCGACCACACCCAGGAAACCAAATCACCTTTCAACTATCTATAATCCTCTGATTAATAATAAAATAAACTGATGTTTAAAGTATTTGTCAGTGGCTCATTAATGCGTAAGTTCATCTTTGGGTGAGTTAACTTGCAACATGAAAATAATTCTTACTTTAGACAATGACAGGACAGAACTATTGTTGTCATTATAAATATCTGCTGAGCTTTGAAAACTATGACAAGTCTAAATGCAACATTACCAAACACCACCGAGGGTGAAATTACTAAGCACTAAAAGCAGCAGTATAAACTATAATATACTGCTTCAGGTGTCTTAAACACATCAGCAATGTGTTGTTGGAGCATGCATGTTCATATTAAAGTGAAACCAATAGGAAGTAATGTGCAAACAACTGGAGGCAGCGCCAAATTAAATTAGTGATACAGCTGCTTACCTCTAGATGGCGGCATGATAACAGGTAGGACTCGAGGTGCACCCACCAGTTCATTCTCAATGTTTTCTTTCAGTCAGGCTGTGAATTATATCATACAGTATATCTAGTTAATATCTGCTGATTTTTGTTTACAATAAATCTCAACCTGTAATACCCGACAGAGAAAAATGAAATACTGAAAGTTAAATTGAATTTACAGAAATCGATGGTATGGTATACCACATTCATACTGACTGTAGACAAGGATGTTGGTTTGTTTATATTCCCCAACACTGGGAAGTTCGCAGGGTCCAGTTAAAGACCGAGGAGAAGTGCAATAATATAGTAGGCAACAAAGTCCAAAAGGGAAACCAGCGACTTGAAATCTAAAATCAAATACTATTTCACAAAAGTTATGAAGGCTTCCTCATACTGAATCTCTTGTAGGCAACAAAGTAATTGTCTGACATCTTTGGGTATAGGATTTAGAGGAACCTATTGGCAGAAATTGAAAATGATATTTCCAATTGTTTGTATTATTGTGTAATCAACTGAAACAAAAACAAAAATCACCTTGTATCAATTACCTCCGAATGAACCCTACATAGATATGTACATAGGGACTTCGTCCCCTTCCAGGTTGCACATGTTACACCACCATGTTTCTACAGTAGCCCAGAAGGAACAAACCAAACACTGACTCT
This sequence comes from Brachyistius frenatus, assembly GCF_029030835.1. Taxonomy (NCBI): domain Eukaryota; kingdom Metazoa; phylum Chordata; class Actinopteri; family Embiotocidae; genus Brachyistius; species Brachyistius frenatus. The sequence goes on from NW_027210633.1 coordinate 1,153,974, forward strand.
AGAGAGGGTACGAGGAGTTTCGAGCCCACCATTTATTTGTCTTACACACTTACACAATCAGAAGTGTTCAGTCGCTTGCAATCTGCAGTTTACCCATTAGATGTCACTAAGTCCTGCACACTGCTCCTTTTAACGGTCCTCAGTGTTGTTTGCTAAGAGACAGCTAAGGTTTCCAGTGTTTGATTAGACAGTGTTGTACCGTATAGTGTTTCTTGTCCTGTATGTTTGTCTATGTTCACAGTGAAAAGTCACTATGTTTGCCGGAGCCACCCCAGTAATTAGCCCATACGTTTTGATCAAGTGGTCTCAGTCATCTCCATTTACACAGCTGATGAGGGTCGATTGATTTTAGCATGTTCTGTAGCTTTGTGAGAGAGAGGAAGTACACTGGCAGGCAGCAGCGGATTTAATTTTTTGAATTGATGTACATCAGACCTCTGGGTGATTGCAGGGACTAAGATTTTTCTGATATCATAATCAAACACCTGAAATATCAGGTACATAAAAAAGGAAATCAGTAGATCAATGTGTATAGTTTGTCTCTGGACATATTCGTAACATCAATTATTCCCTGGATCTAGTCCACCTTATTTCTATTTGCATTGATGGAGGTGTCAGGTACAAGTCACAGTGGTTAACCTGAAGCTGTCGTGTCAGATTATTCTTCGACTCTGGTTGAATTTTGCATTATGGGGAATTGTGTTGAACAAAAAATGAGTCATTATATATGAAGTCAATCCAGTCAGGAGGTTTTTTTGGGGGTTTATGTGCCTGTGTTACTAAGGGAGCTGGTCTGTCTCGGCGGATCATGTGGAGGCAGTCAACGATGATTTCAGCTGAGCTTTCACTCTGACGCAGGAGGCATCGAGCAGCTTGAGCCATTAAAATGTAAATTTCCCAGTGCAGTCTGAGCTCGAGGACCACAACTGGGGATCCACTCATGTGTTAGCTTGCTCTCTTTTACTTCACATGTTAATCATTGACGGAGAGGCCCAGAGACATCAAAATATGTGATGAAACACAAATAGAAACAATAAAACATTGTTTGACGGTTGTCTTGTAATTATTGTGGTTTAAAGCATTTGTATGTGTGTGTTTGAATTCCAGATCAAGTTACAAACATCTTCAGTGAACTGAAAGGCCTGACTGCATCAAGTGAAAACAACCTGAGCTAAATGCAGAAAGATTACACAACATTATGCACCACTGTGCAAAACTGCCAAATATATATATATCTAATTTTATTGCATTTCTATGTAGCTTTTAGCTACCAGTGCAGCCAAGTTGAGTATTTTCCCTGGCCTGAGTGCAGATAAATATTGTAGCAACTGATCAACCAAAATTACAGGTGTTGCTAAAGGGCAACATAGAGTACAGTACATTTTATTTATCATCTGTGTCTCAGTCAACAGACTGACTGTCCTTTGTGTGGGCTCTGTCAGTTTTTGCTGTTTTTGCATGATGCCAGCAGGTGGCAATCTCCTACCAAGTCAGCTGCCTGATGGGAGGGGAGGGGGGTGGTGGTGGTCATATACAGTAAAGTGCATCATGAAGACCATCTCCAACACTTAATACTCCCACAATGCACTGGCAGGTTTGCAGATGATTCACAATTAAACTAAAATGGCCTGCTCGCAATCCAACAGAGACCAGGACATGGCAATTAACCCACTAATAGAGCAGACCATTAGACCTCCCTCTTTGAGGCGGCGGTCCCAGGGCAGGCAGTACACTTGCAAATGGGGCTGTGGGGTGTATATTTATATCACCAAAGATAGTTTGATGTCATGACCCATTCGAAGAGTCTACTGTACAGTAGTGAGGGGTGGGAATCAGGAAAAATCAGCAGCGGCCCAGTAAATAAATAAATAATTTATAGAAAGAGGAAGCAAAGTTTATGGCGTTCAAAAATGTATACATTTTAAAGTTAACTAGATCTGATGTATTAATGTTTATGATGTGAGGCTTCAGATGCACTATGACTATCAGATTTGTTTAGCTGTTCCCTTCGACAGGTCTATTACAATATAACTGATTAGTCAAGGTTCTTTCATCACTACAAGGTTTGGAAAATAGTAAAGTAAATATGATGTTTTACATTTGAAGTTTATTCAGATTTATCAATCTACCCAGAGGCTTCTGCTTTGTTTTTGTTTTTTTACTGTGTTTTTAGCTGAGATTGACAGGCAGCCTCCATCCCTAAAGCATGCTTTTATTAATCTGACGAAAATCCCATTAAGACAGCGTAGAAAGAGAAATATCCAACTACGTAATGGAACCAAGTCATGTTTAAGTGCAGGGAAAATGAGGGTTGGCTGCTTTTGACCCTCTGAAGTCTGACCTCTGCTCACATACACCTACAGTGTATGGACCTCTTCTTTTTATAGAATCCTGTGCACCATAACCACTAATAGAAATATGGTAGTTTATGTTTTTTTATCAGCTTGTTTTTAGACCTCCAAACCTTGTAAAAGGCTTTTCATATGATTTTATGAAACAATGTTCAATGGAAGTCTTTCATTGGTTAGATACTATTCTAACATGCTGCAATACATACAACCATCACATTTATGTAAAATGAAGTTTGAAAATTGTATTTAGCATGATAATCACTAATATCTTGTTACAAGATTAGAACTGATTAAGGGCTGATGTTGAGGTGTAGAAATACAACATAATATAATCTGAATATAAAATATGTCATGCAGGTATTGATGGTTTATGTTACAGATACATAGATTTTTGCATTTCAGTTGATTTTATAACTCATTGAATAATTTTACTGCTCCAACATTGACATTTTTTTATGATTGTGTGCAAGGATGAAAGACTTTATCCCTCCAGTTTTCATGTAAGAAAATTCTCCAATTTGCTACTGTACTGCATTTGTCACAGTCCCCGGGGAGCAGTGTCTGACGAGGCAGGCAGCCATGTCATATCGTGCAGACAGGGCTCACTGTCTTTGTTATTGCTAACTGCAGCCTCAGGAAGCCATTTTGCAGAAAACAAAAGGGTAAACCCCTCTGCACGCCTCTGGTGTCCCTTGATGTGGCAAGATGCCAAATCTCACTCTCCAGCATACGTAGGGGGTCTGGGCTTCCCTAATGCCCTCTGATCACTGAGGCTCATGTAAACAAAGAACTGCTTGAACTAGATGCCATCTCCAACCTCTAGACCGAGGACCCACTAAAAATTATAAACTGAAGAGTGAAAATGTGCCTTTAAAAAGACTTTTCTCAGAGGCTATCCAGATTCACATAATTTAAGAATTAAACCATGCATTGTATTTTTTTTTTGTAAACTGTTCGTGTGCATATTGCCAATGCTTTGACTAATTTCCACTTTATTTAAAAGTGCACAGCCAGCCAGCTGGCGTCTACCGACAGCATAGTTGGGTTTTAGGTAGGTAGGTAGGTAGTTAATTTTATCGTTATAAAGTAACGAAATGGAATTTTTTTTTCGCTTTGTGGCACCTAACGTTAGCTTCCATGCAAGCCATTTTTGGGACATCTGTTAATTGTAGCTACAGAAAACAACCTGGGTAACACTATCCCTATTTAACAGCGTGGAAAATGAAGATTGGTACCATGAGGTAATTTTCTCTTCCTTAAAATGGATTTGACAAAATAGGTTCCACAAAAAGTATCACTCAGGAACCAATATTATAAAGGCTATTCTGTTCCATTGTATATGTTGCTTTACATGACTCTTCTACTGTTTATTTTTTACCTCTTCCTATAGCACCTAAGGTCAGATGCAGCCAGAGGCTTGACCTTTGACAAGTGAGATGTCGCAAAAATAGCACATGTCGTGCCCTTATACATGTAAAGTGGAAGTGATTTGTTTACTTGCAAAACCACTTGATGATTAAAGATTAATGGCGTAAAGCTAGCGTTAAAGGTCCTGATGATAAATGGTTGCACAGAGGTGATAAATGATGTAAGAGGGGCTTACAGCAGTAAGTTTGCTGCACTGTGACAAATAAGTAGGAGTCGAGGAAAGATGAAGATAATGGGGACTTCCTCAGGTATGAGCCTTCTTGTAGATCCAGATAACATATAGCCTCAGCATGAAGGACAGAGGGGAGAGGTATGCACAAAGCTGAATGTAGACAGGAGTGAGATGACAAATGCACGGTTGAATGGATGTTTAGATGACCGTGTACAAAGAATGTATAATGATCATGATGAATCAAGAAGTTGAGGCATAGGGCAAGTGAATCAGGTAAAAGTGAGCTTCACTGTCTGACAAACCGTCAGAAGTCCAAATGCTTCATAAACATGCTCTGTGTTACTTAAATGTACTCGCAATAGTATATGTTGGTCTGTTTGGGTAGGTGGTTGGATATGTGTAGCTGCCAACCGGCAATCAATCTTGTTTATTCGGAGCGGTTTGGAGCCAGAAGTGACCATATTTTGATGAGAGAGCAGTGATCTCTGACTTGATTGGATTGGAAAGCCGACGATACTACATTTCGCACACCGATAGCTGTAACCTGACTGAACCAAAGGCCTGTCAATCCAACATACGCCCCCGAAAGCACGGCTTTTTGAGGCTTATTTTCTAATTATTGAAAGGATTATTTTTAGATGGACCACCAGCAAACTATGATGGAGCAACTTTAGCTAGAAAAAATTTATTGACTTCAAATTTCATGAGAGAAATTGAATGGGAGTCTATGTAACCAGAGGCTGTTTGGAGCCAACCCATAGTGGTACTCAGTGGTATTGCAGTTTAAGGCTATTCCGCATCGGTCTTATCTTTTTTCAGCCATCAGCTACATCTACTTTTATAGTTCATGGTAACCCAAGCAAGTGTTTGTGAAGATAGCCTTAAAGTGTGTCTTCTGCATGCAGTATGCTTTTTTATGTGTGCAAGTGTCAGTGTGTGCCTGAATGAGGCGGAAAAATCACATCTGTGTATTAGCTGAGCTTAGAGCAAGATAGGAGATGTTTTCTTTCCAGGATGCTGGGCAGGTTTGAGATTGAAGGGTCTGAACAGAGAAGGGACAAAAGCAGGCGAGCCAGAGGGCGGAGGGAAGTGGATGAGCTGGTGAGATGATAATGCAGCATGACACCTCTGAAATGAATCCCTGGTTACCATGGCAAAGAGGCAGGACAGGACAGTCTCTAAGGGGCCTCAAATAAAGCCAGCTGTAAATGATGTTTGATTAGTATTTAGATCATGTTACTGCCCGGCAGAAACATTTCTTTAGCTGTGTGCGCACCAATACCTCAGCTTTAAATCAGTCTTCAGTGTATCTCCATGAATCCTTACAAATACAATCTTTACAGTGCATTAAATCTAATTACTGACCGTGGTCTTTATAGATTCATTGTTCAACTAGGAATAATTCCCACATATGGGATGTATTAGGATGGGCCACCCAGGTACAGTATATTACCAGCAACCAGTATATTTGGTGAAACCATTTTAGTATTCTTCAATTCTTTTTTATAAATTACGTAAACAACATAAATAAATACATTTTCAATTTAAAGCACTCCACTGTAGTTTTGACTTAGTCTTGTCATTCTTTCTGGGATGGGGGGTGGGGGTGTGTGTGTGTGTGTGGGGGGGCATTATAACACCTTATTTCACAGTTTTCAGTTGCATGTGGGACTTTTGTGTGGGGCAGCATGTGGGACAAGTTACACTCTCCCCCTCTAAACTGCATGGGTCTCTGCATGCACATCAGTTACACTTCGCGTAACTCACATCCACAAGTAAATTCTCAACTTCTGTTACGGTTCTGTAGTTATTAAAAAGGACACTAATTCTTTTCAATGCAATCAATGTTCATCTTTAAAAATTATCGTGCAGATCTTTGCTTTTAAATTAACATTTAAAGTTGTTAAATTACTCATTAGTGTTTATTGGTCATATAAGGGTTCAATTCTTTTGAAAACGTGCCTAAAATTGAGTTACAGCATTTATTGCCATTTTTAGCATTGTAAGTATTCCAGAATATGAGTATTTGGGGTTTTGTAAAGTTATTATTTTTCTATTATTAGAAAGGCAACTGCTAAATCACATTTGGACTTCTTTGAATGTTTTTAACACAAGAGTGCAAGTGCTTTGGGAAATCATAGCTTTTCCATCCTATATGTAAATTTGCAGCAGAGAATTCTGTTTGCTAGAAGCTTAAGAGAAGGAAGGTATTTGTGTGCCACATAGCAAATATGGAGTTGGGGTGGGTGGAGTGGGTGTCCAGGGCTGTCTTATTTACTCATGCAACTCTGCATGTTAAATAGATCTTATTTAAATCATTTGACAATCAGCTAGGGCATTTTTATATGTAAATGAATTGCAGTGAAAGATAAAAACATGCTTATCTAAATATATAAATTAGTCCATTTGCATATTGGAGAGCGTGTACAGAAGGTCATGTTACCAAAGTCAATATAAAGCAAAGAGCCTGTATTTATACAGAATACTGTATGTGACAGGTGCAAACTAATGTAAAGTATAAGCACAGTAAATGTCAGATCTGTTTGGCCGTGGTCCCGCTGGCAATATTCCATTAAGTCTGATTTACTGAACTGTATAAATGTCAGGAGGAGTATATAGTAAATTACCTGAAACTCTGAATCTTACAGTTGAATTGAGAGAGGCATTTAGTGGTAGGTCGACTATGCTGTATGTAATATCTGTTTTCGAGACGTCCAAACGGAGAGGTTCTTTTCTCTGCTGCCTTTGCACTTCTGTTTTCTCCATGCCAGCAATGGACTGCTCACCAAACCGGAACTAATCACACCTGACTGCTATCTGTCTCCATCAATTTCACACTAGCTGCCTCTTGCCCTCCTGCAACCATACAATGAAAAAGATCCTACAAAGCATCCAAAACAGACACTCGCCGAATGCGTGACGAGCAGCTATTTTGGTGAAGCGAATTGTCGGCTTTAAGATACAACCGTGGTTTTATTTGTTGGTATCAACGTGCTTATTCCTATTGAGTGCCATTGGTGTGGAGGTGTGTGGAGTTGGGGGGAGTCAATCACAGAGCTAATACAAATTGGCAATCACTCACTCACACTTAAGGACTCAGTACGATGGTTTCAGCTGTGCTGACCTGTTTTTAGACTGTTGGAGGAAATGTAAATTGAGGAAATACAAATTGAAAGAATATGCAAACATGGCATGTAATCACTGAGCATTGTTTTCAATACATATTCAATTATTCATATAAACGGAAGCCATTCCTGTGTAATATCGATATCGATGATGCGTTTGAATAAATTCTTAGTTTGATGCTAATTCTCACTGATAACCAGTTCAGTGTTTTTCTGTAATGAATGAAGCTGTCATTTGTAGCTGAGTTTATTGATTCAGAATGCAATACAAATACAAATTAAATTAAATGATCAACCTTAGAAATGTCAAACCCATTGAAATATACAAATTAAAATACTTTTGAATGATTTTCTCATTGTTCTCAATTCTGTATTTCTTTCCCTGAGTATATTTGATCTTCTCCCGTGCACCACCCTGAACATTCCTCTTCTCCAACACCACCTCTTCTGCTTCTTCCCTGTCTGGCGTGTGTTACATGTATGGGAGATGTCTGACAGAGACAGATTGTTCAGCCACAGCTTAAAGGTGACTGCCTCGCTCCGTGTTCCCTAAAGCGCTGGATCATTGGAATCCATCATGGGCAGTAGCACCGGTCTCCACACAGACAGATCACATAGAAGAGACAACAACAGATGTGCGACACAACGGAGACGACGAGGGGACTATATCTGATAGGAAAAAGCCACAAGACTGGATGAGGGTGTTGTGGTACAAATGCTGAGGAGAAACATCACAGTGACGGGATAGAGTGAAAAGATGCTCTGAAGAGCTGAGGATCTTCACCTCTGGACACACAGGAGCGTATGGGGGTGAGGGGCGGGGGGGTTTGGGGGGGGGGGCATGTACACGGAGGCATTTATCATTATTGGCTCGTACTTCCATCCCTTGCTCAACCTGACATCCCTCCTGCCATTGACATAAATCATGATTTCTCCATAATAGATCCCCTTTCTGCCATGGAGGGGAGGAATGTGCAGTTCATATCGATTTCAGCCTCTCGTCACTCCTCCTCCCTACATTTCGGCTCAGTACTGTGATGCATAATCATTATCAACCATTACTGATTTGGAATTTGTGGGATGCCAGGCAGAGTTTGTTTTCACATGGCTTAATTTGGATGCATGAGGTACTAAGAGAAGTAAACAATAAGGAGTCTGCAGAGTTTTTGTACAGCCATCTTTGGCTTTATGTGGACACTGGGGGGGAATATTTTTAGGAAAAAGGATACACTCGAGCAAGCACTGTAAAATTGTTTAGCTCAAAAACTCCAAAACCAACAAGCTTCTAGGGGTTGGTACTTTACTGGCACCGACCAAATTACTGTGATATCATCTAGTATCAAAAAATCCCTCATCATTCAGTACCAAATTTTTAGTGCTACAGGCTTCAGGCGCCCACACCCAGAATCCAAATTAAAGTGTAAGTAAAGTAAAATAAGAAATTGGCATCCAATAAAACATCTACAAAACTAGTTAATAAAACCTCAAAATTAAAAACAAAGGACCAAAGCGGAGGAGAAGCCCTGCAGCAGGTAATGAGGAACAAAAAAAAAAAATGGACAAAGAGGAGAGACCACTTTAACTTGACCAAGCAGAGCAGGTATTTAAACATTAATCACTCTGTCGCAGATTTGAATTTCAAGTTCATTTGTCAAGTGCTCTACATTTAAACCATTAGTACTGTATAGTACACACCACTGTCCACCTGTGCTGTGGCAAGGGATCATTTAAAAGTGCAAGAAAAAAACATTTACATTGAGGAAATAATGTTTTGTTTTTTTATTTCCTTTTTTAATATTTAAGAACTTATAGTTATGGTTTTTCAAAGGAAGCTCTGAAAGCAGCACCCATATTACAAACAGGAATCAAAATCAGTACCTGAATCATTAAAAGTCATAAATATTTAATTTGAGATCTTTTTATAATTAAACATTAAACTTTAATACATTCTTTAATATGTTAACCAGGAGGGACTAAAAGACTATATTTTACAAGTGTCTTGATTAATCGCTAGGCAGCAAATGCATTTTCAAATTATACTATAATGAGTCATTTTTTTGTGGCTGAATATGAACAAGAGCTAAAGGAAATGTTCATGGAAAGAATTTGATTCTTTATTAACAAAAATGTTTGTCGTTGTATGTAAATGTGGACGCAATATTTACTCTTTATCCTGTTAAATCAGCCAACTGCTACTATCTCGTGCTTGACTGTGTTTTACTAGACATTCTGTTAATGCAACATTCATAATGCCAGAAGAACTTAGCAGAGGTTTGATTTGTGAGTCCTCATTCATCCCCAATGCCAGCTTCACACTGTGTATATGCAATTCCAAAGTCATTTGTAAAACAGCAATGTAATATAAGTGTGTCAGCCTATTAGGCAAGAAGTCTAGCAGCATCCATTTGGGAAAGCAATGTCTAAATATTAATTAACTCTAGTTATTGATTCTATTTTACCTCCTTAATGGCTGTGTTATTTTTGTGTTAGTAATTTCCTGTCCATTCTCATTTTCTTTCACCTTGTTGAAGGTGTCTGACGCTTTAGACTACACGTTACACACACATATATATATATGTGTGTACATATATATATACTGATATTAAAATATTGTAAAGTAATATAGTATATGCTATACATAAATACGATGACCTACATTGTGTGGGCTCACTCACTTTTTGAATACTTAATTTAGTTTCTCATCTACAGTCTGAATTAACAGCTTGTTTACCTTTGGTTTCTATGAGAATAACAAATGTAATTCAATGCAAGTGGGAGGTTTGATTTTTCTTCTCTATTGTGACATTCGCTGGTGGAAAGTGAATTTAAGTGGTTGTGAGGTTGTCTTTGAGTGGTTTTATTTTATGCTACTTTATACCTGCTATATTTAACAGGGAAATATTGTACTTTTTGCTGAATTACATTTCTTTGACAGCTTGTGACCAACAACTAACACTCTTTTACAGAGCAAAACACCATGGCACACAACAATTTATGACCCATAACAAATTTGTAACACTAATAATTTCACATTTACAAAACGACACAACCAGGTACAATAGCTAGCTCGCCAGGTGGCATAACAGTCTGTCAACAGCAGGAAAAGTCTCCGTGGCGACAAAACATTTAAGAACAGAAAAGAGCGATGGAGAATAAAGAGGAGACCAAATTAAAAGCTGTGTCTGCTGTTTGGAAAATCTGGGGTTTTATAAAAATCCATCATAAACCAAAAGAGTATATAATGTCATGTTTGGTGAATATGACAGGAATCTATCTGTGGAAAATGCAGCATACCAAGTCAAGGAAAAAAAATAATAATTCACAGAGTCTATTCAAGAGCAATATATAGTACACAATTAAAATGTCACTATATTCTAGGTATTCTAGATGGTATAATAGGTTATTATAAAAATGGGCCAGTCATGCAAAAGGAAAACATAAAATACCGTGATATACTATTAAACCGCCAGAATCTGAGAAAAAAAAAATACACATTTAAATTATTGGACATATTGCCCAGCATGAGGAAAAATATATCTCAGATATTTAAAAAGAAGTGAAAAACGTACAAAGACATTGAAGAATAGTCCAAAAAATTAATACAGATTTGAGGTGATTCAACCCCTTGGTTGAGACTCACTGGACTAGAATACAGGTATAACTGTACCTTATGTAATCAAACTCGAGCAGCAGAAGTAAAAATCTCTTAAAACAGTATTAACAATCTGTTAATACAATTTATAATAATATATCAGTCACAGAGGCTGATTTTCTGCTATGGTAATGAACCTCTGCTGACTAGAAGAGAGGACTGTAAAGATGTGGGGGTCGAGAAGATGAGCCAGACGAGCTTCTTGACAGGCTTAGTTGATGATGCCCGGCCTTAACTACATATGAGGGGATTAAGTATGAAGCCCATACATATAGAGCCTAAATAAATGATTGCAGGGTTAATTGCAGTGTTCTAGGCTATGGGTAATGGACTGTACTGCACTAAGGATAAAGTATGAGCTTGTCACTGAGCTCACTCCAAGTGCCTTTTTGGCCTTTGGTTTTACATTCCAGATCTCTCCTCCGACTGTCACAGCTCCTAATCTAATCAGAAGGAAAATGCTCTCTTTTGTTTGATAATTGGCATCGTTATAGTTATTAGATATCTTGCTATTGATATTATAATAACAGAGGAGTGTATCCGAAGCTTTGGGCAACCCTATTGTGGTAGTTTTCTAGTGCTGCAGGGAGTCCATCATCATGACTGCAGTATCAGTGCTCCAGCAGGACCGTGGCAGGTAAAGGAGACCGTTTCCTTAAACAAACACCCAATCCTATCTCTGAAGCCTGAGGCTATTTTCTTCCCCTATAATGGGAGTTTTATTGTCTAATGACTAGTCGTCAGACAGAGCATGGTAACCAATAAGAGTGTGTTATTAATCAATCCGTTAAGTAGCGACAAAATAACACAAACATACGTATATTGTTTTGCATACCATGGTAATAACAGGAAGTAAGTGTCTATACGTTGTCTTATTCTGTTAAGCTAAAAAAAAAAAAAAACATGAAATAGTATAACGCTTAAGCAAACTCTAATCATGCACATGTCATAATGTGGTGACTGACATGTGCATGATTAGAGTTTGCTTAAGCGTTATAATAGAAAGTGTCGCCTAACTTCTGTTATAATCCTACCGGGATAACAAACACATGTCCTTTGTTGTCAGTGCCAACTCTCACACACTAATGGTACGTTCCGCTCACCTTGGAAGTAGGAAGTCGGAGCTGGAATTAACATCGAGCCCAAGTTGATCACGTTCATGTACAAGTCGGAAAAGCCATGTTACTATTATTAGCCATTGCCAGCATATCAGTTGATAACAATGCAACACGCAGTATTTTCCACATACAAACTCGGTAGCAACCTGTCCAGAGATAGAAGTTGGTGTGTACTGTGGGTACAGCTGATTTAAAGAGACACGAATAGGACATAAGTGCTAACAATGAGCATTACAGCTTTCACTACTGGTGATGCACAGACCATCCAGTCTTGTCAAACTTTCAGTCGGAAATCCAACTCCAGGACAGCTTCCAAATTTTTATTTCCCAGTTTAGATGGAACGCGCAAAATACACTGCTACACAGTTCAGATGCATCTTGCTTAACAACATGGTTATACAATCTTGCCAACTGCCCCTTGTTTCACATGTGAATGATAATAAATGGAAGTCACTAAGTGGAACAGTGACAAGGGTCAAAGAGAAAGTTAGTCAGTAGTTTATCTCACTGTCTGAAGTTGGCTGTGCTTTAAGTTGAAAGAGAAAATGTAGATTTACTGATTAACACAATGATACTACAGAGGGTAGTGATATGTGTAATAAGAAGGAAAACCAAACAACAATCAAAAGGATAGTCAGTGTGTCCAGCATAAGAACAGTCAAGAAGTGAAGATATTCTCAGAACTTAGTTGAAACACAAAAACAGACAAACACACAACTCTGTCACAACATTGTGGGTAAAGAGATGTTAGAAACTAGGCATGTGGTATTTGTGAATCAAATCTGTATGTGAGACAAAAGTTACTGAAGGAGAACGATTGAGCCCAGACATGAATAATAAGGGGATTCGGTAACTGGCACAACCTGGCTTCTTATGCCACAAAGACACACACATGACTCAATGCATTAAATTATACTTTGCACAGATTATATATATGTATATCTCAGGTGTGTCATCACACATTACCTAAACAGCTTATATGAACACAAATAAAATGTAAAGTATCACTATATAATCAACATCCACTATTAAAAACGTTGATTTTCTTTGACGTGCAAACTGCAGATCTAGTTGGTTATATTCCCTCTTACAGTGTCAGCATTAAAATTCTACTGGTGAAAGCAGGCGTTTTTCATGTACATTCTTTTCATGCGGTGATTAAGAAGAGGGGATCCATGGCAGACCTAAGTGGATCATTATCACATCAGTGAACATCAACAGAGTAATGAATACCACTACGCCACAAGTCCAGCTAGAGTTCATAACCTCAGCCAGCCCTGCACTCCACTCTCATTATGGCTGCAGTGTTGAGTGGAAATGGAAATCAGCCCGACGGTCACGTTACACACTTTTTCTCGCTGATGACAGAGTGCCACTTTGCTTGTGTAATTGTTGTAATTGTACCATACCTGAGAGGAGTGACCAGGAAAATATGAGACTCTTGAAATGAAGAGCTCTTACAAGTAATTAAGGAGAAATTCACCCTTTGACTTTGGACAGTAGATATGCACCTGAAATGGTTATTAAAATTGAAAAATTCTGGACCATTTCTGTCCTTCTGTTTAACTAGTTCAAGAACAACACCAAGTGTCTTACAATTATTAAATATAGCTTTGGGGGAGGGCTGGGTGATATGGACAAAATCAAATATCACAATATTTTTGACCAAATACATTAATATTGATGTTGCAACAATATTATAGGGAAGACTATTGGTGCTTTCAAAAAATATTTACACAATTCTATTTTCGATGTATAATCATTGGGAATGTGGATATAAATAGGCAGATAATATAACAACTAAAACATGATATCACTTTACTGTAATGCAGCCTTTAAAACCAAGAAAACACTTGCCAGATCAAACTATTACGATATCTCAAATCTAAGACAATAGCTTGTCTCGTATCATGATATTAATATAAGAACGATATATTGCCAAGCCCTGGTTTGGGAGGAAAGACAAACATTTTGAAGCTTGGAAAAGTCTTGGAAAAGTCAAAAATACTTCAAGTCATCAGGTTTAACAGCAAAACATGATGATTTCTGATTATTTCAGGGCATTTTCACATCTGAAAGTCTGGACTGGTTTACATTGAAATTTGATGAGCCTATTATAGAACTTTATGACATACCTTCGTCCTGTCGTCATCACCTACATGGACTGCGTCTCTACTTTCCATTGACTGGTTCATAGATGATCGTGCGTCTGATGTCAGTCTGTTGACAATGCAGCCGTTAGGCTTTTCTGTAAGAAAAACAAATAAACAGATTAATTTCATTGCCACTATGTTATGATTATTATAATTATTATGGCATTACTTTCTTCCTTATTTTCCACTTAGAAATATATAAGTTTCAGCATTTCTATGGATCTTTTTCAGCTGAATTTCCGATTTTGTTTTTTTCCGTCAAATTACAATGAAATACTTTCTCTCCTCCTCTGCCCATGTGCTACTGTGGCTCATTTTTTACTTCTCTTCCAGTTCGTTTTCTTCTTCTATTATTGAATAATGACAATAGCCTGCCTCAACTTGCTGCAATATGTCCAGAAGTCCAAGCAAACCAAAAACAAATTTCATATGGGAAACGAACCGAATAATGGTTCAGTTTGACCCGGACCGTGACCCCCTCTTTTGGTCCGTACTTGGATCTGTTTTGGTTTGGACCAAACTGAAAAGCTTGAAGGTCTTTACCAAACAAGGCTGTGAAAGCTCTCTTAGAAAAAAAAAAAAAAAAAAGACTAAGAAACTACTTGGAAAACGCATTTATAATATTCTACAGAAAGTTTAAACACATAATGTGTCTGATACAGATAAGTAGACCATCTAACTGCTGAAGCTGTCAAACTGCTTCAATCACAAAGGAGAATGGGAGATGGGAGATGTTAGTACAGTAAATGGGAGGGTTATTATGGCAGATTGTGGGGGCTAAAGGCTACTGCCTCTCCACCTGCTCTCTGTGCTGTTTTACAGTGCAACAGACAGCCTCCTCACCTCTAATGGCAGTTTACAGAACGTTTACCCACAACCACAAGTGTCATAATTTGCTCTAACCGCTACAATTATGCCATTTATTTTTTTAGACATACAGTATATTAAATGGCAACAACAATATCACTCATTATAACTTGTATTGGCTGTTGAACAAAGGCTATGGTTGAATTGTTGCACGACTCTGCAGTAAATTTCACGCTTAAAGCATAAGGTGGCTCCAATTTTCCATGTGTAAACAAAAAGCAGGGCAAATGTTTCACTCCCAACAAAAGCTGTAAACAAGCAGGTGAACAAAAGGAAGCAAGGGGAAAAGGGATTATCACAAGAGTGTTGTCAACAGTCTTGCAAAAGGTCTTTTTCAAAGCGACTTAAGGGTTAAAGTCTCAGTTGCTTGTTTGAAAAAGGATCAGAGTTTGTTATTTTCCATGTATTTTAGCTTGAGGAAATAGTCTCGGTCACTTAATTCAACCACAATAGCTTGTTTTATTTAAATGAAATATTAACATCTCTTTAACATATCTATAATAAAATGTTTCACCACTGATGGAAAGAAGTTGCAGTGATACATAATGTGCTGTGTGTAAACCACACACTTTGTAATCTGGTGTTTCCATCTATAAAACAATGGTTTAAATGTACTTTTCTGCACTTGTGTGGCTCATATGACACCTTAGTCTGCCTGATTCATATTCACGGCATGGAAGCTCTAGCTGTGCATCAAATAATGGATAAACAAACAAGCATGACGGCCCGATGTGTATCAGCTCATAATTTAATTACATTTTGCTGATGAGCTGCAAGCGTAAGAATAACCAAGAGGGAACATTTCTGTAAGTGTCATGCACTGTTTGGTGTATTAAGAGAGTGCAGATATTAAACTGAATTCAACTCAATAAATAGTCCAGTGTTCTTTTTCCCAAACCTGATTGGTTATCATTGTTTTACTACCCATGTGAACTATCTATTATTTTCAAATACTACTGACATTTATGTTTTAGAGAGGGTTCTATATGCTGTATTATGTCCTCTTGTCATTAAAGTAGAGCAGAGCATGACAACAACAATACAGCAACAACCTGAATTTATTTTCCTGTATGCGGCTCCATGTGCATCAGAACTAATGTTGACCTTTGGGCTGCGAATGCGACTCCCACACGCTCGCTGTGCACTGATGTGAATGGACAATACTGAGCTGGCAGGCGTTGTTTTCTGATAAACCAGCACTCTCCCAAAGGCATTTGAAATGAGGCCGACTCATTTACATGATAGTATTGCCAAAATGTCTCTGCGAGCACACTGGGATCAAACTAGTGCACGGTGGCGTTAGATAGAAGAATGTGGTGGTGATGGTGGTGTTTGGGAGGGTGAGGGTGGGGGAGAGCTGCAGACCCCGAGGAATACAAACATAAAACATGCACTTTACTGCGCTTCCTTTTCTGAGAAGTGAAGACATGATGCACAACGCTGAACACAGCAACAACCATACAGGTCGTTTACTCCAAGCCTTAAATAAGACCCACATTGGGTTCAAATGATGACTTTAACCGTGTTGTGGCTCAAAGTTACGACTTCCTTAAATTTATGCAACCGTAATTGTCATGACAACTATAATGGGTTTTAAAAAAAACTGTCCTGTCTCAAGGTTGAAAGCTGGGAGGCAAACACAGGTCTCCTGCATCCAGGTCCACAAACTTCATTGTCATGGCAACAGTGCATGCATGTTTAAAAAAAACTAAAACAAAAAAAAACTGTCCCAACTCGTGGTTGGGAATAGGAAGCGAACATTGGTCACTTGCACTAAAGCCCACAACCTTTGTCGTCATGTTAACAGAATGCGTAGGTTTAAAAAAAAAAAAAAAAAAAGAACTGTCCCGATTCAGGGTAGGGAAAGGGAAGCGAACACCAACCATCCACCCGACCCTCCTACTCCTAACAAAGAAACATTAATATTATATGGACGTCATCTGAACTTTGTCACTTCTCCGGGACACCAGATTGTCGTTATCTATACAACCACTAGAGGTCGCTTAACTTTAAAGACCTGTGTGGTCATTTTTAGGAAGACAGCCAAAACAAAGACGGGGCTTATAGTCTGGACAATGTTGTATCACAATTACAAATATGTGATGACAAGAAGAAAAAATAAAATAAAGTTTAATTACTGATGCATGGTTGAAGCCAGATTATAAAAAGTCCTGGTATGATCTGCATGTATGATACCCAACAGTAACATAAAGATATCCATTGATTTTTTTTGATTTTTTTTTTTTTACATGGATAGTCTCGATTCTGTTGGACAGACCTGCCATGGTGTCAGGAAATAAGACTGTGTATTGTCTCATGGATCCTTGAGGTGAGACAGTCAAAGCACGTAAAAGAGGAGGCCCTTATAGAGGCCGCCTTTTCAGCACATGGAAAGTTTTTTCCTGAAAGTTCTTGTTTCCCAACATTTACCTCGTCTCTCTTGCCCTCTTGTGAAAAATATGATTCTGCTAATTTTAAAGACTTTTCTCCATCAGTTTTCTACATAAACACCAACATTTCTTCCAAAGTAAAAGCCTGTTGATTTCTCTTTAAAAGTTTGTAAATGACCAGCTGTGAAGAAATAAATAATTACTTGCACAACACTGAAATACGCTGCCAGGATCACAAATATTAAATGAAGTTGATTTCTACACCCGGAGTTAGAACCAGTGGGGGAAGCCTCAATGGCCCTGCATGCAATTTACAGATCTGTGTGTGTGACCACATATATGATAAACCTCATGTGCACATGCTGGGAGCCAGTGAGTGTGCTCTGCACTTCATACTTAATGCCGCAGAGGATCAGAGCTCAGCGGGCTTGAGTAACACCCATAACTAGCAGGAGGCCTTTATGTGCTTTCTTGATCCCTAATTCTCTTTCCATTTGCTTTCCCCTCCTCCTGCCATGACAGCACAATTAACCATCAGACACACAATAGGGGCACATGTCCCCGTAGCCACGGCCAGCTCCCTCGGACCTGTACATCCTAATAAGGATTAAGCAAGAAGTTAACAATGAATGAAGAAGTCCTTCAGGAGCCGCTAATTCTATTCTGCTCTGTGTCACTTTTCATCCGGGGCTATTCAGAAACGTGTGTTTGGACATAAGGTATAATCCTCTTAAATATCAAAGGTGGACAAATCATATTAATTTAGACATTGCTTCCCCAGTCCCACAGCCACATTATGCACTCGACACAGAGCCCCCGCGTCACCATCTGCTCTACTTTCTCACCTGCTTCTGACTGACAACCCGGTGCTGCTCCGCCAATCTCCTTCTGCTCATTTTCTCTATTTAATGTTATTCCTTTATTGCTGGTTTTTACAAGTATTAGACAGAAAGCGGAAAACAAAGTGGAAATATGTAAGGAAACATGATTATAAATATATTTTCATATTGTGATTTGCCTCAATCGGTGAATATAAAAATACAGTGATTTTTTTTTTTTGTGTGTGGTTATAACATCTATTAACTTGGATGACCGAAGGCTTCCCATGGTTTAAAACCATATTAGAAAAAGCCATAAAAGCTAAGATGTTTTTTAAACTGAGTTGGATAAATTAACTAATTTATCAGCTCAACAAATACTTTGTTTCTCTGGCATCTGTCTTTTAAGTTTCTCCAAAAAAAAGATACAATCCAATCAAACATAATGTTCTGAAAAATTACTTAATATTTGCCGCTGAGGGAGCTGTAAAAATGCTGTTGTTCTTTATATGATGACTTTGAGAGACTGAAACAAGATTATCTAATTTGCAACTAGTTGAGTAAAACAAAACCAAAGAGCTAGTTCTGTCTTTGTGCCTGCATTTCAACAGGTTTGGGAACCGAATATAGCGTCATAGTTGGGACTCTAGGTTATGAAACTTTCACAAAAATGATGAACATGTGGGTGACTAACTGTAGTCTCCAAAAAACATATTCCCATTAAATTTGAAAATTATATGGCATGCAGTACTTCCAAAGACTGAAAAGGTTTGATGTGCCCATAAAGTGTGCTGTTGTTGCAGCAAATGAATCTCCTCAATCCCACACTCTACACACACTCCAAATCTGCATTTTGAAAATGAGTTTCTCTGTAGTTTAAACTGTCTTTGCATATCACAGTAAAACATTAAACATATCATGTCAAGTGTGAGGAAAAAAAGGTTGTGTTGATTTTGAAAAATGTTGTTTAGTCTAATTCTTAAAGCTTTGAGAATAAGTATCTTGCACCACATCAATGGAAAAGGGGCTTTATACAACTTTCTACATTGCAGATTATAAAAAACAGTACTTTTGAAAATTTCATAAACTTGGTTATTATTCTTTTTATGAGGAGAATTGAATATAGGTTGCTTGTCAAGGACAGATGGCAGCATACAAGTGAGAATAAGGGGGCTTTTCCAACCAAACGGAGGAAGATAAAAGACAACCAGAGTCTGTTTCATCATTAAAGTAGTATCAATGAAAGTCAGAGCCCCAGCATAATACCTGCTCTCCTCACTCGTGTTTTATTTGCTCACTTGTGAAACCAACTTCAGTTCTACTTGAGTTTTATCAACCTTCTGCTGGCCTCTGAAGGAGATAACATACACACTCTTACATGGGTTCGCCCCAGATTGACTGATACTGCTTTACCCAGGGGAATTCATTCATGTTCAAAGGCGTCCCTGCTTCTCTCATCCTTCATTCTTTTTTCTCACCTAATTTCTTCCTCACTCCTGCCTCTGGTTGGTTTCCCCGTCCTTGTCACTCACTTGTCTGGGAGACATCAAGTTTCCCCTTTGTCGGACAGACAGGTGCTAGCAATGTCTGATGGAGTAATTTGCAACAAATGTACAAAACATGAGAAAAACGTCATCCAAGGTGGTGGAAAATACTAGAGCATTGAGAATGGAGAGAAGAGGTCCATTTCCATCCATCACGAGAACTGACAGATGGTCCCAGTTCTCATTTTCCATCTTCCTGCACAATGCCCCTCAGCTCATTAATGCTTTACATCCTCTACAGGTTGATTTATTCTCTATTTGAAGTCGATGCTTGCAGCGCATGAGACAATAACGTGTATTTGAATGCGTTGGGCCAATCCTAAAAAGCTATTAGAGAGTGGGCACTACAGTATATTCTGTAAACAGTGAATATTGTCACTTTCTCATCGCACTTAACATTGAGACCGTTTGTTAAATAACACGGAATTGATGAGTTTTATGATGAGAAGATACACTATGCTAAAAACATCAAAAGTTATTCTTTAAATGTGTTGTAATTCAGAAGACATGGTCTTCTCACGTGTTCTGTTTGGGTGCTTTTGATCTTACCTGAAACAGTACATTACTGCATCCTAATTGAAAAGCTTAAGCAGTGGCTGGGTGTCTCTGTGAGCTCTCTGGACCGGTTCTCCTTCCATCTCTCAGACAGGAGTTCAATCTCCTGCTTTCTCTTGTGGTGTTCCCCAGGGTTCTTTCTTGGAGCGTATTTAATTTGTGCTGAATATGCTTTCCTTAAATCAGATTATTAGCCTATTGACATTCAGCTGTATGTCTACTTTAAACCTGTTAACATCGATAAACTGTCTGTTGTGCACAACTATATACTTGCCATTAAGGACTGGATGACTAGCAATTTATTTTACCGGTAAAAGAAGATAACACTGAGGTCCTTATAATTGTTGCAGACAGTACAGCCACCAGTGGCTCTAGATACTTTCATTGTATGGGATCTCAAGGTGAAACCTAGAAATATAGGTGTCAAATTTAAACAGGCAATACAATTGGATCAGCATTTTAAATCTTTGGCCTGTCTGTGTCTTTCATTTGAGAAACACTTACAAACTCCGAACTAGAGCTATGCTTTTGTATCATTCCAGCTTGAGTTATTCCCTTTTCACCTGCCTAAACGAGCTGTGACAAAGCCGTTAACCAAGTCTAGCCAAACAACTCACATTACACTCATTTGATCCTTTACACTGGCTTCCCATCAAGTTTTAGATTCAGGTACCTTTCATTACATATAGATGTACATTACCTGCACAGTCAGGCATCCTTGACCTGGTATCACCAGCAGGTCACTTGAGTCTTCTGACCTGCAGGGTTTATTGGCTGCCCCTAACTCTTAGCCTAATAGAAAAGGTGATCATACCTCTGAATTTGTGACTCCAACACTGTGGAGCACTCCTTTTATAGATGTACGATCTACAGTCTCTGCTGAAACCTTTAAAAAGCCACTGAAGACTTCTCTTTTCAAGCTGGCTTTTGCTGTTATAACTTTTCTTTGATTTTAAGGTCCTTTTTTTTCCTTATGTTGTTAATGCCTGTTTGATTTGTTATATTGCTTTAAGTAGGTTTTTTTTTTTATTGTTTTATTGCTGTTTTAAAGTTTTTTATGGCAATCTCTTTTTTTACAATTTTACTCCTGTGACCTTGCTCTGTGAACGATGGAATACTACATAAACTTTACTCACTTACTTACTAACTTGTGGGAAATTAGACTGCAGCTAATATTATTTGTATTATTGAATGCAAGCTGCAATTTGTTAGAACAAGAACTAAGACTATACAAACACAATCATTTTGAAGCTCCGCTCACATGACATTAACACCCTGGAGGATCATACCATGCCAATCGAGGATTATGTGGGGTTCAAAAAGAAAGACTGTGAATGGTGGGAGCAGTCTTCTCTTTTTTTTGTTGCAGTGTATCAAAGTGTATCAAATTATGGGAGGTAAACAACAGATGCAGCGGAATAAAGCAGCCTAATCCTTGGGGTGATAAATAGAATTTCAAATTATTTTAGGAGATTAATAGAAATGAAAATGGCAATCTTATAACATACAAATGCCACCTAGGAGAAATGCAAACTTTAAAACATACACTTCCTCTTTTTTTTTTTTTTATCTTAATCTCCGACTGTGCCTCATTTATGGATTTGCTTCATCTAAAATCAAACTGTCTGTACTGGCATCTATATCTTAATCATACATGTTGTCATTCCAATTGACAAAATATGTATATGTGCACTATCAGAATAATGTGAAGAGCAGGTTCAGGTTTCCTCTGAGTACTTAGAGACACAAAGTTGAGCAGCCATGAATGATTTGCCTCCTGTGTGTAAAAGTGGCCACAGTTTCTTGGACACACACAAGAAGACAAAAATCAATACACAATACAATGCTGAGGAGCCAAACACAAACACCACAACGGAAGGCTTTCTTCCAAAATCTGCTGTGACCCTGAAATAATCATATTCTGTTATTGTTCCTTCATCTCCACTGAGGGGATAAGGCCCACACACAATTGATTGTGTGTCCATGAACTGAAGATAGGCATTGATCCCCGCTCTTCTTTTAAAAAAAAAAAAAAAAAAAACAGGAAAGCTTTGTTCAACTGACAGATACGTCTTCCTTATTCTCCCGTGATGGGGATACCCTAAAGCATTCTGAGTAAGCAAGGCAGTGAAATGTTTGATCACCTACTACATGCTTGATCAGGAACACAAAAAGACATAAATCGAAATACTATTGTTCTTTGGGAAAAAGCCAAAGTGTGTCAGCCTTCCTATGAACTCTCCAATATTCAGAGACTCTTTTCTATAGAGACTCTACAATCTCTACAAGGTGGTTCTGATGCTGATCTCTGACAACTCCTGGTACAGGGGCGGGTATACAGTATCAAGCTTCTTTTATCTCTCACTCTCTCTGGAGAGTAGAGACAATAGGTGTGCTGCAGCAAAGGCCCCGTGAGGATCTGATAATAGGTACTGTATTATTATCTGAGGTCAGATGTGAAGAATCAGCGATTCTCACTTCTTCCTGCCGTGTCACTCTTTAATTCTCACTCGTCCCTCTTGGGAACCAGGAGGTTGCAACTGATCAATTGCCAGCAAATAGCTTTATTGACATGACAAATGTTACATCAGCATTGATGAGGCCGTTTGGACAAAAAGTTGGCATGGCAACATAACAGGGAAGTAGTGACAGATACTTTTGATTTCCAAATTTGGTGATACTGAAGGATTACATGTCACTTTATACATTGAAAATATCCCACTTCTTTAAGATAAATAAACAATTTAAATTTAAAAAAGCTGTTTTAAAATAACTAATAAAAAGTGGGGTTTTTTTGTCAATAATGCGATTAACTCTTATTTAATTATTCTCATTTTGTTTTATCCTCATTTTAAATTTCACTGGTTAGATTGTGAGTTCGAGGGATCATTAACACCAGTTTCTATTTAATTCGTAGAATATGATTATTTACTTCTGTAAGTCATGACTGTTTTACTTAATTTGAATATATTCTAAATAAATAAGATAGTCATAAGTTAATCAAATCAAATAGCGTGGAGCCTGGAGACTGAAGGTGGTTTGAATAAAGAGCCGTGAGGGTGCCGGAGCTGTGATGTATTTTGTTACGAGCATGCGTCTCAGTCAAGAAGCATGAAGCACGGGGCTGGACGGGCACTCAGAGCTGTGATCAGCTGCTCTACTCTGTCAGTCCATTAGCACTTTTCTCTGTGCTGTCCCCTGACTCTCACCACCGACTGCCCCTCCGACTCCGGCTCCCAAGTGGGATATGAATAATATATTATAATATATAGTTTGAAGTACTCCATCTCTTTGATATTACAGCGAATACAGATCTGTTTTAGCGTCCCCGCCCCTCCCGATCGTGTGACCAATTAACTAATTTGAGGAAAGGACTATTTTGTGGCCTTAATGCTGTGTAAAGCCCAGGGGTATGTTGGGAGAAAACAGATTAGCACATTAGCACTGTAGAGGATGAATGAGGACTTCTGGCTTTGCCTGAAGCCTCGCTGGTGACTTGAGCAGCTGCTGCTCACTGACATCAGCAGACACTATATCCACTGTTTTACATTTACATGTTAATATACAGTTAATCCACAAGATCCACTAAGATATTTCTTGCATTCAGGACCTTACTTGCCAAAAGCACAGAGAAAATTCAAACGAAAACCAGCCACCTTGCTTGACCAGTTTAAAAAAAACTCCCCTCTCACATGCACACACACTGCTTTCTATTCCAGTGTTGTAAAAATTAACAGAGGTGTCCTCCACTCTGCTGTCTGGGCCCTTTATGCAGCCACAAATAAGAACCCACAAATGCCATCCATCTTCAAACTACTCCTCTCTCTCTCTCTCTCTCTCTCTCTCTCTCTCTCTCTCTCTCTCTCTCTCTCTCTCTCTCTCTGGGGATATTGACCTTGCCAGTTACGTTCTGGTTGGCCGCGCTCTGCAGAGATGTTGGGACTGTCAGAGGAAATATACAGTCCTCGTATGGAACCCAGGTGTGCTGAGGCAAACTGTTAAATTTGGTCATTACTCTTGTAATAGTGCTTTTATGGTTTGTTCACAAGGGTCATGCGGTGCAGCCGCCACAGCAGAGCTTTGTTGAGAGGTCAGCAGACAGAGACGTCGGCCTCAGTTGTCAAGAGGATCACATTAAAAGAGCTCCCTGTGTCTGTGGAGAAAGCCAATGGTGACTGTCAGGCAGATATCTGCAGAGCCTGTTGCAGAACTGAAAGATTTGAAGGAACGCTGATGACATGTCGATGGTAAAAAAAAAAAACAACTAAAAAAAAACATTCAAGATGAAAATTAATCCTGGGTGTAAAAATATTTTGAAAATACTTTCTTTTCAGGTGTGTCATGCAAACTGTTTTGGAGGTGTTTCTTGTGTGCAGCAACATTTGTAAGCCTGTGTTGATTTGTATGTCTGGACAGGGCTGGAGGCGGGGCCAGGGGGAGGAGAAGGCAATTCTAACGGCTTTTTGATGTAGATAAATGGCTTACAGATGGCCCACTCAATATATTCAAATGAGATATAAAAATCAGGGAGGGGCTATCAGTACAGGGATGGGTCCACTTGAAGCATCATGTGTGACTAGAATGAAGTGATCAGCTTACCAACCAGACACATCTTAAGTACCATATTTTGTTTAAAAAGTCCATGTGATTTGGAAAATGCAATTTCTTTAACTTCACAGTGTTTGGAAATGATTTCAACAACTTAATTCTGACACTTTAATCAAAACTGAAATGTCTAAATGGCTGTGCCAGCCCAAATGGAATAACACTGTCTGTCTGATTGTTAAATGGAATAATGCCTCATCTGTGATTTCATGTAAATTGCAGCTTCGAAGTACGGATGGGTCATGATTTCCAAATATTCATTAAATCATAAAAAAATTGCATAGTTTATGCAATTATTGTCTTGTCTGCTGGTAATGTGCTGCTACTGCCAATAAGTGGTGGTAATACACCAAAAAGCTGTTTACCAACAGCAATCAAACCCATCCATCCATCCATCCATCCATCCATTATCTATACCCGCATTATCCTGAAGAGGATAATGCTTATGATTATCCCTAAAAAAGTTAACAAAAGTTAACAAAAAGTACTGTAAACAAAAAGTAAACCAAAATTAGATGCAGTGCAAACTCTGCTCGGTAAAGCTGGCATATTACAAGTCTACCACAGCTATGCACAGTCAGCACCAAGAAGACGGTCAAACCACACATCAACAATCAATGGCTAGCTTTGTCACTAAACAAAATCAGTTTAACATGCAGAACAAACACCGACCCTCAGCTTAAATATGATGGCGAAAGACATCAGTTTTGTCCAATAAGGTGAGAGTTTTCAAAGTTTGATAGCATTAGTTGTCCTCGAGTTTATGGCATGGATGAGTCTCTCTCTTTCGAAGTGTGGACGGACGTGCAATGGTGGGGGGGACAGGTCTTTGAATGATAATCTAACAGTAAATACTGAGTAATATTGTTGATTATAATACCATCCCTACTTCAAAGATAGTTCAATTAATAAATTAACAAAGACAACAGGATGAACTGATGGCCGCATGTCTTTGGTTGCTCGATAGCTCTACCTTGTAAAGCTCTTGTGGAAATGAATTGAAAAGAAAATGAAATGAAAATAAAAATCTTAGCAATTCAAATACATTAATATGTTCTGATGAAAGAGATAAATAAGAAAGCTTAAATCTGTAAGAAGGGATTTTGTGCAGTTACACTGTAGCAGATCAATACAAAGACATTTATGTACAAATGAATATAAAACCATCAAAACACAAAGGATAATGCAAGGATATCCGCCATTGAAAACAGCCTTAGGTGGTGGTATTACAAGTCTCTAGGATCCTGCAGCCTGGACAGTTTATGACAGAAGAGATAATCCTTTTCATTCAGCCATCTCAGTCTGCAGAAAATATCCTGGAGGTAAGAGCTGCTCACACATTCCAAACAATGATGTTCGACCAGCGTAAATTGTATTTACCCAAGCTTCACCTTTAACATTGGGCTGGAAAAGAAGCCCAAATGCGATTATGCACATGAAGAATTAATCCGGAGATGAGCACGGGGTAATGTATGGTAATTATCCAACAGGATATTCTTACATAGCGATTAGCATATCTGGGAGGCCAGACAGGGATGGGAGGGCAGTCTGAGAGGAAGGAAAGGACACAGCTGCTGATAAGGAGCCCAGATTTTTTCTTTTCTTTTCTTTTTTTTTATGTTGATGAAAAATGTGGATAGTCGGGCTACAGGCATGTTCTCGCTCCCCTCTTTCTGTTCCTCTCTATATCTTACGTGCACATACACAGCATCAGATGAGAAGGGACACACACACTGACAACACTCCTAACACAGTGGGGTGGTGGGGGTGGGTGAGGGGGGAGGGGTGGGTGGAGGGATGGGACACTGGATTTGAATGAAATCATTGCCCACAGCCCACTGAGGATCAGGCACCTGTGTCGATGTTTGTGACCATGCACTTTAGTTTTCATACATCACAGATACTGTCGCTTAATTTTATACCAACAGGTATTTTGAAAAGGAACTAATAATCAGTAAGACCTTAAGCCACAATGCATGGTTTCGTATTCATAGATAAAAGATGAAGGACGGTGGCACCCAGGAGTGATTAGGGAAAAGGGAAGTTATGACATTATCACTTCTGATAGTGTGACGCTGAGTGGCTGTTGATGGATTAGGGGGTCTCTGAATTTAAAGGACCAATCCTGATTCTTGGATTTATACGACAAGAGTATTTGGGCCACATTAAGAACAAGGACAAAGTTTCTTTTCTTTTTTTTTATTCCTTTTTGCATTTCGAGCATAAAGTTGAAATGTCGTATGCCTGGCACGAACGCTTAGTTTCCCAATGTCAAGAAAACGACTAACGAATAAATTTGAACTTCATTACCAAAATGAAAAAAAAAATCCTCGTCCTTTCATTCTCTTTCCTTAACATGGCCCTATTAAGCCGGCATATATTTATCCTTTCACAGAGAAAATCTTGCCTTAATGTTGCTTTTCCATTTCCTTTTTTTTTTTTTTTTTTGCCATTCCTGTCTCTCTCTGTATCTCTTTGTTACATAATGCATTTGACCTGTTTTCAGGTATACGGTGTGGTCCATGGTGTGGAGGGTGAAAATCACCTCCAATCTGGACACAGAAAAGTGATCAGATCTACAGTATCTCAGGAGTAGAGCCCGACCGATACTAATGATACTGATATTAGGGGGTAAAAATCTAATATTCAATATCAATATATCCCTGAAACGTGATTATCAAAAAAAGTTGTGTCAAAGATATGTGACAGAGGCAGAATATTTTACAGTGACATTTTTACAGTTCAAAATGAATCAGTGCATTGAAACAGTGAACTGCACAGGGAATTTAATAGCCTGATTATATTTAACTTCAAATAACAACACCAAAGAAAACACACACACACACACACACACAAACTGAAAAACTTATAAATCACCCCAAGCATCTATTTCTGCATTATGTTCTGTGAAATAAAAAATATATCTGCCATCAGCCAACATCGGCCAAAAAATTGGCCACCAATAAATCGGTCAGGCTCTAGTGACAAGTGAAAGATATGACTGTTAACATCAAATTAAATTTAAGCAAATACAATATAAACATAATAATGTTTGTATCTATTGTCGATGTCTATGCATCATGTATTTTTCTTGGCAAATCATATACTGCATGATAAACTGCATGGCTTTTACCAGCCTTTAAACTCTTCATGGAGTTTAACAGTATTTATAAATTGAACAATGCAGGCAGGTTTCAACCTACATTATCTTTTCATTTTTTGTTTTCTGTCTGCCCAGCAAACCTATTGCATAATGTGACCACGAGCCACTGTATCAATTCTGGGTTTTGTATTTAGGTGTAATCAGCCATGTAGGACACCAGCTTGCCACGAAGCGCGGCCCTTTGTGAGACGCCCATCTGTTTAGTGCATTGGGACGAGCCCGGTCCCACAGAGCTGCTGGAGTGAAAGGGACGAGTATGAGAAGGCCCAGCTGAAAAGACAAGGGTGGGCGGCCGCATCAGGACACAGTCTGTCTGAGGCACTCCTGCAGTCCACTCTTATTCTAATGCAGCATCTATGACTCCCCTGCCTGCATACAACTCGGAGATCAGAGACTGACAGATGCACCGAGGAGCAGACCGGGGACGTCTGACACGCGCATGGATCCGTCCTTTCATGCATGCGGTGTCTGTGTTCTCTCCCTCTCTGTTAAGCTGTTTAGCTAATATTTTACTATTGACTCGACAGTGTACATATTACCCTGCCTTGGTGACCTCTTAGCGGGGCATATCTGTGTGAGCGCAGATCGATTCATACAGTGGGCCCAGTGAGCCCTCACCCCCCCCACCCCCTTCCTCCATCCTAGTTGTCAGTGTTCAGTGGTTGGGCAGGGCAGCGTGGGAGCAGGTGATAAGCTGCTACAGGCCAGTCAAACCATTCCAGCTAGAGTCGTGACCCTACTGCAGCAGGGCTGATTATATCTTAGCCGGGGCTGCTGGGTCCGTGAGTCAAGACTCCACACTGCAGCCTGAAACATATTACCCCTGACTGAGATCACAGCAGCCATAGAGGAGACAATAATAATCAGAGAGCAAACACAAGGATGAAAATAGTCTTCAAAATTCTCTTCTACATTAAAAATCTATTTTAATTGCATTCTGCACTGTCCACATTTTTTTTCCCTCCAAAGTCCTCTTCCTCTTATTTCTTAGTATTATCAAAATAGCTTTATCTTTAAAAATGTTTGGTGATTAACCTGAATATTTAGAACTTTCCGCCCTGCTGATTTTGTTGGCCGATGCTGGCCTATCACCGATGTAGTGGATTATATATTGGCTGATCTGTGCCTATGAAAACGTTTTTTTACAGAACATAATGCAGAAAAAAGATGCTTGTTGTTAAATATAAATTTTTCTCTCATTTCTTTTTTTTTATAGCAATTTACAATCATTAGATTGCAAACTGAAGTTTACTGTTTCATCAGTGATGACAAGTGTGACAATAAACTGTATATAGTCCATAAAAATATGGGCTAATATATCAATATTGGATTTTTTTTTTTTTTTTTTTTTTTTTTTTAATCATTCACATCACATCACAAAAAAAAAAAATCAAAAAAAAAAAAAAAATCCAGAATCTCTCGGACTCTAATAACAAGGAATCGAAACATTTGTTTTCTTGGATCTAATTTTAATCTAACTTTTTCTTTGGTATTTTTATCATCACAAATTGGAAAGCCTGACAATGTCATAAATGTATAGTTGAAGTCAGTCTGGTGTCTTTAGATCATTTATCCAAAATTGTAGGAGAAAAATCTGAGTGGAACTTTGATTGTTGAGATCTGAAGCAGGTGACCTGCTCATGAGAGACTTGGCATGTGTTGCGTGGAAAAGGGCCCTTTTCCGCGTGTAGGTCCATATGCCCTCAAGCTCCAGCTATTCCCCACCCGCTTCCCCCTAAACTTGCACACAAGCACGCTCCTTTCTATCAAAGCTGCCTGCACCCCGCCCCTGGCCTCCCACTCCTGATAACTGACAGCAGCTGCATTGATGAGCACAATACGCGGGCCAGGGGCAGCTCAGCTGGCCTCACTCCCCACTTGACACCGGTTTGACCTCTGGCATGTGAGTCGTCCTCCCCAAAGGCTGCTCTGCCTCTGTCCTGACACAAGTCTGTCTGTCTATCGCCCACACACACACACACACACACACACACACACACACACACACACACACACACACACACACACACACACACACACACACACACACACACACACACACACACACACACACACACACACACACACACACACACACACACACACTGATCTTAGGTAGGAAACACACACAGCAAACGGGTGCATCCTGAGGTCAGCCAGGTCAATGGAATTCCAAACCGAGGATAAATGATTTGTAAATCATGTACAGATAAGGAGCTAATGCGCAGAGGAGTTAGCACTGTCGTCAGTGGAGGACTTGGATTGGATGGATGCTTCATTATTATTCTCAGTTCATCCGCTGCTCCATAGCAAGCAAGTAAACTTTACATCTACGCTGCCTTTCAAAACCAGAGTTACATGGTGCTTCACAGGTACATGGAAACTACAACACAAAATAAAGGAGGAGTGCAAGTGCTCAAACATATATGCGAGATTTAAAGAGCAACGTGCTGAATAAAAACTACAATCGATGCCAAGGAATAAAACAGGAGTTTCAAGGGGTGGTCATTTCCCCTCCTGCCACACACTCATCCACGCATCCATATGCGCACAAGCATCAGCATCAGCATCAGCGGTGTATCCAGTATGAGTGAGCGTGAAGGGGCTGTAATAGCTCTCCTCCCTCAGGGACCGATGACACCAAGGAAACCAAACAGAAGCTGATGGTATGACAGAGGATCCGGGGCGGGCACGGTGGGGGGTGGGGGGAGTTTGGGGGAGGTTCGGGAGGGGGGGGGTGCTCATTGCTCCCCTCTGCCATTCTGCTCCTTTTACAACTTTACAAAATAGCCTTTTAATTTGCTGCAGCGTCTGGGGTGTCTGAATTGTGCCTGCATCAATCACCATCATCACCGGGGCCGTGGGCACTCCGTCCCTCGGGCCCTCTCACTCAACGGCCCCTCAGGCGGATCACTCTCTCTTTCCCTCATATGTGACACGGTGGTGTTTCTCAGTCTGCGCGCTCGCTTGCTCTACCTCGCGCTCATCCATGCAAACAATGTGACGCCGCTTGAACCCCACCGCTCGCCGCACTCGACACCGCAATAATTTAACCAGCTTTTGATAATCGAGTGCTGTGCATGAAATACTCATCTCACAGCCGTAGTTCAGATTTCACTGACTTCAGAATAAAAGAAATTTAACAGTGTTCTGTATTCTAAGAGAAAAGACCCATTATCAGCAGAACTGATTTCTCTCTGTCCATGATAGCTCTTTGATTATTCACATGGGAGATTTTACATAACTATTTATAGACTGCTCTCTTTAGAAGGCTTTAGGATGTAATTTGGGACATTGGCGGTGCCATGACCTTTTTCACGATACCTTTGTAGTTTCTAAATGACAGCAGGGCGTTGCCAAGTCCATTATCAAAACGCGTAAACAAAACTACACTCGACAAAACTACAAATGCAAGAACTATTGTTTTTGTTGTTGTTGTTGAGTTTTAGTAAAAGATCTACGATGTCTTTTAAGCACACAAAAGGTTCATTTATTTCCAATTTTGTTCCCAAATTTGTTACAATCCATGTGTGTGACCACTTCACCTTTGCCACGATAATTCATCCACCACTCTAAAATGTGTGGCTTTCATCTTGAATGTTTTTTTTTTGTTGTTTTTTTTTCAGTATTGGGCATGATTTTAGATATAGCTACAGATATGCATTTTTTTTCTTGGGAGGGGACGAGATATCTGACATGCAAGAAAGTTCCCCATTTTTTTTGCGATGTTCCACTTGAGCAGGCTCGCTAGCTACATCAGCCAACGCCACAGAATTACGACACCGACCGGACTCTTGACAAGCTCTCGGCACGCAGAATGTTTATGTTACACTTGCTATATCAATGAAAAATAATCCGTTTCCAAAACTCTCATTCAAATGATCAAAAATATGTAAATATATATACATTCTTTTAAAGCCTATACATCATTTAATTTTTTGTGACAAAAGCCGTGGGGTTGCTCAGCAGGCCAAATCTGGGTGTTGCCACTGTTAAATAAAATATCAAGGCTTTGAGGTCAGTTGGCACAGAGAAGAGGAGGTACAGATGGTGAGGTCCTTTGCGAGATATGAATAATAAACTTTGTTTAAGACTGGTTACAGATAGCAGTGCTTCACTACATATAACTGGATTATAGAGGAGTTTATCTAAAAATGAATGCAGTCTCATACAACAGCCCTTCACCCAGGGTTCAAGGTCATTTTGCAGAATGTGATGCTATTGAATCCTTCTGTGTTATACTTGTGGGTGTCTAATATATAACTCAATTCTTCAGTAACGTAATAGGCAATATTTAATGGATTAACCTCGCTTCCAGCATAGGAATTTTTTTTTTTTTTTATGTTTTAGCAATTGTAAGTACCTTTGGGCTTTAACGAAAACTTCTGTTCAACTAATCACACAATTTCTCACTCACGACTTCTACTAAACAGTTGGTATGAGATCTATTTTCCAATAGATTTGTGAGAAAAAATACCTGACATCTTTTGGTCTTTCTTTAAAACACCATTTACAAAACATGCAGTACAATCTTTGAAGATCATCTGTGTTTTGGAGTTGTGTGATGGATCTTCCTCAGACTATTTTTGACTTGTTTTAGACAGAATAAAATAAGAATTTTCTAAATAATCCATGTGTAATTCAGTTCAGCAAGTCCTCTGAAGCCAAATCTAATTTGAAGAAATACAAATTCAACCATAAACACACTCACATGCTAAGGTAATTTTTTTTTTTTTTTCTGCCAGTAGCCTCCTTGGAGAGAAGGTAATTCCAAAGGTCTACTTTCCTAACAAATTTAAAAAGTGTAATAGACATGGTCAATTGGGGTGTTGAGCGACTAAAAGTACAACTCCTTTTTAAATAAGATTTCACAACTCAACTTGTTCAGCATAATCCTCATCCTAGACTTTGTGCCAGGCTGTTATCATCACACCTTTTAGGTGTTATTCTGATTGAACAATGGAGAATCTTCAACTGCATTCAGCATGCAGAGACTGAAGAGAGGGATCCTGTTTCACAGCAGGGAGCTCTATAAGCC
Organism: Brachyistius frenatus; assembly: GCF_029030835.1. Classification (NCBI taxonomy): domain Eukaryota; kingdom Metazoa; phylum Chordata; class Actinopteri; family Embiotocidae; genus Brachyistius; species Brachyistius frenatus. The sequence continues at coordinate 1,186,953 of NW_027210633.1, forward strand.
GCCAGATACACTTGTCATGCCATAGTGTGTTGCCGGGTATTTTCCTACTGTCTACAACTTTCCCATCCCACTACTGCCTAATCAGTTTTAATTGACTTTAATTAGCATCTAGTAATTAATTTTGTTTTCTACAAATTATTTGTATGAATGGTCCCAGTGGGTGGCCTTGTTCATCTCGTTAGGGCCAATTAGTTGCAATTAACAAACACTAATGACACGCTTTTTTCCTTCCAAAACAAACAGTGCGTACCCTGCCAGATTCCAGCGCTGCACAGAGACCTCTTGTGTGTGTGAGTGGTGCTGGGGGCCAACTCCCTGGGCCAGGCTCCTAATCAACACCCCTCCTGGAGAAACACAAACTCGCTAAGGGAACACGGATCCAACTTCAGTATTACCTTGGAGGTAATTGCGTTCCCCTCTGGCCTCTTCATTGCCACCCACTGTTACATTTAGACTTTTAAGATCAGGTTCCCGAACAGAATAGCGAAGTCTTTATTCTAATTATTACAGAGGTCTGTGCTGAGAGGATCATTATTGCTGGATCTCTGTTTCTGCTGGGTTTTAGTGCACTCATCCAAACACAATTTCCAAATAAAAAGAATATGAACAAAATAATAATTCATAAATAATTCACTGGTATTGCACTGCAGTACAGAACCGCTTCAATTTTTGTGTCTCCAGTCCAGACTAGAGAACGGGTATAATTAAAGGCATGTCAGCTTCCTTAAGATGCAGGAACTTTTTTTTTTTTAAATAAAAAAAAAAAGATGACACTTATCAAGCGGTGATAAAACATGAAAACATTTCTGGCACTGAGCTTTGTCTAAGTTGACAGACCTATTAAGATTTATTTGATTCTTCTTTCAGAAAATATTACTTTTGCATAATTGTACAATGAAGTTTTCTTCTGAAAATCCAAGTTACTTTTGTGATATGACAACAGTCTTACACTCACGTTGATGAATATTTCTTCCTGCACTGCGACTGCAATTCTTCATTGCAAGGTTTTATCCAACATCACTGAGTAAAGTGATGCTTTATGATGCTTTTAGTGATGCTTTATGAATGAATGAATGGTATTTATATGTATTTACAGTAGAAATATAATCAAATTCAACCCAAGCATGGAAATAATGATGGACATTTTGTCAATTTAAGTTTAAGTTATTCACCCGAACATTTTCTTTTAAACTACTATGTTGTTTTATGCATTACCAAAAATAAATCTGAGTGTAAAACGGACATAAAGGCCAACAGTGATTTTTCAAATAAAATTATTTAAGGATGTATGAGTCCACCTGTGGACTAACTGTGACTTTTTACATAGTAATTTCTGTGCAGTAAAATTAAAAAAAAAAAAAAATTGCAAGTCTGGGTTTCAACTCACTCTAGTTGTCATATATATTGCAATTAATGAAAACTTTGCATTTCATAAAGTTCATTATTCATGTTCCCATTGAGAAGATGAATTAAGTATATTACTATGAGCATTTAGTAAGAACATTCTTACATTAAGGAAGTGTTTGTGTGGATCAATAAATCATTAATCCCTTATGCCCCTTCCATGATTCTCATTGATTTATTGATTTATTTGGTTGTCAATAATTGAGATCTACATGTAAAAGTAACATTTTAAACAACTACATGTTAAATTCTGAAATTGGCAGAGACACACATTGCAAATCAACATCACAGTCTATTCTTACAATACAAATGAACTGCAAAAAAGACGATTTCCTGTTTCAATATGAACTGCATGGTGATCTGCATGCCAAATAAAGTGGACAAAAAAAATCGTAATCATAATCATTTTTTCGCTTTTTTGTTTTTTTTTGTTTTTTTTTGTTTTTGTACTTCAAGAAAAATGTTGCAAACCCACTCCAGTTTAATTTCGTTCTGCCGGGACCTCAGATTATCAGGGACTACCAGAACTGGGAGTCTGTGCGGGGGGACGCGCTATCTCCGTCCCCAGCTCACCAACACGGCGCGATAACATCTATAAGAGGCGGCCTATCGCCACAGATTATAACCATTAGTGATCCTTGTCCTTTCAGAGAAATGAAGAATTATGCGGGGCCACAACATTCATCTGCGTGGAAAGCCTGTGTTCGGCACGTTCATCCGTCCTGCGGGCATAGACCTGCGGATAATTTGTCACCTGCCACTGATTCCGTCTTACTCTCTGGCCTTCTCCAGAAGGAAATCATTCATTCACATGACATCATCATTGACTCTCAGTCGGCTATTCCTGAGAGAAGTTAGCTGATACTACATGATACAAAATAAAGACTATTATTGTCATGAGAAAGTTGGTGTTAATAATATATTACCTTGTATTATTATAATTATTGTTTCTTTTAAACTGTACAGACAATATTCTGTAAACTGCTTGTATGAACATCAAGAGGAATGTTTCCTTTTGATTCTGTGCTTTCTTTTTTATTTTACAAAGATGTGCAACTAAAACCTGCTTTTACAAGGTTTCTCGTGTTTGTATTTAAAGTTCTAGTTTCTCTTTTAACCCCATTTTACCTGAAACACAGCAGAGAATCTGTTTCTCATTTCATTTTAATTAAAAGTTCTGAGGTTTAAAACTACTTTTGCATGTGCACTCTGTTTGACATTTTATTTGATCTTATTGCGTATTCATTCACGTGATACTAGAACTACATGTGGCGGAGTTGAATTTAAACGCTGCTGATTGGGTTTTCCCTGGAGCTGACGTCACGGCTTTCCTGGCCGTCAATAGGCTGCAGCTTTACAAGGTGCGCTCATTACAGCGTCCCTTTCGGACTGAGAGCTTATCAGAGGCGAAATGGGACACAAATGTGAATGCTGAGCGCGCTGACAGCATTTCATGGTTGTTTTTCTCCACTTTAGACAACACTGAGGATACTTCGCAATGATTTAATGCGAGAGACGATCTTTGAGTTTTCTTCTGTGCTTTCCCATAAAATCGGACCATCTTGCTATAATTTTCTGTCAGTAATTTTACCCCAGAATTTGTCGTCTGATATTTTTGTTCAACATTTAATGTGTGGTGTGGAGCCCTTGTCCGGATGTGGATTGTTGTCCCGTGGAGCAGAAACCTCACGGATGGTGATGTAATCATTCTGAATCATTTGGATACAGTGGATTTCCTGGATCATATAAAAACAGTCGATATCGAAGTGACGTTGGAGAAACAGAGTTTCACTTCTCCCACGCTGGACTGGGAATAAGTGCTCAGACGATGATTAACTGTGCCAACTGCGAGAAGCCCATTCTCGATAGGTTCCTGCTCAAAGTTTTGGACAGACCGTGGCACATCAAATGTGTCCAGTGCTGCGAATGCAAATGTAGTTTGACAGAGAAGTGTTTTTCACGAGAAGGGAGGCTTTACTGTAAGAATGACTTCTTTAGGTAAGCATCGAAAATCTTTGTGGGTCAGTATATTAAAAAAAAAAAAAAAAAAAAAGGAAGGGGGAATCATAGCTGTTGGCATATGTCATCTTTTTTGAGCGATTTAAAATTAAGATACGTGGAAAAAGACAATCTGAGGTAAATTCGAAAAACTAGAAAAAAATGCGTGTGAAATATGGATGTTGATCCGACAGTGATGAGGGCCTATATCCCAGTTAACCTTTATTGTTTACACTATGGGCACTCCCGCATATTTGCATTCAATTATTGGTGTTACGTGTGTTTTTAAAAGAAATTATAATAATTTCTTATTCAAACATTCGTCGAAAAAAACGGACGCTTCCCCCCCCCCCCAAAAAAATAAAATTAAAATAAATCGTTTTTATTATTTCAGCTACAAACAGCCAACTGTAATCGCCCACGTGATTGTAATGGACTTGTACTCATGATTACATCATATATGCACCTCATTATTTTTTGTATGTTTTGTATGCAATCACCCTTTCGATTTATACAAGAACGTAGGTGATATTAAATGATAGCTGCCTATAAATAATTTCATATTCACTGACTAGTTTCTTCATTTCTTTGTGGCCTACAGTGAAACAACTGAAGTCATTGTTGTCATATAATTAGAAATACATTGAGCTAAACGTCTAAAGCAGCCCTCCTCGGTGAAATATATTATATCATCCTGACTGTTGATTTTCCTCTTAAACAGGAGATTTGGGACCAAGTGTGGAGGTTGCGCACAGGGGATTTTACCCAGTGATCTTGTCCGCAGAGCCAAGAGCAAAGTGTTTCACCTGAACTGTTTCACCTGTGTGATGTGTAACAAACAGTTGTCCACCGGAGAGGAGCTCTACATCCTGGACGAATTCAAGTTTGTTTGTAAAGAGGACTATCAAAACAACAACGGGAAAGACACAATCCTCCTGTCAGGTGATTTCATGTGAACAATTATCGTAATTAGTTTGAACAATTCTCCAAAAAAAATACAAGTAAAAATAAAAAAAATAGCACCCAATCCAAACTGACCTGTGTATTTTACTGTTTCTAGTTTCAGCTGGATATTCTTGACCACTTGTCATCCTGTAATTATTTAGGTCCAAGTAGCTAATTTTACTATTATAGTATGCTGTATCTTATTCTCTTTTCCTCCTGACAGTAACAACATGCAGCGACCCAAGTCTGTCTCCGGACTCCCAGGACCCGCAGGACGACGGGAAGGACTCCGAAAACGGACATTTATCCGATAAGGACGCGTGCAACAACGAGAACGACGAGCAGAGCGCCGTCGGGAAGCGACGAGGGCCTCGGACCACCATAAAAGCCAAGCAGCTGGAGACCCTGAAAGCGGCTTTCGTGGCCACGCCGAAACCCACCAGACACATCCGAGAGCAGCTGTCACAGGAGACCGGTCTCAGCATGAGAGTCATCCAGGTAAAATGCTCACAGGGGAAAAGAAATAAACGGAAATAACGCAGTTTGGTCAATCCACATCCATTATCGGACACCTCGGTCTCCACAATGCCGAAAGGAGTATTGTGAGGATAAAGTAATGTGTGTAAAATTATACGCCACCAAACTTCTTGGCAAGCTGATGGTTTTGTTTTTTTTATTCACCCCGTCTGTCTTTTCGGCTGACCTTTTTCAACCAAATTCTGGATTTCTTAATTTCTTAATCTTTACTCCCATTGCGCTCAGAAAAAACCCCAACTTAAAATAGGACTCACTCAGCACTAATGTCAGTGGGAATTCTTAAAAAGCTCCTTTGATAAAAAAAAAAAAAAAAAAAAAAAAAATGTCCTGGTGGACAGATGCATCTTTAGTGACTCCGAAATGCATTAAAAGGTTGTTGTTGTTTTTCAGTGGGCTCAGTGGTCCTGAATTTAGTTTTTGCGCATGTCTTTTAGCACCAATCAAACCATTGCTCCAACTTCTAAAGAGACTGTTTTCTTTTTAAATGAAATTCGGGTTTCCCTCAGTTTTATAATTTTAAGGCGTCTTTTTTCATCCAACTTTGCAATTTAATCTAAATACCATCCACCAAGGAGTTCAGAAAAATGCTCCTGCAATAATTACGTCTTATCTTATTATTATATCTGCGATATGCTTTTCTGCTTGTCCCCTGCACGCTACTCATCTTTGTCACCATTTCCTTTTTTTTTTTTTTTTTTAATTTGTCCTAAAGGTTTGGTTCCAAAACCGGAGGTCTAAAGAGAGACGTATGAAGCAGCTGAGCGCTCTGAGCGGCCGGAGACACGTGTTTTTCCGCAGCCCGAGGAGGATGAGGGCCCTGGGAGAGAGACTGGAGCCCGGAGAGCTTGGACATTTCTCTTATTATGGAGGTGAGATATGTTCTGATAACAGATTTCATATTTTAAATTGGTCATTCTTTAAAATACAGGCTGACTATACTCAATTAAATATCCTTCTTCACTATAATTCATCTTGTCATATAAAATCCATAAACAAAACAGCTAAAAAGTTATATTCTTTTTGTCTGTTTCCTTTAAATCCTGACAAAATCCTCACACTCATCTAAACGTTGCCATGAATGCAGATTATCCTGGTGAATACTACAACTCAGGGGGGAATTATGAGTACTTCCAAGGCCCACCATCCTCCCAGGTCCACACTCCAGCAGACCTGGGCTATGTGCCCTCCACGGTCCCCGGTGGCACCCCATTAGGAGCCATAGACCACCACCATCCGGGGCACCACTGTCACACCGAGGTCCAGTGTTTCTCTGACTCTGTCTCTCACCATCCCGCGGACTCGCCCAGTCCTGAGCCCAATGGACCGGGTTCCATTCAGAGCATCTCCAGTGAAATGTGTGGCCCCAGCACGCCCTTTACCACCGTGTCTCTCGGGGACAACGGATACACCAACCAGCTGTCACAGCCATCCTCAGAGATGAGCGAAGGCACTGTTTGGTAACCCAGCCAATGACGAACTACAAGGCACACTTGGATTTTGAAGTCAAATCAGTGCTTTTTTTGGTTCAAATTTTAAATGTTCCATTTATTTATTTAATTTATTTATCTAATCTATTTATTTATTTGCATTTCTGTTACACTTTATTTAACTATTTATAAATGCCAATTGTTTATTGACTAGCCAATCAATAGATAGTTTGAAATAATCCATTTGAATCTGACTCATTCCCAGTGCTGGACCTTACTGATCAAGCAATAAACAAACACATTTATAGGCTGCTTTTACTGTTTACAAAACCTTTTCTGCCACATCCAGTTCTGTGCAAAAGTTTTAAGCACTTGCAATGTCTTTTTTAGTGTTGTTTTTTTGTTTTGTTTTTATATCATGCAGCATACAAACAAATCCAAATATATTGTCAGTGTTAAAAAGAAAAAACGTCAGTGACAAGAAGAACAAGGAGTGCTGCCACAGACAATGTGGCCCCCCACAGAGTCTGGATCTCAACAGCATCAAGTCAGAATGGGATTACATGAAGAGGCAGAAGCAACTGAGACAACCTAAGTCCTCAAAAGAATTGTGACAAGTGCTTCAAGATAATTGGAACAATCCACCTGCCGAGTATAAAAACAGTAGAAGAATTGGTGCTTTTTATTTATTTTTTTAAAGGTAAAGTCTGGTCACATCAAATATAGATTTTTTTTTCTTTTTCTGTTCAGTGCACTTTTTATGACGTTAATTGATAAATAAAAACTATTCATGGCATTTATTTTGAAAGCATTCTCACTTTAATGCTTTTTTTTTTTTTTTTTTGCACAGCACTGTATATGACAATTGTCCTTAAAATTCTAATATGAAAGTGCATGTCAGTATTCTTATCAACTTTCAGTGTTTTGACGCACCGCACCCTCCATCCATGAGTTCAAGTGTAAAACATAGAAAGGATTTATGGTTTGATAATAGATTATGATTGTGATGTTCAACACATCTGACCAAAACCGTCTCTCAGGACCGTGGAAACATTCATTTTTGTATTTTTTTTGGTCACATCTTTTCTGAATTATTTGCCGTACAACGCGTTTGCCTTCAAAACAATATCTTTATAAATCGGAAAATTTTATATGAGAGAAAACTATTTGACTTTAACATGAGTCCAACCTTATATATAATAATGATGGACAATAATGTACAGAACAGTCACTTGTTTACCTACAGCTCCAGTGTTCAAGGGGGTTGAATTTCAGATGGACAAACCATTTAATGCAAACAAACCAAATTTTTGTAGCTGTTCTATTTATGTGGTCACTCACTGTGCTAGTTTGTATTATGTCCTCATTGCAAAAAAACAGAAAATACTAATAAATTATTGTCAAATGAAAGCTTGAATCTTTTAGTTGCATCACTTTTTTAAGTGGTCACTTATTCTAATTATCTGTGGGTGTCTGTCGTAAAACATTATTTCAAAATGTCAAATTATTTATACTGATTGTCTTTTACACTTTCAGAAACATTTCCCATTAAATATAGCTGATTTTTCGATTAAGGTTATGACGCCAACACACAACCATTTCCCGTAGTAAAACATGTAATGACGATTGTTATTTGTTAATCACTTTGGGGTGGAATATAGTCAACGTTCTTTCAGTGTTTCCTGATTTTGTAAATGTATAATGAACAGGGATTTGATCAGGTCCTAATTTTGATATGATTTTTAACTAGACCACTAAATCACCTGAGGGGATCCTTTAAGGAACAAATATGTATTTACAATACGCAGTTTCACAGTGTTGTAAGTTATAGTCATAAACATCCTCCTGTGGAATCTTTAAATAATTGGACAATTACTAATCTATAATTATTAAGAATAATATTCAACTGATAAGAGACAATAACTTGATAGCATTTCTATTAATTTACTTAAAATGATGCAAAAACTTACATTCCTAAATGTCTTAAACTGATTGTGAAAAGCTATTGATTTTCCCTAATTTAGTTCAGCATTGAGTATTTACTATTTTCAGACTCGTAAATGAGGAGATTTACATGAAATTCCATTGAGACATTTGCAGGATTTGTATTTGCTGCTGTAGCATCAATACAACTCGAACTGCTCAGATCTAGGAGACATTTAGACCTAAATTTGTACCAGTCACAGTTTGTTTTCTGTTCTCCTTATCCAAATCAATATATGGTAATGTTCAACAAGCAAAGGGTCATTTCAGAGACAATTTGTTTCACTGGAAAGTGATCAGTGCATATGACACATTGGTGCGTGTTTTTGCAACTGTGTTTCAATATTATGCAAAGGGATAGTCTAATCCATCTAATTGTCCGTGCAGTTATTAACAATAAGATTTTGTGAGATGTTAAGTGAGGCATCTCTAAGCAAGGCCAATGACAGGGTGATGATTTTTGAGTCAAGGAACAGTGAGAGCAGCATAAAGGGGGACAGAACGAATGCTGAATATCGAAATACTGAGCAGTGAAGCATGAGACTGAAGGAGCAGATTAGTGGAGCTGATTGGGGGGAGGGGTAGAAGAGACAAGGAGGGTCACAAACCATAAACTGCGGGAAAACATGGATGTGGATGTGGATTTCCAATTCATCTTCTGGTGGTATGTTTTTAAGATTCAGTTTAGGTTTGCCATCTTATCAGTTTGGTTTCAAAATTTCAAATTTGGTGAGGGAGGCAAGCGTGGAAAAGAAAGCTGGAAGTTGTAAAAGCAAGCTGCAGCTATGATGGAGAAGATCCCTCTTTAAATCTAATGAATTAACCAAAATCAACAGAGGGAGGTTTGCCTCTTTGATGCTTCACTGAATTTGACTGTAAAAGATTTACTTCCTTTCATTTCCCAGATAGTCCAGGAGCCAACTTCTGATCTGGAGTCAATCCTAGGATGAGTAATGGGTAATGTATGGAATATGACATAACTTGGTGTGTATATTGTTATACCAGATAGGCGTTACAGTAGTTCACGGGGAAAGAGAGGACCCACAGGCACAGCAGCAATAGATGGAGCTTTTCACAAATTAAAGTCTTACTGACAAGGTCAAGAAGAGCATACAGAGCATAAGAAAAACACAGTTGGTCAGGGCTAAGTGCAAAAAGGCACTATGGGGTCCATAGATAATCACGAGTGGGGAAACACACAAGCTCAGGAAGTGAAGTAAACCAACACCCGGGGATAGCGTGATTAAAATGTTAAGCAGGAAATACAATAAACCTAAAGGCAGAACTTTCCATACGGAGGACAGAACTTACAGCTGCTTTTAACTGAAGCAGATAAGATAGCGAGATAAAATCCTGAAGTAACTTTCGCTACTTATTAAGACTTTACATACAAAAATGTTGAAGCAACTTGGCATGGTTAGTGTTTTTATTTTTACCACACTTATGGTCGTTAGATGAAATGCAATAAATTTGAGTTCTGTTCGGTATTTCATTTTTGTTGCCAGCTGCTGGTCAGTGTGATGAATATCCTGACGTGTTACTTCTACTTGTCGACATAATTCAGTTAAAGTTGCATCATCATCATCATTATCAACAACATCAGGTGTGGTAAAGGGATCGTCATAAGGGTATTGGAATGGTGATTATGCAGTAACATTAAATGTATCACTTAAATTATCCCCGATAAAAAAATTGCAATTAAAGTTTCAAGTATGATAAATGTGTAAATACCAAACTCTTAATTTTGTGGATTAACTAAAGCCTACAATGTTTAGACATCCCCTTCTCTGTAGGCGATAATGTTATGCTGCTAATGTAATCCCTGTTTATCTCAACAAAACGCTTTGATGAAGAGAGAGATTTGCAAGTTAAACACAAGGCCAGCAAATCAATTTAAATCTAGCTGACAGCGATAAAGGCAACAGTTGGATATACCATGAAAAATAAAGGTTACTGATCCTCTGAGGAGTGATTTGTACACCACAGAACTAATTTAACTGCTTTCAAAGGCGTGGATCCTGAAATACTGGACAATCAATCCTAAATCACACTTTCCAAAACTGCTGTGCAAGAAATCTGAGTTGTTTTTTACATATTGTACGTGATTAACGCCAAAGTTTTCAAAGAAATAAAAGGTAAAAAAAACAAAAAAACATTTTAGACAGTTGAGGGTCTTTGCTGATCCCCACTCATGGATAGACGGTCACTTTGAGCAATATTGGTGAACACTGGCACTTGAGATGGGTTAAATGCCTGCATCTTATTGGTCTTTACAAAACAAAACACTGTTCTAAGAGACTGTATCATGATATAACGTTGGCAACCATCTCAATTACACACAACAAAGTATTGCAATTAAATATCATAAATGTCCCATTTTCGTAGGTTGTCTAAACATCTACAAACTGAGAGGAGACAAGAACAATAGGACAAATATTATAACCGAGTAGCACTTTATTCTAATTTGGAGGTAGATCCTTTTTACTCTCTAATCTAAATTTTATTTGAACTTCGATTGGGCCTTTTCCGTCGTTGCTGTTTCCTTTTAGTCGCTGCTCCAATTCTCTAATTTGACTCTTTCTTCACTTTTTGCTCCAGGCTTGGTAGTCCACTTTCTGCATGAAAATCATTCACACATACAATTTTATAATCAATGCCCACAGTAATAGGATTCCTCTGGCCATGGGCAATTAATACAGCCCCCCCCCCCCGTACCCCTCTTCCCCACCACCCCTCCGCCCCCACCCCCCCTCCTTGTACTGATCTCAAAGCTACGAGACATTGGCTTCTCCTCATTTACATATTTATTGCATTGGACTCAAATCTGGCGAGTGATTGATGTGGAGCCTGCCTCCTGAATTTTTAGCGGCCCATTATTATGAAAGACATGGAAGGGGGCTGCGGTACGTCAGTGTACTTTTGATTAAAGTTGAAGAGGACAGAATCACGAGTGTTCCCCACCTACTTTCTTTTCCTAAGGTGCCTGATCTGTGAGGCCAATAGCCGAGAAGATTTCAGCACTTTACAGTAAATCATTCACACAAAAAACAAGGCCAATTGGCTTGTTAAGATTTGAATCAGTGTTGCTGTTCATTTTTAGCGCAAGTAACGACTATTAAATTCATTTCCATTTAACATATTTTTTAGTCACTTTGGGCTATTTGGAAAGCGTTTTTAATTTGGACTCGTATTTATTTTTGTATAATTTTTACTTGATGAGAAAGTGATGTCCCACTATTGTGACATACATTGAGAGACAGCTGCCGGTGTTGCTTAGAATAACAACAAGATAACATGGTTGTAAGCATGAAATCAACAATCTATGACCTTGCTTTTCATCAAAGGGCTTCACATAGATAACAAAAGGAATCCAAAAAAAAAAAAAGATCACATGCAATGTAATCTTCTAAGACGCCATGCCAATTTTGTGGCACCGAGAGATATTTGGTCCCCAGCTGGTTTTACACAAACCATCCATTTCCACATGGAGTTCCTTCAGGTAGTAGGAACACTGAGACAAAGACGTGACACGCAGAAGGTTGATGTTTCTCTCATTTGCATTCAGGCGTGTAATGTTCCAGGACTGAAAAAGATCTGCTCCGCAAAATGTACGTGTGCATGTGTGTGTGTAATGGGGTGCACGAGCAGGGTGGAGGTGAGGGTAAAAGGGGAGGGGGAAGGGGGGGGGTCCATCGGCTGTGGTCCATGCCATCTCTGCTTTGTACTCTGATGATCTTTTCCTTTGTGCCACCGCAACAGGAACACCTAGTTTTGATCAAGTGTTTGATAAAGTGTAGTGGATGAAAGCTGCGTTCTTCTGTGCCTGTTTTTCGCTCGAAGCAGCAGGTTTGAAATCCCTAAATGAAGGAAACACATTTACTCCAGCAGCTGAATCTAAATTCATATGAGCTTCATTAGCTGCACATTCACCTGAAATGTAATCCTTCTTGCAGCCAAAGTGATCCAATGTCACAACATTTGCAGGTTTTGCAACGCTATAAAGACAACAGCAACGCTAAAGCAATACTTATATCTGCCATGTAAATTGTCACTTCACCGAGAGTGTTCTTCCTTTACTTCCTCCGGAATCCTTCTGGGTACGCGACTGATTCTCAAACTTTTAAGCTATTTTATCAGTCTGATTTAGCTGTTCTAAACCAATGCTGTTACATGGCACCACTATGAGCTATGTTGTGAAGCCCAGTGATTTCCCTGGTTGGCTGCCTTTGTCCTTCAGACACAGAGGACACTGTGTCACAAATCCATCCATTTCACAGGAACTACAAGAAGCAGTAAACCAACAGTTCCTTGTGGAGTTGGCTTTCCACGCCCCACTGATATGTCCGTCATATACACATTTCATTGTGGCGCGCCTCCAGAAACAGGCCACTGCTGGACTCGTGTTTGCATTCAGCTAAACTCCTGTTAACTGTTGTGAGCACCAAAACTCATAATGAGTAGTGAGCATGCGTGTATAGTAGACTGGGTGTTGTTCAGTGTTCGTTAAGTTTTCTCTTAAAGCCGTCAATCAATCAGTACTTACGTAAGATAAAGTGATGAGCTCACAGGAACATAAATAAGATCCGTTGATGTATTACATTGTGGTTTACGTCAAGTGTCTGCTGGCTGTGAAAATGATAGAAAACCAAAGAAAAGAAAACCAGCCCAGACAGATTACGACCGGCACAAATAGATAAAGTTCCTCTGTTTCAACTTATACAAGTCTCATGTTAAAACACCCTATTTCACTCTGA